>NC_080164.1:101674153-102312278 GCF_950295315.1 Erinaceus europaeus | reverse complement strand
GACTGAAAAGAGAGTTAACATAATGAAGCCAAACAAATTGTTGAACAATCATGGACCCAAAGCTTGGAATAGTGGAGAGGAAGTGTTAGGGGGGTACTCACTGCAAACTCTAGTGCACTTCTGCTTTCAGGCATATATTTTGCAGTAGTTTATAGATACGTGTGAAGATATGCTCTCTCTCACAGAAACTGGTGTATATCTAGGTTTTGGGACTTTGTTAGAAAGTGAACCACCTGAGATGAAATTAGAGTCTACTTCCTTGTCTAGTGACTCATAATGTTCTGAATACAGGTGTCTTACTTTCCTTGCCAGGCTTATTTATTTATTTATTTTATTATATTTTTATTGGGTAGAGACAGCCAGAGATTGAGAGGATAGGAGGAAAGAGAGAGAGAGAGAGAGAGAGAGAGAGAGAGAGAGAGAGACATGTAGCACTGCTTTACCACTTGCAAAAGCTTTTCCCCCTGCACATGGGGACAAGTTATTTAATAGTGCTTACTTAAGTAGTAGCACATTTTTTAAGCTTTATGTATTTATTTTATTTGATAGAGGCTGAAAGAAGATATCATTGAGAGAGTGTTAGAGAAGGAGAGAGAGAGAGAGAGAAATACCTGCAGACCTGCTTGATCACACTTGAAGCTTTACCCCCACAGGTGAGAATAAAAGTTTCAATTGGTTCCTTGTTCATGGTAACAGGTGTGAATAGTACTATACATAAAAAAAAAAAACAGTAAGGGAGTCGGGTGGTGGCACAGGGGGTTAAGTGCTCTTGGCACAAAGTGCAAGGACCGACTTTAGGATCCAGGTTCGAGCTCCTGGCTCCTCACCTGTAGGGGGGGTCACTTCACAAGCAGTAAAGCAGGTCTGCACGTGTCTGTCTTTCTCTCCCCCTCTGTCTTCCCCTCCTTTCTCCATTTCTCTCTGTCCTATCCAACAATAACAACATCAATAACACAACAATAACCACAACAATGTTAAACAACAAGGGCAACAAAAGGGAAAATAAGTAAATAAATATTAAAAAAATAAAAAAATAAAGTAAAAGAAAATGTGAAGGAAATGACATATGATTGCCAGAGTGAATTTGTATGTATATATAAGGCCGGTTACTTAAGTTTTCAGGAACTTGGTGAGTCAGTTGACATGTTTTAGATTGAAATATACAATGATAGGGCTTCTAAGAGGCATGACCATGGAATAACTGGGACCAAATCATCTCTCCTCCTAAGACAACAAATAAATATAATAAGAGACCCAACTGAAGTCATAATATGCAGCCTCAGGTGGGTGCTCACATGTGGTTGAAGTGAAAAGGGGCACAGACGCAGATTGAAGAACAGCAAAGTCAAATCAGAGTTCTGGGTGGCACTGGTGCTGAGCTGCACCATTTTGGCAATTTTATTTTATGTGCAGCAAACAAGTAACATTGTTTCTATTGTTGGAAGAAAAGAGACAGGGGCTTAAAACCTCTCAGTCTTTGACTCAGGGGTGCTTTAGCCTTCTGAATTTAAGGCAAGGACACAACATTAAACAGGGCATTTGTGACCATAAGACAGCCCAAAGCAACCACCCCACCCACCCCATCCCACCCGCCACAGATCATACAAACAAGAGAAACGTAGAGATCACCATAACACCACTTGCTGGCCATCAATAACCAACGGGAAAAAAAAATGTGCAAACAGAGAAACAGAAATAAACAGCCAACTATGCTGTATCAGCCATATATAAATGAAACTGAGGAAATCAAAGGAATGACTGATTTAGAGTGACTTCCAGAGGCAGTCTACATAGAGCTCATTAAATGAGGATCCTCCAGGAAATTAAGCAAGAATTAAAAGAGCATGTTACTCTGGAATTAAAACACATGAGAGAGGAACTTATAAAAGAGATCACTAAGAATCTTCACATCTTAAAAGAAGAGCTTCAGACAGAACTCCAGGGAGTATAAGACACCTCAGATGCAATCCATGCCCAGGTAGAAGGCTTAGGAAGTAGATCCACACACTCAGAAGAATATTCTCCAATTTAGAAGAGATTTAGTGGTCATCCCACTCTTTCAATTCAAAGATGAGGGAGAGGAATGGTTTAGAAAGACTGAAGGAACTCTCTATGAAATTACAGATTTCCATCAAAACAGTGAATATAAGAGTGATAGGTATATCTGAGGAGGAGGACAAGGCCAAAGGCCCAGAGTCCATTTTCAGAGCAATTTTACCTGAGAACTTCCCTCACTTAGGAAACCATCAGAACATTCTCATCCAAGAGGCAGAACAATCACCCAGATTTATAAATACAAAAAGACCAACACCAAGTCACATTATTGTAAACCTATCAAATGTCAACAAAAAGGAAAAAAAGTGCTGGCTGCTAGGGAAAGGAAAGAAGTTACATACAAAGGCAGAACTATAAGACTTTCATCAGATTTCTTTTTACAAACTCTAAAGGCAAGGAGAGAGTGGAATGACATATTCAGAGTTCTAAAGGAGAGGGAATTCCAGCCATGAACAGTGTATCCTTAAAAATTATGTATCCTTCAAATATGAGGGATAAATAAAGGTTTTCTGAAATATTCAAGAACTAAAGGAATTTTCCACAATTAACCCCATCTTACAAAAACTACTGAACTGAGCCCCACAAGAAAGGAGGAAGCAAAGAAATACATGCTCCAAACATCAAGTTGCAGATGCTACCATGATGTTAGCCTGATGCTCTAGGACAGACTACCTCACCAATATGCCCAAGAGCTCCACCTTTCTAGAGCTCTGCCCCAGTAGGGAAAGATAGGGATAGGCTGGGAGTGTGGATCAACCTGTCAATGCCTATATCCATTGGAAAAGCAATTACAGAAAACAAACCTCCCACCTTCTTCACCCCATAATGACTCTGGGTCCATGCTCCCAGGGAGATAAAGAATAGGAAAACTTCCAAGGGAGAGGATGAGATGTGGAACTCTGATGGGTGGGAAATGTGTGGAATTTCACCCCTCTTATTCTATGGTTTTGTCAGTAGTTTATAATTTTTTAATTTTACAAACAAATTAAAAAAAGAAAGGAATAGAGGCAGGCACATAGGGAAAAATTGCCAAATATATATAACAAGAGATAGACAGCTATAGAAATAATAGTCAACTTATATCTGTAACCTTGGGAGAACTGCTGTAGTTTCCAGTGGAGGGAATGGTGACACAAAATTTTGGTTGTGAGAATGGTATGATATTATACCCATGTTATCTCATAATTTTGTAAATCAATAATAAATCACTAATAAAAAAAGAAAATGCAATGATAAGAGACTGTACTCCATGACTACCAGCAAATACTAAAGTCAACAAGGCTTCTATTTGCCCTAATAAAACAGTATACCACTACCCAAAATCAAGGTAATATTCATACTCAAGTAAGCATAAAAGCTATTTGTGACCCACAGGACATGTTGGGGGCTTCCTGAAGTCAATGATGCCTAGATACTTTACAAAAATAAATTTACCTGTATACTTATTTTATGTAATTTCCTGTAAGTATAACCCATACTTGGAATACTAATATATGTACATTTCTTTTCCTGTTAATCTTATAAGTAAATTATTAAATTTCACCTTTGTGTGGACAGGTCTCATCAGTTTTTTTAATATTTTTTTAAAAATGTTTTATTTATTATTTTTTATTTATTTTCCCTTTTGTTGTCCTTGTTTTGTAGTTGTAGTTATTGTTGTTGTTGATGTCATCATTGTTGGGTAGGACAGAGAGAAATTGAGAGAGGAAGGGAAGACAGAGAGGGTGAGAGAAAGACAGACATCTGCAGACCTGCTTCACTGCCTGTGAAGCGACTTCTCCTGCATCCTTACAGCATCCTTACACGGGTCCTTGAGCTTTGCACCATGTGCACTTAACCTGCTGTGCTACCACCCAACTCCCAATCAGTTTTTATAATTCATTGATAATTATCACTAATTATTTCCCCAACTGAGGTTCTTTTCCGCCATCATGCACAGTGACTCTAGTGCTTTTCATTCTCATCTTTTTTTTTTTTCCTTCCCCAGAGTCCTTTGCTTAACTGAAATACACCATACTTTATGGTACCTGTTTACTAAACTTTTTGTGCTGCTTGATATCTTAACTGCTTTTTAGATACTAAGTTGCAGTGGCTACTATGATTCCATCCTGAGGCCCTCACCAATGTGTCCTGAAACCTCATCTCTCTATATTACCATTTTTTTTTAAATTTTGGTAAATTACTTATAGTTACCTTGTTTCTTCTTTCTTCCTCTTTTTTTCTTTTTCACCAGTTTCTTTTTCTTTGACAGCCTTATATATAGTCTTGGAAATCAAATAGTATATTTACAAAATCTTTCTGGGTTGCTTGTATAGGTTATATTTTCCTAGACTATCATTTTATCTAGCTTCTCAATTTTATTTACATTACTTTAGGAAAACAGCTATATTTTCAATTTGTCATTTGATAATTGGCTCTAAATATTTTTCTCCTATTTTTCTTGATAGCGATTGAAGTATAGTTTTTATATTACTTTTGGCTTATTTTGGTGGGATCACCTCCTAGGCTTATTTTTCAAATATGTATTAGTTTCTAACACATTAATCTTAATGTAATTTCCCTGACTTCTCTGGGCAGATGAACTCACCAACATGTCCTGGACCCTCACCTCTCCAGAGCTCTCTGGTCCACTAAGGAAAGAAACAAGGATAGAAACAAGCTGGGGGTATGGATCAACCTGTCAATACCCATGCTCAGCAGAGAAGCAGCTACAGAAGCCAGACCTCCTACCTTCTGCTCTCCATAAACAACCTTGATCCATACTCCCAGTGTGGGGTGGGGTTGGGGTGGGGTGGTGGTGGTGGTGATAAGATGAAGATAAGAAGACTGCACTCCAGCTCTGTCAGCACCCAGAGAGAGAGAAGGAAAAGCAGAGGGACATATGGAGGTAGTTATGATGTCATGAGTGGCTTAGAGGGAAAGAAAGGAGTGAATCAGAAAAAGAAGGGGCAACTATGTATATGTATATATGCCTATGCATATGTATATGGACAGATAGTTGTAGAGAATATGGTGGCCCATGTCTAAAACTTTAGGGGGAACAGTGGTGGATTGCAGTGGGGAGAGTAAAGATTCAGAACTCTGGTGGTGGGAATGGTGTTCATTAAACCCCTGTTGACATGTAATTCTGTAATATAATAAATAAATAAATAAATAAATGATGAATAATCTTACTATAATTTTATTATTTTCTTCCTACTTTCTTCTTTAGCAGACACTTAATTGTTTTGTTCATTACTTCATGTATATGAATGTATGCATTTAAATATATTTGTTTTTCTCTGAGTTTTTTTTTTTTTTTAGTTCCTCCAGAGTTATGCTGAGTCTTGGTGCCAGCACTATGAACCCACTGTTTATGGCCTCCATTTTATAGGACAGAGAGAAATTGAGAGAGGAGGGGAACATAGATAGAAAGAGAGAGAGAGGATGAGAGAGAGAGAATGGGAGAGAGAGAGAGAGAGAGAGAGAGAGAACTGTGGACTTGTTTCACCACTGAATCCCCTCTGCAAACATCCCCTCTGCAGGTGAGAAGCCTTGGGCTCCAACCAGCATCCTTGTGCAGGTCCTTGCTTGTACTATGTGCACTTAGGGGGTTGCACCACTGACCAGCCTCCACATATTACTGTTTAGCTTTGTTTGTTAAAGTAAAATATAGCAGAGAAAAGTAAATTTTGATTTTTAAAAGACAAGGGTCCAGTACTGACTCTCATGCACTATTTTCTCTGTGGATTATCTGAGACCCCTCACCTGGCCTTCCTCCATAGGTCTCAGAATCCTTCACTACTTACTGAGGAAATATGTGATGATCTTAACACTCCTGTGTTGCTCTGTGATTTAATGAACTCCATTCCCACTACTAGCTCTGTGAACTCCATAGCATTTGAACTGAACCTACAGTGTAAATTGAAGTCTAAAACCTTTAAAAACTAACAATACTTTATAAAGTATTGTTAACACCTAGTACAGAGAGATGTGAGATTGTACCCTTGTGTCAACAACTGTATTGCAATTTGTAATTCACTAAACCCAAATAAACAAATAATAAAGTAAATAACAATACACTAGGGAATCCATGAAACATTGTCTCCAGTGTGATCATACATGTTACTAATCGCTTTTTTCCACACAGTGAAAGGTTGATCCCCAAACTATAGATCTGTTTATTATTTTTAATTTAGCACATTTTTTTTCAAAAATAATCAACTGTGGGAGTTATTATATAAAATTCTTGAGGAAGTAGTTTCTCCAGACTCTGACGGTTTTGAAGCAAACAAATACACTTGATTGTTATCAATGAGTCATCAAGCACACATCAGCCTTTTGGAATGGTTTTAGATGAAGGCAAAATTGCAAGATGAAACTCAAAAAAAATCTTCTAAGGTCTGAAAGTTGCTGAGAAATACATACTAATGAGAACATCATTGAATACATTGACATATATTCATTAAAATTTTTGTCAAGGTATAAGATATTTTAAAAACAGACTATTTAGAAATGATAAACATAAGAGGGATTAGAGCTAGATTGTCACAGAATCTTTACCTCACCCATATTAAATAAAATTCACACTTGAAATTTCTGTCCATATTTAAAATTCAAAATAGCAACTTAGAATAAAATGGGTGAATTTGTGGAAGAGGCAATATCCCCACAGCACAATGAAACACCTTGTTTTGAATTTCCCTCTGTGTGTGTTTATGCATTGACATAGACCCAATATATTTCACTTTTTCCTAGTGTAAAAGAATGCCAAAAGGGAAATTTGGAAGGAAACTAAACAAAATGTCTTTCATTTACATTTATCTTCAAAGCCAATTTAAGTTTTCCATTTATAAAATGTTCTTATGTAACAATTACAATCATTGCCCACTCTATATAATTCTAAACAAATTACTCTGAGTAGTTTTTCTTTATATGTCACCACGGTTTTAACTATAGGAATATAATTGTTTAGCCTTAAAAAATGCAAAGGTTTTTAAATGTGTATAAAATTATCAGAATAAGTAACAATGTTAAAAAGTGATAGCTGTTTTTTATCTATGATTTTATTTACTCCTCAAGGGAAAGTTAAATCATATGCTATATTTTAATTAAAGATTTATGATGGAACAGTTTCTTTTTTCTTTATAATACATATTTAAAGGCCATGAAATATTAAACAGTTCACCTAATTGAAATCTTGTGTGAAGATACTAGGATGATGACTTGGAAGACTAAAGATGTCTTCTGTCATACAGTGTTTTATGTATTCCTTCATAAGTTAGTACCAGAGATATGTAAGCCAAGTGTGTAATTACTCAAAAAATTTATGAAATTATTTCTGAATAGTGTCTCATTATGTACAAGAGGCAAGGGCATCTCTAGATGGCAAAGTGGGCATAACAAATATCTTTGATATATAACATTGCTAGGTATTTTATCAAACAGTGCAACTATACTTACTTTGGGTAAACTCAGATTTATGTTTAGAATTCATCACTTCTGTACTTGAGTAAATCAGTAGGTTTAGTCCAATCCCCCCTTACTTGCTTACTGTTATAAAGACAATTAAATAACTACATCAGTAATATGGCATAAATTTGATCTTAATTTTTTATCACTGTGTGAGATTATTTGATTTGCATTGAAATTGATTTAAAAAGAAATGACTGTCTAACAGTGTACAAATTACACAAATAGTAAATTGTGAACTCACACATCAAATTGGGAATTTTTCTTTAAAATTAGTGGAAGTAGATTATTAAGAGACTGAAATGAAATCAAGAAAGTACAATTCTTTTAAAGTTGTAAGAGTAAAATCAATTCTACAAAAGTAGAATTCTAGAGAAATGGCACATAGTTCTGTTTTGTATCATAAAGTAGATCCTACTTATCTTGTCTGTGTTTTTTTCAGAGGCAAAGGCCCACTGAAAAATACATCTGATGTAATTAATGCTGCCAAGAAAATAGCTGAAGCAGGTTCTCGGATGGACAAATTGGCTCGTGCTGTGGCTGATCAGGTAACGTCAGAGGGAAGAACAAGCACATACTGAGAGGAATTAGTAATTAGCACTTGGGTTGTGTGATTTTATGTGCTCCATAATGAATTAATTGGAAGATGGTGGTGCACCTGGTTAAGTGCACACATTAAAGTGTGCAAAGATCCAGGTTCAAGCTTTTGGTCCCCACCTGCAGGGGGAATGCTTCACAAGTAGTGAAGCAGGTCTGCAGGTGTCTCTCTGTTTCTTTCCCTCTTTATTTCCTCCTCTCTTTTAAATTTCTCTCCATCTCTATCCAATAACAAGTAAATAAAAATATTTTTATAGAGAATGAGTTGGAGAGAATCACTAGTATTTTCACGCTAGTCTCTAATGATTGAACTGTGTTGACGGTAAATGTGGGCTGAAGGACTACCAAGACTACTGACTTAAATGTCCTGAGAAGGGTAAAAATCCATTACTCAGTAGATAAACCCCCAGATAGTCACAGATTATCCTCTTTCAAAAGTAAATTGCACTGTATAAAGGGAAGAGAAAAGGAACTTTCATTCTTTTTCCTTTTTTTTTTTTTAATATTGAGCATACTGTAATGCTGCTTTTCAATTTCATAACAATTTATGAATGGGGTAAGTTAACATAATCAAGAAATATCTCATTTCAGCTTTATATTTCATCCATATTTAAAGGCATCAGAGATCATTGAAATTCTGAGTATGGTTTTGCTTTCATACTACACTAAAATACACGCTAGTGGTATTCAGTCTCACCTTGAATGTTTAAGATTTTTCCACATTTTCATTTTATGTGGTTTGCATTGAGACCTTAAAATTCTACTCTAAGTATTTATTGTTGATATCATTTCCTATTTCTTGTAAGAGAACTTTAGTCAATAGTCTTCAAGATAACTGATGCTTATACATTTAAGCAATAGCGGTTTAAAATTTGAAAGAGTTTATAAAGAAGATGTATTCAAGGGTTAGATAAGATTCTCAATGGAAGTTATTGGATTATTTACACAGAGGCAACATTATGATCACAAGATTATATTTATTTTATAGTCACCATGGATGTCACTGGAGTTCTGTACCTGCATGTTAAGCCCACGGCTTCTCTTGGCAGGCATTTTTTCCTTTTCTTTTTTGAACAGAAAGAGAGAAGTTAAGAGAAAAGGGAAGTAGAAATAGATACCTGCAGTACTGCTTCACTGCACTTGAAGCTTCCACTTTGCAAGTAGGGAATGGGGGCTTAAACAAGGATCCTTGAACATGTTCATATGTCTACCAGTTATGCCACTGTCTGGCCCCACGAATTGGTTTACGAAGCTACAATATATTACTGTTCTCCTTACACAGTGAAAAATACAAGATTCCTTCGGCCTCTATAGGTGACCCTGGCACCTATTTTTTGAGTTATTTACCCTTTCTCCCTTGTCCCTTGTTAAGTTGTCCCTCCAAAGGTGAATGACTAGCATCCCAAATGTTAGAATTCTTTCAAGTCACTACCAAATTCATTATTATTCTTATTATTGCCTCCATAGTTATCACTGGGTGCCAGTTCTACAAATCCACTGCTTCTGGTGGCTATTTTTTCCCCCATTTTATTGGATAGGACAGAGATTGTGAAGCTACCCTCCTGCAGGTAGGGAGCCAAGGGCTCCTACCAGGATCCTTGCATGGATCTTTGTACTGTGTGAGCTTAACCAGATGCTCCACCTCCCAGCCCCTCCCCCAAATCCATTAATTTTTCAAATGTTCTAAAGAAAAACTCTTGCTTAACTGATAAGGATAGATATGTTGTATCTGTTAGAATAACTAATGATTTTTCTAACTTCAACTTATTTTTACAGTTAGGATTACGAGTTTCAAGTGAATGCTTATTTATTCTGAATTTCTGAGACACATTTAACAGTAAATGTCTTCATCAAATATTTCTATAATTTGAGAATACACCAAATCTTGGTTGTAGCTATCATTAAATTGCTAAATTCTGGGTATTATCAACTGTCAAGGTTCCTGCAGTTGAGGAACCTTTTTAAAATTTTTTTTTCTAATTCTCTAAATATATCTGAAAATATTGGTGTTGAAGAGCAGAAAGAGAGGCTGGACAGTGGCGCACCTGCTTGAGTGCCCATTTTACAATGCATAAGGATGCAGGTTCAATCCCCTCACCCCCATCTGCAGGGGGAAAGTTTTGTGAGTGATGAAGCAGGGCTGCAAATCTGTCACTCTTCCTCTCAGTCCCTCCTTCTTGATTTCTGATTTTCTCTATCCAGTAAATGAATATAATAAAAAGGTGAAATCTTTAAAAAAGTGGATAGA
Organism: Erinaceus europaeus; assembly: GCF_950295315.1. NCBI lineage: Eukaryota > Metazoa > Chordata > Mammalia > Eulipotyphla > Erinaceidae > Erinaceus > Erinaceus europaeus. Next base: position 102,301,927 of record NC_080164.1, on the reverse strand, counting down.
CACTTATTTTTTTTGAAAACATGTATGTATGTAAACAGACAAAAATATTTCACCCAAAAAAGAATGCTGTGTTTTCTACAATAGGGGACGGATGTGGGGTGAGTGTAGGGGCCATATTGGTAAGTGATTCTGAGTTTTTTTAGAAAGTAGGACTTCAGAGGGAGTGAAAGTGGGTAGTTTGAAAACTTTTCCATTATACATTGAATTGCAATAGCTGAAACTATTTCTCAGTAAAATCCTTGAGCTCAGCATTTTAACTGTGTTCCTTGCTTTTTTTTTTTTATTACTACTTTAATAATGACTAAAAAGATTGTAAGATAATGGGTAAAATCCCATGCAGTTCTCACCAATAGAGTTCCCTGCCTCATCCCCTCCATAGGAAGCTTCTCTATTTTTTATCCCTCTGGGAGTATGGGCCAGAATTATTTATGGGGTACAGAATGTGGGAGTTCCGGCTTCTGTAATTGCTTCTCCTCTGGACATGGATGTTGGCAGGTGGATCAATACTCTCAGCCTGTTTCTATCTTCCCCTAGTGGAGTAGGGCTCTAGAGCATTAAGGTTCCAGGACAGATCGGTGAGCTCGGCTGTCCAGGGAATTCAGGATGAAATCATACTAGCATCTGAAATTTGATAGCTGAAAGGCAGTAAGAAAGCAGGACAAGATGTTTAATAAACAGAAACCCAAAAGTAAGAACAGAGTGAATGTGAGTAGGGACCCTGGAATAGAAAAAACTAGAATGTATTTTAGGTATGTTTCTAGTGGCCCAGGATGTTTGTAATCTTTACTTAGCTTAATAGGTAACATGGAGGTAGACTAGAAATATTCTCTGAGAGGATAGTTTCAAAGTAGAAAATAGAACTTGAAAGCTGTAGAGAGTGGCTCCAATAGATCTGAATATAGCATAAGGAAATGGTGTAATCTCTGAGTCTATGTCAGTGGAGCTCACAGTCCATGGTCACAGCTGTGAACATTCTAGGCTGCACTCATTTATGGACTAGTTTTCCTCAAGTGGCAGAGTAGGATAACCCCGCCTCCATTTGAAGAGTGGAACAGTCCCTACCATTGCTAGTTTATAGTGAGGGTAAATCCTGGAGACACCCACAGTAGAGCTAATGATGGCATTCCTGATGGGAGTGAAAAGTGATTACAAAAAGTGGATCTGATAGAGATCTAGGCCCATCATATCTGTGTGGGAATGCAAGGATTGCCTCACTGGGACCCCAGGTGATGAGGTAGCCTGTTGTTGACCAGAATAGCTGTCATTAAGTGAGCCAGTCTCTTGCCCTTTTTCAGTTTTGTAGTCCTTGTTTTGTCTGACAAGTTGAGGATTTCTTCCAGTTGCTAAGGCCTTGAGTGTATTTGTTATATCCAAGGTTTCACTCATATATTTTCATGTAAATCATAGGAAATCATGAGCATTAATAGAAGTTATCTAAATGCCTTCATGTTGTCTCTGTTTATAAAGGTTTAAGATATGTATGCAATATAGACATTGTTTAGTACTGTCCCATTTTTAATTACTGTTTTATGGATATAAAACTTCCAGTAAATTTGTTACAAGGAATTTGTATCAAAATTCTTGTCAGAGCTCTAGGGAGATATGATTGTAAAGTTAACTCATTTCAGTATATGGGTCTCTTGGGTAGGATAAATATTACGGTATTAAGTGCTTGCAGAAGGCTAAAATAGTCTCAGTGGGATTTCTTCTTGATAAAATTGATGGCAAGATACAACAGAAAAATCCATGTAAAACAAACTCCTTTGTCAAGTCAAATAGATTTCATTTTCATCAAATCCAATGGCCCACAATATTTACTAAAGAATCCCCTTTCTTGGGTATGAAGGAAACAGTTTGACACTTTCTTAGACACTTCCTCAAAATTAGATACTTCAGTTTTGACTGTAGGTATTTTTACAGTTTTCATTGAGAATCCTTTGATAATACTATCTTGTCAAATGCCACACTTAGCCAGAATACTGGGGTAGCCTGAAGAAACTTGAGTTAAATTGTTGTTAGCAGCGGAAATGCATTTCCATTACTCAACAGTCATTGTATCTGCAGAGATACTGGAGGGAGCCCTCTAAAGCTCTGTGGAAGAGCTCTGCAAAGTTCCATATGTATTTAATGCCTAGCTCCCCATTTAACATACAAAGATAATTCAAAATCCTCTGCCTCACTTCACTCTGCTGTATGCTTTGAAGGATTATTGTTACTATGATTATCAGTACATTTCTACTGGTTTCAGAATTTATTCTACTCAAATCTGTTTCTCTAACAATGGTCATAATTCTTCTCAAAGATCTATTTAAAGGAAATATATCTTGGTGCTAAAATACTCGGAATGTGGAAATCTAAAAGGAGCAATATACTCCCTTTCACAAATGATGCATTTCTCAGAAAGAAAAAAAAAGGAGCAAGTTGATTGTCCCCTCCAAAAAAAAAAAAAAAAAACAACTAAATTGACACTCTACCATCTGCTACAAAAAATAAATAAATAACTTCTACACAGAACACTTTCTTTCTATCTAGTATCTAGTGTTTTTACTGTATTAAAATGATTTTTACATAGGAAAAGTTGAGAGGTCCGCTTGAAAAAAGACTGTAGACTATTTTTTTTCTTAAAACTTTAGCAGACAAATAAAACACGTGCATAAAGATAATGCATAGATGTCCCACTATCCCACTAAAACTCAAACAGTGCTTTCAGTATTGTTTTTGTAGAATTTTATCAAAGTAGAGGTAACTACCACTCTAGCCTATTAAATGCATGGGGCCTTCCTAAACCTTGCTATAAAAAGTAGAGTTAAATGGATGCAATTAAAGTCCATGAAACTGAAACCTTTCTTCTCACCAGCTTTTATATAGTGAGTATAAGAAACTGAAGGGTACTTACTAATAGAAATTGCTCTTTTCAATTATTTTATAGTGTCCTGATTCAGCATGCAAGCAAGATTTACTAGCCTACCTTCAACGAATTGCTTTGTATTGTCATCAACTTAATATCTGCAGCAAGGTGAAGGCAGAAGTACAGAATCTAGGAGGAGAGCTCATTGTGTCAGGGGTAAGCTGGGACATGGCCTTTACAATGAAAATCTCCACTGTTATATTTCTAGTGCAAGTAATCTTGGCAACAGTACTGCTCAAAAGCAACAAATGACAGTCATAGGGAGGATATTTTTTAAATAAATATTATCACCATTATTCTAGACTTTAAAATAACTCACAAAGAGCAATTTGATTTTCCAATTACTGTATGTTTATACTAGCCTTGTAAAATCTCCATTCTTCACAAGAAAACTAATTTCATAGTCTGGAAACTCATTGCCAAACTGCAACCACTGTAATTATTTGGGACTTCTGTATATTTACTCACTGTGAGCCTCCTTCCTTTGTTAGTCCTAGTAATTTTCATTCTTTGTTCAGGAGCCAGCCTCTCTATGTGTGGACTATGTTCACATGTTAGAGATGAGGAACACAATAGGAATTCATTCATCAGGTTCCAATGCATACTAGGTTATCAGTAACCCTTAAAGGCCAAAAAAAAACACTTGAATTTAATACAAGCTGATGTGCTGTTGCCAAAAACTAACATAGTTGTCAATACTAACAACCACACTTTCCTTATTTGATCATGCTAGTGTTTTCTTTCTCATGAAAATTAAATTATCCAGTCAGTTTTCATCAAATACAAAGAATATTAGTTCAGTGATTATTTGGAAGAATTGTGATTTCTTGGCAAGATTTCCAAATCAAATAGTTGTGTTGAGGTTCTTCACCTTGGCTGCTTCTCCCTTAGTCCCTTTCTTCACAAGATACCATTTATTGTAAACTATTTGCAAATTCTGAAGTGTGGCTCTGCCACCTATAGTTCTTTTCCCAGTCAACCATAATATTACCATTCTAAGTGTGGCATTTCCAAGAACATAGCATGAAATAACATGGCAAATGCCTTGCAAAAATCAGACTGTTCATAGAGTTCAATTCTCCCCTCAAGCCATTTTCAGAAATTCATCAGTTTGACCATGCAGTAAATATATGTGGATGAGTCATTCTTATAACCCACAGTTTCACTTCCTCTAGTGTTTGGCTTGTAGAAAACATAGCTGGGAAAAGAGCTGATCTGACTTGCATGGAGATGCCTTCTGGAGAGCCTGTCCATGCAGTCTCACCTAGAGCCCAATCAAATGGCTGTTTTGTGCCTCTTCCTAAAGCAGTCACCTCTTTGCATTTCCAAAATTATTCTGCTTCAACATTCTTCAACCATCAAGAGCAATCTGTCTTGTAATGTGTCCTTTCTGCCAAGTTGGTAATTCTCTCTGCTGAGAAATGATCCAAACATTGCATCACCCTTGCCTCCTTTCTTATCTTCAGCCTCAATGGTATAGTTCCCCATACCATTCAGCATTCATGTTCATCTGTATTTAGCACCTGTGTGACAGAGTGCTTTTTGTCTAGCTTGCCTAGTGTGCCTTCATTTGTTACTTTCTAGATCTTATTTTCATGGATGCGCAAAGCATGTTTGTGGATCTTAGATTCCACAACCTATCTGGGCAGTATTTTATGGGCAGAATTCCTCTCCATCATCCTCTCAGTACTCATTGTTCCTCACTGCTTCCAAAGCTTCATTTCCATTGTCTTTTCATCATGTAGATGTAGTCCAAACCATCACTAAGCTTTTATCACTTGCATTGTTGGCATTTGCAGAGGTGTTTGAAATTGATAACACCATCAAGAAGCCTGTCTTTTTTCTTTGAGTCTTATTGTCAAAGTTCATAAATCTTTGCATGGCAGAAAGGCTTCTTTTAGAGGAATGTTATGAGTTTATAATAATTCTGAGTCAAATGCACTATAATGATTTGCTATTTATTGCTTAGGTATGGGCCTGCTCTTGGCCTACTCATGATTTTTTTTCCAAGCTTGATTGATTGCTATTTGGTGCCATACCTGCCTCTGTGGTTTGCTGTCTTTGCCACTTCTGCCTCCATATTACTTCTCCCTCACTGATGGTCAAAGGAAAAATGAAAGTTAATGTCTATTTTCAAAATAGCCACAAGTGACTATCTTCAAAGTTTGAAAAAAAGAGTCAAGAATGTGAGACCCCATACACACAAACTTTCAATTATTTTGCCAAGAAAGTGCACTCACACTTTGAACTTTCTTATTTTGTTGCCTGGCATGACAAGGTTGTTAATTTTTAAAGAAGCCACTGCAATTTAATGTACTATAAAATGCTTGAATCTTCTTGTTCTCTGTATGTTTATATTTGTGGGATTCAAGGCTTCAGCTTATTTTCTGAACTATATGAAACCCTCTGGTAAAGTATATTTGTTAGATGTTAAAGATTTCTCTGAAACGTAAGACATTTGAACAGGTTATTTCCATTTTTTCCAAGCATTTGGGTTTCAAAATGGACAGAAATGTTTTTATAGTCTTTTTCTGACAATATAAACACATGGTAAACAAAATGTACTTGCTCAGAATATCTACCATGTCAACATACATGTTTTATGTGGCTTTTGTGTATGTACAAAAAGAAAAAACAGGAATTTTTATTGTACCTGTCTTTGACTTGAGAGGTGAAACAGGATACTCAACTGGTTATCAGGATCCATGGGTGAAAAAGCTCTTCAAAGAGTCATGATAGACACATGAAAAAGTAATTATGAAAGTGTGCCTAGAACACTCATCTACAAGCTGCTGTTGAATAAGCATCATTAGTTATCTGGCTGGCAATCAATTCTTTAAATTCATTTACTGAAATCTTTAATAGCCCGAAAGTGCTATCCTTATTACATCTCATAGTTGATGAATCAGTGAGCCAATTCAGCTCAACTTGGTTGCTACAGGGATGAGTAAAAGGAGATAAGGACAACAAGATTAAACAGTCTATAAACTGACTTTGTTTTTTGCTTGTAATATTTACATATTTAGTTACTTAATTCAGCTACTTATTATTTTTGGAAAAAGTAATGCTAAAAGAAAAAGCAAGGAGAGGAAAAGGTGGAGTGACCATAAGGCATGACAGAAAGCAAAAGAGATATTTAAGCATAATGATCAAGTGTAACACAAGTAAGAGTCACTGCCTTTGACAGCATGATACTGGAAAAAGTTAGAACTAATTGTGATTTTAATATAAACATATTTTTATCTTACTTTTAAAAGAATTACATATTTCCAGGATAGAAAAAACCCTAGAAATTTGCCCAATACTTGTCAAGCTATTCATTTTCATTCACTCGACTTCAGAGGGTTTAATGAGCACTTTTAAGTATTAAAGCAGAAATAGTTGAATGGGTGTGAAAATAAAACCAGGTTTATCTTTATTTACACAAAGATTTCCATTTGTGCATCATTTTGAATGAGATTGAAAAGACCGCTGTAAGATTTTAGAATGTTGAATACTGTTTATTAAGAATTCTGGTAAAAGGAAAAAATTCTACCCAATGTATTGAATTAAAATATGTAAGGAACCTCATTATAATAATGAAGTCAGAGCACAACAATAATATTAAGCTCTCAACAAGTATTCTATGTTCAGGTTAGAGATAAGATGCAACAAAACTTAATAACATTTTATTACATGTAAATGTTATTTTTCCTACTGATAAATTATAGGAAGATAATTTGGATGTGAGGAGTGTTAGTTTTCCAAGTCCTCAGCTGGATCAAGCAGAGCCTTATCTTGTACCTGAGGGACTGAGTAACTTGCCCTATTGTTTTTGCACTTTTGTCCTTTGCCATGTAAGTCTCCCTTTTCAAAGTCATAACTATGTCATGGAAAGAAATCTGACAAATGGAGCAAATCAGCTTTAAGACACTGGCTACAAATGAATTGGTAAAGATAAAAATTGGTGGAAAGGGGCCACTTGTGGTCATACCCTTTGCATATGACTCAAATTACCAAAAAAAAAAAAAAAAAGAACTTCATTAAAATCAATATATTTATGGTTGTCTTGAAAGCATTCATCATAGTCCTAGAAACTGGTAATATCAGTCCTCCCAGTAATAATATCAGTCCTTCCTGACGCATGCTTGGCATATAATCCCAGTGCCAAAGACAGATATACACAATCAAATGTACCTGCACATCAAACATACTTGATTTGATGTGTACTCTCTGGATATGTTGCAATTAACAACTGAATAAATGGTTGAAAACTATGGCCAATATCACCAAAAACAATGTAGGGAAAATTTGAAATATATATATTTGTGGTATGTTGAAAGGAGAATTTTTATCAGTAAAGTTCTGTACTTTCTATTTTTTAACTGGAAACATTTTGTAGTAGGATAAAATAGTTCTTGGGATATTTTACACATTTTAGATATTTTACATTGTTTAGACTTCTACTTTTAAGAACTCTTTTGGAAGCTTTCTTCTGATTTTGTCGTCAGTTTTGATCATCTTTACTGAATAAATTTAGTAGTCAAAATGGAAAAATAAATAAATAAATAGCTACACCTAAATTTAGGATAGGAACACATTTCTGTGTTTCATTTAAGCAAAAAAGGTATGTGTTCAGAGAAGTTAGCAATTCCAAATACTGTTCTCCTGATGTTGCAGAAAGTAGACATTAAATATCTGAATTGAAAGGATTTTTCCCAATCTAGAGAAAGTGTGAATAAAAGTTTTCAGATTATTAGTCTGTATGAAGAAACAGGAGATATACTTTCTCACAGTAAAAAAAAAAAAAAAAAGGAAAGGAAAGGTATTTATCATTTGCAGAATGTTGCAGAATGGCAATAGTTATTTGTTCTATGTATCTATGTTAGAGAGATGGGATATCACATAATTCACTCTTTCTCCCAGAATCCAGCCCTCTATTCTGCCATGATTGTACAAATATAAATATATAAAATTTTGATTCTGACATTGCCTTCCGTAGTGAAATTCATATTGGTGTATGTGCTTATTTATTTTTTAATAAACCAAATTATGCAAAACTTAAGATAGAAATAACCCATTAGTGTTTTTCCAGTAAAAATTCATTCTCCCAGTGCTACTAAAGTTACATTTAACAAATTCAAAGCTATTTTTATTTGGGTAATAAATGAAAAATAGGAAATTTTATATGAAAAATAAAAATTTCCTTGGTTGTCAGTCATCACAGGCAGCTTTGCATCTGTCACACCATACCTGTCCCCTTGAATGCAAATAAATGTGCAGATGTGGCTGAAATACTGCTCTAAGAAGTGACTCTTCAGCTGCATAATCTGTTATAGTGGACCTGAACTCATCAATATCATCAATTTTATTCATTGTAAAAAGCATTTATTGATTAATGAAATCAATTCAGTTGCTTATCATAGTGTACTTGTCTCATAGGTAGTAAAACTCTTAGGTATTCACTACTCTCATCCTAAGATTCTAAAAGAAAAAAGACTGTTGAAACTGTTGAAGCCAAACTGTGGTTTGGACTAAGCTTGTAACTTTTATTTATTTATATTTTTTATTAGAATCGTAGGTTGATATAGCTTGGATCTACTCTCTTACTGCTTTGGTTGCATCACTTGGACTTGTGAGCTGAGTTTCTAATTTTGTTTGAGGGCATTATAGCTGCAAAGATTAGGAGAGTAAGTGGCTTTAGGAAGGGAGTCTTTGCCTAAGGAATTTCAATGCCATTATTTGTTATTCAATCAGTAAGCACTAGGCTTCAGATTCTTTTCAAGTTTGGGGAACTTTAATTAAAAGAAAGATAAATAATTCACATTTTGACCTATTATTGCTTTGGATCTAAGTTAATATTTTGATTGACAGCCAATGGATAGTAATATTTTGTGAAAACTTAGAAATTATACAAATGTGAGTTTCCTTGGAAAGGGACAGTGTGTATATATCTATGGCATATATGTATATGGATAAACATACATATTTCTATACATATATAAACCTGTAGAATGTAGGCAACTCTATTTAAGAAGTAACCAGTTTTTAAATTTTCTCACGGGACATAATTTTAAGATTTTGTCTACATGTGATAATTGGTTGCATTCTAAGATATTAGTAATGTGTTAACCATTGCCAGCAGTAATATATTAATAACTTTCTCCTCCATTTTAATTATTGATAGATTTAGATATGTAAAGGTAAGTTCAGCTGTTTCCTTCAGTTGAACCAAAAGTCATGTGAAATCAAATTACTGATCACATATATTTATTTAGAAACAGCATCTATAATTAAATCCTTCTTTTTTGATATTCTTATATATTTTGGTTTGTCAACTCTAGTCAAGAAATACAATATAATACATTGGTTACTTAAATTCCATTTTAGTTTTTTTTTTCCTTGCTCCTAACTGGACATATCCTAAAAGTTTTGATACTGTGGACACTTTAAAAAACGACTAAAATGTGAACAAGTTGATATAATGATAAAATATAAATAAGTAAGGAGAAGGTTAAATATAAAAAATAAAAAATATTACCTGGGAGTTTTACTATTTATTTATACAAATTATGCACTAACTCAGATAATGCAAAATAAAGGACAGAGACCTCATAGGAAAAGTGAGACACAATTTTAATTCCACATTGGATTTGAAAATATTGGTAATTTTCTAATATGTTTCTATATAAATAATCTCACATTTATAATATCAAATTAATAAATAGAGCTTCAAATAATTGATTTTGTGTTCACTTAAGGATGCTTTATAGTTCATGGAATTCAACACCTTTATTGTGTCAGAGTTATATAAAAGGCTTAATACTAAACCTTTTTTTGGAGGAGGGCATTCAACGTTTCTGTATCTCTATAACAAATATTCTTCATAAAAGAATAGATTTTTATGTCTATTGTGCTTTGATTAGATTGTAATTTTTTTCCATTTTGTTTCTCAGCTTTCTGTGAAACATTCTCAGCTAGACTAACAGGGTGTCTGTTGGTGTCTATCTGTGTATTCACTGTTTTTCTTGAATTACTCTAGAAATAAATGTGTGTGTTTAGTTTAGTATCATCTACATTCTGTCTCTACAGATTTTGTTAAATGCTTTCTCAAACATAATTTAAATTATTCATAAAATATGGCTTTGACCATGGTCTTTAGAAAAGAAATATGTGTGATGTTATTGCCCATGTGTCTTAAAAAAAGAAGGACTTCTGGTTGAGCAATGTGCAGTTGTTTAATCTTAGTTCAGAGTTTGATTTCTTCAGAGCATTTTGTCTTTATTTTGAAGTTATTTCCATTCTATTTCATCTAAACACTGTTATCTTGAAAATTAACTTTCTTAATTTCAATATTTTCTTTCTTCATCAATGACTGATCTTATTTCACTGTTTTTCTCTGATCGCTTAGTGTATACTATTAGATAGTAATTAAATTGTTGGAACTCTGAGATTTTCAGTCAAGTCTGGACAACCTGTCTCTTGTGTGCAACTCTTTCATCTGATTCTTTTGTAATTGAGAGAGACTATCTTAAAGAATTTCTCATCAGCCTGATCTTGTCAGAGCCACATTCTCTTTAAATTTAAGGCTTATATGTATGTGATACAATATTAGAGAACAAACTGAAAAAGTATGATCTTTTTATTATAAAAAAATCCAAATTCATATCTTTTTCTTTGTAACTCAGTTGGATTAACTCGTGCTGATATTTTCATTTTGATCCAGTTGTGTGCTACCTAAAAATACCTTCAAAAATAAATTACTTTGTAAGTACATCAGTGGCTCTTTCCTTTGGAATGTGCATGCCATTCCATCTTTTCTTTATTAACTGAGTACTAAAAAATATATCTTAAAGGATCTTTTCTTATAATAAACACATATTTGAAGCCAGTCTTAGATATCTCTGCTGAAACTAAATTCATAACCAAGACCTTAGTAATTCTGTCTCTTGACTGAAATCTTGCTATTACTTCATGTCATGTCTTGAAGGACTAACTTCATTTATTAATGTAATGTCATAGAGAAAATGCATCAAATCCATTATATTAAGATATAGTTTTCATGGTAGATAACAAAAGACTAGATTCTAAGAGAAATTGGAAGTTTTCTAATCTTAGCATTACACTCAGTGTCAAATAAAATCTAATAAATATCGTAACTAAAGACATAATCACAGTCAATGTTACTAAAGTCATCTGAAAAGTCAGCACAGTCCATCACTCAGCATCCTTTTGATGCAGCCTAGTTGTGCATTGGGTTCCTGAAGTCATACTCCATTTCCAAGTAGATACTTAACAAAATTTACCAATAGATTATAATCGGAGTCCAGTTTATTTTGCTTCAGTAGTTAATAAGCACTTAGCTCATTTTTTATTTTAGTAGTTTTATGTTGACAGATGTTTGTCTTTGTTAGATAGTAAAAAGTTAATATGTTCATTGGAAGAATGGATGATTGCCTTAAGATAATTTTGCATGAGCGATTACATATAAATTTCTAATGCATAATATTAATTTTGAAGCTAAAAGTCATGGTAATTAAATAGTGCTTTCCCTACAATGGAAAAGTGGGAAGATGACAATTTTATAAAACCAAATGGGATTGTTATGAAGCATAAAAAATGATAAGCCAACTACCAATGATCCACTATGTAAAAATTTGAATAAAATAATGTTTAATGGAACTATTGTGAACTTCCACATAATAAAGTCTGTTGAATATAAAGTTAAAATTCTACTTGGGATTATTGAAGATAAAAATAGAATAACATAGCCAGAAAATAATGGATATTATATTCATTCTAAAAAATTTTTTAAATTATAGGAAAAATATGATATATTTTTATATGGCATACATTTTTTCTTGTTTATAACTCTTAAAGATTGCCTTTAGGGGACTGGGTGGTAGCATACCTGGTTAAGCGCATATAGTGCAAAGCACAAGAACCCATGCAAGGATCCTGGTTCAAGCCCCCAGCTCCCCACCTATGGGGGTCAGTCACTTCACAAGTAGTGAAGCAGGTCTTTCTCTCCTCTACCTCCTTAACCTCCTTTCTGATTTTCTCTCTGTCTTATAAAGAAACAGTGAAGAAAAAAAATGGCCTCCAGGAGCTGTGGATTCATAGTGCTGGCACTGAACCCCTATGATAACCCTGGAGGGAAAAGAAAAGAAAAGGAAAGAAAGAAAGGAAGGAAGGAAGGAAGAAAGAAAGGAAGGAAGGAAGGAAGAAAGAAAGGAAAGAGACTTACTGTATATGTCTTTATTTTGAAACAAAAGATGCAAGTTATGTTGCAAACTGATAGCTTGACTTCAGTAGATTTGTTTCAAAATGCCCACTAATCTGTCAATTACGCTTAATTTTAATTAGGCTTATGTATGAAGAAATATAGTGTAAGAAATGAAATGAGAATTGGTTTAAAGTATAAAAAAATCCCACATTAGGAATTTTGTCTGCCTACATAGAGAAGCAGGCTTGTATTTTACCATTTTATGATGTGATGAATGTTAAGCTATCACTGTTCTAGTTTTACTAAAAATCTCTTACGGAAAATAATGATCACTTTTTACATATTCTGCTAGGCAGACAATGGTCTGGCTTCCATGTGGTTTTCTGATCTGTCTGATCTCAATAGTACTCCTTTCTTGTGTTTTGTATGATACATATTCATGAACTTTGAGTTGTTAATATTTTAAATCTTCTAATACTCCATTTGGAGAAAAAAAATAACACTCTCCAAATCTTTCCCATCTTGGCTTATTTCTCAAAAGAGTTAGACTTAAAAGTTTTTACTGGGGCAGGGGTAGATACCATAATGGTTATGCAAAGAGACTGTCATGCCTGAGGCTCCAAAGTCCCAGGTTCAATCCCCTATACCACCATAAGTCAGAGCTGAGCAGTGCTCTGGTAAAAAAAAAAAAAAAAAAAAAAAGTTTTTACTGTATGATCAAAACAGTTTTACTGTATGATAGAATTGTTACAAACATTCTTAGCACTAGCACTGAGTCACAGTTGACTTCTAACAGCATCCATATTGGAAATCACATGATTGTAGAAGTCTTTCCTTTTTTTTTTTTTCTTTAGCTTAAAAAGGGAGTTCCAACTACCCTATAGATCTACATAATTATATTTGGTACACACAATAAAACATTCTTACCATTATATCTGACATTTTTTATGTATGAATAAAATTTTAAGAAGTAGAAATGTTAAGGTAGCAGTAGGCATTGGTTGTTGGTTTATCTTTTAATTATGCCTGCCATCCCATCCTCTTGGGCCTCTTGGGCGCAAAGTGAAAAAGAGTTGCAGCTTTAGTAACCATGAGTGCACTAATACTCTTTGCCAATCCCATTGAAAGAGGTAAGTATCCCTTTAAGTGCCATGTGTTGACTGAATATGCAGACCAGAGGGAATGATAAAGCACACACAGCAAGGCAATGGAACTTCGGAGGGGAGACATCTGAAATCCTTACTTATCTATGTTCCAAGCTTTAAGAGCTACAGCCCTTGCTTTTTCTCTCGGTGATCCTTAATGCTTTTACTAGGAGGCTCATGTCCTTTGCCACTATATACTTACTGTCATTATCCCCTATAGTGCCTAACAAGGCTGCTTGCATCTTCATCCTCCTTCTCCCAGATGGCCCATTTGTCCATTCAAGAGAGTCAATGAGGAATTCAAATGACTGGGCTACTTAAATATGACAGAGGCCTACCCATATCTCTTTCAGCACCCAATTCCTTCATATGCCTCTTTCTCCCAACTACCCATTCCCTCTTCCACTCCCTAATCCCTACCCAATAGGGTACTTTTTTTTTTTTTTTTTTTTTGTTCGCTTGCTCGCTCTCTCACTCTTTCTTTTCTGTATCTCTCGGAAATCAGACAGGAATTCAGAGCACTTTCACTACCTTTTATGAGGTAGATTGTGATGTCATAGATGGGGGCAGGGCTAGTCAACTTTCTACCCACCTCCCAACCTGTGCTGAGGGAGCTCCAATCGGGAGTGGAAGCAGTGATTCCTCCATGGTGAGTAACTTTGCTTTCTAATCTAACTTGTTCACTGTGAACATTGATTCTGGAAACAGGTGGGATGGGGTTGCAAGGAAGTAAAGGTGTGCTCACTCAAGTTGTTCTTAGTACTATTAACCAACTTTGAGCAAAGGATATATTTATTCTTTGTATGAGTATTCCATAGTACAGATATGCTCTTCAAGAATTATCTAAACTTGGAAAGTGAAAATGATATTTTTATTTCCTTATTCCTCAATCTTTCTTCCCATTGGAACTGAAAGTCATTCCAAACATGGTATCCATCCACTTTGAGCTTCCCTAAGGAAGTATAGCTAGTAGCTAGAGGAATATATTCTTCTTCATTTGAAAGGTTTTGAGGTCATAGGATATTCTTGAATTGAGGTTTTCCCAGAAAATAAATCTGTTCTTCAATTGTGGAATAAAATTTTGAAATAAAAACAAAAAAGCAGATGCATAGAAATGATCAACAAATATAGGTTTAATAAAAAAATGAACTTTCTAATGTAAGACTAAAATACTGCTTTGGAAATGAGTCTCATTGCCCTTATAAGATTAAGGTTGCAGTCATTTTAAGGAGTCAGTCAAATTTGCTATACCTGTGTATGTATTTGTGTTGCATGCCATTTAACACTGATGTTGTTTTGTAGAATTTCTTGATACTTTAGATCTGTGAAAGTTTATGTTGTTTGTTTCAGTTGGGTTTATTTAGAACTAATTAGTTAATTTTATGCTTTAGTATTTAGGGGAGAAAAAGATCAATTGAAATGAACATTGCTCTTCAATTACCTTGTTAGTTTGTTAAAACTGGCAACATGTGAGCATTTATATACAAAAACAATGGGAGTTCATGGAAATGGCTGAATCTTTAGCAGATGTGGAAGCATCAGGGTGGGTGGTTTTACAGTAATTTTACACCACAGTATGAAGCTTCCTTTTTTATGGGAATGAAAGTATCTTAGTGTGGATCACAGGTATTGTGAAGTATATTAAGGTAACACATCTTTTAAGCATGTGTTTCTAGTTAACTAACTAGATACTGTATAGATAATTATATATTTGTGTTGAAATACTAGAGACAGTGTGAAAGGAATCGGTAATTTTTCAAGTAAAATTACTGCTCAAAATACTAGAGCTGTTTTGTTCTTTTTGTTATTGAAGGTGGGGTAATGTGGCAACTTGGGAAGCTGTTTTTTCATCTAAGTTTTCAAATTTCTTGAGAGGGAGAGAGAGAGAGATAAAGAGAAAGGGAGAGAGAGAAGAGACCACAATAGGAAAGCCACCTTCAATGTGGTGGGGGCTCCAACTTGGGTCAGATATATGTTAAACCAGCGTACTATCCAAGTGAGGTATTTCAACAACTAGCCTTCAAATTTAAAGAATTGTCTGTTCCTAGTATAAATGGAAGACTCCATAGGGGAAAAAACAGAATAGAAAGACTTGAGTGTTAATCACTTGCAATCAACTTAATATTGCAGTGTGGGCAAAAATGCTAAAGAGACTTGGGTAAATCCTCTCAAGTTTCTCGTCTACCTTACATGAAGATTGCTAGGTCCCTAAAGCCCAGAAAGAAACACAACTTTAGGATCAGAAAAATCTAATGTCTAATGATAGTTCAAGTTTTTAATGTCTTTTATCAACCTCTGTACAGCTGCCAGGTAAGCAATGATCAAATTTTACAAACCTTTGGAACACAACCACCTTTCAACTTCGTGAGTTAAGAATGGCTGTACTGTGCACTTGTGCAGATCCAGATAGTCTATCATGGAATGCTCTATGCATGCACTTGTTTACTCTCATGTGCATGTTTCATTTACAGTGATGTTCATTGTTTCTTAATCCATTTTGTATCTATTGAAATTATAGTTTGGAAATAACCTTGTGCTCTAAAAGAAAACTTGAAATTAAGGCCGGCTGGTTGAGCACACACATAACTGTGCATAAGGATCAGGGTTCAAACTCCTGCTCAGTACCTGCAGGGGGAAGCTCCAGGATCAGTGAAGCAGGTCTGCAAGTCTCTCTCTCTCTTTCTTTCTCCCTCTCTCTCTCTCTCTCTCTCTCTCTCTCTCTCTCTCCCTTCTCTCCCTCCCTCTCTTCCTCTTAACTCTCCCTTCTTTAACCTCTCAATTTCTGTCATATAAAAAATAAATTTAAAAAAATGCATAGCCACCAAGAGTGGTGGAATTGTCCTGTAGGCACAGAGCTACAATGATAACTCTGGTGGCAACAAAAAGAAAATAAATAAAAAAGACAAAGTGAAATGTAATTGAGTTTACATGAATTTGGGGGTCTGAACATTAGTGTTCTAGATTTATTTCTATTACTATTTATTTTACTCAAAATAAATTACTTATATTTTAGGACTTCAGTTTTTTTAATCTTAAAATAATGACAGATGATTTAAAGGATGCATTCTAAACTGTGCTTCAAAATATATAAGATATGTTTTTGTATTAGACATACAGTTATTCAAATAAGAAAAACACTTCAGTGCCAACTTTGTATTTTTAAACTGTTTTTATTTCTTTCTGAAATATGTTTTATACGGTAATTTTCTCAGGTGTAACTTTATATCCCCCCAAAATATGTGTTGCTGGTATCTGATACAGTACTACTTGGTTAAAGATAGGTAAAAATGGGATATTTTCTTTTTAAATAGATAACAGAATTTGATTAACCTGTTAAGACTAAACCACTTAGGAAATGAAACATATTTTGTGGCACAGTGGATAAAATACTGGATTCTCAACCATGAGGACCTGAGTTCAGTCCCCAACAGCACATGTACCAGAGTGATGTATGGTTCTTTCTCTCTCTTCCTTTCTCATAAATAAATAAACTCTTAAAAAAAAAAAGAAAAGAAAAAGACAGATAAAGTAGCATCTGAGTAAAAACAAAGAACATGATAATGAAGCTGATCTAGAGGATTTAGAGGATTAATTTGTTTCCTAATCTATGTACTATGCTATGATTACTGAATATATATATATATCAGGATCCAGGCAGTGGTACATCTGGTTAAGTGCACACTTTACAGTGCACAAGGACCTAAGGTTCAAGCCCTTAGTCCCCACCTATTGGGGGAGAGAGCTTCAGGCAATGTGAAGCATGGCTTCCTAATTCCTCTGTCTCCCCCCTCTTAATTTCTCTCTGTCTACAATAAATACAAAATATATTAAAACAAACAAAAATAAATCCTTACCTGTTAGGTAATGTATGGAACTAATAATCTAAGGTTCAAAGTTATCAATATGGTATTCTGGTGACTTGGCAGGTACTGAACTCTTAGCTAAAAGGTATAAGAGATGTGTAAAATATGACTCGTGCTCTTTAGGAGTACATGGCATTTTTAAGAATATAAATATAACTATACCTCAACTTAGAAGAGACTAGTTTAGTGCTAAACAAATATCCCTGTGGTCCTGGGTCAACTGTACTGCCTTGTGAAGGCTTTGTAAGAAGCATAGACCCTTAACTAAATTTGAGCAGAGTGGTTTTGAGTATAGGTGTGTACATAGCAAGACAGGGAAGCAGTTCAGGTCAAATATATCCTCACATTTTAGATATTGCAAATGACAACTTGAATTTATATGTGGTATTTTTAGAGAAGTAAAATTAGTTGTGTTATCAGATGGGTATTTGGTTAGCTCACCATGGGATATGATAAAATGTACCTCAAACCCAGGTACACATTCTTATTAGTCCAAGAATAATTAAGGGACAAAGATACCAGAATATGGTGGATAAGATTTGCTGGGAGGAGGAAAGTGAAAGCACTCAGAGGGAGGACAGATGCATTGTAGGGTTAATCATACTCTGAGTTTTGAGGATCCAGATTACATAGTATATGTCTTGGAAAAACAGGTTTTTAGTCAAAAAGGTCGGTACTAAATTTATTAGGGGGTAGGAATTAGGGAGATATTACCATGAAAAGGTAGATATTATTAGTAATTCTGGGCCCTTTTCTTTTCTGAATTTCTATCTTTGAACTGTCATGATGGGACCATTCTTGACCAATACATACATTTTTATTATAATGGTAGCATAATGAGGATCAGGATTACCAAATGAACATTTAAATTACCGTGTTGGTTCCTTCCATTCTTTACCACTTGTATCTTCAGGAAGTGGTCAGTCTGTGCCCAACAACTTCTGGTTTCCTACTGAGAATGGATGTCTTCTCTCCTGCCTACTGTAGTCTGACTTAATTACCGATAGTCACACTTTCTTGAGCCTCTTTCCCTTAATCAGTTACTGAATTTATGGTAGATGATTATCCTTGTTTAGAAGAATTGATGAGGCTGCAAGTGAGTGAATTAGAGTGATTCTTTATCTAATCAGATAGTCATTTCTTTAGTTACAGGGAAGGACACATGGTTACTCACAGCCACAGCTGTAGAGTAAAAATAAGTAAAAGAGAGATATTAAGGTCAGAATGTAATTATTGTTCTGAAATATTCTCATGTACTGTGGAGGTAGAAAAGGATTGTTTTCCTGGAGGTTTTATTGACAGGCTTAGAAATGACTGATAACCCTGGAAATACCCAGAGCTAATGTGAAAGGATACAAGCAGATTTTAAAAAACTAAAGAAAGTTTCTCTGTGTGCTAAGTTATCCATATTGACAAAGGAAATCTTTAAATCTTTCAAACCTGTCTGTTTTCTAATTCTTGACATTCAAGTTACTTCCATGTTATTAACTCTAGCCTTTCTAGGAGGCCAGAGTTTTACAAATACGACTACTCTATCATCACACTCAGATGATTTGGTTTAGCCAGGAAGACATATCTTCATTTCCTAACGTGACATAAAAATAAGATTTAGATTATCACAGTAAGTTATTTTCAAGAGCTAAACTTATCCTATTGACTGATGAAATAGGATGACAAAAGTCAGATTTACAAAGCAAGAAATGGTTCATAGAACTAGCTTGTCTATCCCCCTCCACACACACACACACTGTTCAAGTAGTAAATTTTGTGAAACAAAATTGTTGATTGTCGAAGAGATAGTTCTTTGAAAAAAACATCATCTATCACAAGGATAGGAACTACTTCACTCCTGACATAGGATTCAGGATGATATTAGAAACAGTGTCACATTTATAATTCAACAAACATACATTTAGTACATGACATGATACTCATCATCTAATGAATACATATGTAGAATTGGTAAACAAAGCAGTTCATCAGAATACAACTTGGAGAATTGGCCTTATAAGACATTAAAGAATCAGAAATCCTTTCTAACAAGAAAGGTTCTGCACAAAAGGGGAGGCTTTTTTATCAGAAAGAGTAATACAGATAGACCCTTTTATTAATTCAGAGAGACACCACAGCATCAGAGAAGCTCCTTCATTGTCATACCTCCCATGTGGTACCAGGGGTATGAACATTAGTCATTTGTATGACTATGTAGGCACTATACATGGTGAACTATCACTTGTCCACCTCTGGTAATGTTCCTTTTATTTTTTTATTAGGAATGCATACATATACACATACACATACATATACACACATATATACACATATATACAAACTATATATATATATATATATATATATATATATATATATATATATAGTTTGTTTTATTTTGTTTTTAAGCAAAGATTCTTTCCCTCAGGGGATGACTTGGGGAGGAGGAGTCTTTAGTTTATGATGGTGCCCAAGGCTAAACCTAGACCCTAAGAGCCTAAAGCATGAACATCATTTTGAGTAAACATTATGCTGTATCTTTATCCCTACAATAGGTGTTAAAATGCAGATTCTCTCTCTAGTGGTAACTAAGTGCCTCTATATTGAAATGGCTTAAAATTACACTTTGAGTAGGGGTAACAGCTCAGCTAGTATAGTGCTGGATCTTTCATGCTTGAATCTCTCACTTAGATTCCCAGTATAACAGTTCTGGAGTGGCTGCATAGTTTCACTCTCTGTGAACTAAAAAGCCTGGCTACTACATTGAGGGAAACTTAAGTGCTAATTTATTTTCCCCTTTATCTCTTTCTACTTAAAAACACCACTCTGGGGGCATTGAAGTCCAGCTGATAGGGGAAAAAAAAACAATAAACAAACAAAAAAGCAACAGATTATGAACAGTTTCTGAGAAGTCAAAATTAAAGATTAATATACTTTGCTATTCTGGAATATTTTCTCACAGTGTGGTATGTTTTTCCTAATAAATGCATCAGGACAATGGTCTTGTGATTTAATTTCTTGTGTGAATATTCTTATAATAATAATAATATTTATGTGTAACTCCACAGTGATTTAGTCAGTGCTAGAACCCATAAAAGCAAACAAGTAATAGGTAAAAAAATGAATGTGTCATAGACTGGAACTAATTTTCTAAAAGAGTTTGAGTGCTATAACAGGTGATTACACTAGATAGAATAGATTAAATTCTTTCAAAGGTATAGCTATAGTGTTTGAAGGATTTGCCTTGGCATTTCTACATGGATCAGGCAAAGAACTAATGAGGTAGCTTTTGCATATTAAAAATATACAGGTGATTTAACTTCATCGGAAGCTAGATTCATAAGGACATCATGACAGGGACTCTGCCTTGAGGTAACTTTTATTTTTGAGGTAAGTATGGTTTATAGTAGGACAAGATAATGGTATCAGACGCTCTCCAACCCTTTAAGGTTCATCTTTGTTAACTTGTTAAAAGATGTAATCTTGTTAGAAGTTCATGATTATTTTTTTCCAAGAAATTTTCTAGTTTCATAGATTTGAGGTTTTCTTTCAAAGGATATATATATATATATATATATATATATATATATATATATATATATGTATACTGTTCACTGTATGCATTTCCTATCTTTTTTTTTCCCTATAAAGTATAGGAAACCCTATACTTTAATCTGTGATTCTGAAAGTTTCTTTTGTGGTTCAGCCTTTTTGCAATGGAACAGACAATATGTTGTCCATCTCTAGAGGGGTTTAGTTGGACCAAAGTTTTAATATTTCCAGTTTTAGACTGAAGAGAACCCTCTGGTGCTTTTGTTGCATTTCCCTTTCAAAGCAGTCACTCCAGGAAAAAAAGACCATGAGGTTCCAAACCAGGCCAAGCCCTGGCAGGCTTCTACATATTCTGGTCTTTCTGGAGAGCTGCTAAATGGCTTTTATTTCTTATTTTATTCCAAAGCAATTGAAACAGCAGTGCATGCTGAATGAAGCTTATCTGAAAGCAGAAGTCCTCCACTTGAATCTCTGGGTGTTGTCTTACTTGCTAGCAAGTAAGTTCAGTTTCTTCATCTACTGAATAATGAATACAAAGTTATGTAGCAAACAGTAAATTGGGATCCAGGTGGTGGTGCACCTAGTTAAGTGCACACACTGCCGTGCAAAAGGGCCAGAGTTTGAGCCCCCATTCCCCACCTGCAAGGGGAAAGCTTCACAAGCTTTTACTGCAGATGTCTGTCTCTTGACTCTATCTTCCCATCCCCTCTCATTTTTTTCTCTGTCCTATATATAATAATTTTAAAAAATTAAAATTCTGGGCTTTGCCTGATTTCTGACAAATGGGAGGTTTATTACACTGTGAGTTATTAGGTACATAAAAATAATGGCAGCAAAATAGGCAAAGGGTTAAAGATGGGTTAGTCATGGTGGCGGAAGCCATGAGTCCTTAAGCCAGTTACCAGCATTTGGCTACATGTGTTCAGGCCACCTCAGGGGAAGCAGCCTGGCTGGTCCAGGGAGAAGGAGAGCAGGCAAGGGAACAGAGCAATTTCTGCCAAAAACTACTTTAAATAATTTTCTATACACCCATAATCCCTTGTGGGTTTGCATGTGTCCCTTGTATGCTGATCAGACTGACACCAGCTAATTATGTTCATGTCCCAATACCATCAAATAAAGAAAAAAAAGTTAAAAAGGTATTTTTTTAAAAAAATAATCAGTTGGAAGGTTTAATTTGCATGGGGTCTGGAAAAGAGTAAAGTATGCTAACCAAGTAAAGATAAGTCAACATTTATCAGTTTCACAGGTCACTGTAAGAGCCTACCAGAATTGAGAATCCATTATCTAATTGTGTAAATATGAGAGTTGTATATGCCCAGTTCTAATGGAGCTTTAGCTGCCTTAACTTTTTGGACTATACCAGTAAAGGACTAGGATGCTCTTGTTGATAGTCAAACATATACTTGTAGACTTTCACAAGAATATTAACTGAATTACTAAGGAGAGCATCATGAATGAATTGACTGATAGTAATGCCTGAGTGGCTTACCTTTGTATTTTTGTGATTGTCTTTTATTATTCTGGAGGCTGCACTCTATATCCTGTATTCTTTATATATATTATTGGATAAAGACAGTGAAATTGAGAGGGAGTAGGGGAGATAGAGAGGGAGAAGCACCTGTAGTACTACTTCTCCATGTATGAAACTTCCCCATCACCCTCTGTAGTTAGGGACCTGGACTTGAACCTGGGTCATTGAGCAATTAGCACATAAATTGTATGGCGTGTGTCAATGCCTGGTCTATCTTTTTTGTTGTCTTTTAATTTAATTTTTTTTTCTCTCTCTTTCTTGAGAGGGACACCTGTAACACTGCTTTGCCACTTGTGACACTCCTCCCTTACCCCAAAAAGTGTGGATGTGAGCTTGAAACCAGGCCCTTGTGCACTGTAACATGTATGCTCTAATAGGTTCATCATCACTCAGCCCTGTATCCTATTTTTTGAGAGACACAGTTTCTGTAATGGAGAACTGAGGTTACAATTGTATAATTTACTTAGCACATACATTTTTCCAAGTCATTATCCACTGTCAGACATTCTAGGATTTCTGCCACCCTCATGCTAATCTGACTATCTGTTGAACCTGCCATCCCAGGCAGAGTTCTTTGGGCTTGAAGTACCAAGGAAAGCTAATATATTACTTATATATTTCTCTTTTTCCACTAAGATTATTTCTGGGCCTAACTGCCAGATTAACAGTTCCCAGCATCTTTTGTCTTTCTTCACTCCTGCAGGTAGAAACTAGGGACTTGACCCATTCCCTCATGCCTAACACATGGAAAATTTGAGTAATCCACTACCTGGTCCAAATAATGATTCTAAAATGACTTCTTATAGCCAGCCACCATGAATACAGATATATCATAATCATTTATAGTCACATAATTATTTAAATTATTTTAATATTTTATTGGATAGAGGCAGAAAATTTGAGAGGAGAGGGCAAGAGAGGGAAAGAGAGAGACACCTGCAACACTGCTTCACCACTTATGAAGCTATTCACCTGCAGGTGGGGAGCAGGGTCTTGAACCGGGTCCTTGTGCACTGTAATGTGTGTGCTTAACCAAGTGTGCCACCATCTGGCCCCCATTATTTAAATTATTAAGTTTACTTTATAACAGCATATTATCTACTAGTAGAATATTAATACATTCATGAGAGTCTGTTAGCTTTAAAATCCATTTTACAGTTGAAGTGGATTCAGTCACTAGAGTATCTCAAAATTTTCAATGTCAGTGACTAGCATAGCCAAGATTAAAACTAACTAGCTTACTTGGAGAGTAGTCTCATACTTTACACAATAAGGACCCTGATGAATTCTGTCTCTCATAAGCTAGTAGTTGAACAAGAAAAAGTGTCAGAATTTTTAGGTCATTTTAATAACTAAAACCTACTGAGTTCTGAAGAAACTGTCAATGTTCTTCTTTTCATATCATAGTGCCCACTATCTGACAAAATGACTACTATAAGTTTAATTTTTTTATAATGTTTTAGTTTGTAGGAAGGTGTATATGTACTGGTAAAAAGAGAAGTTATATTTTACTATGTTTTCTTTAAACATATAGAGGACTTTTATAGTTTACAAGAAAATGAGTAAGTAGGAGATATTGTAAGACTGAAAGTTGGTGGGACTTTTTTTTTACTAGAGCACTGCTCAGCTCTGGTGTATGGTGGTGCAGGGGATTGAACCTAGGACTTCAGAGCCTCAAGCATGAGAGTCTCTTTGCATAACCATCATGCTATCTACCTCTGCCCAGTGCGACTTTTTTTTCACTCCCCCATGTGTGTTAAGGAATTCACCACATTACTGCTTGGTTATATCACTCACAGCTTCAGACACTTTAAAAACTCCATGACCAATGTCTACCTCTAGATATGTGGTATTGCTAGCCAGAATAAGTAGTTCAGAATAGGCAAACTTTGAAGTATATTTACTAAGAAATCTAGGAAGTGGTCATGTTTAATAAAGGACTCAATCCTAGTTCCACCAGATCAGGATTTCTTTCTCGGTTTTAGTGTCTTCACATGTAGAGAAGGGATGGTGGTTTCTATCTGACACATCAACTGAAGATTAGAGCCTATTAACAAACAAGCACTGTGAAAATAGTATTTTTTCTGGGGCTCAGTGGTAGTGCACCTGGTTGGGTGCACATATTGCAATGTGCAAAGACATGAGTTCAAGTCCCTGGTTCTCACCTGCAAGGAGAAAGCTTTATGAGTGGTGAAGCAGTATTGCAGGTGAGACATATGTCTCTCTCTCTCTTCTCTATCACCCACTTTCCTCCTCTCAATTTCTGGCTGTCACTATCCAATAAATAAAAGTAATAAATTTTTTTAAATGTTATATAAAAAAAGAAAATAGTAACTTTTACAAACAACTGAATCAGTACCTAATAGAAACTAACTTGGAACTGGAATGTTTATAACATATTGATTTGCATTAAGAATGAGAGATGAGAAAGCATCTGTGTTTACCTAGAAACTATTTGAAAATTAAGTCCAATTGCTAGTAGGATCACATCTGACAGTCAGGGAAGCTATACTTTAGGAGAAAGGAAAGATGTGGATGGTGTTAATATATGTCTACTTCACAAGATATTTCAGAATAGGTAGAAAAATGAGTTCAATTACAGAAAACCATGGATCACCTGCTCAAATTTAAAACTAATTTAATTAAAATTACGGGTTCTAAATTATGCATTACATTGATGACCTCTTATGTACCCTTGAAAAATTGTATTCATTACTCCTTGTCTGAAAAGAGCTGAAATTTTGTGTTATAGTGAATTATTCTATATAGACACATATGTCTAACATTCTGTGTAGTCTTCTGGATTATGCTTAAGAAATCATTATGAATTATGTGAGGTAAAATTATGATGAAGGAAATGATTATAATACATTATTCTTCATTAAAGCAGGGGGTATACAGCTAAGTCTCATCAAAGTCTGCCACTGGGGGAGGTGAGGACTTTTAGGAGGTATTGCTGTCTAGTAGTTGTAGCCACTGTCAATTTTTAGTCCAGTCATCAAGTCAATAATTGTTATCTATTGGGGATAGTTTTAGGATCTAGTGTAAGATAGATCAAAGGACTTATTTACTGGACATTACATCAATAGATCAAAGGACTCATTGACTGGACATTCCTGCTAAAGAAATTGTCCTTGTTTTATTGACTCCTAAAGATGCTTTGAGCAGTGACAAAAATGACTTAATGGGTTACTTATGTTTTGTTTGTTTGTTTTTCTTCCTGTTTTATTTTTATCATGCCTTCTCTTTAATTGAAGTTTTAACTATCTTGGATTTTATCTCTAGAATGTCTTATTCTTAATCTTCTCTTTGACAATCAAAGCTGAAAATCGCAAGTGTTAGGTCTCATAGTTCAGGACAGAATTAAAGTTAAAAAACTTAGCTCACTTTATAGAAAATAGACTTGGCTGTTTGCCTAGTGAGGTAGAGACCAAAGTACTGTTTCAGGATGAGAGACTGAACTCAGAGCTCCACACGTGCATGTCCCACTGAGCAAGTTCTGTAGCCACAGTTTTTGTGGCTTATGGCTTCTCCTAGACCAAAAGAGGCACCATCTTTAAAGTAAGCAGGGTTTTCAATTAAGTCCTCAAAATAGTGTAAGAATTTAGGTTGAGGGGATAGCATAATGTTTACGCAAAATGATTCTCATGCCTAAGGCTTTGAGGTCCCAAGTTCAATTACCAGACTTGAGCAGTGCTCTGGTAAAAATAAACATAAAATTAAATAATGAAATAATATGTGTGCTCAACTGAGTGCACTACCACCTGGTCTCCAATAAATAATAAGGTAAAAATTGAAGTAAGAGGGAGTCGGGCTGTAGCACAGCGGGTTAAGCGCAGATGGCGCAAAGCACAAGGACCGGCATAAGGATCCCGGTTCGAACCCCGGCTCCCCACCTGCAGGGGAGTAGCTTCACAGGCGGTGAAGCAGGTCTGCAGGTGTCTATCTTTCTCTCCTCCTCTCTGTCGTCCCCTCCTCTCTCCGTTTCTCTCTGTCCTATCCAACAACGACAACAACAATAACTACAACAATAAAACAACAAGGGCAACAAAAGGGAATAAATAAATAAAATAAAAATAAAAAAAAATTGAAGTAAGAAAGTCCAGAAAACATGGAACAAATATACAAAATGAATTTTCCTCCTGAGTTAAATAAAGTGTGTTCAATAACCAACTAAATATTTCATGCAGCTCAGATTGGTTTTGTTACCAGAGGATGCCTGATCAATCCACACACTTATGTTGCTAAAGGTTGGTAACCACAAACCCATGGTTTTGGCAAAATTGGAGTATGAAGGGCCACTTGGACCATAAATTGAGGGTTAAGGCAGGACTCTAGTGAATGCCTGTAGAGGAAGAAAAATTCTCAAAACTAGGTGCTCAATGCTAGTAACTTTAACAGGCCTGGTGTGGCAGGCTGAATAAGTACTTTGCTTATTCAAGAAAATGCACCCCCTAAGCAAAGCTTTCCCTGTCAGCTCTGGTAACACACCTTGCAGCTCAGACATGAAAGATGATATACAGAAGTACAGATTGTGAACCAAAAAAGGGAGAGACCCAAGATTTTTAGGCTTTTGGAGAGTCTAGGGCTCCAAGGAGCTCCTTCATAGAAAAAGAGCAGACCTGCATGCGCTCTTAAAGCTGAGCTCTTTTACCAAACACAGAATCCCTCAAGTTCGTTCTCCTCTCCATATTTCTTTGAAATCCAGGAAAGTATTTAGACAGCAAACCAATGTTGCTATAAAATAATTTAGAACTGAAGGCATAGGCTTTACTCTTAGATTAGTGGCAGTTCTGATCAAGGAAGTGAAGGAGAAATTATTTTATGTCTATCCAGACCTCATAGGGTGCTAACTTAAGGAAATCCTGACAAACTTGGACTCCAAAGGTAGAACCACAGTGTCTCCTACTGGAAAGGCAAGGCAAATGCCAAAATGGTTGAAAGAGAAAGAGCAATCTGTAATCAATCCCTCTGACATAGGAATGGAGGCTTTAACTGCAGTGAATTTAAAATAACTATTATGAAGAAAAGCAATGAACAGTGCAGGAGCAGTATTATTCAGTGAAGAGGGAAAAAATTGACTGGGTTGAAAACATAATGGTTGAAAGCATAGTAAATAGGCTCAACCTCATGGAAGGAAGAATTAGCAAAATTGACAACTAACTGAAATGGAATAAGAGAGGGGAAAATGAAAAAAGCATGTAAGGATTATTCAAGTTTATTAGAAAACTTAAAAATGTTATGTGTTTACCAGAAAATGGAGAGGAGAGATCAGAGATCCAGAAGTAATGTCAAGAGCATTGGAAATCTTAAGTAAAAACTCAACCACAGAAATCCATAAAATGGATAGAACACCTACTTTTATTAACTGTTTCATTTAATTTTATTATAAATTAAAAATATAATATATGGATAATATCAAATATATTTATAATAACAATTATAAATCAATACATTTATTTAATACCTAGAAGATTAATATCAATAATACATCCTTATTAAATTGTGACAAGGGAAATGATAGTAAAGGTATAGAAATAATGTGAAAAAGATATAGAAATAGTAGATGTAGAAAAGAGGTAAGAAAAAGAAAAGAGAAATAATAAAGACATAGAAAATATATGTAACAGACAAGAGTCACATGAATCTAGCATTAGCTTTCTCATGAATAGACAGATTATGGTAGGATAGAATGACATTCACAATTATAAAAGTTATTAGCAAGCCATTTAATATTCTGCCCTGAGAAATCATCATTTAAATATGATTGAGAAGTGCTTTCTCAATCATTTTAGCAAAAGCTAATAAAGTTTTTCAACACTACACCTGTACTGCAACAAATGTTGAAAGCATATTTTTTCTGTTTTATTTGACAGGACAGTGAACTTGAGAGGGGAAGGGAGACAGAAAGTCAGACACCTGAAAACCTGCTTCATTGCTAGTGAAACATCTCCACTGCAGGTGGGGAATGGGGGCTTGAACCTGAGTCCTTGTGCATATGTGTGCTTAACTGAGTGCTCTATTACCAGGCTCAAATGTATTTTTATGTGAAAAAGAATAAAAACTAGTAATATAAAGATTGCTTTACCCAATGAGTCAAAAACAGCAAAATAATAATAATAATAATAATAATAATAATATAAATCATATAATTTATATTATAAATTGTTACTGATAATGTGCATGTGTCACAAAAATGGAGAGCTTAACACACAATGACATCAATAGATAGGTCACCTAGACATATGCAAAATTTCCTTCTCAAGACAAATGAATGCTCATCCCTTTCAGATGCATATGGGACATTAATAGGAATAGATCATATAGTAGGATATACAATAAACTTCAGTGAATATTTGAAGTTTGCAATTTTATTATGCATTCTGTCTGACAATAGTGGTATGAAGTTAAAAAACAGTCATAAACTATATGGACAGTCTTTAAACAGAGAAAAAATGGAATTACTTTATGACCCAGCAATACCATTCTTCATAGCTGCATTATTCACAGTAGCCAAAGAGTGAAAGCAGCCTAAATGCCTTTCAAATTTATTTTTAGATTGCTGATTACAGAGGTCTTTAGTATAAGGAATTAAGAACTTACTGTTAATAGATTTATTTTAAAAAACTGGAGTGATGAAAATGTTCTAAAATTAGGTATTGGTGAAGTTTATATAATTTTGACAATAATATAAAATTATTGAACTGTAATTTTGAAAATCCAAGCTAAATGGTATATGAATTACATCTCAATAAAGCTTTTATTCAAAATATGAAAAAGTCATAAAAAACTGGAAAGATCTCAAGCCTGTGGGAACTTAAGACTATATATCTAGATAAATATTGGGTCAATAAATAAATTAAAATTTTGGGCCGGTGAACACAATGCTTATATAAAATACTTTGATGCTTAAGGCTCTGAGTTCCCAGGTTCAATCCCCAGAATCACCATAGGACAGAGCTGAGCAATACTCTGGTGTTTCTCTCTGTCTGTCTCTATTTTCTCTCATTAAAATAAAATTATTAAAAATAAAGTGATATTTCTTTAAAAATAAAAATTAATATTATTTGTAGTCCAATTAAAAAGAGCTATCAGATCCTATGTGATTCTTAAAAAGCAGTATTAAGAAGAAATTCCTGGCAGGCTAACATAAAAAAAAATTAACCTTAGTGAATAATCTAGTCTTAAATAAAAAATTAAAAAACATTCAATAGAAAGAAATACTAAAAAGAGATTATTAACAAATAGAAAAATACAAACTATCAGCAAAAAAAGATCTGGTGTTTTGAAATAAAAAGATAAATCTTTAGTGAGTCTTACTAAGAAAAAAAACACTTAAATAAAATGTAAATTTAGAAATGATAGAGGTAAAATTATACAAGATATACAGAATAATAAAGTCTCTGAGGAGACAAGTATGACATTCTATGTGCTAACAAATTGGATAACCTGAGAGGGGTAGGCACATTTTTAGAACCTTACAGCCTTCTAAAACTATTCTAAGGAGTGAAAACATTACATAATGAAATCTTCCTAAGAACAAAAGTGAACAGGACAGGGGGGAACAGTAATAAATTATACCAAGCCTACAAGGAAGACATGGATATCCTTTTCTATGCTCTCTGAAAATGGGAAAGTTGAGCACTCCCAGATAAATTTTATGGGGAAAATTGGTTCTCAAACCAGGCAAGAATGAAAGGCTCTAGAACTCTGAAGAACGTAGATGCAAAAATCCATAGCAAAATCTTGGCAAATCTCATGCTATATTAGGGAATAATTCATCAGAACCTTAACGGAATCTATAATGTAACAATGCAAGAATGTCTCAACAATAACAGAAATGATCATATCCACAGATGCTGAGAAAATGTTAAGATTCAATACCCATTTATAATTTTAAAGAAATCTCAATAACTTAGGAAAAGTAACATATGTAAGTATAATAAAAACTATCAATGACATTGGAAATGAAGAATTACAACTATTGCTATTTGCAGAATGCATGGCAATACATGGTGACTTCAACAAAAATATAACCTGAAAACAGCAAATGAATACACTAGTAGGATACAGAATCAATATAGGAAAAAATAGTTTTATTTCTACACATAGGCAATGTATTAGAGAAATAGGTAATCTACTCACAGTCTCATCAAAAAGGATGAAATACCTGGGAGTAAATTTTAAAAAAGATAAAAGATATATACATTGAACTATATTTCTATAAACTAGTTTGAATATTTAGAGAGCTCAAAGACATGGAAATTTATCCTATGTTCACAGATAGCAAGAATCTTTTTAAAATGATAACATTATCTAAAACACTATACACATCTAATATAATTCCCACAAAACTCCAGATTGATTTAAACAGTAGAAAAATCAACTCTAGAATTTGCATGGAACAAGTGGAAGTATCTCACTTCCATTTATTTGAGTCAGCAACACCTGCATGCTCAGTTTCATTGCACAAACTTACTTTTCAAAAACTCAGAGACTCCACTGTGTAGGACCTTCCACAGGTGCCATAGTAGCTCTCATGTTGTGCTTGGGCTTGATTTGACTGCTTCTGGTTCAGAGAGAGATATCACTGCACCTGTCATGTGATAGCAGGACTCAGACCTGGGATGTACACATAAACAGGCACACATCCTACACAGGGAGCTATCTTTATGAACCTTCCTGATGACTTATTTATTTTTTTCTTTTTTGTTTCCCTTGTTTTATCTTTGTTGTGTTTATTGTTGTTGTTGTTGGATAGAACAGAGAGAAATGGAGAGAGGAGGGGAAGAAAGAGAGGGGGAGAAAGACACCTGCTTCTCCTCTTGTGAAGAGACTCCCCTGCAGGTGGGGAGCACAGGGCTCCAACTGGGATCCTTAAGCTGGTCTTTGTGCTTAGTGCCATGTGCTCTTAACCCACCCCACTACCTCCTGACCTCCGACTTTTATTTTTTTAAATTATATCATTAGATACATCGATTTCTCAGCTTAGACTCCGCCCCCCCATTTCCTACTACAGTAGTTCTGACTTTTTAGTGTTTGACTTCTCACATCCCCTACCAAGCCTTATGTAGTTTATCAGACCAAAACTCCCAGGTTCCCTTCATTGAAGCTTTATCCCTTCCCCTTTCTTCTATGTAAAAATCAGTGATTCTAAAAAGTCATGGATCTTTTAGTGTTCTTTTCTGGTGTGTAATTCTACAGGAATATAATGCTCAGGGCCTACCTGGAGAATGCAACTGTTCTCTGCAATGGAGGAAGCTTCAGTACTATAGTGACTTTCTCTCTCTGCCATTTTCTATATTTCTAAAAATGGGACTGGCAAATCCTTGTTGATAACATCAAAAAAAAAAACAAAACCAACCTGTAATATTCATGTATTGTGATGAAGGTAAGATGTGGATGATAGCTTCAATAAGGAAAAGGTTAGAAAGGGGATAAAATGGTGGTAATGTATTGGAAACTGGGCTTGAAAGCAAAAATTTTAAACACTCTTGTTTTTGACTAAAATCAGTTACTTTAGAAAAGATGACCCAAGAATGATACAGAGAAGATTAGCATGGCCTGTCCACAAGGATAACATACCAATTTGTGAAGCATTCCATATTAAAAAAAGGAAAGACGAGCCAAGTCAGAAAGAAAAGAATGAATATGGGATGATCTCACTCATAGACAGAAGTTCAAAAATAAAAACAGAAGGGAAAACACAAAACTGGAGTTGGTGTTACACCAATGTAAAAGACTCTGGGGTGAGGGGCAGGGCTCAGGTCCTGGAACATTGATGGCAGAGGAGGACCTAGTGGAGGTTGAATTATTCTGTGGAAAACTGAGAAATGTTGTGAATGTACAAACTTTTGTATTTTATTTCAAGTGTAAACCATTAATCTCCCAATAAAGAAATTTATTTATTTATTTATTTATTTATTTTTATTTAAGAAAGGATAAATTAACAAAACCATAGGAGGGGTACAACTCCACACAATTCCCACCACCCAATCTCCATATCTCATCCCCTCCCCTGATAGCTTTCCCATTCTCTATCCCTCTGGGAGCATGGACCCAGGGTCTTTGTGGGTTGCAGAAGGTGGAAGGTCTGGTTTCTGTAATTGCTTCTCCGCTGAACATGGATGTTGACTGGTCGGTCCATACTCCCAGTCTGCCTCTCTCTTTCCCTAGTAGGGTGGGTCTCTGGGGAAGCTGAGCTCCAGGACACATTGGTGGGGTCTTCAATCAAGGGAAGCCTGGCTGGCACCCTGATGACACCTGGAACCTGGTGACTGAAAAGAGAGTTAACACACAAAGCCAAACAAATTGTTGAGCAATCATGGCCCCAAAGCTTGGAATAGTGGAAATTTTTTAAATTTTAAAAATTAAAAGAAAATTTTTAAAAATTAAAAAGTTGACCCACACAGTAAGAATAATAATAAAACAAGATTTATTAAGGACCTACCATGTGCCCATTACCCAGCTTTAAGAGCACTATCTCATTTAATATTTAATAGTAATACAGAGTGACTTAAAAAATAATGAGGGGGTCAGTGATGAGTCCACAG
The DNA here is from genome assembly GCF_950295315.1 of Erinaceus europaeus. Classification (NCBI taxonomy): domain Eukaryota; kingdom Metazoa; phylum Chordata; class Mammalia; order Eulipotyphla; family Erinaceidae; genus Erinaceus; species Erinaceus europaeus. The sequence goes on along the minus strand of NC_080164.1, from coordinate 102,269,176 downwards.
TCTAAAGCTTAGGATTTCCATCACTATGAAAAAATAATGTGATTCACATACGTCACATCAAATAACAGATGCTTTGATCAGAAATCTCCACACATTGTATAAGGAGACATAACAGAATGGATGTTTAATGTCCCTAGTATGTGAGCAATACATGCTATTCTGCCACAATTTCTTGTGGCTGATTATGAAGAGAAAGGAAAGAACAAAGACTCGCCAGATACTTTGAGATCATACCTATTTTTGAGGTCTATACCTGTAACAGTTGGCACTTAAACTTGTGGCTTCAGTTTGAAATATTGTAGCCTAGCAGTGATAGCACTAGGTCATAAAAGTATTTCAACACAAGTCAGCAGAGACCATGACTGTGACTTTCTGATAGTGCAGCATTCATTAGTGACTTTTTGATTCATTTTAGGAAGACATTACTTCTGTTGCATTCTTGGACAATACTTAATTTTATTTATTTTTTATTGCTATTGGGGTTATCTCTGGGGCTCAGTGCTGACACTGCAAATCCATGGTTCTTGTCAGCCATTTTTTCCTTTTATTTTTCTTCTTATTTTATTTTTACTTGACAGGACAGAGAAATTGAGAGGGAAAGGGAGATATAAAGGGAGATAGAAAGAAACATAGTAACTCATTTTAGATTTGTCTCTTGGTCATCATAATACTATTTGGGGAATGACATAGAAGTAATAGGTCAAAAGTAATTAACATACTGCTAGCTGACCTCTATTGGGAGTGCAAAAAGAAGCTTTAGCACTTTGAAGGGTTATGAGATGGTTTGAGTCTTGAATACTAAAGATGTGTGGATATACTTCATCAGAGCTGGCAAGAACATCTGTTAGTCCTAGTATATGATTGTATATATATATATATATATATATATATATATATATATATATATATAGTCATAGATTGTCTTCTACTATAGTCATAGATTGTCTTCTACACTGGAACATCTCCCAGTTTATGGTGACTAGCCAGCAATTTACCTGCATATCTACTCCTTTTGGGGTTTATTCCTTTGCACTCTGTTAAGTGTGAACAACCTGGAGCAGACTTCAGGGTTAGTAGGTCTTGAAATGAGACATAGAAAAAGAAATGGGGGGGGGGTGGGACAGGCAGTGGCACAACTGGTTAAGCACATACATTACAGTGCACAAGGACCCAGGTTCAAATCCCTGGTCCCCACCTGCAGAGGGAAAGCTTCACAAGTGAAGCAGTGCTTCATGCGTCTCTCTCTCTCTTCCTCTCTAATTCCTCTATATCTATCAAATAATAAGTAAATAAATAAAAATATTTAAAAAGAAAAAGATGGGGTCTGGCTACATGAAACAAATGAGCTGTTTATACCTTTCCAAGGCCTAACACTTCACAGTACCCCCACCCCTCCTTGTGAGGCCAAGGTTAACAAGAAGATTTGGGGTTGAACAAAAACTATTCTGTGAGGGGAAAAAATGGTTCTAAGCCATATTTAGAAAAATTTGTTGACTGTAATTAAGCCTTCATGGGAGTCCCCAAGGTTTACTTACCTATAATTGAAAAAATGCAAATGAAGGCAATTAATCAGTGGACTGGCTGAGCATAAAGCACTACTCCCTACCTAAATAAATTAAAAGCAAAGACACAAATATGTTCAGTTGAGAAAGCTATCTGAGATCTAATTGGTAACATTTTTTTAGCAACACTGAACTTCTTTTTTCCCTTTAACCTGAGGTTGAAGTATTTTTCTGCTAGGGCCTTTTCTAACCCAATCTTAAACCATTACATACAGAAAAGTAAAACAGTGAACTTCTTACCCTCAGAGTTGTAAAGCATTTGTATTCAAGAGCCTTTAGTCAAAAAGGAATACTGCTGTATTAAATCAATGCTTCAGGAATTAACCCACACTATATTACAATCAACTATCAAAGGCATGAAAAGCTCATATTTACATCTATAATGAAGTTTTTGTTTGTTTGTTTTCCTTGTTTTATTGCCTCCAGGGCTATTGATAGGGCTCCATACCTGCAACTACAAATCACTGCTCCTGGTGGCTATTTTATTCCATTTTATTGGATAGGACAGAGAGAAATTGAGAGAGTAGGAGAGATAGAGAGGGATAGAGAAAGAGAGACACCTCAAGACCTGCTTCATCATTAGTGAAGTATCCCCCTGGGGAGAAGGGGCTAGAACTCAGCTCCTTGCATGGATCCTTGAGCTTCATATCATGTGTGCTTAATCTGTTGCACCACTGCCCAGCTCCTGTAATGCAATTTTCAAATGATAATCATAATGCATGATAATCGTTGTAAATTCAGATCCAATACTTGCGGATATATGTGACTACTTTTATCACTTGCTTTAAAAATCAGTCCAGGAATGCTTTGTAACTTCTTCTAAAACCTGTCTCTTTTGCTTTATGACTTTATTAGTTAGCAACAGATACTATAGTATCAACAAAAAGAGCTGTACAGTTTGTCTGTAAAATAAATAAATAAATCCACCTATGGGGCCAGGCAGTGGTGCACCTGTTACAGTGCACATGTTACAGTGCACAAAGACTGGGGTTTGAGCACTCAGTCCCAACCTGCAAGAGTAAAGCTTCATGAGTGGTAAAGCAGGACCATAGCTGTCTCTCTGTATCATTCCATTTCTATTCTATCTCTCCCTTCCCTCTCAATTTCTGACTGTCTCTAATAAACAAATAAAAATAGAATAAAAAATAAATTCACCTGTGAGAACAATAATAGGAACTGGAGCGTTATTTAGAGAAAAATGTATCAGTGGTCTCTGAGAGATAGAATAAACCAAAGGTTTTGATTAAAAGTAGGGGCACAGGAGGAATCATATTTGTAACAAACTACATTTAATTGGCTTATGATAACTGTCAAAATATGACCTCATAGAGTATCCTTCAAGAGGTAGTAGGGGTGTTTCTTCTCCTAAGTCACTCAGCTGACTCTGAGGAAAGAAAGTGTCAGAATTGATTAATGATGCCATTATGGGCACCATATAGGTGAATGACATGTTGCTGCTCTATGTTCACCACTATCACTATCAATATCACCACTATCACTTATTTCATTGTTGATATTTGATGAGGAAGAGAGAGTGGACTAGAATACTGAAATGCAGACTTCCCACAAAGAAAATATATACACATGTATATGTACATGTGTGTGTGTGTATGCATATATATTTTTTCTTTGCAAAGTGCTAACATCCATAAAGTGGGTAAAGATGCATTTCAGCTACACTTCTTTTTATTACCATGTCTTTGTTTGCTGGGGTTATTTATTATCCTTGATTGCTGGAGTTTTTAGTGTTATTGATATAGATTCTAGAAAGAGTAGGCAGATATTTCAAGGTATTTCAAAATGTATCACAGTATCTAAGGAGATTAAAAAAAAAACCCTTGTGGTTTTTTGTTTATTTTTTTAACATGAAATGTTATTCTTGGCAGATACTGGGCTCCAAAGCTCTGGTTCCTAACCCCCAATTCATTAACAGCAAAGGTGACATGTAGCACAGGCTCTTTTCTTTTAAATTTTTATTTGTAAAATGGAAACACTGACAAGATCATAGGATAATAGGGGTACAATTCCACACAATTCCCACCACCAGAACTCTGTATCCCATCCCTTCCCCTGATATCTTTCCTATTCTTTATCCCTCTGGGAGTATGGACCCAGGATCATTATGTGGTGCAAAAGATGGAAGGTCTGGCTTCTGTAGTTGCCTCCCCGTTGAACATGGGTTTTGATAGGTGGATCCATACTCCCAGCCAGCACAGACTTTTTTCTACCCCACCCCATGGTCCCACACATGCAATTCCTTACTCCTCTGGGAGAGATAACTGCTTAAATATAAATAAATGATCAGCTCCAGTGCAAAGACTCCTGTATTCTCAAAGCATTTGTTTTTAATTTCATTTGTTTTAGTTAGTTTTCCCATCCCAAATACTATCTATCCCAGGTCTGAATAGCTTTGGTATAACCCCACTAAAATAACCTCTGTTCTTATATGTTTACCTCCAAGTTATTCCCATTAAAATATTGTGAAAGAGTTGGTGGACTTGTCCTAACAGTGGCAATATTTTAGCATTCTCAAAGTCATTTGTCTTGTTAGATTGAACTCTATTTAAAATAAAACCTCTAGCACTTCTAAGCTATTTGATGCCCTAGTCCTTCTGCTGTCTTAACGCACAACCTTTTTATTTGGTGTGAGGTCATTTTGGAGCTGGAAATCCTTAATAAAAAAAAAAAGTCCGCATACATTAATGGCAACAAAATTCCCAGGCCCAAAAGCTATCAATCATATCATATATCCTATGAATAGGCATATTTTTTTCAAATAGTGGGGGAGGATCTCTAATCAAGACATACTTCTGCGTGTTATATTTCAGAATTAATCACTTTCAAGTGGATTGATTTTTTTATTCTATGTAACTTAGTAGTCCCATGAAATTGCTTTGCACTTGGGATTTCTATGAACTGCCTTTGTTGTTGTTGTTATTAATAGATAATAAGATTCTTTGAAAACAGATCTCCAGGTTGTCTGTCTATCTCTATATGTCTATTATAAATGGATTAATGAGAAAAAAATGGTGGATTCAAAACAACTGTAATTATATACCTAGCCTTCAAAAACTTAACTTTGTAAAATAGATACAATATCATATCCTATTAATCTGGTGGTACCCTCCACCTCTTTTATACACCTTCATTTTGTTCTTTTGACAGTATTGTGATGTTTTTGCTGCATGTTAATTTTTCATACCAACTTTTAAATCTAAATTGAATTTATTTCATTGCCGATTGGCTCCAGGGAATCCACCATTATTACTAGTGGTAAAGGATTACTAATTAATAGATTAGAAAAGAAAGCAGCTTTGGCTGTTAAAAGAAATTATTCAATTTTTATTATCAATGCTTAGATTATTAAAAGGATACTGATTCTTACCTGAAAAGCAGATTTCTGTGAAAATTTCAGCAGATTCATTGCTCTTCCTGACCCAAGAGACTAATAAAGGTTTAACCTTACTTCTCCTTCTTTTTGTGGGCAAAAGTAGGTTAATGGTTTATAGTACAAAAGGTTTCACATTTCTTTCAGCATTGTATTGAGTTCTCTGTAAAGACAAAAAATAAGAAATGTGAAGAGAAGAAGATAGCAGAAAGTGAGAAGTCTTATGACTATAAACCACAGAACACAGTACTTGAAACAACTAGGAAGATCGATATATGCAAAACTGGGATTCTTGCTTATACCTTCTTGGTTCACTTGTTTAATGTCAACTGTTACTTTAATAATTCTACTTGCTTGTAATATGGAGACCTCAAATTCTACATGTGCAGAACTAAGTCAGTATGTAGCACCTCTGCTTCCCTCTAATTTCTACAGCTTCTAAAGTTATCCTTACTCTCCTTTGGTGATCATTTCCATTATAGTGAATGTTTATATCATCCTCAGCACAAAACACTAATTTTTTACCTTATATCAGTGCAGCTCAAGGTAATCCCATTATATTTATTCTTTTAGCATTATTTATGCTACTGAAGAAATTATAATAGAATTTTAACCCTTCTTATGTATGTGCCTATGAACGCATTCCACACAGTTAAGCATAGTGGTTAGTACATAACAGATGCGTAAGAATAAGTGTGTCAAGAACTATTTCAATGAAGGGTAAAAACTAAAAAAAATTCACAATTGAGCAATGTAGTTGTATTTTCATTTGTAGGAGTATAATTGAGTCATATTTGTATCAATTTCTATTCACATTAAAACTGAACACTTCCTGTATTGTAGACCCCTGCTAGTGATTAAAGCATCAGACTTCACACATTGGTGTTTCTGCTAGTTCTGTAAGTTGTCAGTCATTTTCAGCACTTTCAGGATCATCTTTACCTCTAACATAAGACATTAGGCAGCACAAGTACTGATTAATGAAAGAATCATAAGCAAGTTTTTCCCCTAGAATTTTACCCCCATTCAATGTACAAAATGAGGTGGGTAGAGGGAAAGATAATTCTATTACAAGTTGAGTTAAGAAGAAAATAGAGTGAAAAGAGCTGGAAAAAAGTCAGAAAAACTCTATAGAAACTGTAAGACTGTTATCCCACCCTTATTTGCTTGTCATAGACTGTAATAGAACAAGATGTGAGGAAACATATGTTGCCCATTTTAAAATAGTACTTTGATATTTTAAAGAATAGTGACAGAATTAGAAGAAACCTAATTTCAACAGTTGGGGACAACAGATACCTACAGAGTGAAACAGGGAGAATACGTCTAGTATGGCTTGAGAAATCTTTGAGCTATTAACTTGTCACTAGTGACTCTGAGAAACATCCTAGAGCAATGGTTAGCACACAAGATTTGAAGTTAGGTTTCTTAAGTTTATTCTGACTTCATCATTAGTCTACATATGATATTATACAATACACATGGCCCTTCTACTTCCCAACAGTGCATATTAGTGCTACTCAGCAAGATAATCTAGAAAGAACTTCATGCATGCAATTGTTTAATGTAGGCTTATTATTATTATTACTAACTTAAAATTTACTGCTTTTCATATGCTTGTGGGATATCTAGTTTACAGTTGAAATAGATGGACTGTCATAAGGATGAGATGATTACACTTCTGCTAAAAAGTCAAGGCTGTATTTTCAGGTCAGTTTGAAGGGTGACAGATTTATTCTAGTTGAGGTTGTTATAGAGGTAGCGATGCTGGACTCAGTAAAACCTTAGAGAACTAAATCAAGTATGTGAACCCCACACCAAAGGATGCATCTAGAACTTACTTATTTAAGGAATGAGTTCAGAGAGAAGTGAATTAGGGCAAGAGAAGTCTGTAGGAATCAAATTTAGGCAACACTGGGATCAGAGTCCAGGCTAAGACAGAGTAAATCAGGAAGACCCTGAGCACCAGGCCGGATGGTATCTAATGCTTGAAGATCTACTTTGCAGATATTTAGACTCAGTAGATTAGGATAAAAGTAACTGACCAAGTTCTCCCTAGATTTAGTCATAATGTTTACAGATTGTTACAGATTCAAAAGACATTCAGCTAGTCAGACTTAACTGAGATGGGTTCAGATTGAATAACAGTCACTAGAAAACATGTCCTAGAAATGAAAGGTGGTGTACCCAGTTAGCACACAGTACTTAGAGCAAGGACCCATGCAAGGAACCAGGTTCAAGACCCCATCCCCCACCTTTCTACCCTCAGGGGGGACATGGTAAAGCAGGTCTGCAGGTAGGTCTGTCTGTCCCCCTTCCCATCTTTCCTTCTCTCTCAGTTTCTCTCTATCCTATCCAATAAAATGGAAAAGATGTTTGCCTGAAGCAATGGATTCATTGCACTAGCACCAAGCCTCAGAGAACCCTGGACAAATTATATATATATCCTATGGAGTAGCAGTGTCCTGTTGTTTAATCTAGCCCTCATTACTCCAGGGATTATTAAAACTTAAATCATGCTGCTTAACTAAAATGACTCAGTGTCAGAAACTTGGTAGGTGCTCAGCTAATGTCAGGTCTACACCTGCACCTGATAGTGAAATGCAGGATTACAGTATAAGTCATAGGATAGAAGGAAAGTGTTCTATTTTTTCTAAACCATGTTATCACAAGATTTTTTTCTTCCACATAACTCTTTCTAATATATTTTCTCTAGGAAGTGAAATTTGAGCAAACGATGTTATTTAGAAGCCAGGTCCTAGTGGCATTTTGGATGAATCTACTTTTAAAATGAGATTAATTGGAGGGCCAGGCGGTGGCACCCAGCTAAGCACACATATTACTAAGTACATGGTTCAAGCCTCCATTCCCCACCTGTAGGAGGGACAATCTGCATTTGTCTGTCTTTCTCCCCCTGTCATTTCTCAGTTTCTCACTGTCCTGTCAAATACATTTTTAAAAAAATAACAAAAATATCCATGTGTAGTGGTGGATTCATAGAGCCAGCACCAAGCCCTAGGGATAAACCCAGAGACAATAAAAATCAATTAATTAGTTAAAATGAAATGGATTACTATTCTGACGAATTTATAAATCATTAAGGTAGGTATAGGGAAAATGGAAAAAATAATACTCTGCTACATTTTATATTTAATAATTTTAGATTGGGCTGCTGTCTAGGAGGATCTCTGTCAGGCTTAATGGGCCAAGTCTATTTCTTACCCTCATTTGACCTTCCCACAAATTTTGCATTTGTTTAAGCAGGTGACTGCTTTCTATTTTAGAGCTGTTTTACTCTCACCCAATGTGTTATTCACAGGAATCCTTCAGCAGACTGGGACAGCAAAAGGGTTCTAAAGAAGAGACAGGCTATCCTAATTTTGCCACAGAATTAGACACCATCTTTCTGAAAATGAAATCTATGGTAACGATCTCCAAACTACTTGTAGCCTTCTTCCCTGGATCCACTCAAGTATCCCAAGATTGGCTTGCTGGGAGCCCTTTACTAGAAAACACAGTTCCTTGTTCTATTAATTCTGTTGCTTAGAAGCAAATCAGCAGGCCTGTCTCTGACATAGCAAGGTTTCACTCTCTCTTTGCCTATAGCACATAGTACACACAACTAAATGAATGGTATGCAGTTTTGAAACCAGATAGACTTACAAGGAATCGCCAGTTCGCCAAAGGGTATGGTGTAGTTTCTAAAAAACCTCACCTTTTACTGTGTATTCTGGGGGTCAGAGAGGAGGGGTGGGAAATAGGAAAAAGTGAAATCCAGTCAGTTCATTAAGTACTGACTGAACTTATATGTCCTGTGACATGCTTGTTTGTGGTAAAATAAGACTAACTTCATACAGTTTCTTTGGGCTTCATCAACCATTAGTGCTCAATTGCTGATTTTCATCAGAATTACTTGGCTCACAAGTTGTTTTTCAGACTTTGAAAATGGTCAGGAAATCGCCTATCTCAGAGGCTCCCCAGGTGATTACATTGATGTTAGTTCAGAAACTATCTTTTGAGAATCACTGTAGTAATCTGCATTTGGCTTCTCTTCCATTAACATAAATTCTGGAATAATTTAGAATTTACTTTTCATTAACTAGCTTTATAAATCTTTGCCATACGATCTTAACATTGTGGGCTAAACAGTTGTGCATCTTGTGTAATATAAGAGAAGTGGGGAAAATTTGATTAATTTGAGTTACAAAGTAGTCAGGTGTATACTCTCTGAATCATAGCTCTAAATCCACAAATCACATGACTTCTCTTACTGTGAGACCAATGTATTCTGGTGTAAGTATATTTCTTAACAAATAAAGTCTTGACTATGGTATTGGAAGGAAAGAATTAATAAGGACATTTTAAATACTTATTAATTAGTGGTTTAATAATCACTAATAAGATTGTAAGCTTACAGGGGTACAATTCCACACAGTTCCCACCACCAGCCTTGTGCCCCATCCCTTCCATTGGAAGCTTTCCTATTCTTTATCCCCCTTGGAGTATGGACCAAAATTCTCACAAAAGGTATTTTCGATGTTTTCCATAGTTTCAGCAGTGATCTAACTTTCTGGGATTTTTTTTACAGTTATTTTGCCATAAGAATTCTTTTTTTCTAACTCAGTATACATATATTTAATAAAGTATATGAAACAGAGTATCCAGGGCAGTAATACCACATTGCTGACCTCATTCATTTTTGAACCATGTTTTCGTCACAATAAATTAACAGGAAGGTGAGTACAGGCTGTATTACGTAGCAGGGCTGCAGCACAAACACATTGCTAACCACCAGGTAGTCAGGAGGCCATATGCCTAATTCTCTTTCTGCAATGCAGCTACAGTTCATTCATTAAAGGTTATATAACTACAATTATATTACTGAGGAATAACCTTGGCTCTTTCATATAACTGCAATAAATGGATTTTCTAAAAAAAGAAATTTGATGAACAATTATGTAGGCCCAAGATTCTAGGGACTGGAATTCAACCTGTTAATTTCTCTCACTAGTTCACAAGTAGACTTTTCCAGGAAGTGAAGGTTGAAAGAGATAGAAAATGGTCTAGTGTATGGTCTATAGCACACTATTTAAGAATTGGTGAAAAGGTAGGAAAGAACAAACTGTAAAAATAAAGAGACCTGAGAATCCAAAGGGGGAGGGCTACGTTGTGCAACCAGTTAAGTGCACACAGTACTAAGCATAAAGACCCATGAAAGGACCGGGCCTTCAAGCCCCTGCTCCCCACCTGCAAGGGTGATGCTTCTCAAATAGTGAAGAAGGTCTGCAGGTCTCTCTCTCTCTCTCTCTCTCTCCTTTCTATCTGCCCCTCCTCTCTCAATTTTTCTCTCCTATCCAATAAAATGGAAAAATAGTCACTAGGAGCAGTAGATTCATAGTGCAGGCCCCCATAATAACCCTGGAGGTAGAGAGAGAGAGAAAGAAAGAGAATCCAAAGATCAGCTCTAAGCTTACTGTAAGTTGTGACTTGTCATAGCATTTTTAGGGTCTCCTATTACACGAGATGGTATAATAGTACAATCTTGAAAGACTCTATCACTTTGTCAGCCCATCTCAGTAATTGTCAGTACTCACCATATAATGGCCATGAAAACAAACACCTTCTCTGTAGACTGAAGAAGGTTAAATGGAAAAATAGAGTTCTTAGAATAGTGTTTGGCACATAGCAACAAAAAAAATCAGTGTCTTGTTAATTCATACATTGAATATATGGACTTGAGGAGAGCTTTACTGAAACTACCCTGACCTGAAGAGCATGACAGTATTTGTATTTTCAGATATATTTCCTATATATATTTTATATAGTTACATGAAAGACCTGAAGATAGGTAAATGGATACTCCAGCACAATAAACATATATGAGAAATTCAGAGCAGCAATGGGCATGTCTGTCTGCTTAGCTCCCTTGAGCTTAGTGTGGAAACCTTTTCTCTAGATAAATAATTCCACTGAGAGAGTGATACAATTTGAGATGTAGCCCTTTATTGCCTTTTACTCTTCAGTGCTTCCCTAATGTTTTTCAAACATTTGAGTAATTGTTACTAATATCAACCAGCCTACTGTAATAACATAAAACTTTCCATTTTGAAAGTTTTACATCGGAATTCATATTTTTGACAGGTGTGGATGTCTTTAGACCTATTGGAACCTTGGAAAGTTATGCACTGTAGAATATCTTTTTTTTACCTTTGAATTAGGGTTCAGAAAAGAGTGGTAACAACTTTTTAGATTTTATATATTCACCTTGTATAACAAATTGCTCTACTGTAGCAATACCTTCTACTTGCACTATATTGTTTATAAAATTGAAGCCCATTTTGTGAATCCTCTGCTTTGGCTAATCAAGAGGCTTCTTTTTCTTCTTCCCTACTCTAGCTGGACAGTGCCACATCACTCATCCAGGCAGCTAAAAACCTGATGAACGCTGTTGTCCTGACAGTGAAAGCATCCTATGTAGCCTCAACCAAGTATCAGAAGGTCTATGGGACAGCGGCTGTCAACTCACCCGTTGTATCTTGGAAGATGAAGGCTCCAGAGAAGAAACCCCTTGTGAAGAGAGAAAAGCCAGAAGAATTCCAGACTAGAGTTAGACGAGGCTCTCAGAAAAAACATATTTCACCTGTACAAGCTTTAAGTGAATTTAAAGCAATGGATTCCTTCTAGGATGATAGGCTTTAACAAGAAAGTTTTTTCTTTCTTTTTTTTTTTTTTCATTCCCCCCCCCCCTTTTCTTTTTAATTACATTTTTGTATGCATACCTGCCAACTTGTATGCCTCCGACTCGGGGAAATAAAGGGATCTGTTTGCATGTGAGATGAGGTGTTGTTTACACCACTGATCCATCTGTAGACCCGGGGAGGGGACAGAAAATTCTTGTTCTTAGGTGGCACAGAGCTACTCTTTCAACAGTTTCATAACAGCTGGGCAAAGAGTTCACATCACAATGTCTATGGGAGTGGGAGGGCTGGGGAAAATAAAGTAAACTTCTACAAAAGCAAACTCTAATGCATGCAAGAATCATTAGGTTGGCAGGTATATTAATAAATGAAAAATCCGGAAGTGTGACGGTAGAACATAAAGCTTGTATTGTTTCTGTTTCAGTGCAAAAATGTACTAGCCAATACGCTTACGTGTGTGGGCCACAAATTGATTTACTTTTCAGTCATATCCATTATACTATGTGATTTTTATTTTTTTTTTACTTAAAGGAAACTGACTCCTTCAACCTAAGATTTTTTTCTGTCTATATTTTGTTCTTTCTTTTCTAATAGTAATGACTAGTGCTCATGTTATCAAACCCCCTTCCTTTACTGAAAATATTAATGCTTTGAGGATATAACCCTTCTGAGAGCACTGGAAGTCCACTATGGTGATCAATCTTGCCTTTACTCTTTTACAAAATTTGAATATAATTTTGTTAGCAATAGGAAGCCCAGTGGTGAAATGTTAAATGAATGGAAACTTACTAAGTGTGATGGTTTAGAAACAATTGCATAGGTGTAGCTTGGAGTGCTGGTATGTAATATGCCATTGTATTCACTAACTCAAAATAAACACATTTAATCTTGACACCTGAGCTGAAGAATGATTTCTTTTATTAACTGTATATGTAACAATAAAAGATTACAGACTCTTCTTGAAAATGGGTTTAATACATTTGTTTTCAAAAATTGAGAGCAAAATAGGTGACATAGACATTCTCCAGGTCTTATTTCTTTTAAATATATGCATTTTTACTATTTTTATTTATTGCATGGGAACATTCAGAAATAGAGAGGAAGGGTGAGATAGGGAGAGAGACACTTGCAGCCCTGCTTTACCACTTGTGAAGCTTTCCCCTTGCAGGTGGGAACTGGGAGCTCAAACCTGGGTCCTTGCACATTGCAACATGAGCACTCAACCAGGTATGCTACCACCTGGCTCCTCCAGGTCTTATTTCAAAGCCAGGGCTTTGTATAACCACAAGTTCACTACTCTAGTCCTTATTTTCACTGAGAGAAGGAGAGACACCACAAGAACAGAGAACTCACAGTACCACCCACGTGGAACTAAGCTCAAACCTGAGCAGAACACAAGGCAAGGCATGTACCCTACCTACTGAGATATCTCTCTGTCCCTCTCAGTCACTTTAGAGTCAAGGGGTTGCATTTGTATCACTTTATGACATTTTGTTTTTATTACTTTTGAATTGAAACATAAGTGAGAAATTCAAGTTATAGATTTTTCTGAGCCATGCTGTAAACCTTGAATATTAAAAACTGAATGGGTCTTCAGAAACAGAAACTGAATCTACAAAACAATTTCTCAGATAGGAAGACCTATTACTTTAAAAATATATATTAGTTTCAAAACGTTTTCTTCTATGGAGCAGGAAATATAGATCACAAGGTAGAGCTCACACTTTCCTGGATGCCAGGACTTCCAGTCTGGTCTTCAGCCTCATTGTGTGGGAATCATGCAGAGTCATATAAGCTGGGGAGCAGTGCTGCCTTCTCTCTGTGTGTGCCCTTCACCCCCATCTAAAAAAATGATAAAGGAACCTGTTGGGACACAGATGTAATTAGTATACAGCTGAGAAACAATTAGCATACGTACTACAGTAAGAACTTACTTAGGCAAAACCACAAGTGGTTGTGAGTGCGCTGGAACTCATTTAAGTGCTATTCCAGAAATGCCCTTTCTGTTCCTGCCAGCTCAGCTGCTGTCCTCCTTTCCTGCAAGCTCTCAGTGCCTTCTCTTCTCCCTCAGAATCTGCCATGCCTGAACATGTGCTGCCAAACTCTGGTAACTTACGGATTCAAGGCTCCAGCCTAGTGCTAATAAGTCTTCCCCATTGCCTATTTTGCTGTTCCTAAATAACCTAACCACCATGTAACAAACTACCCATTTGTTTAAATCCCAATCCAAGCTGCACCTAAAGTTTTTTTTAATTACTATAAATGGTGCCCAAAGGTGTTTACATTTTTTCAGGCACCCCAATGCAATTTGACTTGAAATCGCCCAAACTGTTTTTGCCCTCTGTAGTTTTGGTTTGATTTTAAATGGTAACACGTGTTTTTTTTTTTTTTTTCAACCACACTCATATTTTTGCCTGCTGTATTTTAAAACAACAGCTCTTACTCGATAAACTGATTAGGGACCCAACTGGCCTCAGCTAGTTCCTGGTAAACCTCCAAGTTTCTCTATGGGGACATGCTCTATTTGAACAGTAGGGAAAGTATATATATTCATTCAACTTTGTCCTAGATGTATTCACTCAAATTGATCCTTGAAGCCATTGTTGACTTTGGAATGCTGTTATACAGTCCAGTGATTTTTAACTGAAAGGGATAAAATAGAAATTGTATCTACCAGTGTTTGGGGGTCCTCTACCCAAAGATTTTACTGATGTTTTGCTGCAAGTTCTAGTTTAATGAGAAGTGTTCAGGTGCATTCTGGAATTACTGATACTGACCATATATGACAAATTAATATTTGTTTTTTGTTTCATGTGCACCTGAGCTCCATGTGCACCCTATTTACAAAAAACAAAACAAAACAAAGAAAAAAACATCAAATGAACCCCCTAGGACTGGTGGTACAGATAGACAAGCAGTATGCTGCTTTGAATTTCACTAATAATTCCTCATTTCTAGTATAGACATGGAAAAGATGGTCAGTCTGTGTTCATGTCCATAGGAACCCACCTGATTGGCTGGATTGCACAGGCGTATAGCATGGTCCAGAAATCATTCAATTTCCTCCACATTGTAAAAAAAGCGACATCTTATTGTTAAGAATGAAAGCAGCTGATTTCTTTCAGCTATGGAGAAAGGAATGAGAAAAGGAATCCAAATATTTACACAATCAAGTAAAACTTGACCCATCTGAATGTTCCCTATAGTTTGCCAAGGTAAAAGATGCTTCCTCAGACTTCTGATAAACTGCTGGTTTGCTGGTTTCTGATAAACTGCTGGTTTGACATCTACATCATGTGTAGATGTCACAGATAAGGTGGAGTTCCTCAAAGAGAAGCAAGCAAAAAAAGTGGCTCTCACCTTTGTTTTATTTTTTTATTTTTTTATTTTTTGCCTCCAGGGTTATCTCTGGGGCTAGGGTACTTGCATTACTCCACTGCTCCTGGAGTGTGGGTTGCCACTCTGGGTCTCCCACGCCCCTGGCTACTGGCAGCTAGCGAGTTTCACAGTGGCCCGAGGTTCACAGTGGCCCTGGGGTAGTCCTGGGGTAGCTCTGTGTGCTGAAGGCAAAGTGCTCAGAGAGACAAGGAGTCAGCTATGGGAAAGCCTCCATGGGGCAGCTCATTTATTGAAAGAGAAAACAAGTACATAACCCATTACCCAGGGAGAAGTTCAAGGTAATCATTAACCCAAACACAAAGCAACACAATGCATAGTCACATGTTGACCTGCAAGCTATTTGATCACAAGTTACCATACAAGGTTTGATCACAAGCTTCACAGTGCATATTTCCCTGGGGGTAAATTACAGGCACCTCAGGGCAAGGGACTGAGTAACAGGAGTTTGCAGTGGATTTTCAAGTTTGACCAAACACAATGTACAGTAATTCATGGCCTTTGTTTTAAGGGGAGAAGTGGGGCAACTGCAGGAAGGTAGCCTCCATTCTGGAGAAGCCATCCATTGTTAGTTCATGAGGCTGGGGGAACCTGCCCTTGTGTCAACCTGGAGGGAAAGCTGGGTGTCTACTCTTTCTGACCTCATGGAAACAATGGCCTGGACTTTCTGCGACAATAGGCCCATCCTCCAACACCGGAGGCCATTTTTTCATTTTTGTTGCTCTTGTTGTGCAATGTTGCTTTATTGTTGTTGTTGTTACTGTCATTGCTGCTGGAAAGGACAGAGAGAAATTGAGAGAGGAAGGGAAGACGGGGGAGAGAAAGATAGATACCTAAAGACATGCTTCACCGCTTGTGAAGTGACCCCCCTACAAGTGGGGAGCCAGGGTGGTGGCAAACCCAGTTCTATACACATTATATACACATTACCAAGTGCAAGGACCCAGGTTTAAGGCTTTACTCTCCACCTGCAGGGAGGATGCTTCATAAGTGACAAAGCAAGTCTGCAGGTGTCTCTCTTCCTTTTTTTCTCTGTCCCTTCCTATTCAGTTTCTCTCTGTCCTATCCTATCAAGTATAACAGAAAGAAAGACAAAAGGAAAAATGTCCACCAGAAGTGATGGATTTGTAGTGTCAGCAGTAACCTTAGAGGCCAAAAGAAAAAAAAAGTCTAACTACTGAAATATGAATATTATAAATGGATACAATATAATAATTGACACATTATATCAATTATTCAGGGAATTATAGTGAGAAAAATACAAATAATGGTGGAGGAGACAGCATAATGGCTCTGCAAAGAGAGTCTCATGCCTGAGACTCCAAAGGCCTATCTTCAGCACCACCATAAGACAGATCTTAGTACTGCTTCAGTCTTTCTCTCTAACTCTCTCTCTTTCTCTGTCTAACTCTCTCTCTCTCTCTCTCTCTCTCTTACACACACACACACACACACACACACACGCACACACACTAAATATCTCTCCTTAAAATAAAATATCTTAGAAAATAGAAATACCTACAGAGCAATCCATAGACATGTGCTGGAGCAAACTGAATATACAACATACTAAAGGGACTTTGAGCAATTACTCACTTTGAGTAATTAATGAAAAACAAATGAAGTGCTGACAATATTTCCTACATTGGTGATGTTCTGACATAAAATATATTGATGACAAGAAAATTAAATATCAGTTTGTTTTCTTTGCCCCTTTGTGCTAGCACTGCTAGTTCAAAAATTTTTAAAAAACAAGGCATCCATGGGACTAAGCTATCTACAGAAAATCTAAAGTAGTTTATTTCCTTAGGAGTTGAAGAACATGAAGTGATCCTTTATTCTAGAAGTGAACTTTTCTATCTAATTTACTATAATTCAGCATATGTGTGTGTGTCTGTATTATAGTCATCAATTTTTCAGCATCACATATTTGTAGGGCATCTTTTAGACACTTGAAAATATAAAAATCCATCATTCTCTGTATAGCTGAAGCAGAAATCAAAATAAGCTTTCAAAAATGTATAATTTGATAAACTGCACGCTCTAAATTTGCTGATAGGATATTCCAAGTCATTTGGTTTCTGTTTTAGTGGAATTACATATTAATAAAATCAAAGAGGATAGTAGTTATTCCTCACTTGAAAACCATGACACTTGTAAAAAGTTAGTTTACTAAAAATGTCTCAAAACAAAGGAAAACTAGTGGCAAGATCTGTACCACTATCACTAGCTGTACCACCTGTATCACTAGCTCCAGGCTTTCATGGAAATCATAGTATGGGAATTCTAGAAGTCACTCAAGGATTTGTAATAGTTATGTGCCTTAGTAAAAACCAATAAGAAATGAAAAGAGATCAGGAGGACATTTGTATTATGCCATTCTCACCTTTTTTTTTGTTGTTGTTAGATATAGGAATAAAACTTTGTAATTCCTGGGTAGTTCTCCCCATGTAATCCAAAGGGTAAACCAGTGTAACTTTCCAGTCTGTAGACTCTTGATTTACTGATATTTGTGTTGCTAGACTATAGTGTAAATGGCACATAATGGGGTATCAAGTTGGTGGCTGATGGAAGTTATAGCACACAGCATGGGAGGGAGGGAGTAAGAGCTGCAGGGGAATGCTGACTTGGGACTCTCAGAGACAAGACAGTGTGGGGAGAGAAATGAAGGCTAAGACAGTAAAAGCTGAGATGAGGCTGACTAGTAAACATATTTATCTCCATAGTCCCACAAAAATAAGGTTTCTTTCAAAGTATTCAATTAGATGCTATGGAGTTAGGGAGATGGCGGACTGAGAAGTCACTAACAGCGAGTGCTCTGATCGCATCGTCGGCAATGGTAGGATTTTCTGCCTTTAGCAGGCCAGTCAATAAGGCGTGACACCAAAGAAGTGATTACAATTTAATTTGGGTTAAGAATTAGAGTAAAGGTGACACGGACTAGCAGGGCTCCAGAATTCCCAGGTGGCGCCGGGCAAGGCGAGTGCGCCGGTCATTGTCCTCCGCCAGCCCAGGAAGGCGGCTCCTCCGCCGGTTGCAGAGTGCGGTGGGCAGAGGACCCAGAGAGAGCACTTAAGCTCGGGGGCTTCCTCTTGGGAGTCTCCAGGGTCCAAAAACTTCTTGAGTATAGCTCTCATTGGATCAAAGGACTTGGAGCTAGTTTTCATTTTTGAGAAATCCTTTAAAAAAGTCTGGAGGGGGGGTTTTCCCGGAAGATGGCGGACTGAGAAGCGGGTAGCCTTTGAGCTCCGGACACATCTCATGTAAACAATAGGATTTTCTGCCTTTAGCAGGCCAGCCAATAAAGGGCCATAGCGGTAACACCAAGGAGGTGTCTATAACTTAATTTGGGTTAAGAATTAGAGTAGGGGAAAAAATTGTTTTTTCTTCCTTTTAATTTTCAAGCATACATCCTTCCCGCCGCCCCCCCCCCCCCATAAGCAGTGCCTGGGACCAGCTACTAGCAGGAAACCCCATACCACCAAACAGGGTGTTTTTTTTTTTTTTTTTAAATTCACTGATAAACATTTGGGAAGTTCCTCGCACTGCTCTTTAATTACAACTCTTCTTCTTATCTTCTCCCTTTTCTCTCTCTTATCTCTCTCTATCTCTTTTTTTTTTAATCTTGTCATACACTTCTTTCTTCTTTGCCTTTCTGAATTTGTGAATTACTTTGGGGAAGAAATCTGACTCAGAGTGGACTCTCTATGTGTGTATGTCTGCTCTAGTTCCCTTTACACTCTTGTTACCCCTACAATATACACTGGATAGTAGATTTGCATAACTGTCTATTCTTGCTATCCTCTCTTTCTTTTATCTTTCTTCACTGGGATTTGGTTACTATTTTTTCACGGACTGGAGAAATTGTTTGGCTAACTGGTAACGATTAAACTTCTTCAATACTTACTTCAGTTGCTACTGTAATTCCGGAGGTTGGTGAGTGCAATTGTCATAAAGGTATTTAGTACAGTGTTACTTGTGCTCAAAACACAACAACTAAGGAACAACAGAGCATAAAAAAAAAGAGAGAAACACATAAATAAAAAAAAAGGTAGATTAAAAACAAATAAAACTGCTACCCCTATGAATGAAGACAAGAGCCCAGAAGAACCCACAAATCAGTCAGAAGTAACCATAGATAAGAAAAGTATGCAAGCAATAATAAACTTATAAATCACAGAAATGAAAACAACATTGGAGGAAAGGAATGGCAGTATTAGGGAAACAACAGTTGAGACCCCCAGGGAAAATACTGATTATCTTGAGACAATTAGAGAACTGAAAGCTGAAATAGCTGTAATGAAGAAAGAAGCTGAGGCAAGGGAAAGCAGACTAACAGAAGCAGAAAACAGAATTAGTCAGACAGAGGATGAGTTAGAGAAAACTAAGAAAGAGGTGAAAGAGCTTAAAAAGAGATTGAGAGACACTGAAAACAACAACAGAGACATATGGGATGATCTCAAAAGAAGCAACATTCGTATAATTGGCCTGCCAGAGGAAGAAAGAGAGGAAGGGGAAGAAAACATTCTAGAAAATAATACAAGAAAACTTCCCAGACCTGAATAACAGAAAGGATATCAAGGTTCAAGAGGCCCAAAGAGTACCAAACAGAATCAACCCAGACCTGAAGACACCAAGACACATCATAGTCACAATGATAAGAAGTAAGGATAAAGAAAGGATCCTAAAGGCTGCAAGAGAGAAACAAAAAGTCACATACAGGGAAAAACCCATAAGACTATCTGCAGATTTCTCCACTCAAACTCTAAAAGCCAGAAGGGAGTGGCAAGATATCTATCGAGCCCTGAATGTAAAAGGGTTTCAACCAAGGATAATATATTCTGCTAGACTTTCATTCAAGCTAGATGGAGGGATCAAAACCTTCTTAGACAAACAACAGTTAAAGGAGGCAACTATCACCAAGCCAGCCCTGAAAGAGGTACTAAAAGACCTCTTATAAACAAGAACATCACTATAATACTTGCAATATATCAGAGTAAATAAATTGTTTTTTAGAACAATGGCACTACAATACATTAAATCCATAATATCAATAAATGTCAATGGCTTAAACTCACCCATCAAAAGGGTGGGGGGATGGATCAGAAAACATAACCCAACCATATGCTGTGTGCAAGAATCCCATCTGTCACAACAAGATAAACACAGACTTAAAGTGAAAGGATGGAAAACTATCATACAGGCTAACGGACCACAAAAAGGGCAGGAACAGCCATTCTCATCTCAGACACGATAGATTTTAAATTAAATAAAGTAATAAAAGATAGGCAAGGACGTTACATAATGATTAGAGGATCAATCAGCCAAGAAGACTTAACAATTATTAACATCTATGCACCCAACTAGGGACCATCTAAATACATTAAGCACCTACTGAAAGAATTTCAAAAATACATCAATAGTAATATAATAATAGTGGGAGACTTCAATACGCCACTCTCACACTTAGACAGATCAACAAAGCAGAGAACCAATAAAGATACAAGAGAATTGAATGAAGAGATTGACAGACTAGACCTCTTGGACATTTTCAGACTCCTCCACCCCAAAAAACTGGAATACACCTTCTTTTCAATCCACATAAAACATACTCAAGGATAGACCACATGTTAGGCCACAGAGACAGCATCAATAAATTCAAGAGCATTGAAATCATCCCAAGTATCTTCTCAGAACACAGTGGAGTAAAACTAACATTTAACAACAAACACAAAATTATTAAAAGACATAGAATTTGGAAACTAAACAACATGCTCCTTAAGAACCACTGGGTCAGAGACTCACTCAAACAGGAAATTCAAATGTTCCTGGAAACTAAAGAAAATGAAGACACAACCTATCAAAATATTTGGGACACAGCGAAAGCAGTACTGAGAGGGAAACTTATAGCCATACAATCACATATTAAACACCAAGAAGAAGCTCAAATGAACGACCTTACTACACACCTCAAGGACTTAGAGGAAGAGGAACAAAGGAACCCTAAAGCAACCAGAAGGACAGAAATCACTAAAGTTCGAGCAGAAATAAACAACATCGAAAATAAAAGAACCATACAAAAGATCAATGAAGCCAAAGGTTGGTTCTTTGAAAGATTAAACAAAATTGACAAACCCCTAGCCAGACTCACCAAACAAAAAAGAGAGAAGACTCAAATTAATAGAATTGTAAACGATGCAGGAAATATCTCAACTGACACCACAGAAATCCAGATAATTCTGCGAAACTTCTATAAAGAGCTATACACCACCAAGCTAGAGAATCTGGAAGAAATGGAACAATTCCTAGAAACCTATGCACTTCCAAAACTGAACCAAGAAGAACTACAAAATCTAAATGCACCAATCACAGACAAAGAAATTGAAACCATTATTAAGAATCTCCCCAACAACAAAAGTCCTGGACCAGATGGCTTCACAAACAAATTCTACAAAACTTTCAGGAAACAGTTAATACCCATACTTCTTAAGCTATTCCATAAGATTGAAGACACAGGAATACTCCCTTCCACCTTTTATGAAGCCAACATCACCCTGATACCAAAAGCTGATAGGGACAGAACAAAAAAGGAAAACTACAGACCAATATCTCTGATGAACATAGATGCCAAAATATTAAACAAGAACTTGGCCAACCGGATACAGCAACACATCAAAAAGATTGTTCATCATGACCAAGTGGGATTCATCCCAGGAATGCAAGGCTGGTTCAACATCCATAAATCAATCAATGTCATTCATCACATCAATAAAAGCAAAGCCAAAAACCACATGATTATCTCAATAGATGCAGAGAAAGCCTTTGACAAAATCCAACACCCATTCATGCTCAAAACTCTACAAAAAATGGGAATAGATGGGAAATTCCTCAAGATAGTGGAGTCTATATATAGCAAACCTACAGCCAACATCATACTCAATGGACAGAAGCTGAAAGCATTCCCCCTCAGATCAGGGACTAGACAGGGCTGTTCACTGTCACCGTTACTCTTCAACATAGTATTGGAAGTTCTTGCCATAGCAATCAGGCAAGAGAAAGAAATCAAAGGAATACAGATTGGAAGGGAAGAAGTCAAGCTCTCACTATTTGCAGATGATATGATAGTATACATAGAAAGACCTAAAGAATCCAGTAGAAAATTACTGGAAGTTGTTAGGCAATATAGCAAGGTATCAGGCTACAAAATCAATGTACAAAAATCAGTGGCATTTCTTTATGCAAACACTAAATCTGAAGAAGAAGACATACAGAAATCACTCCCATTTACTGTTTCAGCAAAATCAATCAAATACCTAGGAATAAAGTTGACCAAAGAAGTGAAAGACTTGTATACTGAAAACTATGAGTCGCTACTCAAGGAGATAGAAACTGATACCAAGAAATGGAAAGATATCCCATGCTCAATTAGATGCTATCTATACGACATTTACAATTTATCAAAGAAACCACATAGATTTGGGGGCAGCTTGGAACATTCCTACTCATGACCACAGAATGTGAGCTAATGGACCAAAAAAAAGAGCAGGAACAGCCATTCTCATCTCAGAAAAAATAGATTTTAAATTAAATAAAGTAATAAAAGATAGGCAATGATATTACATAATGATTAGAGGATCAATCAGCCAAGAAGACTTAACAATCATTAACATCTATGCACCCAATGAGGGAACATCTAAATACGTCAAGCACTTACTGAAAGAAATTCAAAAATACATCAATAGTAATACAATAATAGTGGGAGACTACAATACCCCACTCTCACACTTAGATCAACAAAGCAGAGAACCAACAAAGATACAAGAGAATTGACTGAAGAGATTGACAGACTAGACCTCTTGGACATCTTCAGAGTCCTTCACCCCAAAAAACTGGAATACACCTTCTTTTCAATACACATAACACATACTCAAGGATAGACCACATGTTAGGCCACAAAGACATCATCAAAATTTCAAGAACATTGAAACCATCCCTAGTATCTTCTCAGACCACAGTGGAGTAAAACTAACATTTAACAACAGACAGACAATTATTAAAAGACACAGAATTTGGAAACTAAACAACATACTCCTTAAGAACCACTGGGTCAGAGATTCACTCAAGCAGGAAATTCAAATGATCCTGGAAACACATGAAAATGAAGACACAACCTATCAAAATATTTGGGACACACCTAAAGAAATACTGAGAGGGAAACTTATAGCCATACAATCACATATTAAACACCAAGAAGAAGCTCAAATGAACGACCTTACTGCACACCTCAAGGATTTAGAGGAAGAGGAACAAAGGAACCCGAAAGCATCCAGAAGGACAGAAATCACTAAAGTTAGAGCAGAAATAAACAACATCGAAAATAAAAGAACCATACAAAAGATCAATGAAGCCAAATGTTGGTTCTTTGAAAGATTAAACAAAATTGACAAACCCCTATTCAGACTCACCGAACAAAAAAGAGAGAAGACTCAAATTAATAGAATTGTAAACGATGAAGGAGATATCACAACTGACACCACAGAAATCCAGAGAATCCTGAGAAACTTCAATAAAGAACTATACGCCACCAAGCTAGAGAATCTGGAAAAATGGAACAATTCCTAGACGCATATGCCCTTCCATAACTGAACCAAGAATAACTACAAAATCTAAATGCACCAATCACAGGCAAAGAAATTGAAACCGTTATTAAGAAACTCCCCAACAACAAAAGTCCTGGACCAGATGGCTTCAAAAACAAATTCTACAAAACTTTCAGGAAACAGCTAGTACCCATACTTCTTAAACTTTTCCATAAGATTGAAGACACAGGAATACTCCCTTCCACCTTTTATGAAGCCAACATCACCCTGATACCAAAAGCTGATAGGGACACAACAATAAAGGAAAACTACAGACCAATATCTCTGATGAACATAGATGCCAAAATATTAAACAAGAACTTGGCCAACCGGATACAGCAACACATCAAAAAGATTGTTCATCACAACCAAGTGGGATTCATCCCAGGAATGCAAGGCTGGTTCAACATCCATAAGTCAATGTCATTCACCACATCAATAAAAGCAAAGACAACAAAACCACATGATTATTTCAATAGATGCAGAGAAAGCCTTTGACAAAATTCAACACCCATTCATGCTCAAAACTCTACAAAAAATGGGAATAGATGGGAAATTCCTCAAGATAGTGGAGTCTATATATAGCAAACCTACAGCCAACATCATACTCAATGGACAGAAGCTGAAGCATTCCCCCTCAGATCGGGGACTAGACAGGGCTGTCCACTATCACCGTTACTCTTCAGCATAGTATTGGAAGTTCTTGCCATAGCAATCAAGCAAGAGAAAGAAATCAAAGGAATACAGATTGGAAGGGAAGAAGTTAAGCTCTCACTATTTGCAGATGATATGATAGTATACATAGAAAGACCTAAAGAATATAGCAGAAAACTCCTGGAAGTTATTAGGCAGTATATCTAGGTATCAGGCTACAAAATCAATGTAAAAAAATCAGTGGCATTTTTTTATGCAATCACTAAATCTGAAGAAGAAGAGATCCAGAAATCACTCCCATTTACTGTTTCAGCAAAATCAATCAAATACCTAGGAATAAAGTTGACCAAAGAAATGAAAGACTTATATACTGAAAACTATGAATCGCTACTCAAGGAAATAGAAACTGATATCAAGATATGGAAAGATGGGAGTCGGGCTGTAGTGCAGCGGGTTAAGCGCAGGTGGCGCAAAGCACAAGGACCAGCATAAGGATTCTGGTTCGAAGCCCGACTCCCCACCTGCAGGGGAGTTGCTTCACAGGCGGTGTGCAGGTGTCTATCTTTCTCTCCTCCTCTCTCTCTTCCACTCCTGTCTCCATTTCTCTCTGTCCTATCAAACAAAGGACAACAACAATAAAACAATAAGGGCAACAACAGGGAATAAATAAATTAAATTAAAAAAGAAATGGAAAGATATCCAATGCTCATGGATTGGAAGAATAAATATCATCAAAATGAATATTCTCCCCAGAGCCATATACAAATTTAATGCAATACCCATCAAAGTTCCACCAAGATTCTTTAAGAGAATAGAACAAACACTACAATCATTTATCTGGAACATGAAAACACCTAGAATTGCCAAAACTATCTTAAGGAAAAGAAAGAGAAATGGAGGTATCACACTCCCAGACGTTAAACTATATTATAAAGCCATCATCATCAAAACAGCATGGTAGTGGAAAAAAAATAAGCACACAGACCACTGGAACACAATTGAAAGCCCAGAAATAAATCCCCACACCTACGGACATCCAATCTTTGATTAGGGGGCCCAAAGGATTAAATGGATGAAGGAGGCTCTCTTCAATAAATGGTGCTGGGAAAACTGGGTTTTAGCATGCAGATGAATGAAATTGAACCACTTTATCTCACCAGAAAGAAAAATCAACTCCAAATGGATCAAACCTAGATGGCAGACCAGAAACAATCAAATACTTAGAGGAAACGTTGGTTAAACACTTTTCCACCTACACCTCAAGGACATCTTTGATGAATCAAACCCAATTGCAAGGAAGACTAAAGCAGAAACAAACCAATGGGACTACATCAAATTGAAAAGCATCTGCACATCCAAAGAAACTATTAAACAAACAAAGAGACCCCTCAAAGAATGGGAGAAGATCTTCACATGCCATACATCAGACAAGAAACTAATCACCAAAATATATAAAGAGCTCAGCAAACTTAGCACCAACAAAACATTCACCTCAGAGGAGATCCAAAAGGCTAACAAACATGAAAAACTGCTCTAGGTCACTGATTGTCAGAGAAATGAAAATTAAGACAATACTGAGATACCACCTCACCCATGTGAGAATGGCATACATCAAAAAGGACAGCAGCAACAAATGCTGGAGAGGATGTGGGGACAGAGGAACCCTTTTACATTGCTGGTGGGAATGTAAATTGGTCCAGCCCCTCTGTGGAGAGCAGTCTGGAAAACTCTCACAAGGCTAGACTTGGACCTTCCATATGATCCAGTAATTCCTCTCCTGGGCTTATACCCCAAGGACTCCAGAACACCCGAACAAAAAGAGGTGTGTACTCCCATGTTCATAGCAGCACAATTCATAATAGCTACAGCCTGGAAGCAACCCAGGTGCCCAACAACAGATGAGTGGCTGAGAAAGCTGTGATATATACACACAATGGAATACTATGCAGCTATCAAGAACAATGAACACACCTTCTCTGACCCATCTTGGACGGAGCTAGAAGGAATTATGTTAAGTGAGCTAAGTCAGAAAGATAAATATGAGTATGGGATGATCCCACTCATCAACAGAAGTTGAGTAAGAAGATCTGAAAGGGAAACTAAAAGCAGGACCTAACCAAATTGTAAGTAGGGCACCAAAGTAATAACCTTGAGGTAAGGGGTAGACATGCAGCTTCCTGGGCCAGTGGGGGGTGGGAATGGGTGGGAGGGATGGGTCACAGTCTTTTGGTGGTGGGAATGGTGTTTATGTACACTCCTAGTAAAATGTAGTCATATACATCACTAGTTAATTAATACGAGATGGGGAAAATTAATTATATGTCTCGAAGTTTTTCAAAACACAAACTGCATCTTCTCTCCATATATGCAGTGTAATTGATATGCAGACTCTCTCAAAACCTAGACCATGTAGATCAGAAGCATCCAATAGCACAGCTATATACAAGATACTGGGTACTGTACAGCAAATCCTAACAAAAGTATTTTAACCCAATTATCAAATATTGTGAGGATAACATTAACTATCGATTGTATTTTTGAACCCTAAGACAGCAGGAACCTCACATCTCCACTATAGAGCCTCTACTTCCCCCAGTCCTGGAACCACTGGATAGGGCCCACTTTCCCGTATGCATCTCCCAATCCATATCAAATAATATTGCATCTGCCGACTGCAGCCTAATCAACACAATGTTTGCCTCCTCAACATGCTTCAGCTCAGAGTGTGTCCAGAGACTTCATGTGTGCAATGACAACCCTTCAGCTTCATTACTCGGTTGATACCTTTCCTTACATAGTATTCTCTAATTACTTCCCAGGTGGTTCACTTTCTAACAAAGTCCCAAAACCTAGATATACACCAGTTTCTGTGAGAGAGAGCATATGTTCACACGTATCCGTAAATTACTGCAAAATATATACCTGAAAGCAGAAGTACACTAGAGTTTGCAGTGAGTATCCCCCTAACACTTCCTCTCCACTATTCCAAGCTTTGGGTCCATGATTGCTCAACAATTTGTTTGGCTTCGTATGTTAACTCTCTTCAGTCACTAGGTTCCAGATGCCATCAGGATGCCGGCCAGGCTTTCCTGGACTGAGACCCCACCAATGTGTCCTGGAGCTCAGCTTCCCCACTGACCCACCCTACTAGGGAAAGAGAGAGGCAGACTGGGAGTATGGACTGACCAGTCAATGCCCAAGTTCAGCGGGGAAGCAATTACAGAAGCCAGACCTTCTACCTTCTGCAACCCACAATGACCCTGGGTCCATGCTCCCAGAGGGATAGAGAATGGGAAAGTTATCAGGGGAGGGGGTGGGATATGGAGAATGAGTGGTGGGAATTGTGTGGAATTGTACCCCTCCTACCCTATGGTTTTGTTAATTAATACTTTCTTAAATAAAAAGAAAGAAAGAAAAAAAGAAAACACTAAGATTCCATGAAAAATCTGATAGAATCAATCAATAAATTTAATTCTTCTTCTAGCGTTTGCCCTTCTTCCGTAACCAGTCAACAGAGTCAGGTTGAAAGCTGTCAGGAGCTGCTTGTTGCTGGCTTTGAAAGTGACTGGGATCCATGTGGATTCAGTTGGCTAGGAAGGATCCTCAGTTTCCCCAATGAATGGGTACTCACGGGATGCACCACGAGAAGGTCGATCCAATGCATCCCAATAAATTTAATGAGATGGTAAGATACAAAATAAATATGTAAAATTTTTCAACTATGTGTCAGATTAATTATTTGAAGATCAGAGATGCTTTGTCTTCTTTATTGAGTGAATTCGAAAATATAGTAGCTTTGAGAGATATAATCTTTTCCTTTCTCTTCTTTTCTCTTTTCTCTCTTCCTTTTTCTTTTATTATTTTCCCTATTCCTTTCTTTCTCTTCCTTCATTCCCCCTCCTCCCTCCCCTCCCCTCCCCTCCTCCCTCTCCTCTCCTCTCCTCTCCTCTCCTCTCTTCTTCTCTCCTCTCCTCTTCTCCCTTCCCCTCCCCTCTCCTCTCCTCTCCTGTCTTCTCTTTCCCCTCCTCTCCCCTCTTCTCCCTTCCTCTCATCTCTGCTTCCCTCCCCTTCCCTCCCCTCCTCTCCCCTCCCCTCTTTTCTTCTCTCCTTTTCACAACTAGGGCTAGCCCTAGGAGATCAGTTTCTGCATAATGACTCCTGGCAGCCATTTTATACTTACTTTTTCTGATAGAGAGAAAAGAGGTCTAAGGAGAAGAACCTGCAGCACTGCATCTCATAAAGTGGGGAGCATAGATTTTAACACAGGCCCTTGCATATAATAATGTGTATGCTCTAAGGGGTGTATTACTAGCCAGATTTTCATTTTGTGTGTCAAGCATGAAAGCAAAGACTCAAATTTTGATTTGGAGGTTGTTGTTGTTGGGTTTTTTTCATATTTTTTAAATATATATTTATTTATTCATTCCCTTTTGTTGTCCTTGTTGTTTTATTGTTGTAGTTATTATTGTTGTTGTTACTGATGTTGTCATTGTTGGATAGGACAGAGAGAAATGGAGAGAGGAGGGGGAGACAGAGATGGGGAGAGAAAGACAGACACCTGCAGACCTGCTTCATCGTGGGTGAAGCGACTCCACTGCAGGTGGGGAGCCAGGGGCTCGAACCCGGATGCTTAAGACAGCTCTTGCACTATGTGCCACTTGCACTTAACCCGCTGAGCTACCGACTGACTCCAGATTTGGATTTTTAATGTGAATAACACTGAAAATTGATATGAGACACAAATTTGAATGCAGTTGAATGTTGATCCCAAGGAGGAATGAGGAAGCAGCTGCAGTAGGACAGAATCAAAGGAGAAAAAGTCAACATAAGGGACATTCTCATTGTATTTATGTGAGCAGAGGAACTCAGTTCTACTAGGACTCCTGTACAGCACTCTTATTCCAACTAATTTATCTCCCACGGATTTAGGGGAGGTTTCTGATCAGGAGCAAGTTGTATATTCTTTTTTTTCACCCTTTTGTTGCCCTGGCTGTTTTTTATTGTTAATGATGCTGTCCTTGTTGGATAGGACAGAGAGAAATGGAGAGAGGAGGGAAGACAGTGAATGGGGAGAAAGATAGGACACCTAGAGACCTGCTTTGCAGCCTGTGAAGCTACTCTCCTGCAGGTGGGGAACCGGGAGTTGGAACCGGGATCCTTACGCCAGTCCTTATGCTTCGCTCCATGTGCACTTAACCTGCTGTGCTAACGCCCTACCGCCTGACCACCCCACGGCCAAGCTCTATATTCTTTTTTTTAAAAAAATTGTTTATTGATTCATGAGAAATGATAGGAGAGAGAGAACCAGACATCACTTTGGTACATGTGTTGCCAGGGACTGAACTCAGGACCTCATGCTCAAGAGTTCATGCCTTATCCACTGCACCACCTCCTGAGCCACCCAAGCTCTATATTCTTAAACCTACACTCTGTGAGCAGAAAGGGAATATACACTCTTAAAGAGAGTCAGAGTTGTAGCTAAAACAAAAGTGGCTAAGACTATATGCTGGCCTGGAAGACAGTACAGTGGATAAAGCATTAAACTCTCAAGCATGAGGTCCTGAGTTCAGTTCCTGGCAGCACATGTACCAGAGTAAAGTATGGTTCTTTCTCTCTCTCTCTTCCTATCTTTCTCACTAATCAACCAATAAAATCCTTTAAAAAATATATGAAGTTGTGCAGCACAACTTTAGTACAGTCTACTCCTTGCACTGCTTGGATACACTAGTAACAACTATAATCCAACACCAGTTTTTCAAGAATGTGCTTAACCACAGTGTTTATGAGATTTTTAAATAAAACAATAGCCACATCTCTTTGGTTGTAGAAACAGTTTTTCTGCTCACACCAACACAAGCAGATTACGTTTCTTAATAGTGACTCCTTTTAGAAAACCAATGAAACCAGTTGAACAGGACATGAGGTAGAGAATTAGATTCTGTGGGGCCGGGTTACATTTTGTTGTTACTGTATTAGCTTGTTGCCATACTCAGACTCCACAGGGGAAAAATCAGTTTGTGATGAACAGTATTGGTAAGTTCCTACTAGCACCCACTAGCCTGCCAGGAACAAATTTCCAGATGGCCAATTATGACTTGCTATAGAAAGTATGCCCTTATTTTTCACCATGATGAGTTTGTACTAAAAACTCTCAAAGTTGGGCTTGTCAAACTCTTAATAAACATTAATTTTTGGTAGAGGTTCTCTACCACTGTTATATGTGTGGCAAGCAATTTTGTGCTACTGTTTTGGTTTTCTTTAGACCATTCCTTAGGTTCTACTTGAAAGTGGTAGCCTTCTGAGTCAATTCAATCTGCATTCTATTTCCAAATAGAACACATGCTGCCTTCAACATTCTGATATGCCTGATGACTAATTGATGTCTCTTATCTTATTTATTCTAATTTTATTAGTGAACTAATAGTGATTTGCAAGATTATAAGATAGCAGGAATATTGAGTGAAGGAATGCACTAAGAAAGGATATTGTAAAGTGCTCAGGCCACTGATCTCCTATTAAACACTTCATTAGTAAGGCAGTTCTCTGAGTATCTGCATTATTTATCTCAATTTCTGGGACTCATCTTTTTTTGTATTAGGACATCTTAAGTATTTGCCATTTTATCCTTGGCAGGTTAGGATATGATCAACATGTGAACAAGGACTATGAAAGTCAAAACAAAGTTTCTAGTGGCTACACTTTCCCAGATAATAGAACATTAACTATAACCCCAAAAAGACTTGCCCTTATTGACATTTTCTCTCTTCATTCAAGAGAATTGAACATAATTTATGACCAGATCAATATCAACTTCTGAGTGTCAGCACTTCTGGTAATCTTATTGGGGTTTGTAAGGCAGCATTTTGATTAATAGAACAGAGATAAAATAGGGCTTATCTCTTCTGCATCTTTTTAAGTTTTATGGGGTTGTGCTAAATTCTATAATTCCACTTGGGATGTGGTATGATTCTGATTGACTATCATGGATTGAGGACTAGTTTCTTTTTATTTATTTATTTAATTTTTTGCAACTACTAGAAAATTTTATTCATCTTTTGTGATTAATAGTGAGTTACAAGATCTTTAAAAAATATTTATTTATTCCCTTTTTTGCCCTTGTTTGTAATTGTTGTAGTTATTATTGTTTCTGTCATTATTATTGTTGTTGTAGTTATTATTATTGTTGTTGTTGTTGATGTCCTTCTTGTTAGACAGAACAGAGAGAAATGGAGAGAGAGGGGAAGACAGAGAGGGGGAGAGAAAGATAGACACCTGCAGACCTATTTCACCGATTGTGAAGCAACTCCCCTGCAGGTGGGAAGCCGGGGTCTGGAACCAGTATCCTTGCACTGGTCCTTGCTCTTTGCAAGGGTCCTTGTGCTTTGCGCCATGTGCACTTAACCCACTGTGCTACCTCCTGAATCCCGAGTTACAAGATTTTAAGATTACAGGGTAGAAAGCTATTGTTTGTAAAAAAAAAAAAATGTGCAAATATATATGCACACAGTTTTACTGGAAACAAACAAGAAATGGTCACTGGAAATAGTGCAGGTCTTGAGTGCTAGCAATCACTTTGGTGGGGGAAAAAAGAAAAAGGAAAATATGACTCTCTATGTGTATGTCCAGCATTGATTTTTATTTTGACTTACTTATTAAATTTAATTTTTCCTTTGTTTTTATCTTTATAATTTTTATTTATAAAATGGAAATATTGACAAAACTATAGGATAAGAAGAGTACAAGTCCATTCAGTTCCCACCAGCAGAATAACTTATCTCCTTCTTTGATAGCTTCTCTATTCTTTAGCCCTTTTGGAGTATGGACCCAGGATCAATATGGGGTACAGAAGGTGGAAGGTCTGGCTTTTATAATTGCTTCTCTGCTAAAAATGGGCATTGGCAGGTCAGTTCATACTCCTAGCCTGTCTCTGTTTTTTCTTAGTGGGGCAGGGCTCTGGGGAAACAGGGCTCCAGGACACATTGGTGGGGTAGATTGCCCAGGGAAGTCAGGTTGGCATCAGGAACCTGGTGGCTGAAAAAGGGTTAAAGCATAAAGCAGAATTGATTGTTGGCTGATCATGAACCTACAGGCAAGAATATTGCAAATGAAAATTTGGGGTCTCCATTTTGAAAAGCCCATAGGTCTGTTTTAGGTATATTCCAAGGGGCCCATGACTTTACTAGTTTTTGCCTGAACCTGCCATCTGATATTCAGGTGAACCCAAGTTTTTGTCTGGGGAGATAGTATCATAGTTGGAAGAAGGACTAGAAAGCTACATCAGGGAAGAAAGTAAATTCTAAATATAAGAAAAGTGTAAGAATATTGTTAACCCTATCCATTTGACCTGGGGCCATTATTCAGCACAGGAACCTATGTAAAGTCTTCATCCCTGTAGGTCTGAGCTCTCATTCTGTGGTCACAACTGGGAACATTCCAGACTGCACTAATTTCAGGACCATTCATCATCAATTGGAAAGTAGAGTATGTTATCCAACCTCTCTTCGGAGAATGGAACAGTCTTTACCATTGTTGATCTTCTTTGAGGACAAGGTGCTACACAGAGGGGTCCATTATGTTGTTCCTGATGAAGATGAATAGTGAAAATGGCAGGAGGGATCTGTTAGAGGTCTAGGACCATGATGTCTGTGTGGAAATCCTAGGACTCCCTGACTAGGGCTCCAGGTGAAGGGGTGACCTGGTAGTGACTAAAGCGTCATCATTAAAGTATGCCAGCCCCTTACCCTTATTCAGCTTTTGTAGTCCTTACTTTACAAGGTTAGCTTTGGAGTGTCTGAGGGAAACGTAATAGGAAGTAAATGAGGGTGGTATCTAGGTCTAAGTAGAAACTATTTCATTAGGTACATTATGGTGGTTTTGTTTGTTTCTTTTTGTCTTTCTACTTTCTTGCTGCATTTATTGACTCATTGTAAACTATTGTGTACAAAAGTACATTAAGGTATATATTTTACCTTAATTTAAGGATGCATGTGTACATATGCCCTATCTCATGGGCTATTATTGACACCTCTGTTGGGACATATTTGCTGCATATAAACACTATAATGTTTCATTTCAAAAGTCTTGATCCAAAATATTCTCTGAAGGGACTTATTATCTAGGTAGGCTGTGACTGAAATTGTTTACATGTTGATAACACTATTGAAATTAAAGCAATAGGACAAATTTTTCAATGGGGAGTGAGGGAGAGCAGGTGCTTTCACAGCAAATGGAGAGTTAGGCAGTAGATAGTAGGAGTGAAGTGGGGTGTGAGTACACATATCACTACAATGTTCAGATATGAGCCTCTGGTCCCCACATGCAGGGGGAAAGCAGTGTTGCACATTCCTCTCTATAGCCTCTTCCTCTCAATTTTTGGCAGTCTCTATCCAATAATAAATAAAGATAATAAAAAATTTAAAGAAAAAGAAGAAGGGTAAGAGGAATAATGTCCCTGTCTAGCTACCTACTCACAAAATATACTCCTTTTTTGCTATTTTTAATGCTTTTAAATTTATTCTTCTCTATTTTTTCTTTCTTTTACTTGATCCCATAGAGATAAATGGAAGAAGGGGTCATAGAAAGTGAGAGACAGACCTGTAGCCCTTCTTCACCACTTGTGAAGCTTTCCCCCTGGAGGTGGGAACCAGGGGCTTGAACCAGTGTCATTGTGCATTATAATATGTGTCTTCAATTGGATGTGTCCAGCCCCATTTTTTTCTCGATTTTTGTTTTTAAATCAAAAACACAAAAGTCCCAACTGTTTTTTTAAATCATAGTAACTGTGAAAGTCCTTGTTCCCAGTTTTGAAGTTCTCATCTCTCTAAATTTTTAACTTTTATAGATACTGCATTCCATTTGCTAGTAAAATTTGTTCTAGCACCAATACAGTGTCTCTGACAAGCATAATTGGTCAGTTGTGACCATCAGACTGAGACTGAGGCCTCACAGCCACACAAGGATGGCAACCATCAATGCTTTGTTGCTGAAATCAGTGTCCCTTTCTTTCTTTGCAGAGACAGTACAGACCATGAAAACAGTGCATTTCCATTCTGAGCCTTCCTTAGAACTATAAAGACTTCATAAGTACCTCTAAATTCATCAATCATCAGAAAGAGCAGGCAGGGCCTTGACAGAGAATATCCTTGCTTGATTTTGACCCAGATGCTGCTCCCCTGGTATCTTTAAGTGGATTTTTATTTAATGGAGTCCTAAATGTATCCTTCGAAGTCAGGTTTGCACAGCTCAGGGAGTCTAAGAGCAGCAACAATTGGTCATGAGTAGCCTTATTTTTATTGTAACAGAGACAAAACAATATGCATCAGGCACACACATATTTAACCACACTACACTTTTCATATACATTTAATCTCCAATAATCCCATGAATGAAGAAAACAATAAGGTGGTCACGAAAGACAGCATAATGTTTCTGTAAAAAACTCTCATGCCTGAGGCACCAGAAGTCCCAGGTTTGGTCCCCAGAACCATCAGCCAGAGCTGAGCAGTGTGGGGTGGGGGAGGGGACTGGTATTTAAAGAAACAGATCAAACTATGTATAAAGAATATGAACTTACTTTATCCTACATTTATTTTAAAATAATTCTTCACATATAATGCTTAATTTTCTTGTTCTGTCTTTTAAATTTTAGTTTAAACTGATAACTGCCCAGTTCTGGTTTAAAATGGTACTAGACATTGAATCTAGGGGGCGGGCAGTTGATGGCACACCTGATTGAGTGCACATGTTTCAATGCTCAAGGATCAGGGTTCAAGTTTTACCACAAACTTTGCAAGTGGTAAAACAGTGTTACTCTATTACCCCCTTACCACTATATTTCTGGCTGTCTTTATCCAATAAATAAATAAAGATAATAAGAAATTTTTAAAAAGAAGACATTGACTCTGGGACCTTGGAGCCTCAGAGCAGTGAAAGCCTTTGCCAGAAAGCCTTTACCTGCAATTTATCCAAAGCCTTTACCTGCAATTTATCCAAAGTGGTGTACCATGCTCTAAGTAATTCCCAAGATAAACTTTTCATGCCCTGTCATGTAACTGTGGGCCATCATATGGATATAGTTTATTCATTTTTACTACATTATAGCTCAGCTAACTTTTAAACTTCAAAAGAAGATAAACCCTACTTGCCACACCCCACTCAAATCCAGAAAGATGGGTCTGACAGGGTCAGCACCCAGGAAAACTTTCTTCAAAGAAGAAGAATTCTGGGAGTGGGTCTTGGCATCCTGAGCAGATCTAAATTGGAAACTCTGATTATTGTTTTCATTATGTACATGGTAATGATGCCGTGTAATTGGGGATGAACAGTCCCTGTTCCCAGATTAGATACAGATGAACAGGAAATGAGGTAGACAAAGTTATGGGTCATCAAATACATAAAGTTTTAGGAAAAATTCTTAATAATACTTACCTCCTCTTATGAAATATGTTAAAACTCTACGTAAAATACTATCTGCTAAGCCTATTACTCAGAAATGCATCACCCCATAAAGTACGACATTACTGTGTAAAGCCACAAGGCCATCTAATCAAGAAATGAGCTTTACTTTCTGTTTCAGATATTGTTTATGTAAGGCTGAAAGATATAGAAGTTCTCACTGGCTGAATAAAAATGGAGTTCAGATTCACCCTCCAACAGAGTGTGGTATATTCTGTTCTCCCCTGCGCCGACTCCGGACCCACCTAGGTGGTCGCCTTCAGAGTTCCATGATCCTTCCTGATGCTCTTCTGCTGTAGCGGTCCGTCGCACTACTAAATATCATCAAAACCAGATAAATAATATTGAATCTGTCTTGGGCAACAATGTAAGAAGTATGCTATATCTGATCAATCAAATGTTATATAAAATTGTATAAAGCCCTGATAAACAGGTTTCTAACTCAAACACAAGAAAAATTAGTTTATTTTTCTTGTTTTAAAATATATTTTATTTATTTTGGATAGAAACAGAGAGAAGTTGAGAGGGAAGGAAAAAATAGAGAGGAAGAGAGAGAGAGAGAGAAAGAGAGAGATCTCAGATATACACCTATAACACTACCACTTATGAAGCTTCTCCACTGCAGATAGGGACCAGAAGCTAAACTCAGTTCCTTGTACATTGTAATATGTGTGCTCAACCAGGTGTGTTACCACCACTTACCCCCGAATTAATTTATTTTTATAAATCAATTGTCTTATATTTGTAATATCTGAAATAGCACCATTACCATGCATGAAGACTCAAGTTCAAAACCCCGGCCCATAGCTACAGGTAGGGAGATTCATGAGCAGTGGCTCTCTAGGTCTCTCTCTCTCTCTCTGTCTTATAAAAAAAAAGTAAAAAAAAAAGAAAAGAAACAAAAAAAGGTGGGGAAGGACTGGGGAATAATGGCCACTGGGAAAACTGGAGTCATTGCATATGGACACAGAGCCCTAGTCCCAGTAATAACCCTGGTGACAAATAAACAGTAAACATAAAACAACCTGATAATAGATTTTTTTATTTTCATGTTACTTAATATCAAATATAGAACAATTGTCCTGGAAGAAAGAAATTCTCACTTAGTCACGGATGAACTATGTAGCATTTAAACCTAAGCCCCACTTATTTTATTTTTATTTTTTTATATTTTACTTATTTTTCCCTTTTGTTGCCCTTGTTTTTTTATTGTTGTTGTAATTATTACTGTTGTCATTATTGTTGGATAGGACAGAGAGAAATGGAGAGAGGAGGGGAAGACAGAGAGGGGCAGAGAAAGACACCTGCAGGCCTGCTTCACTACTTGTGAAGCGACTCCCCTGCAGGTGGGGGGCCAGGGGCTGGAACTAGGATCCATAAGACGTCCTTGCGCTTTGTGCCACCTGTGCTTAACCCGTTGCGCTACCACCCAACTCCCTAAGCCCCACTTATTATCTCTATTTCATTTAAATTTCATTAAAGTATTCTCTCATTATCCTTTTTGGACATATCAGAAATCTCCATAAGATCATATGAAAGGGAAATCAGCTGTTCTTTACTCTTGAGATGGAATAATTAAGAACATTGTTGTCTATAAAACTTCAAATACTAGAAATCATAGTAGAGATGACTTCATTTTCTTTTCACCTATTATACTTCTAATGAAGAAAAAAGGGAAAACTTTGACTGAAATAAGTGGATATCATAGATTTTTTTTTTTTACTGAAAAATAAGCTCACCCATATGGTCTCATTTTAGTTCACATTAATATTCTCCTAGAAGGTATTATCACTTCTGTCCTGTATTGCCAAGTGCTATTAATACTTTCAAAACACTTCCATTCTCCTATCTTCTCCTAAGAGATGAACAAATTGCTTAAACCACTCTCTGGGGCAGAGGAAACAGCATAATAGCTATGCAAAAGACTTTCATGCCTGGGGGTATAAAGCCAAGTTTACAAACTGGTAGTGAGCAACGTTGTGTTCTTTCTCTGTATCTCTCTTTTTCACTGAAAACAAATAAGTACAATAATTTTTTTTTTCCTCCAGGGTTATTGCTGGGCTCGGTGCCTGCACCATGAATCCACCGCTCCTGGAGGCCATTTTCCCCCCTTTTTGTTGCCCTAGTTGTTGCAGCCTCGTTGCGGTTATTATTGCCATTGTTGACGTTGCTTTGTTGTTGGATAGGACAGAGAGAAATGGAGAGAGGAGGGGAAGACAGAGAGAGAGGGGAGAGAAAGATAGACACCTGCAGACCTGCTTCACCGCCTGTGAAGCCACTCCCCTGCAGGTGGGGAGCCGGGGGCTCGAACCGGGATCCTTATGCCGGTCCCTGCGCATTGCGCCACGTGCGCTTAATCCACTGCGCCACCGCCCGACCCCCAAGTAAAATAATTTTTTAAAAAAGTGCATGGCCACTTCTTAATCTCGAAATTAAGGATTATTATTAGCATTCAGTGAAGTAGTGTTAAATGAGATAATGTGTGTACTTAGGATAGTATCTGTCCCCAATGCTGAGGAAATGTAGATATCAGAACATATTCCACTAAAGGTGCAGAAAGTTGACTAAGAAATAGAGCCATGGAGTTGTATTATGATATATCTCTCACTGTCTTTCAGCTGCCATTAGTAAGAAAGGGGCGGGGGGGGGGGGTAGGGGAGCCTATATTGGATGCCCTAAAGTAATCCTAGCACAGAAAAAAAAAAAGTACAACTACATAAGGAAGTCTTTTAAATAATTGTTAGTTCATCTTAAAAATAAAGAAGACACACATCTCACACAGAGACACATTTATTGAATTTCAATAAGAGAGAAAGCTATCAGAGCATGTGATTTGTGCCTTGTGATCCTGGTCTTGGACCTGGGGTCTTCTCTTCAGTCTACATGCACCAGCGTAAGGTTCATGGCTCTTTGGGATGTCAACCATACACTCTCTGTGGGGACACACAAGACTTTCTGCACAGTCATGGCAAGGGAGGCTGTAGGGAAAAGCAAGATAGAAACTGCAGAAACTACAAGAGAATCTCACTGAAAGGAGTTTGGAATTTCATGAAAAGAAATCTTTAAGAGTCATTTCCTATTCCAAAAGGACTTGCTGCATTATTAAATTCCACCACACTGGGAGCTTTGCTCCTTCACATTTGTGCTTTCAAATGTTCCTTATTACTATTCCAGCCTCAGTGGGGTTAAGGGAGCAGATCAGTCAGCAGATCTGCATAGGATGAGAATAGCTCACTGTCTGCCAGCATGTTTGAGTTACTTTTAACTTTTCAAAACCACTTTTATTCCCACTTTTCCATTGTGGTTGGTACAAGCAGCTTGCCTGACAGAAGCTTAAGACATCTAGATATAAAATCCCTAAATACAATATTGAAGCCCCTGCGTACTCATCCCATTTCTTAAAAATAAAAAGAGTAAGATGAGCACTGCCACTATTATGTTAACAACAGAATCCCTTCTGCAGTATCCATAGTGTGAATGACAATTGCCAAATTTCTAATATGTATATTGGAAATGCTGCTGGCAATGGATTACTACTCAGCTACTAAAAATGGTGAATTCACCTTCTGTAAGAAATCTGTAAGATTTCTCAGTTTTCCTCATAACACTCTAACCCTCCACCCGGGTCCTCCTCTGCCATCAAGTTCCAGGACCTAAACTATCCCCAAATCCCTATAATCCTTTACTTTGATACAATACACCAACTCCAGTTCAAGTTCTCTTGTGTTTCCCTTTCTGATCTTATTTCTCAACTTCTGTCTATGAGTAAGACCATCCCATATCCATCCTTTTGTTTCTGACTTATCTCATGCAACATGATCCTTCAAGGTCCAACCAAGATGAGGCGAAGAAGGTGAATTGCCAACAGCATTTTCAACTACTGTATTGTACTTTCCCCTATAAAGCATCAATCCACCTAATTAAGAAGAAGGAGGAGGGGAAGGAGGAGGAGAAGGAGAAGGTAGGCCTTAAAAAGTCTCACCTGGAAAATTCATTTCATAGGATTCTCTAATTCCATACCAGGTGATTCACTTCCTAACAAAATCCCAAAACCTAGATACAGACTAGGTCCCATGAGATAGAACATATGTATCCATAAATTAGGGCAAAATATATACCTGAAAACAAAATTACTCAAGAGTCTGCAGTGAGTCAGTATCAAGTTCATAATGAAATAGTGTCTACTAAGACTTAAATACCCTCCTCACCTACTTCCTATTATAGTTCTCTCACTTACTCCAAAGCTAACCTTAGAATAGCAAGAACTGCAAAATCTGAATAAGGGCAAGAGACTGGCATACTTTAATGATGACTCTTTAGTCATTATCAGGCCACCCCATCAGCTGGGGCCCTCTTCAGGGAGTCCTGAAATTCCCAAAGAGACACGATGTGTTGGGAAATTGTGCAGATGTGGTTAAACATTGGCAGGGCCCACAAACCACTATATTTGCATGAAAGTATTATTTACAGATCCCCACCACTTTATTCCCTCAGGGTTTTGCTAATTCAGTTAAAACCATTGCAACAGTTGCTAAGGACACTTCCACCTTCCCAGCGTGCCTTTTGCCTCTCTCCATCCCCTTTCCTAGCCAATCCTGTGCCAACATGCCACTTCTGGTTTTTGCCCTATAAAGCCTGCTGCTGGGGGTTTCCGGAAGATGGCTGCTAGTGGCTTGAGCTCTGACCACATCGACGGGAAACAGTAGGATTTTCTGCCTTTAGTAGGCCAGTCAATAAGGGATCCTAGTGGTGACACCAAGGTGGTGACTATAACTTAATTTGGGTTAAACAATAGAGTAAAAAGAAAGGGAAAAATTTCTTTTAAATTATTATTCCCGAAGCGCACCCCGTCTCCCCTCCCCACCCCACAACCAGTCCCTGAGGACCAGAGATCTGCTCTGAGCAGGCTTCCCTACTGAGCTTCTTTCTTTACCAAGATTCCTGTCCCACCAGGGGGTATCATCCATTCTAAGTCTATTCCCTTCTGAAACCTTTGGCCTTTTTTCTTTCTTTTTTTTTTTTTTAAATTTTTTATTTAAGAAAGGATTAATGAACAAAAACATAAGGTAGGAGGGGTACAACTCCACACAATTCCCACCACCCAATCCCCACAACCCACCCCCTCCCATGGTAGCTTTCCCATTCTCTAGCCCTCTGGGAGCATGGACCCAGGGTCGTTGAGGGTTGCAGAAGGTAGAAGGTCTGGCTTCTGTAATTGCTTCCCCGCTGAACATGGGCATTGACTGGTCGGTCCATACTCCCAGTCTGCCTCTCTCTTTCCCTAGTAAAGTGTGTCTCTGGGGAAGCTGAGCTCCAGGACACATTGGTGGGGTCTTCAATCCAGGGAAGCTTGGCCAGCATCCTGGTGGCATCTGGAACCTGGTGATTGAAAAGAGAGTTAACATATAAAGCCAAACAATTTGTTGAGCAATCATGGATCCCAAGCTTGGAATAGTGGAGAGGAAGTGTTAGGGAGGTACTAACTGCAAACTCTAGTGTATTTTTTCTTTCTAAGTAGCCAACCAGCTGCCTCTGCTCAGAGGGCCTGAGGCAATCAGAAGCCATCCAAGCTTCAGGACAGGTTTTTCACTCTGTTCTATTTTATTATCAATACAAGATAAATGCGGACCCCTTTTCCCACTCTCCTTCAGGTTGACCAGAATTAACTCTTAGTGAATTTTCCATTGCTAGGGGACTGCGTGTCTTATTCACTGCTAAAATAATTTGTCTCACTTTTCCTACTGCCCCTACCCATTATCTCCCCCACCACATAGCTAGAGGAAAGGGAAGCAAAAATTCTAGAGGAAATAATAGAAGAAAACTTCCCAGACCTGAATAACAGAAAGGACATCAATATTCAAGAGGCCCAGAGAGTTCCAAACAGAATCAACCCAGACCTAAAGACACCAAGGCACATCATAGTCACAATGAGAAGGAGTAAGGATAAAGAAAGGATCCTAAAGGCTGCAAGAGAGAAACAAAAAGTCACACACAGGGGAAAACCCATAAGATTATCAGCAGACTTCTCCACTAAAACTCTAAAAGCCAGAAGAGAATGGCAAGATATCTATCGAGCCCTGAATGAAAAAGGGTTTCAACCAAGGATAACATAACCTGTAAGATTTTCATTCAAACTAGATGGAGGGATCAAAACCTTCTTAGAGAAACAACAGTTAAAGGAGGCAACCTTCACCAAACCAGCCCTAAAAGAGGTTTTAAAAGACCTCTTATAAAAAAGAACATCACTATAATACTTGCAATATATCAGAGCAAACAAAAAAATTTTTTTTGAACAATGGCACTACAATACATTAAATCCATAATATCAATAAATGTCAATGGCTTAAACTCACCCATCAAAAGGCACAGGGTGGGGGGATGGATCAGAAAACATAACCCAACCATATGCTGCTTGCAAGAATCCCATCTGTCACAACAAGATAAACACAGACATAAAGTGAAAGGTTGGAAAACAATCATACAGGCTAACGGACTACAAAAAAAGGCAGGAACAGCCATTCTCATCTCAGACACAATAGATGTTAAATTACATAAAGTATAAAAGATAGGCAAGGACATTACATAATTATTAGAGGATCAATCAGACAAGAAGACTTAACAATTATTAACATCTATGCACCCAATAGAGATCATCTAAATACATCAAGCACCTACTGAAAGAATTTCAAAAATACATCAATAGTAATACAATAATAGTGGGAGACTACAATACCCCACTCTCACACTTAGACAGATCAACAAAGCAGAGAATCAACAAAGATATAAGAGAACTAAATGAAGAGATTGACACACTAGACCTCTTGGACATTTTCAGAGTCCTTCACCCCAAAAAACTGGAATACATCTTCTTTTCAAATCCACATAACACATACTCAAGGATAGACCACATATTAGGCCACAAAGACAACATCAACAAATTCAAGAGCACTGAAATCATCCTAAGTATCTTCTCAGACCACAGTGGAGTAAAACTAACATTTGACAACAAACAGAAAATTATTAAAAGTCACAGAATTTGGAAACAAAACAACATACTCCTTAAGAACCACTGGGTCAGAGATTCACTCAAGCAGGAAATTCAAATGTTCCTTGAAACAAATGAAAATGAAGACACAACCTATCAAAATGTTTGGGACACAGCTAAAGCAGTACTGAGAGGGAAACTTATAGCCATACAATCACATATTAAACAACAAGAAAATGCTTGTTGCACCTCAAGGACTTAGAGGAAGAGGAATAAAGGAACCCTAAAGTAACCAGAAGGACAGAAATCACAAAATTAGAGCAGAAATAAACATCAAAAATAAGAGAACCATACAAAAGATCAATGAAGCCAAATGTTGGTTCTTTGAAAGATTAAACAAAATTGACAAACCCCTAGCCAGACTAACCAAACAAAAAAGAGAGAAGACTCAAATTAATAGAATTGTAAACGATGGAGGTGAAATCACAACTGACACCACAGAAATCCAGAGAATCCTGCGAAACTTCAATGAAGAAATATACGCCACCAAGCTAGAGAATCTGGAAGAAATGGAACAATTCCTAGAAACATATGCCTTTCCAAAACCGAATCAAGAATAACTACAAAAATTAAATGCACCAATCACAGACAAAGAAATTGAAACCGTTATTAAGAATCTCCCCAACAACAAAAGTCCTGGACAGAAGGCTTCACAAATGAATTCTACAAAACTTTCAGGAAACAGTTAGTGCCCATACTTCTTAAGCTTTTCCATAAGATTGAAGACACAGGAATACTTCCTTCACCTCCAATGAAGCCAACATCACCCTGATACCAAAAGTTGATAGGGACACAACAATAAAGGAAAACTACAGACCAATATCTCTGATGAACATAGATGCCAAAATATTAAACAAGATCTTGGCCAACCAGATACAGCAGCATATCAAAAAGATTGTTCATCACAACCAAGTGGGATTCATCCCAGGAATGCAAGGCTGGTTCAACATCTGTAAGTCAATCAATGTCATTCACCACATCAATAAAAGCAAAGACAAAAAAACCACATGACTATCTCAATAGATGCAGAGAAAGCCAATCACAAAATCCAACACACATTTATGCTCAAAACTCTAAAAAAAATGGGAATAGATGGGAAATTCCTCAAGATAGTGGAATCTATATATAGCAAACCTACAGCCAACATCATACTCAATGGACAGAAGCTGAAAGCATTCACCCTCAGATCGGGGACTAGATAGGGCTGTCAACTGTCAACATTACTCTTCAAGATATTATTGGAAGTTCTTGCCATAGCAATCAGGCAAGAGAAAGAAATCAAAGGAGTACAGATTGGAAGGGAAGAAGTCATGCTCTCACTATTTGCAGATAATATGATAGTATGCATAGAAAAACCTAAAGAATCCAGCAGAAAACTACTGGAAGTTATTAGGCAATATAGCAAGGTATCAGGCTACAAAATCAATGTACAAAAATCAGCAGCATTTCTTTATGCAAACACTAAATATGAAGAAGAAGACATCCTGAAAACACTCCCATTTACTGTTTCAGCAAAATCAATAAAATACCTAGGAATAAAGTTGACCAAAGAAGTGAAAAACTTATATACTGAAAA
The DNA here is from genome assembly GCF_950295315.1 of Erinaceus europaeus. Taxonomy (NCBI): domain Eukaryota; kingdom Metazoa; phylum Chordata; class Mammalia; order Eulipotyphla; family Erinaceidae; genus Erinaceus; species Erinaceus europaeus. Next base: position 102,224,764 of record NC_080164.1, on the reverse strand, counting down.
CTTTTGAGTCGCTACTCAAGGATATAGAAACTGATACCAAGAAATGGAAAGATATCCCATGCTCATGGATTGTAAGAATAACTATCAAAATGAATATTCTCCACAGAGTCATGTACAAATTTAATGCAATACCCATAAAAGTTCCACGAAGCTTCTTTAAGAGAATGGAATAAACACTACAATCCTTTATCTGGAACCGGAAAACACCTAGAATTGATGAAACCATCTTGAGGAAAAGAAACAGAAATGGAGTCATCACACTCCCAGACCTTAAAATATATTACAATGTCATCATCATCAAAACAGCATGGTACTGGAATAAAAATAGGCACACAGACCAGTGGAACAGAATTGAAAGCTCAGAAATAAATCCCCACACCTATGGACATCTAATTTTTGATAAGGGGGCCCAAAGCATTAAATAGAAGAAGGAGGTTCTCTTCAATAAATGATGCTGGGAAAACTGGGTTGTAACATGCAGAAGAATGAAATTGAACCACTTTATCTCACCAGAAACAAAAATCAACTCCAAATGGATCAAACCTAGATGGCAGACCAGAAAAAATCAAATACTTAGTGGAAAACATTGGTAAAACACTTTTCCACATACACCTCAAGGACATCTTTGATGAATCAAACCCAATTGCAAGGAAGATTAAAGCAGAAACAAACCAATGGGACTCCATCAAATTGAAAAGTTTCTGCACATCCAAAGAAACTATTAAACAAACAAAGAGACCCCTCACAGAATGGGAGAAGATCTTCACATGCCAGACATCAGAGAAGAAACTAATCACCAAAATATATAAAGAGCTCAGCAAACTTAGCACCAACAAAACATTCACCTCAGAGGAGATCGAAAAGGCTAACAAACATATGAAAAAGTGCTCTAGGTCACTGATTGTCAGAGAAATGCAAATTAAGACAATATTGAGATACCACCTCACCCCTGTGAGAATGGCATACATCAAAAAGGACAGCAGCAACAAATGCTGGAGAGGATGTGGGGACAGAGGAACCCTTTTACATTGCTGGTGGGAATGTAAATTGGTCCAGCCTCTGTGGAGAGCAGTCTGGAAAACACTCACAAGGCTAGACATGGACCTTCCATATGATCCAGTAATTCCTCTCCTGGGCTTATACCCCAAGGACTCCATAACACCCAACCAAAAAGAGGTGTGTACTCCTATGTTCATAGCAGCACAATTCATAATAGCTAAAACCTGGAAGCAACCCAGGTGCCCAACAACAGATGAGTGGCTTAGAAATCTGTGGTATATATACACAACGGAATACTAAGCAGCTATCAAGAACAATGAGCCCATCCTTCTCTGACCCATCTTGGACGGAGCTAGAAGGAATTATGTTAAGTGAGCTAAGTCAGAAAGATAAAGATGAGTATGGGATGATCCCATTCATCAACAGAAGTTGAGTAAGAAGATCTGAAAGGGAAACTAAAAGCAGGACCTGACTAAATTACAGCAGGAATCTCACATCTCCACTATAGAGCCTCTACGTCCCCCAGTCCTTGAACCTTTGGATAGGGCCCACTTTCCCGTATGCCTCTCCCAATCCATATCAAATAATATTGCATCTGCCGACTGCAGCCTAATCAACACAATGTTTGCCTCCTCAACATGCTTCAGCTCAGAGTGTGTCCAGAGACTTCATGTGTGCAATGACAACCCTTCAGCTTCATTACTCGGTTGATACCTTTCCTTACATAGTATTCTCTAATTACTTCCCAGGTGGTTCACTTTCTAACAAAGACCCAAAACCTAGATATACACCAGTTTCTGTGAGAGAGAGCTTATGTTCACACGTATCCATAAACTACTGCAAAATATATACCTGAAAGCAGAAGTACACTAGTTTGCAGTGAGTACCCCCCTAACACTTCCTCTCCACTATTCCAAGCTTTGGGTCCATGATTGCTCAACAATTTGTTTAGCTTTGTATGTTAACTCTTTTTTCAGTCACCAGTTTCAAGATGTCATCAGGATGCCGGCCAGGCTTCCCTGGACTGAAGACCCCACCAATGTGCCCTGGCGCTCTGCTTCCTCAGAGACCCATCCTACTAGGGAAAGAGAAGACAGACTGGCAGTATGGACCGACCAGTCAATGTCCATGTTCAGCGGGGAAGCAATTACAGAAGCCAGACCTTCTACCTTCTGCAACCCACAATGACCCTGGGTCCATGCTCCCAGAGGGATAGAGAATGGGAAAACTATCAGGGGAGGGTGTGGGATATGGAGCTTGGGTGGTGGGAATTGTGTGGAATTGTACCCCTCCTACCCTATGGATTTTTTAATTTATCCTTTCTTAAATAAAAAATAAATTTTAAAAAAATAAAGCCTGCTGCTGTTCCAGTTTTGGTCTTTTTTTCTTCTGCATCTGGACCTAGAGAAGGGCTCGTGGGCATAACGGGTGGTGGCCATTTTACTAGTTCAACATGGCCTAAACCCGTTGTGCCCACACTCAACTCTGGGGTGTCCTTGTGAATTAAAATTTGCATTCCTGCTCCATCATGAGTTCCTGGTCTCTTCTCTCTCCCTTGACGTACCCTGACAATGATGAATCGAGACCTCGAATAAATCACTCTCCCCAATATTACCTGTCATCTCTATCAGGAACAACAGAATAGACCTCTTGTGGGCCTCCATAGAACCTTGCTCTCAAACAATGGTAGATAATGAAGGGAGGCTAAACAACATACTCTATGCAACATCTGAAGAATATGGGTCCTGTTATCAGAGCACTTGGAAAGTTCCTACTCATAACCACAGAAAATGTGAGCTCAGATCTACAGGGATGCAGAGGTCACATAGGCTCCTAAGCTGAATATGGAGTTCATAGTCAACAATATTTATACACCTTTTTCATTTTAGGGAGCTACTGTCTTCCCTGATCCAGCTTTCTGATCCTTTTATCCGGCCATGACATCACCTCCCTAGACAATAATAATAATACTTGGATTCACCTGCATATCAGATAACAGGCTCAGACAAAAAAACAAAAACAAAAAAACTAGTATAGCCACAGGCCCGTTGGAATATAACTAAACTAGGCCAACTAGTTATCTATAAAACTGAGAACCCCCAACTCTTCCTCTGCACTATTCCAGCCTTGTTAGCCGCTCTCAAAGAGATGAGCAAAGGTGAAAACAGTCTCTCAAACTCAGTTCTCCCTTATCAGACTCTCAAGCCCACAGAGATCTCACTGCTTCTCCCCACTAACTGCAGGCCACATGGATGCCACTTTAAGGTTCACTCAAAGTTCACATAGTCACCCAGAGTTCACACAATCACCTCACTCTTAGAACACACTCCATCATACACCTCAAACCCCAGACAAGAGAAACTCCAAACACTATTTCCTTATGGCCTTATAGTTATCAAAGATAACTATCAAGTCTTGTTTATCTTCTTTCTGTCTCTCTCTACTGGTTTAACCCCTATGTTTCTCTCAAATACCTTTGGATAATTAAGTTGCTTGCATCATGGAGAATAATTGTCTTGACCTTTATGTATCGCAACAATTCCTGTCATACCAGCCCCCTACCATAGGGCAAGCTGACCTTTAAGAAACCTGTAATTTCTGACATATTTGAAAAATGTTCTTTGTTTGGTTCGCTATTTAAACCTATGTCCACATGAAAATAAATGAGAGTATTCCAATTCTCCCTGATGTCTCTTGCCTAGATCACTGAGTCCCTTGAACAAAGTGAGAGAGAACCGGTCGCTTGTCTTTGTTCCTGAGAGTCACCCCATGGGAGCCCCAGCATCAGATCCCCTACCCATTTAGCTTTCCTATTCTTTAACCCTCTGCGAGTATGGACCCAAGGTCATTGTGGTATACAGAAGGTGTAAGGTCTGGTTTCTGTAATTGCTTCCTCACTGAACATGGGCACTGACAGGTCGATCTATACTATCAGCCTGCTTCTCTCTTTCAATAGTGGGGCAGGGCTTTGGAGAATCAGAGTTCCAGGACATATTGGTGGGGTTTTCTGTCCAGGGAAGTCTGTTTGGTATCATGCTAGCATTTGGAACCTTGTGGATGAAAAGAGAATTAACATATAAAGCCAAACAAGTTGTTGAGTAATCATGAACCTAAAGGTTGGAATAGTGCAGATGAAATTGGCGGGTATCCATTTTGTTGGAAGCTAGTAGGCATATTTAGTTACATTTTAAGGGCCTGTGACTATACTAGTTTTTTTTTCTTTCTTTCTTTTTTCTTTTTGCCTGCAGCTGAGCCTGAAATCTCATATTCAGGTGGATCCAAGTTATTGTCTAGGAAGAAGATGTCATGACTAGAAAAAGGACCATAAAGCAGGATCAGCGAAGGGAGTAGCTCCCTAATATGGGAAAGGTTTATAAATATTGTTGATTGTAAACCCCATTGAATTGATGTGATCTGGGACCCATATTCAGCTTAGAAGCTTATGTGATGGCTGCATTCCTGTAAGTCTGAGTTCACATTCTGCCATCATGTGTGGGAACATTCTAAGATAACTCAATATCTGGCCCCATCTTCCTCAGGTGTAGCATAGAGTATGTTGTCCAGCCACCCTTCAGAGAATCGAACATTCTCTACTGTTGTTTATCCTAGTTGAGGGCAAGGTCCTTTGGGGGCCCACAAGGGGGTCTGTTTTGTTGTTCCTGATAGGAATGACTGATAACCATGAAGAGAGTGATTTATTCAAGGTCTAGGCCTATAATATCTTTTTGGAAATCTCAGGAATAACCGAATAGGGCCCCCACTCATGGGGGGGTAGGAGTCATCATTAAAGTATGCCAGTCTCTTGCCCTTATTCAGATTTTTCATTCGTGCTTTGATAAGAATAGCTTGGGAGTAAGTTTCCTGATGGAAGTATAACAGGAAATAGGTGTGGAGGTCTAAGGTCAATTTCATTATGAACTTCATACTGACTCACTGCAGACTATTGTTTACTTTTGTTTTCAGGTATATATTTTGCTCTAAATTATGGATACATGTGAACATATGCCCTATCTCATGGGAATACGTCTATATCTAGGTTTTTAGACTTTGTTAGGAAGTGAACCACCTGGAATGGAATTAGAGAATCCTATGAAAGGAAAGGTCTCACTCAAGTAATGAGGCTGAAGGGCTGACATTCCATGCCTGACGTCTCTGGACACATTCTGAAGTGAAGCATACTGAGGCGGTATTCCTTGTGTTGATTAGGTTGGGATCAGCATAACTGATATCATTTGGTATTAATTGATAGAAGCATGCAGGAAAGTGTGCCCCACTCTATAGTTTCCAGGTCTGGGGGAAATATAGGCCGTACAGAGGAATTGGGAGGTTACTGCATTCTTAGGGGTTAAGAAGGCAATAGATAGTTATTGCTATAAACACATTAGTTGGCAACTGGGCTAGCTTTGAAAAATTCTTTTGTTAGGATTTGCTGTATCATGTACAACATCACCATAATTTATGTCCTTTGACATTATTTGTATATAGTGGTGGCACATGTTGCTTCTGTTCTCCCTGGTCTAAGCTTTTAAGAGTGTCAACATATTAATGACTCAGCCTATGTTCTGTGCATTGAAAAGTTTGACACATTCAATCAGTTTTCCCCTCATATATTATATAGTAATTTTATGACTAGAAATTAATAGTAATGTGAATAAACACCACTCCAACCACCAAAAAACTGTGCCCCATCCCATATATCTCCACCCCACCCCACCCTTTTGCCCCATGATGCCAAATATCCACCTTCACCCTAACCCCAAGGTTTCTACTTTGGTGCCCTACTCCAAATTCAGTCAAATCCTGCTTTGAGTTTCCCTATCTATTCTTCTTTCTCAACTTCTGTTTATAGTGGGATCATCTCATACTCTTCTTTATCTTTCTGACTTAGCTAACTTAACATAATTCCTTCTAACTCCATCCGAGATGGGCCAGAGAGGGTGGGTTCATTGTTCTTAATAGCTGCATAGTATTCCATTCTGTATATGTGCCACAGCTTCCTCAGCCACTCATCTGTTGTTGAACACCTGGTTTGCTTCCAGGTTTTAGCTATTATGAATTGTGCTGCTATGAACATAGGAGTACACACATCTTTTTGGTTGGGTGCTATGGAGTTATATCCCTAGTAGAGGAATTACTGGATCATATGGAAGATCCATGTCTACTCTTGTGAGAGATCTCCAGACTGCTCTCCACAGAGGTTGCACAAATTTACATTCTCATCGGCAGTGCAGAAGGGTCCCTCCATCCCTATAGCCTCTCAAATATTTGTTGCTGCTGTGCTTTTTGATGTATGCCATTCTCACAGGGGTGAGGTGGTGTCTCAATGTTGTCTTTATTTGCATTTCTCTGACAATGAGAAACCTGGAGCAATTTTTCATGTGTTTGTTAGCCTTTTGGATCTCTTCTGTACTGAATGTTCTGTTCATATCCTCTGCCCATTTTTGGATGGGGTCATTTGTGTTTTTGGTGCTAAGTTTGCTGAGCTCTTTGTATATTTTGGTTATTAGTCTCTTGTCTGATGTATGGCATGTGAAGATCTTCTCCCATTCTATGAAGGATCTCATGTGATTATTTCTTTGGCTGTGCAGAAGCATTTCAATTTGATGTAGTCCATTGGTTTGTTTCTGCATTAGTCTTCCATGCAATTGGGTTTGTATCATCAAAGATGTCCTTGAGGTTTAGGTGGGAAAGTGTTCCACCAATATTTTTCTCTAAGTGTTTGATACTTTCTGGTCTGACATCCAGGTCCTTGATCCATTTGGAGTTGATTTTTGTTTCTGGTGACATAAGGTGATTCAATTTCATTCTTCTGCATGTTACAACCCAGTTTTCCCAGCACCATTTATTGAAGAAAGCCTCCTTTTTCCATTTAATATTTTGTGTCCCTTTTATAAAAGATTAGATATCCATAGGTGTTGGGGTTTAGTTTTGGACTTTCAGTTATGTTCCAGTAGTCTGTGTGCCTATTTATGTTCCAGCACCAGGCTATTTTGATAATGATGGCCTTATAATATAGTTTGAGATCTGGGAGTGTGATGCCTCCATTTCTGTTTCTTTTCTCAAGATTGTAACTCTAGGTGTTTTCTGAATCTAGTATAAATGATTGTAGTTTTTTCTATCCCCTTAAAGAAGCTTGGTGGAAATTTGGTGGGTATCACATTAAATCTGTATATGGCTCTTGGGAGAATATTTGTTTTGATGATATTAATTTTTCCAATCCATGATAATGAGATGTCTTTCAATTTATTGGTATCAGTTTCTATTTCCTTGAAGAGTGACTCATAGTTTTAAGTATACAAGTTTTTCACTTCTTTGGTCAGCTGTATTCCTAGGTATTTTATTGCTTTTGCTGCAACAGTGAATGGGAATGGTATATGGATGTTTTCCTCTTCAGATGTAATGTTTGCATAAAGAGATGCCACTGATTTTTGTGCATTGATTTTGTAGCCTGACACCTTGCTATATTGCCTAATAACTTCTAGTAGTTTTCTGCTGGATTCTTTAGGTTTTTCTATGCATACTATCATATTATCTGCAAATAGTGAGAGCTTGACTTCTTCCCTTCCAATCACTATTCCTTTGACTTATTTCTCTTGCCTTATTACTATGGCAAGTACTTCCAGTACTATGCTTAAGAGTAATGGTGATAATGGACAGCCCTGTTTAGTACCTGATGATGGGGAATGCTTTCAGCTCTGTCTGTTGAGTATGATGTTGGTTGTAGGTTTGCTATATATGGATCCTACTATCTTGAGGAATTTCCCATCTATTCCCATTTTTTGTTGGATTTTGTCAAAGGCTTTCTCTGCATCTATTGAGATAATCATGTGGTTTTTGGCTTTGCTTTTATTGATGTGGTGAATAACATTGATTGGCTTATGTATGTTGAACCAGCCTTGCATTCCTGGGATGAATCCCTCTTGGTTGTGATGAACAATCTCTCTGATATGCTGCTGTATCCGGTTGGCCAAGATCTTGCTTAATATTTTTGCATCTATGTTCATCAGAGATATCGGTCTGTAGTTTTCCTTTTTTGTTGTGTTTCTATCTGCTTTTGGTATCAGGGTGATGTTGGCTTCATAGAAGGTGGAAGGGAGTGTTCCTGTTTCTTTGATCTTATGGAAAAGCTTTAGGAGTATGGGTATTAACTGTTTCCTGAAGGTTTTGTAGAATTTGTTTGTGAAGCCATCTGGTCCAGAATTTTTGTTGTTGGAGAGATTCTTAATAACAGTTTCGATTTCTTTATCTGTGATTGGTGCATTTAGGTTTTGTATTTCTTCTTGGTTCAGTTTTGGAAGGGCATATGCTTATAGGAATTCTTCCATTTCTTCCAGATTTTCTAGCTTGGTGGCATATAGTTCTTCATAGAAGTTTTGCATGATTTTCTGGATTTCTGTGGTGTCGGTTGTGATATCTCCTCTATCTTTTACATTTCTATTTATTTGAGTCTTCTACATTCTTTATTAAATTTTTATTTATTTATTTTTTGTCTCCAGGGTTACAGCTAGGACACAGTGCCTGCACTACAAATCTATTGCTCCTGGAGGCTATGTTTTCCCTTTTCTTGCTCTTGTTGTAGTTAGTATTGTTATTGTTATTGCTAACATTGTTGTTGGATAGGATGGCGAAAAATTGAGCATGGGGAAGACAGTGGGGGGGAGAAAGATAGATACCTGCATACTTGCAGACCTCCTTGTGAAGCGATGCCCTACAGTTGGGTAGCCCAGGGGCTTGAATCGGGATCCTCATGCCAGTCAGTGTGCTTCATGTCATATGTGCTAACCTGCTGCTACTGCCTTCCCCCCTGAATAAAATTTATAATTCCTGAAAAAGAAAAAAAATGTTGCTAGCAGATACCTAGGCATGGACAGTGTTCTTTAGGACACACTTTTTGGGTATGAAGATTACTTTTAACTAAAATATAGACCCTAGATTCTTCTTTGTCTAGAGGAACAGCTCTTTTGTTTCTTTAAATTGTAAATTACCTCTACCACTGTGACAATCCCATTCTTCTTCCATTTCCACCTTGGATTTTCTTGAGGCACAGCCTCTGAAATAAAATACTTGCACTTTCCTAGCATCAGGTATATATTTATCTGTAATCCTCCTCTTGTTTCTTGTGCATGGATTACATATTTTTCCTTTGCTAACATGCCTAGTATTTGAATTACTCTTTCAGATCTGGAGAACTCGGAGGGGAGAGGATAGTCCCATTGCCCCAACATATAGCTTTTAAAAGATGCAGATGTAACTCAATATGTTTTATATCAGTGACTTGCTAAAGATGCAACAGATAGTTAAGTGGGAAAGTATGGATATGAAAACAGAAAGCAGAATATCTCACACACACTTGAATGCCAATGTTTCACTGAAGCTTTGCATCTGCCTGATGATTTCACTGTCCCGGGTGTATTTTTTTGTTTCTACATACGGGGTGAGGGATAGAGAGGAAGTGAGATAAAAGAAGAAGAGACACTACAATACCATTCTACCACTTGATGCTTTACAAGCATGGTGCTCTCAGGGTTTCACACATGGTAGAGCAGGCACCCTCAATGGTTAGCTAGCTCTTAACCCCCTTGTAGGCAGATATTTAGCGCCCAAACCTGTGCTTTAACTATTTGATTAAAATACTGAAGACCTGGACTAGCAAGAAAGCCCACCTGAGAGGTCCCTGCTTTGCCATGTGTGCAATCCAAGTTTAAGTCTGACCTCACTACTCTAGGAGTAATGTAATATCCCCCTCTCTCTGCCTCTGACTCTGTGAAGAGAAGTTAACCAGGAACCATGGAACCCAGTGACAACAAGAAGAAAAACAAGGATGAGAAAATGAAAAAAATTTAATTTTGTTTGGAATAAATATACAGAACCCAGGGGAAGCTTCTGTCTTGAGTTAAAAAAGAGGGCAGACCTTGGAAAGAAGAGTAAAATTTCACTATTATTATTTATTTAAATGGCTAGTATTAATTATAAAAGACAAAGAAAAGAGAAAACATGGGAAACATTGACTTTATAGGACATAATGGAACGAGTTAGTTATTTTGCCTCTAGGGTTATCACTGGGGCTAGATGCCAGCACTAAAAATCTACTGCTCCTGTAATTTGACAGGACAGAGAGAAATTAAGAGAGGAAGGGAAATATAGAGGAATAGAGACAGAGACACCTGTAGACTTTGTTCACCACTTGTGAAGTGTCCCCTCTACAGGTGGGGAATAGGGGCTTGAACCTGGATCTTTGCACTGGTCCTTGCAATCATGTGTGAGTAACCATGTGTGCCACCACCTGACACCATGAGACAGTTCTTAAATTGAAGAGTTACTTCAACTGAAGAAATTGCAGAGTAAAATGAGAAAAAGTAGAATAAATGAGGTTAATCAGAAAAGTTACTTGACTTATACAAGATAAAAATGGAGTGAAGGAGACATTTGTTCAAATGATCTGTTACATTTTCCCCCTAAACTATAGTAATTGAGTGGAACATATTTTCTAAATTCGAACTTTCTCCTGGAGTTGTAATAGTTCACTTATTTCAGCACAAATGAAATTGAGTGAAAACACAACCATCATTGAACCTTAACCTCCCTCCTACCCCCTACAAACCAACAAAGGACCAACACTCCTCTAGTCCTCCAGGATGGTGAATCAAAAATGAGAGAATCAGAATGGAAAGGATTTTCACCAGTGCCAAAGGTGAAAATTATGGGTCAAAATTGCTCTATTCCTGCAGTCGGGAGGTAGAGCAGTGGGTTAAGCGCATGTGACGCAAAGCGGAAGGACCAGAGTAAGGATTTCGGTTCCAGCCTCCCCCACCTGCAAGGGAGTCGCTTCACATGCGGTGAAGCAGGTCTGCAGGTCTCTCCCCCTCTCTGTCTTCCCCCATTTCTCTCTGTTCTAACAACATTGATATCAATAACAATAACTACAACAACAATAAAAACAACAAGGGCAACGAAAAGGAAATAAATAAATATTTAAATAATAATAATTGATATATTCCTACTTTTCTGCCATATGAGGGATGCAGGAAAGAGATATCTCTGGGATTAGAAGAGATAGCTCAGCACAGAACATAAGTTAACTTCCATGGGAGATACCTCAGATGTCCCAGGTTAAATCCCTGGAATGTCTTCTGTCAAGGATAAGAGGTACTGTGATCTTGCTCTCATTCTCTTACCATGCCCCTTCTACGCAGAAAAACAAGGGTCCTGAGATAGCTAACCTGGGAAGGTGCTCATCACCCAGGTTCAAGGCAGCAAGGCAGGTCCCCAACAAACTGGGGGAAACTTCAGTGCTGTGGTATCTTTCCTTTCCTCCCTTTATTTCTGTTTTTCTCTTTAAAAAAAGTCACCCTAAAGTGTCAAAGCCCCAGTGCTGACAAAGAAAAATTAGATGAATTTTTATAGAAAAGAGATAGTTCACTTATCATTAGATAAGCAATAATTAAAACTACACTGAGATTCCATCTCACGCCTGTGAAAATGGCCTACATCAACAAAATAGAAAACAACAGGTGTTGTAGAGGTTGTGAAGAAAATGGGACTGTGCTATACTTCTGGGGGAATGAAAACTGGTGCAGACCCTTTGGAAGATTGTATGGAAATGCTTCAAATAAAAATAAAATTATCTTATGATTGGGCAGGGGTATATAGCATAATAGTTATGCAAAGAGACTCTCATGCTTGAGACTCTAAAGTCTCAGGTTCAATCCCCTGCCTATACCACCATAAGCCAGAGCTGAGCAGAGTTCTGGTAAGAAAAAAAAAAAAAAAAGAAAGAAAGAAAGAGAAAGAGAAAAAGGGAGGAAGAAAAAAAAAAAACTCGTGATCTAGTAATACTACTCTTGGGCATTTGCCCAAAGGAAAAGTAAACATTTATCCAAAGTGACATTTGTATCCCTAAATTGATAGCTGCATTGTTCATAGTGGCCAAAGAATAGAAGTAGCCTAAATAATGTTACCCATGTACCAACTACTGTATTTTACTATTGACTATTGATTCTTACACTAAAGAAAAAAATAGCTTAAAAGCTCATCAATAGGTGACTGGTTAAAGTTATATGGTAAAAGCACATGGAATACTATTCTGCAATAAAAAGATGATATTGTGTCCTTTGGGGCAAAATGGACAGAAATGGCAGTGATTACGCTTAGCAAAATAAATAGAGACAAAAGGCAACTACCAATGGTTTTACTCATATGTGCAATCTAGAGAACTGATATACACTAACTTGCAAAAGAAAAAATAACTAAATACAAATGAAAACAAACTTTTTCTAAGATTTGTGAAAACTATGGTAATTACTTTTAGGAGGTAGGAGTGTTGTGACACAAAACTTTGGTGATAGGTGTGGTATAATCCTACAATCTTTAACCCACTATAGTCAGATATAAAATAAAATAAATTAAATTAAATTAAGTAAAATATTCTAATAAAAATGAAGCAGTTTGGGCCAGAAAGATTTCTCACTTGTGCTTCCTTTGCCACTGACATGATGCAGATGTGAGCCTAGCCCCTACTGCAATGAGGGAAACTTGGGTGGGGGGGCATGCTGTTCCACTCCTCGTTGAACACATATGTTACAATGTACAAGGACCCAGGTTTGAGCCCCCCAGTCCCCACCTGCAGGGGGGAAGCTTTGCAATTCATGAAACAGTGTTACATGTGTCTCTCTGTCTCTTTCCCTCTCTATTACCCCCCTTCCTTTTCAATTTCTGGCTGTCCCTATTCAATACATAGAGACAATATATATTTTTAGGAAAACTTGGGTGCATTGGTCTCTTTCTGTCTATAAGTTTCTGTCTTTCTATCTTATAAAATTAGCCTGGAGCAGTAAATTCACAGCGCCCAGTGATGACCAACAAAACAAGAAGAGGGTTGGAGAGTAGATAGCTCACCCTCCCCCCCCCCCCACACACACCTATAAGACAACTGTCCTGGCAAGGGGCCCAGGACATTAAATGTTGAATGTTGGAATGATAGTTTTTTATTCACTAAGTGATACTGGGTTGTTTCATATAGATTAATGAATCAGGACCACCACATGCTATCATACAAAAAAAAAGTCAACTCCAAATAGATCACCAAATTGGAGGGATGCTGACAAAAAACCATAAAATACACACAAAAAAATATTGGCAGGACGTTCTATAATTATTCTTATTTTGGAAACAATACCCTAACAGCAAGGAAAACAAAAGCAAAAATAAACCAATGGGACTACATCAAACTAAAAAAAAAAAAAAAAAAAAAAAAAACTTTTGCAGAGCAGAAAGAATTGTCACCAAATAAAAAAGGCACCATACAGAATAGTTGAAGAGCCTCACACACTATGCGTCCAAGGTCCAGTAACCAAAGTATATACAGAGTTCACAAATTTCAGCAATGAAAACTAAGCAACTCCAATAGAAGATAAAAAGAGAGTGCCAATGGAATATTCACAAGAGGAGATATGTAGGTAGCCAGGATTTAATTTAATAAATGCTCTATGTCATGAAATATCAGAAAATACAAACCAAATCATTTTAACATACCTGCTAAATTATCATATATATAAAAAAATCTTACAAGAATGTTTTGAGAAAGAAATATTTCTACACTGTTGGTGGAACTATAAATTGCTCCAGCCCCTATAGTAGTTGAAAACTAGAACTAGTAGTTGAAAACAGTCTGATGATTCCTTAGAACACTAGAAATAGATTTAACTTATGATTTTGAAATTCCTCTCCAGTAGATTTGGCCAAAGAAAAAACACACATACAGCAATAACAACATCATCAACAACAAAATCTTTCAAAAGAGATCATGTATACTTATGCTCAAAGTGGCACAGTTTGCCAAAATCAGCAACCAAGGAGATGTTTAAAAATGCTGTGCATATATACTCAATGGAATAAGACTTAGTGATCCAAAATAATGAAATCTTCTCTTTTGCTATATCTTCGATGGACCTTGAAGGAATAATGTTACATGAAGGGGAAGAATGACTATTAGATTACTTTATTCACAGGTGGAACTTATTAAACAAATCATCAAGGGAAAAGACAACATGGAGCTTGCACAATTTGTGGTCTATTGTACTAGAACCATGTAGGGAGACCAAAGGGAGCTGAGAGAATGTAAGGGAACTCAGCATGTGATTCTGGAATAAGTTGGTACTAAGAGTGGAGTGCAGACACTTATCATGAAAATATAAGAAATGGACCTTGACCAGTGAAATATTTTGGAGAAATACATAACTTGCATAGTATACTATTTTTCCATGTATAAGACCTAGGATTGAGTCTGACCCCACCACACTGAAGGAAGATTCAGTGTTGTTCTCTCTCTCTCTTAAAAAAGTTGTGTTCAACCGGCACCAGTAAATCATGATTTCCCTCTAATAAAGAGATTTCAAAGAGAAGAATGGGGGCAGGGGTGATTCCTGCCATTGTCAGACCAAAATATATATATAAGCAGTGAGAAGTTAAAACTTCTTCCTTCACTGAGCAATAATGGAGAATACCTCTCTTGTGCATCATCAATGACACAGCTCACATATGGTTTGTTTCCATTTAGGTAATATTCTTGAAATGGCAAAGTTTTAGAAATGGATATGGACAAAGTTTCTGAAAGGGGAGGGAATGGAAGAGGTGGCTGTAAAAGGGCAACAAAGATTTATGTGGTAATCAGATTATGTTGCATCTTTATTATAGCAATGTCAGAACTCCACTTGCTATAACTTTTAAAAAATGTTACATTTGGAGGAAAGTGTTTCAAGAATATGCCAGATTTCTCTGCATTATGTTTTATATGCACATGAATCTTATAATCATCCCAAACCAGAAATGTAATTAAAGCAATCTTCATGTGTTGCAGATTGACAAGCCATCAGGTGGCCATGTCACTACATAGCATGATGCAAATTTAAATTTGAGGGGAGTTAATGCTCTAACATTTAAGAACACACACAAGTAATTATTTCTTTGTGGTATGAAAAGAAAATCTAAAGAATTCATTTGAAACTCAAGCCTCTAGTATGTGAAATACAACTGCCAAAAAGCCTAGAGTATTCACAATCACTGATCAGTGTTGTTATTTTTTCATAGATGTTCCTTATGAGAAGCCAAATCACAATAAAAACTTTGTTTCATAAACATGTTGGGGGGGCAGGTGGTGGTGTACCTAGTTAAACACTCACGTTATAGTGTGCAAGGACCCAGGTTCAAAGCACTCATCCCCACCTGCGGGAAGAAAGCTTCATGAGTGGTGAAGCAGGGCTGCAGATATCTCTTTGTTTCTTTCCCTCTGTCTCCCCTTCTTCCCTCAATTTATGTTTCTATCCCATACTAAATAAATAAATATTAAAAATTAAGTAAAATTAAAAAAAATAAAACAAGTGGCACAATATGTTGGTTAAATAACCAGCTACAATACCCTGAGACCCACAAAATTTTGAAAAATTTAAAAATATATGTATTCTCTTTATTTTTTAGATTGAGATCCAGAAATTGAGAGGAATGAGGGAAATAGATAGGAAGAGAGGCAGAGAGACACCAGCAGCCCTCCTTCACCATTGTAAAGCTTTATACTTGTGGTGTGGACCAGGAACTGCAACTCAGGTCCTTGCATTGTAATGTGTGCTCAACCAGGTCACCACCACCTAGCCCGAAAATTTTTTATTAAAGATGTTTTCTTATTTATTTTTATAATTTTTATTAGTGATTTAATAATGATCAACAATATTGTGGGATAAGGGAGGTACCATTCCATGCAATTCCCACCACCAGACTTCTGTATCCCATCCCCTCCACTGGAAAATTCCCTACTCTTTATCCCTCTGGGAGTTTGGACCAACTATCTTTAATGAGGTACAGAAGGTAGGACTTCTGTATTCTGTAATTGTTTCTCTGCTGGACATGGACATTGAAAAGTTGATCTGGGGGCGGAGCCAAGATAGCATCTTGGAGCCACAGCTGCCATGAGCTCCAAGAGACAGCAGCTTGCAACCAGGAATCCATCTGCTGGATCTGGCAGGATATTAGGTTGTCTGTAGGAGGGTGAACATGGTCAGAGTGACACCAAAATACAGCCCCATAACTCTTTCTTGGGCTAACAAACATAGGTCAGGGGAACAAAGGAAAATTCTTTGATTATTCCTGAGCTCCCCCCCCTCACTCCAGTACCAGCCCACAGGGACAGTTCAACCATCCCTAGCAGGCTACCCACTGAGCTATTTTCTTCAACAAAATTCCTGGCTCATCAGGGGTGTCATTCTAAGCCTCTTCCTTTAACCTTTCTTATTTTTTAAGTGCCTGGAGCTCTAATTGAGTGACAAAATACCTGACCAACCAGAGCCTCATCCCTGCCTGGGAAAAACTACCTGGAGGTTTTTTTTTTTTTTTTAAATTTACTAGGTTTTTAAATTTTTTCTTTAATTTAAGAAAGGATTAATTAACAAAACCATAGGGTAGGAGGGGTACAACTCCACACAATTCCCACCACTCAATCTCCATATCCCACCCCCTCCCATGATAGCTTTCCCATTCTCTATCCCTCTGGGAGCATGGACCCAGGGTCATTGAGGGTTGCAGAAGGTAGTAGGTCTGGCTTCTGTAATTGCTTCCCTGCTGAACATGGGTGTTGACTGGTCGGTCCATACTCCCAGTCTGCCTCTCTCTTTCCCTAGTAGGGTGAGTCTCTGGGGAAGCAGAACTCCAGGACACATTGGTGGGGTCTTCAATCCAGGGAAGCCTGGCCAGCATCCTGATGGCATCTGGAACCTGTTGACTGAAAAGAGAGTTAACATACGAAGCCAAACAAATTGTTGAGCAATCATGGACCCAAAGCTTGGAATAGTGGAGAGGAAGTGTTAGGGAAGTACTCACTGCAAACTCTAGTGTACTTCTGCTTTCAGGTATATATTTTGCAGTAGTTTATGGATATGTGTGAACACATGCTCTCTCTCACAGAAACTGGTGTATATCTAGGTTTTGGGACTTTGCTAGAAAGTGAGCCACCTGAGATGAAATTAGAGTATACTATGAAAGGAAAGGTCTCACCCGAGTAATGAAGCTGAAGGGTTGTCATTCCACACGTGAAGTCTATGGACACAGTCTGAAGTGAAGCATGTTGAGGTGGCAATTGTTGCGTTGGTTAGATTGTGATCGGCGGATGCAATATTATCTGATATGGATTGGGAGAGGCATACGGGAAAGTGGGCCTTATCCAAGGGTTCCAGGACTGGGGGAAGTAGGGGCTCTATAGTGGAGATGTGAGGTTCCTGCTGTCTTAGGGTTCAAAAAGACAATCGATAGTTAATGTTATCATCACATTATTTGGTAATTGGGTTAACTTTGAAAAGTCCTTTTGTTAGGGTTTGCTGTACAGTATCCAGTATCTTGTTTATAGCTTTGATATTGGATGCTTCTAATCTACTTGGTCTAGGCTTTTGAGAGAGTCCGCATATCAAATACACAGCCTATATATTAAAAAGGTTCAGTTTGTGTTTTGAGAAACTTTGAGACGTACACCTGATTTTCCCACTCTCATATTAATTAACTACTGATTTATATGTCTACATTTTGCTAGGAGTGTACATAAACACCATTCCCACCACCAAAAGACTGTGACCCATCCCTCCCACCCACTCCCACCCCCCACTGGTCCAGGAAGCTGCATGTCTACCCCTCACCACAGGATTTTTACTTTGGTGCCCTACTTACAATTTGCTCAGGTCCTGCTTTTAGTTTCCCTTTCAGATCTTCTTACTCAACTTCTGTTGATGAGTGGGATCATCCCATACTCATCTTTATCTTTCTGACTTAGCCCACTTAACAGAATTCCTTCTAGCTCTGTCCAAGATGGGTCAGAGAAGGTGTGTTCATTGTTCTTGATAGCTGCATAGTATTCCATTGTGTATATATACCACAGCTTTCTCAGCCACTCATCTGTTGTTGGGCACCTGGGTTGCTTCCAGGTTTTAGCTATTATGAATTGTGCTGCTATGAACATAGGAGTACACACCTCTTTTTGTTTGGGTGTTCTGGAGTCCTTGGGGTATAAGCCCAGGAGAGGAATTACTGGATCATATGGAAGGTCCATGTCTAGCCTTCTGAGAGTTTTCCAGACTGCTCTCCACAGAGGCTGGACCAATTTACATTCCCACCAGCAATGTAAAAGGGTTCCTCTGTCCCCACATCCTCTCCAGCATTTGTTGCTGCTGTCCTTTTTGATGTATGCCATTTTTACAGAAGTGAGGTGGTATCTTAGTGTTGTCTTAATTTGCATTTCTCTGACAATCAGTGACCTAGAGCAGTTTTTCATATGTTTGTTAGCCTTTTGGATCTCCTCTGAGGTGAATGTTTTGTTGGTGCTAAGTTTGCTGAGCTCTTTATATATTTGGTGATTAGTTTCTTGTCTGATGTATGGCATGTGAAGATCTTCTCCCATTCTTTGAGGGGTCTCTTTGTTTGTTTAATGGTTTCTTTGGATGTGCAGAAGCTTTTCAATTTGATGTAGTCCCATTGGTTTGTTTCTGCTTTAGTCTTCCTTGCAATTGGGTTTGATTCATCAAAGATGTCCTTGAGGTGTAGGTGGGAAAGTGTTTTACCAATGTTTTCCTCTAAGTATTTGATTTTTTTCTGGTGTGACATCTAGGTTTGATCCATTTGGAGTTGATTTTTGTTTCTGGTGAGATAAAGTGGTTCAATTTCATTCTTCTGCATGTTACAACCCAGTTTTCCCAGCACCATTTATTGAAGAGAGCCTCCTTTTTCCATTTAATCTTTTGGGCCCCCTTATCAAAGATTAGATGTCCATAGGTTTGGGGAAGGTTTTTTGTTTTTTTGGATACTTCTTAACTTTGTCTGTTTTTGCTCAGGCTGCTTTCAGCCAATCAAGTGGTCCAAACTGCAGATCTGACTGTTAAGGGGTTTTTCTACTCTTTTATTTTATTACTACTATTATTATATACACGTGCCCTTTTCCCATAGACCTTCTTCAGGTTGACCAAAATTAACGGTTGCATTTTTTTTCCATTGCTAGGTTACTGGGTGTCCTATCCATTGTGAGAGGACACTTGTTTCTCTCCAACTTTTCTCTCCATACTCCTTTAGTCCATCCTGCTAGCTAAGTAATAATAATAATAAAAAAACTCTTTCCTTTTGCTGCTCTTCCTTTTTTCTTCTTTCTTTCTTCCTTCCTTTTTTTTTTTTTAAATTCTATTCTTCTTCCTCCTTTGTTTTCTGAATTCACTGATACTCGCTTGTGAATTATTTTGAGGAAGGAATTTGACTTGGAGTGGACTCTATGTGTTTGTTTTTCTCTACTTCCTTTTCTCCCTTTATATGCCTAAAATTTATAGTGAACCGTAGATTTGCATAATTGTCCATTCTTGCTCTCCCTTTTTTCCTGTCTCTCTTTTTTTTTTTGTTTGGTTTCTATTTTGCTTGGACTGGATGTGTTGTTTGGCTAAATGGTATTGGTTGAACGGCATCAATCCTTGCCTCAGTTACCATTGTTGTAATTTCTGAGGTTGGTGACTGCATTTGTCATAAAGGTCTTTAGTATAGCGTGGCTTGTACTCAAAACACAACAACTCAAGAAAGACAGAACAGGAAAATGAAAACCACATCAATAACAAAAATGGTTAAATCAAGAGCAAATAAAACTGCTACCACAATGAATAAGGATAGGGGCCCAGAAGAAACTCCAAATCAGTCAGAAGCAACCACAGATAAGAAAAGCATGCAAGCAATAGTAAACCTAATAAACAGAAATGAAAACAACTATGGAGGAAAGGGCTAGCAGAATTAGGGAAACAACAGAGAATGACCTCAAAGATAATACAAGCTACTTCTAGGTAATTAGAGAAATGAAAGCTGACACAGCTGATCTAAAAGGCCAACTAGCAGAATAAGCTAATACTATAACTGAACTGAAGAAAGAAGTTGAGGAAAGGGAAAGCAGAAAACAGAAATAATCAGACAGAGGATGATTTATAGAAAACTAAGAAAGAGGTAAAAGAGTTAAAAAAAGAGATTGAGAGACACTGAAAACACAATAGAGACACATGGGATGATCTCAAAAGAAGTCACATTCATATAATTGGCCTACCAGAGAAATAAAGAGAGAAAGGGGAAGCAAACATTCTAGAGGAAATATTGGAAGAAAACTTTCCAGATCTAAACAAGAGAAAAGACCTTAAGATTCAAGAGGCCCAGAGGGTGCCAAACGGAATCATCACAAACCTGAATACACCAAGATACATCATAGTAACTATGAAAAGAAGCAAGGATAAAGAAAGGATCCTAAAGGTTACAAGAGAAAAAAAAGTCACTTACAGGGGAAAACCCATAATACTATCAACAGACTTCTCCACTCAAACTATAAAAGACAGAAGAGAATAGCAAGAATCTAGCCCTGGATGAAAAATGGTTTCAACCAAGGATAATAGATCCTGCTAGACTTTCATTCAAATTATATGGAGGGATCAAAACCTTCTCAGACAGACAACAGTTAAAGGAGGCAACCATCACCAAGCCTGACTTGGAAGAGGAAATAAAAGACCTCTTATAAACAAGAACATCACTATAATACCTGCAATATATAGAGCAAATAAAAAAATTATTAAATAATGGCACTACAATACATTAAATCCATAATATCAGTAAATGTCAGTGGCTTAAACTCACCCATCAAAAGGCACAGAGTGGGAGGATGGATCAGAAAACACAACCAACCATATGCTCCTTGCAAGAATCCCATCTGACCCAATAAGACAAAGATAGACTTAAAGTGAAAGGATGGAAAACTATCAAACTGGCTAATGGACCAAAAAAAAAAAAAAAGGTAGGAACAGCCATTCTCATATCTGACACAATACACATTAAATTAAATAATGTAATAAAATATAGAAAAAGCCATTACATACTGATTAGAGGATCAATCAACCAAGAAGTTTTAACAATTATTAACAGCTATGCACCCAGTGAGGGATCTTCTAAATACATCAAACACCTACTGAAAGAACTACAGAAATACACCAATAGTAATACAATAAGGGTGGGAGAATTCAACACCCCACTCTCACACTTAGACAGACCATGAAGCAGAGAATCAACAAAGAAACAAGAGAATTAAATGAAGAGAAGAACATTTTCAGTGTCCTTCATCCCCAAAAACTGGAATACACATTCTTTTCAAATTCACACAGCACATCCTCAAGGATAGACCACATGTTAGGCCATAAAGACAGTATCAAAAACTTCAAGAGCATTGAAATCACCACAAGTGTCTTCTCAGACTACAGTGGAGTAAAGCTAATATTCAACAACAAACAGAAAAATACTAAAAGCCTCAGAATTTGGAAACTCAACAACATACTGCTTAAGAACTGCTGGGTCAGAGAGGCACTCAAGCAAGATTTTCTAATGTGCCTGGAAACAAATGAAAATGAAGACACAAGCTATCAAAATATTTAGGACACAGCTAAAGCAGTATTGAGAGGGAAACTCACAGCCACACAATCACATATTAAAGAACAAGAAAAAGCTTAAATAAACGACCTTACTGCACACCTTAAGGATGTAGAGGAAGAAGTATAAGTTTCTATTACCTTGAATAGTTACTCATAGTTTTCAATATACAAGTCTTTCACTTCTTTAGTCAGCTTTATTCCTAGGTATTTTATTGTTTTTGCTGCAACAGTGAATGGGAGTGATTACTGGACGTCTTCCTCTTCAGATGTAGTGTTTGCATAAAGAGATGCCACTGATTTTTGTGCATTGATTTTGTAGCCTGACACCTTGCTATATTGCTTAATAACTTCCAGTAGTTTTCTGCTGGATTCTTTAGGTTTTCTATGTATACTATCATATTATCTGAAAATAGTGAGAGCTTGACTTTTCCCCTTCCAATCTGTATTCTTTTGATTTCTTTCTCTTGCCTGATTGCTATGGCAAGAACTTCCAATACTAAGTTGAAGAGTAATGGTGATAGTGGACTGCCCTGTTTACTACCTGATCTGAGAGGAAACACTTTCAGCTTCTGTCCATTGAATATGGTGTTGCCTGTAGGTTTGCTATATATGGATTCCACTATCTTGAAGAATTTTCCTGTCTATCCCATTTTTTTTTAGTTTTGAGCATGAATGGGTGTTGGATTTTGTCAAAGGCTTTCTCTGAATCTATTGAGATAATCATGTGGTTTTGAGCTTTGCTTTTATTGATGTGGTGAATGGCATTGGTTGAGTTACATATGTTGAACCAGCCTTGCATTCCTAGGATAAATCCCACTTGGTTGTGATGAACAATCTTTTTGATATACTGTTGTATTCGGTAGGCCAAGATCGTGTCTAATATTTTGGAATCTATGTTAATCAGAGATATTGGTCTGTAGTTTTCCTTTTTTGTTGTGTCTCTGATCTGCTTTTGGTATCAGGGTGATGTTGGCTTTATAGAAGGTGGAAGGGAGTGTTCCTATTTCCTCGGTCTTGTAGAAAAGCTTTAGAAGTATGGGTATTAACTGTTTCCTGAAGTTTTGTAGAATTCACTTATGAAGCCATCTGGTCCAGGACTTTTGTTGTTGGGGAGATTCTTAATAATGGTTTCGATTTCTTTGTCTGTGATTTGTGCATTTAGGTTTTGTATTTCTTCTTGGTTCAGTTTTGGAAGGGCATATGCTTATAGGAATTCTTCCATTTCTTCCAGATTCTCTAGCTTGGTGGCATATAGTTCTTCATAGAAGTTTCACAGGATTTTCTGGATTTCTGTGGTGTCATTTGTGATATCTCCTTTATTGTTTACAATTATATTAATTTGAGTCTTCTCCCTTTTTTTGCTTAGTGAGTCTGGCTAGGGGTTTGTCAATCTTGTTTAATCTTTCAAAGAACCGACATTTTTTGTACATCTTTTGTATGGTTCTCTTATTTTCTATGTTGTTTATTTCTGCTCTAGTTTTAGAGATTTCTGTCTTTCTGGTTGCTTTAGGGTTTCTTTGTTCCTCTTCCTCTAAGTCTTTAAGGTGTACAGTAAGGTCATTTATTTGAGGTTTTTTTTTTCATTCTTTAATATGTGATTGTAAGGTTATGAGTTTACCTCTCAATACTCTTTTTCTCTGTCCCAAATACTTTGATAGCTCGTGTCTTCATTTTCATTTGTTTCCAGGAACGTTTGAATTTATTGCTTGAGTGTCTCTCTGTCCCAGTGGTTCTTAAGCAGTATGTTGTTTAGTTTCCAAATTCTGTGCCTTATAGGAATTTTCTGTTTGTTGTTGAATGTTAGCTTTACTCCACTGTGGTCTGAGAAGTTACTTGGGATATGTTTGGTGCTCTTTAATTTGTTGGTGCTGTCTTTGTGGCCTAACTTGTGGTCTATCCTTGAGTATGTGTTGTGTATATTTCACACACACACACATACAGACACACACACACACACACACACACTCCACTCTGAGTTAGATTTCTTCCCCAAACTAATTCACAAATGAGTATCAGTGAATTCAGAAAGCAGAAGAAGGAGGAAGGAAAAAAAGAAGACAAGAATGATAAAAAAAAAAAAAATTGGTGAAATAAAAGAGTTTTTTATTATTATTATTAGCTAGGAGGAGGGAGAAAAGAGAGAGTGTATAGTGGAGGTAGGATGAACTAAATTCCTCTCACAATGGATAGGACACCCAGTCACCTAGCAATGGAAAAAATAATAACAGTTAATTTTGGTCAAACTGAAGGAGGCAGAGAAAGGGACACCTGTATATATATTAGTATTAATAAAATATAACGGAGTAAAGAAACCTAACAGTCAGTCTGTAGCTTGGATGGCTCCCGATTGGCTCAGGCAGCCTGAGCAAAGAAAGCCAATTGTTAAAAAAGAAACAAAAACAAACAGAAAAACCTCCAGGTAGTCTTTCCCAGGCAGCGTTGAGGCTCTGGTTGGTCTGATATTTTGTCACTCAAATTTAACTCCTGCCACTTACAAAGAAAAAAAAAAAAAGAGAGAGAGAGAGAGAAGGAGGTCAAAAAGGAAAGGAATTGAAATCACACCCCTGATGAGCCAGGAATCTTGGTAAAGAAAAATGCTCAGTGGGGAGCCTGCTAGTAACAGCTATCCAGCCTATGGGGTCTGGTTATGGGGTGGGGGGAGGGGTGGACTTGAAAAGTAATAAAAAGATTTCCTTTCTTTTTTCTCTATTTTCTTACCCAAGATTGAGGTGTAGTCACCTCCTTGGTATCACACTTAGGATGCCTTATTCACCGTCCTGCTGAAGGCACAGCATCCTACCTTATCTAGCAGTTGTTGTTGGAAGTCAAGCCAGCAGCTGCCTCCAAGTCACCATCTTGGCTCAGCCTCTCTGATGGTGAGCTTTTATCTCTAGCTTAAGAAGCAAAGAAGAGTTAGTCCACAATCCTGTTAAGCAATTTTCTCATTGACGTAGTTCTTATTTACTATAACAGCCAAATTGAGAGAGCCTGGCCCTCTACAGCTGGCCTATTAATTTATAAAGAATTAAGACAACTATTCTTTTCAATTGAGACCTTCCCTCCTACACCCATGGGAATTACCTAATTGATACATGTTCAAATTAGTTTGGAATTAAGAAAGAGAAAATACCCACTATTTTTAAATAATGAGAAACTTTCACTGCTTTTATACACTAACCAGAGCCTAGGTCATTGCTTAGATTATTGTAATTCCCTCACGAACAGAATTGGCCCAAATAATTATCCAGTGCTTGGAGCAAGATAAATAATATTTCTTGTTTTGGAAAAATGGAAGATATGAGGAGAAAAGGAACTAGAGTAAATGAAAAACATTTAGCAATAATTTGTAACAACAACAACAAAGCAATTGTGTTCAACTCATCTTTTAATAAAATAACTTGCTAAGGTTTATGAAACTCTTTAACCCAATTATAAAACCTCTAGACAATATCCAATATTTGTTGATGGTTTCTCCTGGTTCCATTTTTTATAGATTTTATCTTCAGATGTTTGTAAAATAAATCATTAACTATTCATTAAGCTCTTACCAAATTAAGGAAAATGATGCCTCCAATGTATTTGTGTATACATGTTGGACTTTAAAAAAAATTAAAGACTTAGTAAGGTGATCCAAAATGACCAGATGGGGTGAGTTCACTTGTGTTGTTGCCAGAGATATACAAAATCTGTAATAAAAATTAGAATTAAAAAACACAGAAGTCATTCTGTTGAGTCAGAAATTACAGGAAGTACCTGGGGAACACAGACACTGCTGTGCCATGTCAGAACACATGTTTCTCAGGTGCACCTGTGTGCCTGGGAGAAGAAAATTGCTGCTCAGGAAATGGGAGTGGTAACAGGTGTGGGTATGGATTAAAAAGGAGGTGAAGGTGGGGCTTGGATATTTATAAACTAACCTACTGGCAAAGCTTACTCTATCTGCTTAGGTGTACCTCCCACCCTGTGCATAAGGGCTCTCTCTCACTCTCTCTCTCCACATGTACTCCAACATGTGGATGTTCTCAATTTTCCTACTTAGGAAAGTTTAAAAATTTCCAAAGTTCAAAATTTCCAGAAAGCATGCTTTCTCCTCAGTCTTTTGTTGGGATTATGCATGTTGAACCTTTAAATTTGTGATGAACAAACTTGACCCATAATTTTCCATAATACAATCCTAAAATCTAGTTAATATGAATATCAACAGCAAAGAATATGATCATAGAATCCAGGCAAAAAAGAGGTCGATACATGTCCCCAATGAAAAATAAAACTAAATATAGGATACCAGATGAAAGCCAAAGAATTCAAAAGACTTACCAGGAGTCTGTTTACCAGACTACCTGTCCTGACCACTGAAATTTCTTTTCAGCCCTGCCCAGAAAGTACCTACTTAGAAGAGATAATTCTTTCTTCTATAATAATCAGTGACTTGGCAATGAGACCCCCACATCTATTTTCTTCCTTGCCTTTGATATCTATGATTTACATCAAGTTTTGTCTCGCTCCATTTCATCTCACTCTACTGGTTTAGCCACTATGTTTTTCTTAATACCTTTGAATAATTAACATGCCTGCATCATGAAAACTAATTGTTCTGACCTTTTGGTATAACATAAATTCTTGTCATCCCTACCCCTCCCCACTATAGGGGCAAGCTGACCTTTAAGAAACCTGTAATTTTTGACATATGTGAAAAATATACTTTGTTCTGTTTGCTATAAAACCTTGTGTTCTACCCTAAATAAACAGAGGTTCCTACGATGATCTCTCCTGGTGCTTCCTTCTTTATACATGGTCACTTGAGCCAGCAACAGGAAGGCTAGAGGCTTACCTCCTGGTTGGAGGCATTCCGCTCCATGTGAGCACCAGTAAATATAAATAAGGCCAGAGAAGCTATGATAAATATCCAAACAGAAGTCATAGGGATATAAAATAATGGGTCCAGTAGGACTCAAAAGCAGAATGTTAAGAAACATAAGAGTGAATCACTGAGCTTGAGAAGAAGCTAGAGGTACAGAAATTATATTATAAAGAAAATAAATTAAGGATGTAAGGGCGATCTGGCTGTGACATCTGTCACCCCATTGATTTCCAGGGTTGATTCTGCTGATCTAGCAAAACTTAGTAAAGTCATGGACCCCTTGGAATATACTTAAAAATAAACTTCCTAGCTTTTTCCAAAATGGAGACTCCAAATCTCAACTGCTCTATTCTTACCTTTAGGTTCCTGATTATTAAACACTTTGTTCTTCTTTATATCTTAATGCTTTTCAGCCACCAAGTTGCTGATGCTACTATGATGCCATCCTGATTTCCCTGGGCAGATATCCTCACCAGAGTGTCCTGGAACCCCACCTCTCCAGAGCCCTGCCTCACTAGGGCACTACAGAAACAGACTGGACGGATGGATCTACCTTTCAATGCCCATGTCCAGCAGAGAATTGATTACAGAAGCCAGAGTTCTCACTTCCTGCATCCCAAAAAGAATTCTGGCCCAAACTCCCAGAGGGGTAACTGATAAGGGAAGTAAACTAGAGGATTCTGTACCCCCATTCCACCAGTACCCAAGGTATTTGTCACCAGGAATCTTGTTTTTATACCATCAATGAAAAGGAAGTGAATCTGGAAAACACTGGATGAAGTCAGGCACTGTTTCTCTTATCTGAGACAGAAGAGAAAAAAGGAAAAAGTAGTAATAAGTATAAGGGTGACTTAGAAAGAAAGTCAAGGCAGAACTTTTCTTCATTTCTTTCTTTGCTTCTATCTTTTCTTCCTTTCTTTCTTTCTTTCTTTCTTTCTTTCTTTCTTTCTTTATCTCTCTCTCTATTTCTTCCTTTCTTTTTTTCTAATCAGTAATTTAATAATGATCGACAAGATTGTGGCATAAGAGGGGTACAATTCCATACAATTCACACCATCCAACACCAGGGTTCATCAGCAGGGGGAAAGCTTCAGGAATGGTTAAGTAGGGTTGAAAATATCTATCTGTATCTCTCCCTCCTTACCTTCCCTCTCCTCTCATTTTCTCTCTGTCTCTATCCAATAATAATAAATTAATTAATTAAAATATTAAAAAAGAGAGAAGACAGGGGCATTTCTTCCTCTCTAAGTAGGTAGGCTAATTGAAATATTAACATGTATGTACTAGGACTTTTGACAAACTTTATGTTTTGGCTAGTTCATGATTCTATCACTATCCTCCTTTATTCGCTACTTACAGGAGACAGTATAAAGAAATAATGACTTTTTAAAAAAATTTAGAACGAAGCATAATCAGCTCTGATTTCACTACTCTGTTTTGGTGTGGTCACTGTGAAACCATAAAATGATAATGAAGGCAACATACTTGCTTTCAATAGTTTTTATTGATTCATTTTTATTGAGTGAGAGATACAGAGAAACAAAGACAAAGAAACATAGAAAGCAGAGATGGGCATGGTGAGCATACCGGGAGATATTACATCTGAATCTGAATATCACTTTATGAATCTTTATGTGGACTGCCTTAGCGATAGTGCATTGGATTTTGTTCACCTCAAGTTGTGAATCAAATACAGACCTTTACAAAATTTACTCTCTTAGGAGATAAGTGATCAAGGCTTTAGAACACAGTGTCTCAAGGCACTCAGAATGATTTTCCATATAATGATCAGAGCAGGCAAAAAGCACTTGTGTTCAGACAGAGGGGAGTAAAATCCCTGAATAAATAGACATTTATAAATTCTTTATCTATATATGCAAACCCACTGGACAACATGAGTCTAAGACGCAGCTAATATCTTAATTTTGTGTATAAGACGCATTAAGGTCTCATGGTCTCTCTTGGTTTGAAATTCTCACAGTTTGCTATGGACACTCTGAAAACAGTCTTATATTTTAACAACCCAACCCCATCAATTACCCCAAAGTGCTAATACTGAGCACAATATGAGGTACAATACAGTCAGGCTTGAAAGTCCAAGGTGCCTTTTTATTTTGCTGATATTTTTTGAATGTTTCAAATAATACAAGAAATAAAAATACACAGGAAAATAACCGTGGGCTTAAGTCAGGAAGATAGTGAAGAAACTGCAAAATAAATGTCTTTTCTTGATGCAAGAGAATTCCTCCCAGTGAAGAAAGCCTAACTGAACATTAGTGAGCTATGGTATATAACTTAATGCTACCTCTCAATTTCTGATGACACATTGATGCCCATTTATTGAAAGTACCAAGGAACTTCAATAGGAGAGACACACTGGAGGGAAGTGAATGGGTGTGGCTTGGTTGAGTCATTCCATTGGCTAAAGGGTATTGGCATAGTCCTCCTCTCCTCTCCTCTCCTCTCCTCTCCTCTCCTCTCCTCTCCTCTCCTCTCCTCTCCTCTCCTCTCCTCTCCTCTCCTCTCCTCTCCTCTCCTCTCCTCTCCTCTCCTCTCCTCTCCTCTCCTCCCCTCCCCTCCCCTCTCCTCTCCCCTCCACTCCCTTCCACTCCCCTCCTCTCTCAACATTAACAACTCAACTTCCCACTTGCTTGATATCAGATTCACTATCAATCTCCTTTTCTATTTAATTATCCAAAAAGTCTAGGGAGTTTTTCCAGCTCTGCAGGACTCTTAACACAACTGATTTGAGATTACTGTTTTTCTCACTGCTCTAGTATGTCACAGTTGATAGCAATGGATGTTGTGTGATGGGTCATGTCAGCCCCTTGCTTGGCAGTGATTCTGCTCATTGGGGAGTCTGTAGAGGCTCCAGTAATTTTAAAGAAAGAATTCTCCCAGCCCTTGAATCAAACATTGCCTTTCCTCGCCTTCCAGGATTACAAGCCCAGATAATCAGCTAACCCAAAATTGGGTTAGCACTCATGCTCATATCTATGTCTTTCACACCTAGAAAAAAATTGTCAGCTTTTTTTGCTCATGGCCACCTCTCTTAATTGCTTGGTACATTTTCCTTAAATCCTTACAAGTCAGAGTGTTCTACATTTCAGAGCAATTGGTAGATTAGAATTTATAGAAAATCTGCCAGCTAGAGGTAATTCCTCTTTATAATTCTAAGCACTATATATCAAATTATAATATGAAAAATATGACATTACTCTAGTATTGGAAGGGTGGAAAGCTATAGTAAAATCTGAAACAAATAGATTTATTTTTTATTCAGTGCATTCTTTGTCAGGGTGCTTAATCATAAACTGTCTTCCTAGAACTAAAGTAATTGTTATAAACATTATCTTACTTAAATGTTTTCATTTTATAGAGAACAAATACATAAAATCAAAACAGCGAGTATTTTCTGAAGATGCCATCTTTTTAAGTAAATGAGTTGAGATATCAGCTTAAATGTTTGAGTTCACACTTAAACTACTTCTGTTGATTAGCTCTGTGTCCCGTTAAGAGCACCACAGGGCATGAAAACACATTTTCAACAATTTGACTTACTGGAAAGGGGCAGGGACATACTACACTTAAACATCTAAAGTTAGAAACTAATAATAGTAAAAAGGACAGTGATCAATTAATGTTCATTGAGCTACTGTGTTGGGAGAATTTAAATCTTATAATTATTTATTTAAATTTTATTAGTGGCTTAATTGGATCGACCTTCTCGTGGTGCATCCCGTGAGTACCCATTCATTGGGGAAACTGACGATCCTTCCTAGCCGACCGAATCCACATGGATCCCAGTCACTTTCAAAGCCAGCAACAAGCAGCTCCTGACAGCTTTCAACCTGACGCTGTTGACTGGCTATGGAAGAAGGGCAAACGCTAGAAGAAGAAGAAGAAGTGGCTTAATTTTGATTTACAAAATTATGAGATAACAGGGGTATAATTCTGCACCATTCTAACAGCCAGAGATTTATATCCCTAATCCCTCCATTAGAAGTTACAGCAGGGGGAGTCGGGCTGTAGTGCAGTGGGCTAAGCGCAGGTGGCGCAGAGCACAAGGACCGGCATAAGGATCCCGGTTGGAACACCGGCTCCCCACCTGCAGGGGAGTCGCTTCACAGGCGGTGAAGCAGGTCTGCAGGTGTCTGTCTTTCTCTCCTCCTCTCAGTCTTCCCCTCCTCTCTCCATTTCTCTCTGTCCTATCCAACAACGACAACAACAATAATAACTACAACAATAAAACAACAAGGGCAACAAAAGGGAATAAATACATAAATATATATAAAAAAAAGAAGTTACAGCAGGGAGCCAGGCTGTAGCGCAGTGGGTTAAGCACACATGGTGCAAAGCGCAAGGACCAGAGTAAGGATCCGGGTTCAAGCCCCTGGCTCCCCACCTGCAGGGGAGTTGCTTCACAGGCGGTGAAGCAGGTCTGCTGGTGTCTGTCTTTCTCTCTCCCTCTCTGTCTTCCCCTCCTCTCTCCATTTCTCTCTGTCCTGTCCAACAATGACGACATCAATAATAACTACAACAATAAAGCAACAAAGACAACAAAAGGGAATAAATAAATAAATATAAAAATTTAAAATAAAATAAAATCTTAAAAAAAAAGAAGCTACAGCAGTTCTCCCAAGGTTGCAGATATTGGTTAACTATTATTTCTACAATGATCTGTCTATATTTGTATATACTTGCCTTTTTTTCTTTTCATGGTCCCATTTTCTCTTCCTTTCCATGACACACAAACACCTGTTACATTCTGAATGCCTTCTTCTTCTCCCTCTCCCTCTCCCTCTCCCTCTCCCTCTCCCTCTCCTTCTCCTTCTCTTTCTCCTTCTTCTTCCTCCTCTTCCTCCTCCTCCTTCCTTCTCCTCCTCCTTCTTCCTTCTCCTCCTCCTTCTTCCTTCTCCTCCTCCTTCTTCCTTCTCCCTTTTCCTCTACCTTCTTTTCTTCTCTTCCTCCTTCCTCCTCCTCCTTCCTCCTTCTCCTCCTCCTTCCTCCTCCTCCTTCCTCCTCCTTCCTCCTTCTCCTCCTCCTCCCTCTCCTTCTCCTCCTCCTCCTCCTCCTCCTCCTCCTCCTCCTCCTACTTCTCTCTGGAGTTCAGAGCCCTCTTCTCATCTTCCCCTAACATTTCTCCCCCTGTGGGAGTATGGACCAAAATTCCTTATGGGGTGCAGAAGGTGGGATTTCTAGCTTCTTTAATTACTTCTCTACTGGACATGGGAGTTGGCAGGTGGGTCCATAACCCCAGCCTGTTTCTATCTTTCCTTACTGGGGTAGGGCTTTGGGGAGAAGTTCTAGGATATATTGGTGAGGTTATCTTTTGGGAGAAATTTTAGAGCAGACTTCAGTGCAACTCATTATTCATGCAAATGTAGATATGGTTGTCAGATTCATCCTTTAATACTTTATTTACTGTTAACATTTATTAATCTTATTAACCTTATTCACCTTATTAAACTTATTCACTGTTAACACTCCCATTTTGTTTATCTTCTTACCACTTAGAAGCTAGGAAGCTAAAAGCACACACACAAACAAAAAAACCTTCTTGGCTTTTGTGTGTAAGCTAAGTCGCACCAAATGGAAGCTTTATTTAAGATTTGGAGAGAGGTTGGCAGTGTGCAGCGGCACCCACAAACAAGGAGCTTGACTATTTTGAGGTAATCATGTAGTATAAACATCACAGAGTGAATGTATTGCTAAGTGTGGGTTCTTGTTAACAGTTTTCTTTTGCTAAAACATTATTTTTTTCCTGACCTATGTTATCTATATCTGGGCTACTGGAAATTATATGAAACTGGGAATCAGGTCTTCCTGCCTTCAAAAACATGGGAGATTAAGATATTTGCTGTTAAGACCCTTAAAAGGGTTAAGTGATCACAAAAAATTTAGTTTAAAATAAGATTAAGTAAGTAAGGATATTTGGTGTTACTTATCTTAACTAGCTGCCCTAAAGATAGGAGTGTCTAATTAGAAGCTGGAATGCTATTAGTCTTTAATGCTTAATGGTAAAAGAATCACTAAACTAGAATGAGTAGAGGGTTTATGCTTATGTCACATTGGAGGGTATGAATAATTTAGTAGTGGTATAATGACCAGTGTTTTTTTTTTTTATTAAATTGAGATACAAAATGCAGGAAAATCACAGATCTAAGTTTCAAAGTGTTGGTTCAAGTCCTAGTGAAAGAATCAAGCTTCCAAGACTTTTACTCTCAATTTTTTTTTCCTTTTTAAGACTTGGCATATTGTTATTAATGTGAATTCTAGAGAAGAGTTGATGACTACTGGTAAAGTCAAACTTAAAACATGGGTGTTTGTGATGATTTAGATGACTTTCAGTATTCAGAACCTGAAAACTTTACTGAAATATATTCAGACAGTACTAATCCTTTTTTTTTTTTTAATTGGTGAAACTCTTTCTGTGCTCTTTGAACACCAGGAAGTTATTTGCAAGGAATTTACACACTTTTTTACACAATAACAGAGATATCCCAGTTTCATCCAGAAGACCAAAGTTTCAAGTCCAACTGGAGAAATTGTTGTAATTAAGATGAGTGAAAACATAAAATTAGTTTTCTGAAAAATAGACATGAGTAGTTTATGCTAAATTAAAAGCTCAAAAAATTCTTGACTTTTTTTGTGAAAGATAAAGACCATATATAAAGTGATTTTAAAGTTTTCATGTGCTTGTCAAATGTGGTTGTGTCACCCATGTTCAAAATAGTGCACACAGATAATGAAAAAATTCAGCTTATTATGAAATTAATATCATGTCAGAGATGCATTAGCATGTTTATTTAAGAAGCTTTGTAGAAAAAAAGGACCCCCAATCCAAGCCAACTGGTGGATGGTGTTGTTGTACTGGGCTTTGAAATCAGTGGAATTCATATTTACCTGTAGTGGATACAGCCAAGAAAAATGCATTAGGAATAAGCGACAAGCCTGGAGTGATATGGCAAACAGGTAGGTTTGGCAGATTCTAGTACTGTAGAAGTCCCTGGGACTGGATTAATGAAAAAAAATAGAGTTCTACTTGAATATCATATAAAGAAAACCTACTTCTGAAAAATTGTATTCAGGTCTAAAGCAACAACAACCACTAGTCATAGTTTTTCATCCCATTTTTCATGCTTAAAATTCCTGAAAGGAGGGCAAACAAGATATATGAGGAAAAAATGAGATTGCAAGTAACATCACATATGTATTATCTATTTTTCCTCCAGCCTTTCACAGAGCAAATGAAAATTCCAGTTAACATGTTTTCCTTTTTTTCCCTGCCTATGAGCTTTCAACCTCATATAGCCAGTCCACACAGTTATATTAACTCAGTTTCTTTTAGTAAATTTCTCTCATAGTCTGTATACAACTCAAATGATTTTTTCATTATATATCTATCTATTCATAAACATATACCATATATACACTATATACAGCTACATACATACTATGTATGAATATATTTATATTCATTTATACTACTTGTTTGGCTCTCTGGTTGAATTTTGATTGATATAAAGTCAGGATGGGGTTAGCTAACATTATTTTTACTGTGAATATATTTTATTGAATTACTCAATATATCTAAGGCATTGTCATTTCATCCAGAATAATATTATACAAATATAACTTTTTATTATCCTTTGTTCTTAATTCTATATCATAAATATTTTAGAATGGGGAGTCTGGTGGTAGCACAGCAGGATAAGTGCACGTGGCACAAACCGCAAGGACCAGCAGGAGGATACAGATTCAAGGCCCCAGATCCTCACCTGCAGAGGAGTCGCTTCACAGGTGGTGAAGCAGGTCAGCAGGTGTCTATCTTTCTCTCCCCCTCCCTGACTTCTCCTCCTCTCTCCATTTCTCTCTATCCTATCCAACAATGATGATATCAATAACAACAACAATAAAACAACAAGTGTCGTTAGTGTTTGGGGGTCCAGCAGGCCGGGCTAGCTTCGCGGCGGTAGACAGAGACTCAAGGACACACAGCTGGGCATAGAAGCTGTATTTCTTTATTCACAAACAATAGTTCATAAACTAACCCAAACCAATCACCACACAGATCTGTTCTGCATCCTTCTCCTCTGGAAGCAGTGGCAAGAACTCTCCAAATCCGTAGGGGTTCAGGGGGCAGGGAGAAGGGCACCTGCGAAACTAGCAGGGGCCATACCACAATCTCCCAGAGGTGGGGGGGTGAGACCAAAACCAATGTGAAGCATACAACAATTCCCCCTTTTCTTTTTAACTAAATGACCATAGTATCAGGGGTGTGGGGTGAACAGAAACCTATATCGTACAGGCATTTTTTTTTTTAAAGAAACTGGCACAATCATGGAGGAACATGTAAGCAAGCAACAAGAACCAGTGTGCTGCCAAGGGAAGGCCTGAGGGGGACCTTTTTTTGCCTCTGGGGGGCATTACTTGCCTCGACGGGCATTTTTTAGCATGTGGGGAGGGTGAGGCCTAGAGTCTCAAGGCAGCTGGCTGCAGTCAGTCTTTGAGAAACCTAGCAGCATAAAATGAAGCTGCTAGTTTTGTGCAAAGTGTCCAAGAGGTGTACCAGTGAGTCTGACAGAAATGCCAGTCCAAAGCAGCTGTCCACGGAAGAATGCCAGGGGGTGGAATGTTGTATGAGGAAGGTCAGCTGCTGGAATCCTGCTTTTCTGTAGAGAACTTGACAGCTGCAATTTACTTACTATGAAACAAAACTTGTAGCAGGTTAGAAGTTTATCACAATTGATAACTTTATTACAATTGGAAGTCTTTTTTAGTATGATTTTAAGGTTGTTTAAAGTTTAAACAATAGAATGTGAAAAGGTAAACATAAGAACCACAGAAAGAAAAAAGCCTCATGCATGAGAATCATTAGCATAACCATAGTGTAATCTAAGGTTTCTAATTGAGAAGGAATTTGAGAGTTTTACATATCAACAAGTCTATTTGACCTTTTGTTACACCCATTCAAGATGGAGACACATCCTAGGTGTGCACAGGTTTTTTTTTTGACCAACTTAGTTAAAATATATTGATTTTGAACTAATTTTTACCTCAGACTTTAAATGTAAGTTAATTTTATCTTTATGAGAATTACGTTGAAAACCATTTTTATTTAACTCTGTCTGGTAAGAATTTAGCCTTAAAGTTATATTTTTAACCTTAAAGTTAATGTTTACCAAACTTTAAACACACATGTAAATATGGTCTTCAATACACAAGGAGGAAAACTTTTGTTATGAAGACATGTCATTTTAAACATGAGTTTAGATCTATACTGTCTTAGCCATTCGGGGAGTGCGTTGTCCAGCGGTGGCTTCTTGGGCAACTTCACTTTCAGGAATTGCAGGTTGCGATCTCTGAAGGGATCTCTGTGTATTATAGCTTTTCTGACTTCAGAGCCGAGTTGCGGATCCAGCCAGGGGGAGGCCCAGTTTCGGCAGGGAGCCCTCAGTCTCTGGGTGGTCCAGGATCTGTCCAGACTTCATAGCAGGAGGGTGGGCGGGCCAGCCATGCAGAAGGCGCAGGCCTAGGTGCCCTGGGGTGGCAGCCTTGATGGGCTACAGCCTTGCCCGCCATGTCTGCTGCCCTGCTCCTGGCGGCCGAGCAGCATGGGGGGAGCCTGCTCACAATGCCCCACACCACACAGCAGAAAGCTGGCTCATGCAGGCTGGCGTTGGGCTCCTGCGGGCTGGTGTTGGGCAGAAACCACAGAGTGGCACAGAACAAAATGTTCCAGAAACAGAGAAACAGTCTCGTCAAGAAAGGGCAGAGGCCTTTGGAAACCTCTTCACAAGCAGAA
The DNA here is from genome assembly GCF_950295315.1 of Erinaceus europaeus. Lineage (NCBI taxonomy): Eukaryota > Metazoa > Chordata > Mammalia > Eulipotyphla > Erinaceidae > Erinaceus > Erinaceus europaeus. Next base: position 102,188,640 of record NC_080164.1, on the reverse strand, counting down.
AAGAAGGCAAAGTCTTCACTTATCTGAGAGATGCGCAGGTCAGGTCCACGTGGGCGCCATTTGTCATTAGAGTTTGGGGATCCAGCAGGCCGGGCTAGCTTCGTGGCAGTAGACAGAGACTCAGGGACACATGGCTGGGCAGAAAAGCCGTATTTCTTTATTCATGAACAATGATTCAAAACTAACCCAAACCATTCACCACACAGATCTGTCCTGCATCCTTCTCCTCTGGTGGCTGCGGCCAGAACTCTCCAAATACGTAGGGGTTCCAGGGGTGGGGAGAAGGGTGCCTGCAAAACTAGCAGGTGCCATACCACAATCTCCCAGAGGCGGGGAGGGGGGGTGAGACCAAAATGAATGTGAAGCATACAACAAACAAGGACAACAAAAGGCAATAAATAAATATTTTTTAAAAATAGAACGGAAAAAATTTCACCATATTATGAATATAAAGTTACACCAATAGTAGAAACTTAAATTTCATTGTCTTTCTGATCCAATGGCATAATACAAAAACTATAGTACCACTTTAAGTGTTAAAGTTTGCAAACTTGAAACCTGTCCACCTCTAAAATCTGTGAGTAACTATTATAGGAAATAGAATGCTTGAGTACATGTGAAAGCTATTTCATTTTAATGGATTTCATTAAAATGACCAGAGCAATACAATTAAATCCAATCTTTGTCAATATCACATTAGATTGATCTACGACAATGGATCAAATGCAAGCAAACTTTATCAGGCAATATAAAACCCTCAGAATCACCAAAGTAAAAAACAAACAAGAATAAAGGCATGATGCTTCTCAACTTCAAACTATACCACAGGTCTATCTATAATCACCAAACTGCATAGTAGTTAGACAAAAGTAGACATGCAAATCAGTGCAATAGAATTGACTGCTCAGAAGTAGGACCTTGCATATAAGAACAGTTAATTTAGGACAAAATAGTTACTAGGTCATTAGGCGTAAAAGTGAGAGAAAATTTTCAATAAATGATATTGGGAAGTTGGGTTGTGACATGCAGAAAGATTAAATAGCACCACCACATCCCATCATACTCAAGTCATCTTAAACTAGTTCAAAGACGAAGGTATCATACTGGAAATCATGAAATACACTGAGAAAACCTGGGCAGAACACCCCATTCCTTTGGAGACTGAAGCCCAACAGCAAGGAAAATAAAAGTAAAAGCAAACCTATAGTTGAAAAAAATCTAAGAATCAGCACCAAAGCCAAAAGATATCCTAAGTAATGATTTTTACATGTTATACATTAGACAAAGTATTAATAATTAACACTGATTAAGAGCTCACAAATCTTAGCGATAATTTAAGTCCATGATTGGTCAACAATTTGTTTGGATTTCTATGTTAACTCTTTTCAACCAGATGCTAGCATTATGCCTACCAGAGTTCCCTGGACAGACAATTCCACCAATGTGTCTTGGAGCTCCGCTTCCCCAGAACCCTTCCCCACTAGGGAAAGAGAAAAACAGCCTGGGAGTATGGATCAACCTATCAACACCCATGTTCAGCGGGGAAGCGATTACAGAAGTCAGACCTTCAACCTTCTGCATTTCACAGTGTCCTTGCATCCATACTCCCAGTGGGTTAAAGAATAGGAAAGCTATCAGGGGAAGGGTCGCGATACGGAGTTCTGGTGGTGGGAATTATGTGAAGTTGTACCCCTCTTGCCCTATGGTTTAGTCAATGTTTCCTTTTTATAAATAATAAATAAAAAACAGCAATGAAACCCCATTAAAAATGGCAGAGAACCTTGGGATGTGCACCAGAAGCAAAACACCTAGCCAAAGAACACTATGTGTACAACTTTATAGCACAGTTTCTTTTTTAATTTCTTTATTGGAGGATTAATTGTTTACATTCCACAGTAAAATACAATAGCTTGTACATGCACAACATTTCTCAGTTTTCTACATAATAATTCATGTCCCACTAGGTCCTCCTCTTCGATCATGTTCCAGGACCTGAACCTTCCCCGGTAGCCACAGAGTCTTTTACTTTGGTTCAATGCATCAACTCCAGTCCAAGTTCTGCTGTGTGTTTTCCCTTCTGGTTTTTTTTTTTTTTTTTTCAACTTCTGTCTATGAGTGAGATCATCCCATATTAATCCTTCTCTCTCTGACTTATCTCACCTAACATGATTCCTTCAAGCTCCATATAAGATGAGGTGAAGAAGGCAAATTCACTATTTTTAATAGCTGAGTAGTATTCCATTGTGTTTTATACAACTTTATAGACCACAACTTGCTCAGCCAATTATCTGTTGTTGGACATCTGGGTTGCTTCTAGATTTTGTCTACTAAAAATTGTGCTGCTATGAACATAGGTATACACAAATCTTTTTGGATATGTGTGTTTGGTTCCTTAGGATAGACTTCTCAGAGTTCTCCAGACTGCTCTTCAGGGGGGTTAGACCAATTCATATTCCCACCAACAGTGCAGGAGGGTAACTTTGTCCCCACAATCTCTCCAGCATTTGTTGTTGCTACCTTTTCTGATGTATGACATTCTCATAGGAATGAAGTGGTATTGAAGTAGTATTGTTGTCTTTATTTGCATTTCTCTGACAGTCAATGACTTGGAGCATTTTTTCGTATGTTGGTTGGCCTTTTGGATTTCTTCTCTTCCTAATATTCTGTTCATATCCTCTCCCCATTTTTGGTTGGGGTCATTTGTTTTCTTGTTGCTAAGTTTGGTGAGCTCTTTATATATTTTGGTTATTAGCCTCTTGTCTGATGTATGTCATGTAAAGAAATTCTCCCATTCTGTAAGAGATCTCTTTGTTTGGGTGGTGATATTTTTGCTGAGCATCACAGTTTTTAATAATCCAAATTTGGAAGCAATCTATATGCTTGCTGATTAGTGACTTAAGAAAGTTGTGGTGTTTATACACATAATAAGATAGTATGCAGCTGTTAAAAATGGATGAAGTCATCTCCCATGGAGTTTGAATATATCATATTAAGTGAAGTGATCCAAAAAGAGAAGGATTATTACCAATTATCTCACTTATAGGTGGGACATAGAAAACATGGACAGAAAGGGAAAATAGAAAGTGAAACTTGAACTGGCAGTGTCGTATTGCTTTTTTTGTTGTTGTTGTTGTTGTTGTAGTCATTGTTGGATAGAACATAGAGAAATGGAGAGAAGAGAAGAGAAAGACAAACACCTGCAGACCTGCTTCACAACTTGGGAAGTGACTCCTCTACAGGTGGGGAGCCAGGGGCCCGAACCAGGATCCGTATGTTGGTCCTTGTGCTTTGCACCACCTGAGCTTAAACCACTGAGGTATGGTCCTACTTCCTTGTTTCTTTCTTCTTCCTTCTCCACCTTTCCACTCCCCCTCCTTCTTTTAATGACAGAGAGATAGACATAGATGCACACAAAGGGCTAGCAAAGCACTGCTCAGCTCTGGCTTATAGTTGGGTGCTGGGGATTGCACCAGGGATTTTGGAGCCTCAGGCATGAAAGTTCTTATGCATAGCCATTATGCTGTCTCTCCATTCCTGTCTTGAAGTTTCATAAAGTGTTCTATTTTCAGTGTGACTTGAATGACTTGTCTCTGCTTCTGCATACTCCTTAGGCTCTTTTATGTGACTACTTTGTGTGGTGTATCCGGAATCATTTCCTCAGCATTTCACAGATATTTTAAAGCAATATTCCCCTAAAAATCTATTTTGTTATATTGTTAGAAACTTATTTCTATAAATATATTCAAGGCCATCTTGACACATATTAACCAGTCTTAAATTCCTCCAACATCTAATAATTGCACCATTTATTGAAGCATATGAGTCAAACATTTAAAGCAGTTTTATGCATTGTTTATTTTTTTAAATACTCATTACTTATAATCTATAGAAAAAAACAACACTCTCAGAAATAAACTGACTGGCATATTGTTCATATGCTACTGAAGTAATTACAAAGTCAGAATGCAATTCATATTAAAACAAATGTATATCCTATTTGTCTATATTCTATAGTATTTCTTTTCTATATATTTGGTACTAAATAGCTATTCAGTCTGTTTTTTAATTGGTCTTCTTTATGTACAGGATGATTAATACACTACTAAATTTCTACTGGAACATTCTTCTAGTGAGCCAAAATACATTTTCAAGTTTGGTCTCATTTTTAAACTTTGATTCTCTTCCATAGATAGCTAGTGCTTTAATACTTTAAGTTCCTTATCTAAAATTTTGCTTTATTAAAATTTTGCTTTACACACACACACACACACACACCACACATACATATACACATTTCTTCCTGAATATTCTCTTCTGATTGTGTTCCAGTTAGTCTAACAATGCTTGAAAACATTGTGTTGAGTGAAATAATCTAGAAGAAGAAAGGTGAATAATAGGTGATCTCACTCATAGAGGGGATCTATGGATCAAAGCAAAGAACAGTAAGAGGTGAATCCTCAACAGACTACAGTTCATCAGAGCAGACCAGAGGTGGGAAAAAAAAAGGGGAAATTGGGATCCAAAGTTCACATGATGAATTAAGATAATGTTTTGGCTGAGGATGAAATGTATCAGAATATTTAAACAAATCTGGGGGTAGGGGTATGTCTATGTACATCCATGGCAATAAAAGTCTTGTGAATTAATTTCCTCAGTGTAGTTATATTGGAATTGAAAAAAGAAATAAGTGCCATCAAAGTCTGAATATAATCTCTAGGGATAAGATTAAGACCAGTGGATAGATCTGACTGACATTAACTGAACCTAAATTACTGAAGTAGCTATGTGGCAAATTTCTTAGAGGAAGTTAGATTGACCACTTTCAATTTTCCTTTTAACTTTCAATTTTCCTTTAAATCTATATCTCTGAGTTTTTTGCATTGAAGACATCTCATATTTCAAAGTTCACCAATAAGTTACGTGTTTTATAGCTAAAGATTCTATCTGTGCCTTGAGACATTTTAGCATTTTGGTAGATAAATGGCAAGGCAAACCTTGCATGAATGTCATGCTAAAATTATAATATGTTCTGTAATACATAACTGTGGCTTAATCTACCCCATGTCGGGGTAGATTGCAATCTTTTTTATAATATTCTTTTAAAAATATTATCTTTATTTATTAGATGGAGACAGCCAGAAGTCAAGAGGGTACAAAGGGATAGAGATGGAGAGAGACAGAGACATGTGCAGCACTACTTCACCACTTGCAAAGCTTTCCCCCTGAAGGTAGGGACCTGTAGCTTGAACAGGGCCCTTATGCATTGTAACATATGCACTCAACTAGGTGTGATCTTCTTTTGAGTGAAAATGGTTTGAGTGTCAGCAAAGGACATGTCAGGGATGATTCCTAAGATTCTTTACAATTATATGGGCAGTAATTATGGTAATTGGATTCAGTGTGACTACATATTTATGCTGAGTTGAGATAGTCACCCAGTAGATTATGTATAGTTATGGAATTTGACAGAGAGATGCTAACTGGACTCATAACCTTATAAGCTCTCTACTTATAGGCCATATATAAATTTCCTTGCTGTTATAAAAAAAGTCAACATATGTCAGTGACTTAAAACAGTATGAATTTATTATCAGTAATGTATAAAGCTCAGAAGTTTGAAATTTGGGAGTCAGGCGGTAGTGTAGCGGGTTAAGCGCAGGTGGCACCAAACGCAAGGACCCGTGAAAGGATCCCGGTTCGAGCCCCCGGCTCCCCACCTGCAGGGGAGTAGCTTCACAGGCGGTGAAGCAGGTCTGCAGGTGTCTGTCTTTCTCTCCCCCTCTGTCTTCTCCTCCTCTCTCCATTTCTCTCTGTCCTAGCCAACAACAATGACATCGATAATAACTACTATAAAACAACAAGGGCAACAAAAGGGAATAAGTGAATAAATATAAAAAAAAATAAAAAAAGAAGTTTGAAATTTGCCATCATGGGGATAAAATCAAGGTGTTGGTGATAACTTCATTTTCTCAGATTCAACAGCAAAATTATTTTATTTTCCCTTTTCAGCTTTTAGAATCTGCTGTAGGTCCTTAGTACTCTCTTCTTTACTTCTACTGTCCAACTCCCAGGACATACAGTCTTTTCTAATTCTCATGTCTGTTCTCTCTTCACTTTCCTGACTTTTCTGCTTCCTACGATGTCCTTATAAAAACCTAGGATGGTCTTTCCAACTCATTTATATATGAAAAGTCTTTTTTAACTATGTTAGGAAAAATGTTAACAGATGCCAGAGATTAGTTTCTGTTTGTTTCTGAGTAACATATATTCACCTGCCACAGCAGGGACTGAAATTAAAATGGATAATTATTATATTGTGCAAGGAATTGGTTTATCCTAATATGAGGAAATAGAAATCAATTTGAGAAACATTGACCTTTAACTGAAGACTTTCAGAGAAGATCATAAGAAAGAGCAAAATGTACATAAACACCATTCCTACCACCATAAGTCTGTGTCCCATCCCATCCTTCCCTCTCCATCCCCAGGAAGCTAAACATCCACCCTCACCCTCCACCCAGAGATTTTTACTTTGGTGCCCTACTCCAAACTTAGTCAAATCCTGCTTTGAGTTTCAGTTTCTGTTCTTCTTTCTCAACTTCTGTTTATGAATGAGATCATCCCATACTCATTTTTGTCTTTGTCTTTCTGACTTAGTTGACTTGAAATCATTCCTTCTAACTCCATCCAAGATGGGTCAGAGAAGGTGGGTTGATTGTTCTTCATAGCTGCGTAGTATTCCATTGTGTACATATACTACAACTTTCTCAGCCATTTATCTGTTGTTGGGCATCTGTGTTGCTTCCAGGTTTTAGTTATTATGAATTGTGCTGTTAAGAACATAGATGTACAAATATCTTTTTGGTTGTGTGTTTATGCACACTCCTATTAACTTGTAGTGACATAAATCACTAATTAATATAAGAGGGGGGAAATTGATTGAATGTCTCAAACTTTTTAATGCACAGACTGAGTCTGTGCATTAAATGCACAGGCTGAGTCTGAAATGTTGACTCTTCTAAAAGCTTAGATCATGGGGAACAGAAGCAACTGGTGGCCTTACTCTAAAAGACACAGCTATATAAAAATAATGTCAAAGGACATAAATTATGGTGATGTTGTGTGCAATATAGAAAATTCTAACAATAAGATTTTCAAAGTTAACCCAATTGCTAAATAATCTGGTTATAGCAATAACTATTTATTGCCTTCTTAAACCCTAAGACAGTAGCAACCTCCCACTTCCTTTATAGATCCTATATCTCTCCCACTCCTGGAACCTTTAGGGTGGGGCTCACTTTCTTGCATGACTCTCTCAATCCATACCAAATGATAGTGCACCTTCCAGTGCCAACCTAATGAATGCAACAAGTCCCACCTCGGCATGCTTCACTTCAGACTTGTGTCCAGAGATGTCAGGTGTGGAATGTCAACCCTTCAGTCTCACTAGTAGGGTGAGACCTTTACTTTCATAGGATTCTCTAGTTCCATTTCAGGTGGTCCACTTCCTAACAAAGTCCCAAACCTAGATATAGGCCAAGTCTCATGAGATAGTGCATATGTTTGCATGTATCCATAATTTAGGGCAAAATATATACCAGAAAGCAAAAGTGAGTCAATATATGCAGCGAGCAAGTACAACTACCTAAAGAGACAACATAATGTTCCTAATGACATAATGTCTACTTAGACTTAGATACCTTCCTCACCTTCTCCATGAAGATTTTTATTACCTCTTTGCAGAGCTAAATATTCATTCCTGAGTACTTCAGACAACACCTTGCAGACTTCTGCTTAACAATAGCTTCTTATAGCCTTAAGCTGAAGTTGATGATGTCTAGTTAAAGCTGTGTGTTTGTATATTATTATATCTACATAACATTTCCCACCAAAGAAGCTAGCTTTTTCACCAGATTGTGTTTTTCTAAGCCTAGTAAAGTGATCACCATATAGTTTGAATTCCAGTAGTTATCTACTCATTGTATTTGCTGTTTAAACTTATCAAATAGTAATGTATCTTATGTATGAAAAACTGTTATAAGAGCAACAAGAAATCTCACTTTTTGTTCAGCTTTCTAACAGGGCAGCTGGGTAACCCTGAGAGCTAATTCATCAAAAGGATAATCAGAATAGTCTATACACGCAGATGTATTTTGCAAAATGCAGAAATAGATCTGTTATTTTGATCTGTTGTGGCATTGAAGAAAACAGGTGTAACTAATTTAATGTTCTAGTTAAACATTTCAGGTATTTTTATTTGCTCAAAGCAAAAAAAAATATTTCATTCAATAAAGGCATGCCAGGCCCTGGAATGGATGATGGCCAGAAAAAAATTTTGTGTGCTTAGATAATGAGGCTGAGTCTCCTGCATTCCCTGATGCAGATTAGCCACAAATTCAAAGGATTGGGAGGAAGAGGACTGTGTTTGGAATCAGTAAAAACATTCAGTATTCCCCTTGCTCTGACACCTCTGGATTACACAGCTCTTTGCAAAATGAGTTCTCTCATTACAGACTTTTCTTTTTTTTCATCAGAATGAGATGAAATGAAGGTCTGGATAGACTCAGAGGCTGGCTCCTGAATGCACAGCACACCATTTCTGACTAGAGACCTTACAGATTTGCAAGTGTTCTCTATTCTCATATAATAAAGGATTCATGCTATTTTGTGCTTCCTTCTGTTGGAAACAAACATTTTCCTTCAGGAAATTGTTTCCCTTTGTTATAATTAGGATGTTTCAAATGTCATTTGTTCACAGGGAATTAGGAAAAGCATAGGTGATTGCTGAGCTTTCCTGCATATGAAAGTCAACAGTGTGTTCTGAAGGCCTGATAATAATATGTATCTGAACACTTTTAACCCTGGGCCATTGCTAGAGATGAAAACATTGCTTGTTGATAACCATCTGAAGGCAGGAAAAGAAACAAAATTTCTTGAGTTGAAACTAGTAGAACATTTGGGAAACATGAAGCAACACACACTGATTCTTTGAATTTTCTAGGACATGAACACAACTAATGTGATGGAACTCAAATATGAAAAGTTAATTTGAGAAAGCTTATACCCAAGAAAAGGGGAAAAGAAAGATTCTGTGAGTTTCCTCAAGAAATTAAGGACAAAAATCTTTAGAATGACATGATTTCCAAGTAAACCAGCAAGTTTATCTCCAACTTATTGCTGTTTATTTGGTAAATTTATATATTTATTAAATTTATATGCTGTTTCTTTTCTAGACAAAATAGGGCACAGATCTTTATTTTCTTTTTTCTCTCTTTTTGAAAAAAATTATCAGTGACTTAATATTGATTTATAAAATTACTAGGTAGCAGGTGTACAAATCTGTACATTTCTACCAACAGAGGCCTGCATCCCTAATCCCTCCATTTTAAGCTCCTGCAGTTCTCCTAGGGTTGCAGATACAGGTTAACTATTATTTCTAAAACTATCTGTTTATATTTGTCTATTTTTTCCCTATGGTCCCACCTCTCTTCCTTTCCAATTTACAAAAAATAGACCAGTTACTACATCCAAGTGTTCCTTTTCCTTTTCTTTCTCTGGGTCCCAATGGAGTTGGAGTTCAGAGCCCTGTGGATTACTACTCTGATAAATGTTAAACAGCAATTTAATACCATTCCTTAAATAAATTCATCTTTCAAAAACAGTTAAGCAAAATTAATTTTATAATTAACAATTTGAAAATAATTAATAAAATGGCCACATAAAGTACTCATGTTATATGCCAGGTTTAGAAACATATACCCTGTTTTAAATATATATATATATATATATATAATTATATATATATATATAATTTATTTATTCATTTTTCATAGAGACAGGAAGAAATTGAAATGGAATGGGGCAATTAAGAACAGAGAGATGGGGGGTGGACCCAAGATGGTGGCTCAGAGACAACATCTGTTGTGAGCTCTGCAAGGAGCTGCTTTCAACCTGGGAATCCCTGGTGACTGGGTGTGCTATCCATTGTGGGAGAAACTTGCTTTTCTCCACCTCCAAGTTCTCTCCTCCTAGCTGATTCAAAATAATCTCTTATTTCATTGCTTTTGTTTTATTTTTTCTATTTCATTCTGTATTCACTGGCACTCATTTGTGAATTATTTGTGGAAGAAATATGACTTGTTATGGACTCTCTCTATCTCTGTCTCTCTTTTATCCTTTTCTTTCTCTTCTCACTACCTCTAGAATTTATAGTGGACAGATGATTGTGTAATTGTCTATTCTTGCTTTGTCTTTTATCTTTTCTTTTCTTTTTCTTTTGGTTTTCTTTGGTTTTGTTCTTGAACTGGAGGTGTTGCTCAGCTAGCTGGTTTGGGTTGAAGTGCATCAATCTTTGCTTCAGTTGCTATTGTTGTACTTTCTGAGGTTTGTGACTTTATTTGTGAAAATAGTTTAGAATGGCTTGTACTCACAAGACAACAACTGAAGAATGACAGAACAGAAAAATACAAACCAAACCAATAATAATAAAACAAAAGGTTAAATCAAGAGCAAATAAAACTGCTACTACAATGAATCAGGACAGGAGCCCAGAAGAAACTCCAAATTAGTCAGAAGTAAATATAGATAAGAAAAGTATACAAACAACAATAGGCCTACTAATCACAGAAATGAGGGAAATCATTGAGGAAAAGGTTATAGAGAAATAACAGATGAGACCCTCAAGGAAAATACTAGCTGCTTCTGAGGTATTTAGAAAACTGAAAGCTGAAATAGCTGAGCTAAAATGCCAACTAGCCAAACAAGATAATATTGTAACTGAACTGAAGTAGGAAGCTGAGGGAAAGGAAAAAGATTAACAGAAGTAGAAAACAGAATTAGCCACAGAGAGGATGAGCTAGAGAAAATTAAGAAGGAGGTAAAAGAGCTAAAAAAGAGATTGAGAAACACTGAAAACAACAGAGACATATGGTATGATCTCAAAAGAAGTAACTTCCATGTAACTGGCCTACCAGAGGAAGAAAGAGAGGAAGGGGAAGTAAACATTCTAGAGGAAATAATAGAAGAAAAGTTCCCAACCATACACATTAGAAAGGGCATTAAGATTCAAGAGGCCCAGAGAGTCCCAAACAGAATCAACCCAGACCTGAAGACACCAAGACACATCATAGTTATAACAAAAAGAAATAAGAATAAAGAAAGGACACTAAAGGCTACAAAATAAAAATGAAAAAATCACACACAGGGGAAAACCCATGAGACTATCAGCAGACTTCTTCACTCAAATTCTAAAAGCCAGAAAAGAATGGCAAGATATCCATCAAGCCCTCAATGAAAAAGGGTTTCAACAGAGGATAATATATCCTGCTAGACTTCCATTCAGACTAGGTGGAGGGATCAAAACCTTTTCAGAAAGGCAACAGTTAAAGGAGGCAACCATCACCAAGCCTGCCCTGAATGAGGTTCTAAAAGACCTCCTATAGACAAGAACATCACCATAATGCTTGCCATATATCAGAACAAAAAAATAATTTTGAATAATGGCACCGCAGTACTTTAAATCCATAATAGCAGTGAACACCTCCACTCCAAAAATGAAACCAAACCAAACAAAAAGAAAGAGAAAAAATTAAAAGGAAAAAGCAAGAATAGACAATTGTGAATGTAAACTGCCAACTATAAATTCTAGAGATAATGGGAAGAATAAGGATAAAAGAGTGAGAAATAGGGGGGAAGGGAGGCAGGGAGAGAGAGAGAGAAAGAGAGAGAGACAGAGAGAAAGAATCCACTCTGAGTCAGACTTCTTCTATAAGATAATTCACAAACAAGTGCCAATGAATAAAGAAAGAAAAAGAGTAAAAAGCAGTGAATAAAAAGCAGTGAAAATAAAGAGATTTTTTTGAAAAGAAAAGTGGAGAAAAGAGAGAGAGAAAAGCTAGTTCCTGCCACAATGGGTAGCATACTCAATCACTTAGAAATGGAAAAAACAACAACAGCAAATTTTGGTCAACTTGGAGAGGAGGGAAAAGAGACAAGCACAAATAATAATAAAATAAAATAAAAATCATAAATCAGTCTGCAGATTAAACCATTCCAGATTGAATGCAGGTAGCCTATTCCTCTCCATAAACCAAGCAAAACAAACAATTACAAAGAGCAGCTGTTAGATAAACTCAAGAGGTAGAGGGGGGGAAGACAGGTAATCTAAAGCTGGCAAGATCATGGCCCTGATTGGTCACTCAAAGCTCAGCTCCCTTCAAAAAGACAAAAAAAATAAAAAGCCTTTGCTTGGGGCAATACCCCTCTCCCTCTTCTTTGGATGACAGTCCTGCTGATCCAGGGATCTGGATAAAGACATCATCTCAACAGGAGGCCTACCAAAAATGGCCTGGAAGGGGAGGGGTGTGCAGTGCAGAGCTAAATAGCAAAACCATGGGAATCCCTGTTTCCTTTGTACTTTTTGGCCTCTGTTTGCCAGCCCAAGGGTAAATTATGGGGCTCTTCCTTGGTACAACCCTGAACTCTACCTGCTCTCCTTACCCACCACTGGCCCAGAACTCTTACCCTCACTGGAATTTCCCAGGTTTGAAGAAGACTCCTTACAGAGCTCATGTCAGGTGTTGTCTTAAGTAGCCATGTTATCTCTGCCTTCCCTTTTTTTCTTTTTTTAATAATCATTTCTTTAACTCAGGCCCCACAGTGGTGTGCCCAGGCTGCCAAATTCCCTGTCTGATATCAGCCATTCTTGATTAAGAACTCTTGGTTTTAGGAATCTTTCCCTCACCACTTTTCTGGCCATGTGTTTCACTTGCCTGTACTAACCTGTAGCTTGGTAAGTTTTTGAAGAGAACCTGCTTAAATTTTGTTGAGTTTTCAGGTATTTCTTACTGCTTTTCCTAATTGATGGGGAGTGCAAAACACAGCTATAGCTCCTCCAATTGCCTTATTATTCATCTATACAGCTCCCTATCTCATTATTCCACTTTAAAAACTAATAAAAACTAATATATATATATTAATGTACTCTAAAAATACAGGGTATTTTACACAAAAAAAAAGTGTTTTACATTCTTCTCTCTCCTCTAAGGTAGTTTGTTTCCATTTCACAGCATTACTTGCAACTCCAGTCATTCATATAGAATGTTTATCTAATATTTTCTACCAGGTTTCAGGGTGGTTAAAGGAAGCACCGTTTCCTAATTGTATTATGACTTGCACAGAACATGACACATTGTGGAAGCTTATAATAGTTTTAGGGTTGGGAGAGACCAGAGTTAAGTGGCCCACATGGGGATGGAGTCTGAGACCTTACTTTCATTATCACTGAAGCCTGGCTGCAAGAAAAATATGAAAAGTGGCAAACATTTTTATATTTAAGCTTTAATTAAAGTGCAGTTAATTCTCAAGACAAGCTCCAGATTAGTGACCCTAAAGAAGAATCAAGAGTGTCCTCTTCTCATTAGCTGAACAGGGATAAATGCAAGTTCCTCTAAGAATTTCCATTTTTAAGACAGTTAATATTGTCCCAAGCTGAGGACAGATTTAAGTGCCTACATATTGATATGTGGGCAGTTATGAAATATTTTAAAGTTGATTACATTTAGTTAGCCCATAGTGTCTTTACTGCTTATGTTGTTATAGCTTGTCTAAACAAAGGACAGAATGAAAAAAAAATTATCATTACTCTCAAAGTCAGATGTTTATTATGTACTATATATTAAAACAAGAATATTTCATATATTGATATGACTATTTATACACACACACATATGAACTAAGTGAAGGAGAACAGATACATATGGATGCTCATATTTGCTTCTATGTCATGAAATTTCTATTCCTTTATACCAGAATTACCCTTCAATGCTATCTATGACAATCTAGGTCAGAGTCAGCAACATGAGTTTTCCCTCCAAAAGTTCTAGGCAATGAATATTTTTAGGATATATATACATATATATATATAATTTTAAGTGTTAGAAGTCAGCTGTTTGTCTCAGTCAAAACTGTATTGAGGTCTGTCATTATAAGGGGAAGGCAGTCAGAGATACGTGTAAATGGATGGGTGTGGCTGCCTTCATAGCTCTATAAAACTCTCCTAGCAGGTGGGATTTGATCCACACAGTATAGTTTGCTAATCTGTAATTATGCATAGTTTCTAGCTCTTTCATATTGGTCTCTCCTTTACTTTAAGTTTTCATATATTTTATTTTTTCCTTTAGCAAAAAAACAAACTTTTAAATATTAAATCTAAAAGAGGGACAAAAATATAGTTCACTAAGTAGGGCAAGTGCCTTCCTATACACATTGCCCAGGTTGGAACCACACTGTTTGTTTCTCCATCTCTGTCTCTATCTGAGTGAAAATTTGCCAAGAGTAGTAAAATTGCACTGTAACTCCCCTACTCCCACTGTGGTCAAAAAGATGAATGAACACTCCTATTAATTTTTAGTCATAATAAGATTTGTGTATACTTCTATTAATATTTATATACACTCCTATTAATTTGTAGTCATATAAATAAAAAATTAAAAAAGATGAATGAAGCAGAAAACAGATTCCAGGGACTGCAAACATGAAGAAAATGTGATGACTGTTCAGGGCAAAATGATGAGAGAATATGGGTAGCAAGGAAAGCAATTGTGCCTGTCAAGTGAAATCTCCTACTCTTTCTTTGGGATCAAACCAAGGTGCTTTAAGCACTTTGCAACTTTCCTACTTATTATAAGCAAAACAACACATAACAGTGCAACAGATTTGCCTTAGTTGTTCTCTGAACTACAAGTGACAGAAGGAAATAAAACTCTGAGAAAGAAGGTGGATGTTGACTGGAGTTTATATACTGACATGTAACTTACTTTTGTGAAATTGCTGCTCTTAATTGGCTGACCTTTCAGGACACTGATAAGATGATAACACTCCAAGCAACAGACTTGAATTGTGCTTTGAATCATGAGGCAAAACTCTCCCAATACAGATTCCCATTACAGAGGATTTCATGTCCAAGAGCTATGTGTGAGTAAACCAAGGTGAATACACAGTATTCCGTGATAACATTGGACATTTATCACAGTCAAAATCAATGGCTGCAAACATTCACTGAAAAGTTGACTATGCATCTGACCACCCATCATAACTTCTAAACTTTAAGTTTTAATATTCCTCAACATGACATGATTTTAAAGAAATGTGTGAGCTAAGCAATTAATTTCCTTTTATTCTATCCAAAATCTTTCCTATGTTAAATTGAGTGGGTTAACATTAGACCTTGCAACCATTTAAAGTGAACTTGTACACATAGAGTTTTTTTTTTTTTTAAGAATTTATTTATTTACTCATGAGAAAGATAGGAAGAGAGAGAGAAAGAACCAGACATCCCTCTGGTACATGTGCTGACGGGGATTGAACTTAGGATCTTATGCTTGAGAATCCAGTGCTTTAGACCCTGGATGCTTTAGACCTCCCAGACCACAAATTTTTTATATAAATTTCCTTATTATATTTATTTACTCATTTATTTATTGGATAGAGACAACTAGATATCAAGAGGGAAGGGAATGATAGGGAGTGAGATAGAGAGACACCTGCAGCCCTGCTTCAGCACTCATGAAGCTTTCCCCCCTACAAGTGGGGACTGGGGGCTCAAACCTGTGTCCTTGTGCATTGTAACATGTGCACTCAACCAGGTGTGCCACTACTTGGCCCCCACACAGAATTGTTATTAGACCAATGCTATAAAGTAAGTGTAAGTGGCATTAAATGCTAGTGGATCAGATTTCTTTTGAATTCTTTATTACCTGTACCATTGTGAAGAAAATAACATTTCAAATTCTATGTGTCATCTGTTACAAATTACTTCTTTCTCTCTCTAGCATGTCTGTCATATTTTTACAGGCTTTTAGATACCACTGACTAGTATAAATTTTCATATATTTAATAATTTTCAATATTTGATGCTAGCAAGTTTCTCATCCACTACCCCTCCCTTTCCTGGACATAGAGACAGACTATGCTTCCCAGTTCTTCTCACTGTTTTTAGTATGATAATGACACATTTTTCATATTGCCCTGTATCTTATACAGAACCTTTAATGTTACCCAGACTCCAGCAAACTCTTTTCAACCGTCAATGAATATGAACACTTCTGGGTGCATGATCTATGATCTGAGAGACCAAGTAAGCCATTCAAAGTTTAATAGAAAAGTAAGCACTAGGAGTTGGGTGGTAGCGCAGTGGGTTAAGCACACATGGCACAAAGTGCAAGGACTGGCAGAAGGATCCAGGTTTGAGCTCCCAGCTCCCCACCTGCAGGGGAGTCACTTCACAAGTGGTGAAGCAGGTCTGCAGGTGTCTATCTTTCTCTCCCCCTCTCTGTCTTCCCCTTCTCTCTCTGTCATTTCTCTCTATCATATCTAACAACAACAACATCAATTAGACAACAATAATAACTACAACAACAATAAAAAGACAAGAAGGGCAACAAAAGGGAAAATAAATAAAAGAAAAGAAAAAAAAAGAAAAGTAAACACTTTTCCCCCTAAAATTTGTAAATGAAATTCCCCTTGAACTGAGCTCAAGAAATTGGACTGTGTGCTCCTCTCAGCTCTCAGAGTACATGTTGGAATCCTACTATGTCACCAAGGCCAGTAAGAACACTGTAACCCTCATAGAGATATTAACACTAAATCTCATTAATTCAAAGAAGCTTTGTTTTCCTTAAGTGTGAGACTTTCATAAATAATGAGTTTCAGGGGTGAAGTGACACTTGGTATTGTGATCTGTATCATCCTTGTGTTTTTAGGACATTAATAGGAAGGACAGCAATATATCGCTTATTTTTAGAATACTTCTATGCCCTACCTAGCACCTCTCTTGTGAGTTCCTCTAGTTGTTTAACATTTCATATGCCTTGTGCTAAGTTAGGAAATCATTGTTATTCCCACTGTTGTGAGCATTAAAGTATTATAGATCTAGATAATTAAATTTCAGCTGGCACCAACAGAAGGATGGCTAGTTTTGCAATTTTTTTTGCTCCCCACTGCAACTTCAATCCTCTGGGCTAATTTTCTCATCTATAGATAGATAAGAGAAGGAAGGACAACATAGCACCAAAACTTCCATCAATGCAGTGGGGTGCAGGCTCAAGCCTGGATTATACACATAATGAAGCAGGCACACTATCTAAGTGAGCTATTTTACTGGCCCTAGGACTTGGATTTTTATTTGTTTTAAAATGTGCCAGTTAGAATTTTGATAGTAGAGACTTCTGGAGGCAAGGCTACGGAATAGCAGCAGCTGTGTTTCTCTCCTCTCTCTCCTCTCCTGGGTCAACTAGGAATACCAAAGAACCACAACAAGAAAAGACTAGAATGACTTCAGGAACCCACCAAATCACTGGTGAGTGCAAACACGTGTGGCTCGTAGACAGAGAGGAGCCTAGGGAGAGATTAAGTGGCTAGTAACAGTCCAGCAGATTACCAGTTGAGACACCACCTACACTCTGTTTCACCAACAAGGGGATGGCTGAAGGGAGGAGAAGACTCCCCTGAGAATCACCAAATGCAAACAATCTTGAGAAGAAAAGACAGAACGGAAGGCATCACACTCACAGATCTCAAATTGTATTACAGGGCCATTGTCATCAAAATTGCTTGGTTCTGGAACATGAATAGACACACTGACTGGTGGAATAGA
The DNA here is from genome assembly GCF_950295315.1 of Erinaceus europaeus. NCBI lineage: Eukaryota > Metazoa > Chordata > Mammalia > Eulipotyphla > Erinaceidae > Erinaceus > Erinaceus europaeus. The sequence goes on along the minus strand of NC_080164.1, from coordinate 102,170,987 downwards.
ACTGAAAGCCCAGAAGTAAGCGCCCACACCTATGGACATCTGATTTTTGACAAAGGTGCCCAGATTATTAAATGGGGAAAGCAGAGTCTCTTCAACAAATGGTGTTGGAAAAAATGGGTTGAAACGTGCAGAAGAATGAAACTGAACCACTACATTTCACCAAATACAAAAGTAAATTCCAAATGGATCAAGGACTTGGATGTGAGACCAGAAACTATCAGATACTTAGAGGGAAATATTGGCAGAACTCTTTTCCGCATAAATTTTAAAGACATCTTCAATGAAATAAATACAATTAGAAGACTAAGGCAATTCCCATGTTCATCAGGGAAGCAATTACAGAAGCAAGACCTTCCACCTTCTGCAACCCACAACAACCCTGGGTCCATGCTCCCAGAGGGATAGAGAATGGGAAAGCTATCAGGGGAGGGGATGGGATATGGAGATTGGGTGGTGGGAATTATGTGGAGTTGTACCCCTCCTACCCTATGGTTTTGTTAATTTATCCTTTATTAAATAAAAAATAAATTAATAAAAAGAAAACAAGATAAATAAAAAAGAAGACTAAGGCAAGCATAAGCCTATGGAACTACATCAAATTAAAAAGCTTTTGCACAGCAAAAGAAACCTCTACCCAAACCAAGAGCCCCCTCACAGAATAGGAGAAGATCTTTACATGCCATACATTAGACAAGAGGCTAATAGCTAGAATTTATAAAGAGTTTGCCAATATCAACAACAAGAAAGCAAATAATCCCATCCAGAAATGAGGAGAGGATATGGACAGAATATTCACCAGAGAAGAGATCCAAAAGGCATAGGAACACATAAAAAAATGCTCAAATTCTTTGATTGTCAGAGAAATTCAAATAAAGACAACAATAAGATACCACTTCACTCATGCGAGAATGTCATACATCAGAAAAGGTAACAGCAGCAAATGCTAAAGAGGTCAAAGGAACACTCCTGCACTGCTGGTGGGAATGTAAATTGGTCCAACTTCTGTGGAGAATAGTCTGGAGACTCTGGGGTGGGTGGAGGTGGAGAATACAGGTCCAAGAAAGATGACAGAGGACCTAGAGGGGGTTTTATTGTTAAATGGAAAACTGAGAAATGTTATGCATGTACAAACTATTGTATTTATTTTCGAATGTAAAACATTAATTCCCCAATAAAGAAATTTTAAAAAAAGTAAAAAAAAAGAAAGTAAGAAAACAAAGTGTCAAGAAAATCTACTGTGATTATTCATAAATCATGCTATGCAGAACGAAAATGTGACAGCGTTCTAAGTTAGAACTTCATGAAAAGCCTGTAAAATCTTGATAGAATGTCTTGACATTTAAAGTATATGCAGCAACTCACTGTATAAAAATGGCCTACTTCCCAGGACAGCAGCTCAAATATGTCATATACCTGAGAAACATCTGCAAGGCCATTTTTCTCCTTCAAAATTTTGTGTTTTCCAGTTTAACAATGGTCAAACTATTATATCATAAAAGGCAGAAAGAAAATCAAGGTAGATGACTTAATCATTATATTCTGTGTTCAGAGTTTACACATTATGTCAAAAGCTTTAATTTAAATGAATTTTATCAGATGATGTTTATGTTTACATGTGCTTATAGTAGTGGTTACACTAGCTAGTTGTACTTACAATAAAGAGATGTTGTATGAAAAAAAAAGAAATTTGATAGTCAGCATTTCTTTCTGATATTAGCCTGCGTGCACAAACAGCTGTGACCTAAACAGACAATGTCCTTATCTTGGTAATGTATGTGACAAAACTTTATAGTCAGTCAAATTGTTCTGTTGGACAGCGTACCTGTTTTGTCATACACATGACCTAGGTTCAAGACTGGGGCCCAAGGCACTAAAAGATTTGACGTTGTGCTATCTTTCCCTCTGTTTCTTTATATCTGAAAAGTTTGGCTTAGAGTTAGGTAAAGCCTCAATAATGATGACTAAAAACTTTGGGGGTGGAGTTACCCTTATTATATTATTAGATATGACACATTCATATGATTTAATTTAAGACAAATAAGAGTTCAAATCTATGACCATCTGATGTAAACTCAGTGATTATTTTGTCATACAGGACATTGCTAAGGGCAAAATATAGGAAATATAAAAATTTCCTTAATTAAGAATTAAGATTATAGTTCTAACAATAAAAATGGCTATATCTCAATAAAAATCATAACTTAGGGGAAAACTCTACCAATGACATTATAAGATGTGTTAATATTTTTATGATTACCTATAAGAAAAGAAAGGTCAGGAAGGTTTTTGTGAAATTGGGACAATTTGATAATATGTAGACATAAAAGAGAGATGATTTTTTAGGGTAGATAAACCAGCATGGAAGAAGACTCGAAAGACATGGAAAACTAAAGATTTACATTTGGATCATGAAAAATCAATCACAAACCAAGTAGCTGATTTGAACACACAAGTATTGAGAGTGTCCTGAGATCTATTAGGATATGTGCTGAGTGCCAGGGAAAGGAGCTCACTTTTTCAAAGATGTCATTAACAACTGTTCAAAAAGTTACAGAGGAGATTCAACTACAAAGCTTTTTTTTTTTTTCTGACAAATGCACACTGCATGAATTTAATTTCCTCTGAAAAAAATCTAGAAACTAGTGGAGTGACTATCATACATCAGAGTGATTAAGGAAAATACTCAGATCAGAACAAGTAGGAAAAGCTGAGAAACACTCTCCATAAAGATCACTGCCAGCACAATATCAGGCAATCAGAAATAGTCCCTCTCTACCAGTTAGTACATGGAACAAAGGATTTGGGCTACAGATCTCATGCTACATTTCTTCTACTCTAAGCCAAGAGATGAGCCCCAGAGCATCTAACTCGCAAAATCATCAGGGCCAGAGTGTATTAGCCTCACAGGGGTCTAACCAGAAGCAGATTTTATGGGCACATGGATGAATACTCACTGAGACAGTCTCTGCACAATTCTGCACAGAAGATATAGACAAAAGTGCTCATACCCAGTTTCTCTGAAAAAGTCTGATTTCATGATTTACAAACTGCTACTGGAGCGTCCAGCTTTTAATTTAGAGCATATTGAAGTGTTGGCTGAAAGTCTCCCTAGAGAAGGAAGAGATTCCCTGCTTTTCTTTTTCTGGCTCAATACAACAATTAAACCAGGTTGCTAACATCTCTCTTGAAAGGGCTTGTCTTCACATCTGATGCCCCAGCAATTGTGGATATTGCCAAAGGGTTAGCACCTTCATTGCCTGCTATCCAGCAAGTTTTCTTTTATATTCATGGCTAGCACAGGACCACAGATAATAAAGAATCAGTGTTTAACCAGGAAAAAGTACAGTCCTGTGAGCATATCCATGGTCAGTGTAAGGATGGCAGGCAAAAATTCCCATTCTTACAATCTCTAAATTTGCCTTGCAGGAGGATGAAGTTTAAATGTATATTCTTGGTGTCTGCCTGAAGATCAGGGAATCTAATTAGTCTGTATCTATTGAGAACTACTGACTGTGATTTTCTACTTGGGAACATTGACATATACACTCTCAACAGTGGGAGTCACTAAGGACAAAAACAGCAATCTGGACAATCACAGAAGTGTGAAAAGCAACCAAGAGCTCTAACCAGGAGAGCTAACAAGGCTTATTGTATCCAAAAAATCAATATATTATGAGTGGTAATTGTGACTCGTATCATTTTACAGAAATTAACACAGAATAAAGAGGAAAACTGAAAAAAAAACTTCAATGAAATAAAGATAAGTGATTTACCTGGTAGAAAACTTAAAATAATAATCATTAAGATGTTCTTTGGGGAGTTGGGTGGTAGTGCAGCAGGTTAAGCGCACCTGGTGAAAAGCACAAGGACCAGTGTGAGGATTCCGATTTGAGCCCCCTGCTCCCCACCTGTAAGAGAGTAGCTTCCATAGGCGGTGAAGCAGGTCTGCAGGTATCTATCTTTCTCTCCCTCTCTCTGTTTCCCCTCCTCTCTCCATTTCTCTCTGTCCTATCTAACAACGACGACATCAATAACAACGACAATAATAACTACAACAACAATGAAAAACAAGGGCAACAAAAGGGAAAATAAATAAATAAATAAATATAAAAATTTTAAGGATATTCTTTGAAGTTAAGAGAGCATTTGAACAAAATGAGAATTTCAACAAAGTGATACAAATTATTATTTTTTAAAGCACAAGACAGAGACTTCCAGAGATGGGACTGCGGAGCAGCAGCAGCTGTGTTTCTCTCTACTCCTCTCCCAGGTCAACTAGGAATACTAAAGGAGACTACCTGGGAACGCAACAAAGCAGGACTAGAATGATTTCAGGAACCCACCAAACCACCGGTGAGTGCAATTCCTGTGGCTCATGGACGGGGAGGAGCTTAAGGAGGTATTGAGCAATTGGTAATAGTCCAGCAGTTTACCAGTTGAGGCACCACCTGCAGTCTGTTTTGCCAACAGAAAAACTGCTGAAGGGATGAGAGGACTCCCCTAAGACTCATCAAATGAAACTGTAAGTCTCTATTGCTACTGTCCTCAAAGGCTGGAGAAGCAGGAGGGAGGTCTTGTGCTGACATCTGGGAACAGAGAACTGTCCAGGAAACTTAGAAGAAGAGGTACAACTCAGTGGCCTACCAGTGGGCTGTATAGTGGGAGCCTTTCCACATTGTTCTGATGAGAACATGGTGAATAATTGCCTCAGAACATACAGACTATAATTGCCTCATGACATACAGACTTTCTTGTTTAGAAACTCACAGGGCACAGCAGTGTTTCCTGGCTTGGCAGAGAAGCTGAATTGAGCCTGGTGATTTGGATCCTTGGGGTGTGAGAGTCTCTTTGCATAATCACCATGCTATCTCTCCCCCACTCTGCTTTATTTCTTGTTCAGTAGTAAGTGATTAAGCTAAGAAGCCTACCTATAGTTCAAAAGTCCCTAGGCTCCCATAGCCTACAGGTAAGAAAAAGAAAAAAAGAGGATTTTAAAATCCTCTGTGCTACAACTCACAGTGAAATAATATTGAAACAATCATAAATTTCTATAACTGTACACTCTTTAAGTTCCTTACTTAGACACAAGGCAATCCAGGCAAGAGTGATAAGTAATTTGAAAAGTACTGGGAGAGGGATCTCATAACATACTATATAGAATGGGTAAAGCAACAAAAATAATATTGGAGAAATGAACCAGGACAAGAGTCCAGCAAAAAGCCCCCCCCCACTCTTTCCAGTCCAAAATAGTGAGGTCAACATCCGAAAGTTTGTTAAGGAAATAATCACAGAGTGAGTAGAGTTTGAAAGAATTGTCATCAGAAATGCAAAAACAACAAATGAGACTTTGAAAGAAAACACCAATTATCTCAAGGTCATTAGAGAATTGAAAGCTGAAATAGCTGAGCTAAGAACACAACTAGCTGAACAAGCTAAAATAGTATCAGAACAGGGTAACATAATATATGAACTCCAGAAAACAGTAGAGGGGAGAGAGAATAGAATAAATGAGCCTCAAGACAGAATTAGCAAGATCCTTGATGAGTAGAGACAACAAAAAAGAAGAGATCTAAAAAGAGATTAAGAGATACTGAAAACAACAACAGAGACATGTGGAATAACTTCAGTAGAAATAATATACACATAAATGGCTTACCAGAGGAAGAAAGAGAGGGAGAGGAATTAAGCATTCTTCAAGACATAATAGCCTAGAACTTCTCTAGTCTAGACAACAAAAAATATATAAGGTTCAAGAAGCCCAGAGAGTTCCAAACAGAATTAGCCCAGACTTAAAGATACCAAGACATACCATTTTTAGAATGGAAAGGAATACGGATAAAGAAAGGATACTGAAAGATACAAAAGAAAAACAAACAGAGAAAAACCCATAAGATTAGCAGTAGACTTCACACAAACACTACAGGCCAGAAGAGAATAGCAAGCTATCTGCCAAGTGCTCAATGAGAAAGGCTTTCAACCAAGACTACTGTATTCTGAAGAACTGTCATTCAGACTAGATGCAGGCATAAAAACCTTCACAGACAAGCAACAATTGAAAGAATCAACTATCACCAAGCCAACCTTCAAAGAAGTTCTGAAAGGTCTCCTATAAACAGTCAGAACACCATAAATATGCCATATATGGACACTCTAAAACTCTACAAGAATGACATTCAAATATCTTCAATATTTGATATCAGTAAATGTCAGTGGCCTGAATTCACCTTTTAAAAAGCACAGAGAAGGAAGATGGATCAGATAACACAACCCAACAACATGATGTCTACAGAAAACCCACTTAACTCAACAAGACAAACACAGACTTAAAATGAAAGGATGGAAAACTATCATACAAGGTAATGGCCCACAAAAAAGGGCAGGAACAGCTATTCTCATATCTGAAATGATAGAATTTACAATAAATAAATTTACAAAGATAGGGATTGGACATTCCTTAATGCTCAGTGAATCACTCAATCAAGAAGACTTAATAATTGTTAACATGAATGCACACAGTGATAAGCCATCTAAATATATCAAACATCTACTGAAAGAGCTATATTAATATAGTAACAGAAACACAGTCATAGTAGGGGACCTCAAAACCCTATACTTGAGATATCATCCAGGCAGAAATTCAATAAAGACATGAATGAGCTATATGAGGATATAGATAAACTCGAACTATTGAATATTTTCAGTCATTCATTCCAAGAAATTTGAATACACATTTTACTAAAGTCCACATGGGTTATTCTCAAGGATACACCATATGATAGGCCACAAGGACTGCATCAGCAAATACAAGAGCATTGAAATCATCCCAAGCATCTTCTTAGGCCACAGTGGAATTAAGCTGACACTTAACATTCAACAAAAGATTAGTAAGAGTCCCAAAATGTGGAAGCTCAACAGTACACTACTTAATAACTACTGGGTCAAAGAGGAAATCAAGTAAGAAATCAAAATGTATTGAGAGTGCAATGAAAATGAAGACACAAACTATCAAAATATTTGGTACGCAGCTAAGGCAGTACTGAGAGGGAAGTTCATAGCCATATAAACACACATTAGGAAAAAAAAAAGCACAAATAAACAACCTGATTGCACACCTTGAAAACCAAGAAGAAGAAAAGAAGGAGGAGGAGGAGAAGGAGGAGAAGAAGAAGAGAAAGAGGAAGAAGAAAGAAACCCTAAAGCAACAAGAAGGACAAAAATAACTAAAGTTAGGACAGAAATAAATAACACTGAAAATAAGAAAAGCATACAAAAGGACTCTGGGAAGATGGCGGCCTGAGAAGTCGCTAACAGCGAGTGCTCTGATCGCATCGTCGGCAACGTTAGGATTTTCTGCCTTTAGCAGGCCAGTCAGTAAGGGGGGACACCAAAGAAGGGATTACAATTTAATTTGGGTTAAGAATTAGTGTAAAGGTGACACGGACTAGCGGGGCGCCAGAATTCCCAGGCGGAGCCAGGCAAGGCGAGTGCGCTGGGCATTGTCCTCCACCAGCCCGGGAAGGCGGCTCCTCCGCCGGTTGCAGAGCGCGGCGGGCAGAGGACCCGGAGAGAGCACTTTAGCTCGGGAGCTTCCTCTTGGGAGTCTCCAGGGTCCACTGCAACCCTGAGGGCGGATCCAAAGACTTCTTGAGGATAGCTCTCATTGGATCAAAGGACTTGGAGCTAGTTTTCATTTTTGAGAAATCCTTTAAAAAAGTCTGGAGGGGGGGTTTTCCCGGAAGATGGCGGACTGAGAAGCGGCTAGCCTTGGAGCTCCGGACACATCTCTTGTAAACAACAGGATTTTCTGCCTTTAGCAGGCCAGCCAATAAGGGGCCATAGCGGTAACAACAAGGAGGTGTCTATAACGTAATTTGGGTTAAGAATTAGAGTAGGGGAAAAGAAAAAAATTCTTTTTTCTTCCTTTTAATTTTCAAGCATACATCCTTCCCGCCGCCCCCCCCCCCCCCCCCCCATAAGCAGTGCCTGGGACCAGCTACTAGCAGGATACCCCATACCACCAAACAGGGTGTTTTTTTTTTTTTTTTTAATTCACTGATACACATTTGGGAAATTCCTCACAATGCTCTTTAATTACAACTCTTCTTCTTATCTTCTCCCTATTCTCTCTCTTATCTCTCTCTATCTCTTTTTTTTTTTAATCTTGTCATACACTTCTTTCTTCTTTGCCTTTCTGAATTTGTGAATTACTTTGGGGAAGAAATCTGACTCAGAGTGGACTCAATATGTGTGTATCTCTGCTCTAGTTCCCTTTACACTCTTGTTACCCCTACAATATACACTGGATAGTAGATTTGCATAACTGTCTATTCTTGCTATCCTCTCTTTCTTTTCTCTTTCTTCACTGGGATTTGGTTACTATTTTTTCACGGACTGGAAATTGTTTGGCTAACTGGTAACGATTAAGCTACTTCAATACTTACTTCAGTTGCTACTGTTATTCTGGAGGTTGGTGAGTGCAATTGTCATAAAGGTATTTAGTACAGTGTTACTTGTGCTCAAAACACAACAACTGAGGAACAACAGAGCATTAAAAAAAAAAGAGAGAAACACATAAAAAAATGGGTAGATTAAAAACAAAAAAAACTGCTACCCCAATGAATGAAGACAAGAGCCCAGAAGAAACCACAAATCAGTCAGAAGTAACCATAGATAAGAAAAGTATGCAAGCAATAATAAACTTATTAATCACAGAAATGAAAACAACATTGGAGGAAAGGAACGGCAGTATTAGGGAAACAACAGTTGAGACCCCCAAGGAAAATACTGATTATCTTGAGACAATTAGAGAACTGAAAGCTGAAATAGCTGTAATGAAGAAAGAAGCTGAGGCAAGGGAAAGCAGACTAACAGAAGCAGAAAACAGAATTAGTCAGACAGAGGATGAGTTAGAGAAAACTAAGAAAGAGGTGAAAGAGCTTAAAAAGAGATTGAGAGACACTGAAAACAACAACAGAGACATATGGGATGATCTCAAAAGAAGTAACATTCGTATAATTGGCCTGCCAGAGGAAGAAAGAGAGGAAGGGGAAGCAAATATTCTAGAGGAAATAATACAAGAAAACTTCCCAGACCTGAATAACAGAAAGGATATCAAGGTTCAAGAGGCCCAGAGAGTACCAAACAGAATCAACCCAGACCTGAAGACACCAAGACACATCATAGTCACAATGAGAAGAAGTAAGGATAAAGAAAGGATCCTAAAGGCTGCAAGAGAGAAACAAAAAGTCACATACAGGGGAAAACCCATAAGACTATCTGCAGATTTCTCAACTCAAACTCTAAAAGCCAGAAGGGAGTGGCAAGATATCTATCGATCCCTGAATGAAAAAGGGTTTCAACCAAGGATAATATATCCTGCTAGACATTCATTCAAGCTAGATGGAGGGATCAAAACCTTCTTAGACAAACAACAGTTAAAGGAGGCAACTATCACCAAGCCAGCCCTGAAAGAGGTACTAAAAGACCTCTTATAAACAAGAACATCACTATAATACTTGCAATATATCAGAGTAAACAAATTGTTTCTTAGAACAATGGCACTACAATACATTAAATCCATAATATCAATAAATGTCAATGGCTTAAACTCACCCATCAAAAGGCACAGGGTGGGGGGATGGATCAGAAAACATAACCCAACCATATGCTGCTTGCAAGAATCCCATCTGTCACAACAAGATAAACACAGACTTAAAGAGAAAGGATGGAAAACTATCATACAGGCTAACGGTCCACAAAAAAGGGCAGGAACAGCCATTCTCATCTCAGACACGATAGATTTTAAATTAAATAAAGTAATAAAAGATAGGCAAGGACATTACATAATGATTAGAGGATCTATCAGCCAAGAAGACTTAACAATTATTAACATCTATGCACCCAACGAGGGACCATCTAAATGCATTAAGCACCTACTGAAAGAATTTCAAAAATACATCAATAGTAATACAATAATAGTGGGAGACTTCAATACCCCACTCTCACACTTAGACAGATCAACAAAGCAGAGAACCAATAAAGATACAAGAGAATTGAATGAAGAGATTGACAGACTAGACCTCTTGGACATTTTCAGACTCCTCCACCCCAAAAAACTGGAATACACCTTCTTTTCAAATCTACATAACACATACTCAAGGATAGACCACATGTAAGGCCACAAAGACAGCATCAATAAATTCAAGAGCATTGAAATCATCCCAAGTATCTTCTCAGACCACAGTGGAGTAAAACTAACATTTAACAACAAACAGAAAATTATTAAAAGACATAGAAGTTGGAAACTAAACAACATGCTCCTTAAGAACCACTGGGTCAGAGACTCACTCAAACAGGAAATTCAAATGTTCCTGGAAACTAATGAAAATGAAGACACAACCTATCAAAATATTTGGGACACAGCGAAAGCAGTACTGAGAGGGAAACTTATAGCCATACAATCACATATTAAACACCAAGAAGAAGCCCAAATGAACGACCTTACTACACACCTCAAGGACTTAGAGGAAGAGGAACAAAGGAACCCTAAAGCAACCAGAAGAACAGAAATCACTAAAGTTCGAGCAGAAATAAACAACATCGAAAATAAAAGAACCATACAAAAGATCAATGAAGTCAAAGGTTGGTTCTTTGAAAGATTAAACAAAATTGACAAACCCCTAGCCAGACTCACCAAACAAAAAAGAGAGAAGACTCAAATTAATAGAATTGTAAACGATGCAGGAGATATCACAACTGACACCACAGAAATCCAGAGAATCCTGCGAAACTTCTATAAAGAACTATATGCCACCAAGCTAGAGAATCTGGAAGAAATGGAACAATTCCTAGAAACCTATGCACTTCCAAAACTGAACCAAGAAGAACTGCAAAATCTAAATGCACCAATCACAGACAAAGAAATTGAAACCGTTATTAAGAATCTCCCCAACAATAAAAGTCCTGGACCAGATGGCTTCACAAATGAATTCTACAAAACTTTCAGGAAACAGTTAATACCCATACTTCTTAAGCTATTCCATAAGATTGAAGAAACAGGAATACTCCCTTCCACCTTTTATGAAGCCAATATCACCCTGATACCAAAAGCTGATAGGGACAGAACAAAAAAGGAAAACTACAGACCAATATCTCTGATGAACATAGATGCCAAAATATTAAACAAGAACTTGGCCAACTGGATACAGCAACACGTCAAAAAGATTGTTCATCATGACCAAGTGGGATTCATCCCAGGAATGCAAGGCTGGTTCAATATCCGTAAATCAATCAATGTCATTCATCACATCAATAAAAGCAAAGCCAAAAACCACATGATTATCTCAATAGATGCAGAGAAAGCCTTTGACAAAATCCAACACCCATTCATGCTCAAAACTCTACAAAAAATGGGAATAGATGGTAAATTCCTCAAGATAGTGGAGTCTATATATAGCAAACCTACAGCCAACATCATACTCAATGGACAGAAGCTGAAAGCATTCCCCCTCAGATCGGGGACTAGACAGGGCTGTCCACTGTCACCGTTACTCTTCAACATAGTATTGGAAGTTCTTGCCATAGCAATCAGGCAAGAGAAAGAAATCAAAGGGATACAGATTGGAAGGGAAGAAGTCAAGCTCTCACTATTTGCAGATGATATGAGAGTATACATAGAAAGACCTAAAGAATCCAGTAGAAAATTACTGGAAGTTGTTAGGCAATATAGCAAGGTATCAGGCTACAAAATCAATGTACAAAAATCAGTGGCATTTCTTTATGCAAACACTAAATCTGAAGAAGAAGACATCCAGAAATCACTCCCATTTACTGTTTCAGCAAAATCAATCAAATACCTAGGAATAAAGTTGACCAGAGAAGTGAAAGACTTGTATGCTGAAAACTATGAGTCGCTACTCAAGGAGATAGAAACTGATACCAAGAAATGGAAAGATATCCCATGCTTTGGATTGGAAGAATAAATATCATCAAAATGAATCTTCTCCCCAGAGCCATATACAAATTTAATGCAATACCCATCAAAGTTCCACCAGGCTTCTTTAAGAGAATAGAACAAACACTACAATCATTTATCTGGAGCCTGAAAACACCTATAATTGCCAAAACCATCTTAAGGAAAAGAAACAGAAATGGAGGCATCACACTCCCAGACGTTAAACTATATTATAAAGCCATCATCATCAAAACAGCATGGTACTGGAACAAAAATAGGCACAGAGACCAGTGGAACAGAATTGAAAGCCCAGAAGTAAATCCCAACACCTATGGGCATCTAATCTTTGATAAGGGGGCCCAAAGTATTAAATGGAAAAAGGAGGCTCTCTTCAATAAATGGTGCTGGGAAAACTGGGTTGAAACATGCAGAAGAATGAAATTGAACCACTTTATCTCACCAGAAACAAAAATCAACTCCAAATCGATCAAAGACCTAGATGTCAGACCAGAAACAATAAAATACTTAAGGAAAACATTGGTAAAACACTTTCCCACCTACACCTCAAGGACATCTTTGATGAATCAAACCCAATTACAAGGAAGACCAAAGCAGAAACAAATCAATGGGACTACATCAAATTGAAAAGCTTCTGCACATCCAAAGAAACTATTAAACAAACAGAGAGACCCCTCACAGAATGGGAGAAGATCTTCACATGCCAGACATCAGACAAGAAACTAATCACCAAAATATATAAAGAGCTCAGCAAACTTAGCCGCAAAAAAGCAAATGACCCCATCCAATAATGGGCAGAGGAAATGAACAAAACATTCACCACAGAGGAGATCCAAAAGGCTAACAAACGTATGAAAAACTGCTCTAGGTCACTGATTGTCAGAGAAATGCAAATTAAGACAACACTAAGATACCACCTCACTCCTGTAAGAATGGCATACATCAAAAAGGACAGCAGCAACAAATGCTGGAGAGGATGTGGGGACAGAGGAACCCTTTTACATTGCTGGTGGGAATGTAAATTGGTACAGCCTCTGTGGAGAGCAGTCTGGAAAACTCTCAGAAGGCTAGACATGGACCTTCCATATGACCCAGTAATTCCTCTCCTGGGGTTATACCCCAAGGACTCCATAACACCCAACCAAAAAGAGGTGTGTACTCCTATGTTCATAGCAGCACAATTCATAATAGCTAAAACCTGGAAGCAACCCAGGTGCCCAACAACAGATGAGTGGCTGAGAAAGCTGTGGTATATATACACAATGGAATACTATGCAGCTATCAAGAACAATGAACCCACCTTCTCTGACCCATCTTGGACAGAGCTAGAAGGAATTATGTTAAGTGAACTAAGTCAGAAAGATAAAGATGAGTATGGGATGATCCCACTCATCAACAGAAGCTGACTTAGAAGATCTGAAAGGGAAACTAAAAGCAGGACCTGATTAAATTGTAAGTAGGGCACCAAAGTAAAAACCCAGTGGTGAGGGGTAGACATGTAGCTTCCTGGGCCAGTGGGGGGTGGGAGTGGGCGGGAGGGATGGGTCACAGTCCTTTGGTGGTGGGAATGGTGTTTTTGTACACTTCTAGCAAAATGTAGACATATAAATCAGTAGTTAATTAATATGAGAGGGGGAAATCAATTGTATGTCTCAAAGTTTCTCAAAAGACAAACTGAATCTTTTTAATATATAGGCTACGTATTTGATATGCGGACTCTCTCAAAAGCCTAGACCAAGTAGATTAGAAGCTTCCAATAGCACAGCTATATACAAGATACTGGGTACTGTACAGCAAACCATAACAAAGGGACTTTTCAAAGTTAACCCAATTAACAAATAATGTGATAATAATATTAACTATCGATTGTCTTTTTGAACCCTAAGACAGCAGGAACCTCACATCTCCACTATAGAGCCCCTACTTCCCCCAGTCCTGGTACCCTTGGATAGGGCCCACTTTCCCGTATGCATCTCCCAATCCAAACCAAATAATATTGCATCCGCCGATCACAACCTAACCAAAGCAACGATTGCCATCTCAACATGCTTCACCTCAGACTGTATCCAGAGACTTCACGTGTGGAATGACAACCCTTAGCTTCATTACTCGGGTGAGACCTTTCCTTTAATAGTACACTCTAATTTCATCTCAGGTAGTTCACTTTCTAACAAAGTCCCAAAACCTAGATATAAACCAGTTTCTGTGAGAGAGAGCTTATGTGCACACGTATCCATAAACTACTGCAAAATATATACCTGAAAGCAGGATTACACTAGAGTTTGGAGTGAGTACCTCCCTAACACTTCCTCTCCACTATTCCAAGCTTGTGATCCATGATTGCTCAACAAATTGTTTGGCTTCATATGTTAACTCTCTTTTCAATCACCAGGTTCCAGATGCCACCAGGATGCTGGCTAGGCTTCCCTGGATTGAAGACCCCACCAATGTGTCCTGGAGCTCAGCTTCCCCAGAGACACACCCTACTAGGGAAAGAGAGAGGCAGACTGGGGGTATGGACCGACCAGTCAACGCCCATGTTCAGCGGGGAAGCAATTACAGAAGCCAGACCTTCTACCTTCTGCAACCCTCAACGACCCTGGGTCCATGCTCCCAGAGGGATAGAGAATGGGAAAGCTACCATGGGAGGGGGTGGGTTATCGGTTTTGGGTGGTGGGAATTGTGTGGAGATGTACCCCTCCTACCTTATGCTTTTGTTCACTAATCCTTTCTTAAATAAAAAATTTAAAAATAAAAAAATAAAAAAAGTAAAGCATACAAAAGATCAACAAAAGTAAATGTTGGTTCTTTGAAAGAGTGAACAAAATTGACAAACATTTAGCCAGACTCACAAAGCAAAAAAGGGAGAATACCCAAATAAATGGGATTATAAAAGAAAGAGAGATATTACTACAGACACCACAGGAATTCATTATAACATGTGAGGCTACTATTAACAACTATATGCCAAAAAGCTAGAGAAGAAATGGATGATTTCCTATATACCTAGGAACTTCCAAAATTAAAAAAAGAGGAACTAGATAGATAACATGGATAGTCCCATCACAGCCAATAGAACTGAAACAGTTATCAAAAGCCTTCCCAGGAATAAAAGTCTTGGACCAGATGTTTTCACAAATGAATTCTACAAAACCTTTAAGGAAGAGTTAGTACCTCTACTATTAAAAGTCTTCCAGAAGACTGAAGACACAGTAACACTCCCTTCCAGCTTCTATGAAGCCAACATCACTCTGATACCAAAAGCAGACAGGGACACAACCAAAAAAAGAAAACTACAGACCAATATCTCTGATGAACATAGATGCTAAAATATTGAACACAATTCTAGTCAATCAGATACAGTAGTATACTAAAAAGATTTGTCATTATGACCAAGTGGGGTTTATTCCAGGGATGCAAGGTTGGTTTAATATACATAAATCAATCAACATGATCCACCACATCAATAAAAGCAAGGCCAGAAACCACATGGTCATATCTATAAAAGCATAGAAAGCCTTTGACAAAATTCAACATCCAGTTATGATCAAAACACTACAAAAAAGGGGAATAGATGGAAAATTCCTCAAGATAGTGAAGTCTATATATAGCAAACCTACAGCCAACATCATACTCAATGGTGAAAAACTGGAAGAATTTATCCTCTGATAAGGTAATAGACAGGGCTTCCGACTATCACCATTACTCTTCAACATAGTGTTGGAAGTTCTTGCCATAGCAAGGAATTAAAGGAGCAAGGAATTAAAGGAGCAAGGAATTAAAGGAGCAAGGAATTAAAGGGATACAGATTGGAAGGAAAGAAGTCAAACTCTCCCTGTTTGCAGATCACATGATAGTATACATAGAGAAACCTAAGGAATCCAGCAAGAAGCTTTTGGAAATCATCAGGCAATATAGTAGTCTGTCAGACTACAAAATTAACATTCAAAAGTCAGTGGCATTCCTCTATGGAAACACTAAGTTAGAAGAAGTTGAAATTCAGAAATCAATTCCTTTTACTATAGCAACAAAACAATCTAGGAATAAACCTAACCAAAGAAGTGAGAGACTTGAATACTGAAAATTATGAGTTAATAATCAAGAAAACAGAAAAATTCACAAAGAAGTGGACAGACATTCCATGTTCATGGGTAGGAAGAATTAACATCATCAAAATGAATATACTACCTAGAACCGTATACAAATTTTATGCTATGCCCATCAAGATCCCAACCACATTTTTTCAGAGAATATAACAAATGCTACAAATGTTTACCTGGAACCAGAGAAGACCTAGAATTGCTAAAACAATCTTGAGAAGAATGAACAGAACTGGAGGCATCACACTCCCAGGTCTTAAATTGTATTATAGGGCCATTGTTATCAAAACTGCTTGGTACTGGAACATGAATAGACACAATGACCAGTGGAATAGAATTGAGAGCCCGGAAGTAAGCCTCAGGAGTGCTATGGAATCTCATCTTTGATAAAGGTGCCAAGACTATTAATAAGACTATATATAGCATAGTCTCTTCTACAAATGATGTTGGGCAAAATGGGTTGAAACATGCAGAAGAATGAAACTGAACCACTATATTTCACCAAATATAAAAGTAAATTCCAAGTGGATCAAGAACTTGAATGTTAGACCAGAAACTATAAGATACTTAGAGGAAAATATTGGCAGAAATCTTTCCCACATAAATTTTAAAGACATCTTCAATGAAACAAATCCAATTACAAAGAAGACTGAGGCAAGCATAAACCTATGTGCCTGCATCAAATTAAAAAGCTTCTGCATGGCAAAAGAAACCACTACCCAAACCAAGAGCCCCCTCACAGAACTGAAGAAGATCTTTACATGCCATACATCAGACAACAGTTTAATAACCAAAATATATAAAGAGCTTGCCAATCTCAACAACAAGAAAACAAATAACGCCGTCAAAAAATAGGGAGAGCACGACAGAATATTCACCACAGCAGAGATCCAAAAGGCTGAGAAACACATGAAAAAATGCTCCAAGTCTTTGATTGTCAGAGAAATGCAAATAAAGACAACAAGGAGATACCACTTCATTCCTGTGAGGATGGCACCCATCAGAAAATGTAGCAGCAACAAATGCTGGAGAGGCTATGGGGCAACCAAACTCTCCTGCACTGCTGGTGGGAATGTAAATTCGTTCAACCCCTGTGGAGATAGTTCTGCAGAAATATCAGAAGGCTAGAAATAGACCTATCCAATGATCCTGTAATTCCTCTCTTGGGGATAAATCCTATGGAACCTGGCATACCCATACAAAAATATTTATGTATACCTATGTTCTTAACAGCATAATTTATAATAGCCAAAATCTGGAAGCAACCCAGACGTCCAACAACAGATGTATGGTTGAGCAAGTTGTGGTATATATACACAATGGAATAGTATTCAGCTATTAAAAATGCTGACTTCACCATTATCAGTCCATCTTGGATGGAGCATGAAGAAATCCTGTTAAGTGAAATAACTCAGAAAAAGAAGGATGAATATGGGATGATCTCACTCTCAGGCAAAGTTGAAAAACAAGATCAGAAGAGAAAACACAAATAGAACCTGAACTGGAGTTGGTGTACTGCACCAAATTAAAAGCTCTGGGGTGGGTGGGTGGCAGGGGAGTACAGGTCCAAAAGGGATCATGGAGGACTTAATGGGGTTGTACTGTTATGTGGAAAACTGAGAAATATTACGTATAAACTATTGTATTTACTGTCGAATGTAAAACATTAGTCCCCCAATAAAGAAATTAAAAGAAATAGAAGACATATATAATAGAGGTAGAAGAACACAAAAATATATTGAAAAATTCAATAGAAATGTCCAACATCAGACTAGATCATTAAAAAAAAAAAAAGGATTGGAAACCCTGATGCCCAACAATAAGCCAGAGGTTAACAAAGTTTTCATATATACGAAATGTTGTGATTTTTCTCTTTTTCCATATGTTGGGTGGAACTTCCAGGAATGGTGTTAAGTTAAATAAATCAGAAGGAGACTGATAGATATTCAGTGATCTCACTAATAGGTTGTATTTATGAAGGAAAGAAAATGGACATCCAAGGCAAAATATAGACTGGATGATGGATATTGCTGCACAGCAAAAGACTCTGGACTACAGGGAGATGGGTTATGGAGGGAGAGTGTGCTATGTACATAGGATGCAGAAGGAGAAACTTGGGCTGGTGATGGGGTGATGTTGCAATAACTGTCCTACAACCATTATTTCCCCAATAAATTGATTCGGGGTGGGAAAGGACTAGCAAACTAGAAACCAAATCAATATAATTCATTCATTCAGAAGATTAGAAAGGGTAAGAAGAAAACTCAAAGAACTTATGAGATAATAGTTAATGAATGCATTATAATGACCCCAGAAGGAAATGAGAGACACATGAATAGTAAACCCATTCAAAGAAATAATAGCTTTTTGAAATCTTCTCTACTCTGATGAAAAAGATCTAGAAATCCCAGTGTGCTTCATGGAACAAAAGTTCAGAGGTTTTATAATTTCTAAAAAATAAATATAAGAAGTTAGTCTCTTAAAGGACAATGAAAAAAATCATATATGTAAAAGGAGTCCCATAAGATAATCAACACATTTGACCATACATATTGCAGGTTGGAAGAGAATGTAATTATTCAAAACAAGAAAAAAAATTTGCCAACTAAGTATACTCTACCCTGCCTTACCCAGAATGACTTTTTTGTTTTGTTTTTGAGAGTCTCTTTGCATAAACATTATGCTATCTACCTTTTCAATGAATTTTTTTTTTATCTTTGACTTAATATTGATTTACAAGGTATTATTCCATAAAGTTCTCACTACTAGAGACCTGTGCTCCAACTACTCCATTGGCAACTTTTCCTTTTATTTATCTCTCTAGGTGTATGGACCAAAATTCTTTATGGGGTGCAGAAGGTGAAAGTTCTGGCTTCAGTGATCATTTCTCCACTGGACATGGACATTAGCAGGTGGATTCATCCTCCCAGCCCATTTCTTTTTTTAAAAAATTTTATTTATTTATTTTCCCTTTTGTTGCCCTTATTGTTTTTATTGTTGTTATTGATGTCATTGTTGTTAGACAGGACAGAGAGAAATGGAAAGAGGAGGGGAAGACAGAGAGGGGGAGAGAAAGATAGACACCTGCAGACCTGTTTCACCACCAGTGAAGCGACTCCCCTGCAGGTGGGGAGCCTGGGGCTTGAACCAGGATCCTTATGCTGGTTCCTGCACTTTGCGCCACGTTTAACCCACTGCACTACTGCCAGCCCAGCCCATTTCTATATTTACCTAGTGGGGTAGGATTCTGGAGAAGTGGGGTTCTGGGGCACCTTGGTGAGGTCATCTGCCCAGGGAATCCAGGACGGAATCATAGAAGCATTTGCAACTTGGTGGTTGAAATCAGTTAAGATGGAAAGCAGGGCAAAATGTTTAATCAACAAGAACCATAAGAAGGGATGGAACAGATGAAAGTAGGGACTTTAGGGTGGAAGGAAGCTAGGAAGTCTATTTTAGAATGTTCCCAGGAGCCATGTCTTCGTAATCTCCACTTGAGCTTGATAGCTAACATTGGAGTGGACCAGAAATATTGTCTGGTGTAAGAGTAAAGAGTAGAACTAGGAAGCAACATTAGGGCAA
Source organism: Erinaceus europaeus (assembly GCF_950295315.1). NCBI lineage: Eukaryota > Metazoa > Chordata > Mammalia > Eulipotyphla > Erinaceidae > Erinaceus > Erinaceus europaeus. The sequence continues at coordinate 102,151,337 of NC_080164.1, read as the reverse complement.
GAGAGTTGCTCACAAACTTGAAGAAAAAAATATAAATGCAATTAACTGTTTATCACAATGATCTAACCAGGGGCCCATATATATTCATATTTAACACTGGAGCCTGTATACCTTTGAGTTCCTGTACAACTTTCGAGCTCACAGTCCATAGTCACAGTTGGAAACATTATAGGTTACACTCACTTTATAACCAGTCTTCCTTGAATGGCAGAGTAAGAAGTCCCAATGTCCTTCAGAGAGGGGGACAGTCCATACCATTGCTAGTTCTTAGTGAATATATGGTCCAGAAGAAGTCTGCAAAAGGGCTTATGGTGATTTTTCCCAGTGGGTGTAACCAGTGATGGTAGAGAGAAGGATCTAGGCCCATATTATTTATGGGGCAATCAAGGCTGCTCTGTCTAGGACTTCAGGTGATAGAGTGGCCTGATAGTGGCCAAAAAGGCCATCATTAAGTGAGCCAGACTCTCGTCATGCTGGCTTTAAATGTGAAGAGATAAGTTAAATTTAGACAAGCAAAAGGTCAAGTTCATTACAATTAGATAGACCTAAGAACGTTCAATTCATCAAGAGAATGACTTATAAATAGTAATTGTAAATCTTTAGGCATACAACAGTAAATATCAACAAACCTGAAAGGAGAAATAGACAAAAATACAGTAGTAGTAGAGAACTTCAATATCTCAATATAAAAATTCAGAGAGAAAGTTAGTAAGTAAATATTGAACTTGAGTTACATGTTAGTCTTGATGAACCAAATAGACATATTTAGAACTGTCCTTCAAAAGGCAAAAAGAACATCATTCTTATCACTTCACATGTAAAATTCTCCAGCATAGATAACATTGTTTACTGAAAATCAAATGATTAAATAAATTTAAGATGATTTAAACCATATCAAACATCCTTTTTGACATGGATTCTATCTCTAAATTTCAGTCTTCCTGGCTAGGTATGTCAATTCTGACCATGACAGATATCTTACAGTTTCACCTAGATGTCAAAGTAACTACTCTTGCTTACTTGTCTGTCAATCACAGAGGGCATTATATAGCTTTTCCTTCTGAAAGTCAGGCATCTCTTACCTTCCATTAAATGAAGAACAGTGGGTCTAAAGACAGTTCACAGGCTAGAACACAAGCCTTACCATACCCAGAACTTAAACTGGGTGAAAATCCCTAGATGGTAGAACAGGGCTGTCATGTCTCTCTATCTGAAATAAAAAGAGTAAAAACCGTATTAATGAGTTTTGGTCTAATCCTGCTTTCATGAGGTCTTGCAGCTACAATAACAGTAGGGTAGGGATAGTGGTTATCTAAAGTACTTTCATGCCTGAGACACCAAAGTCCCAGGTTTAATCCCCCATAAATCAGAGCTAATCAGTACTCCCTTTGTAGGCCCTACAGGACCTTGTCCTCAATGTGGACCAACAATGGTAGAGAATGTTCCATACTCTACCTTCCACCTGAGGAAGATGGGTCCTGAAATTAGTGCAGCCTGGAATGTTCCTAGCCATGACCACAGACTACAGGGATGCCGAGGTTACACAGGCTCCTGTGTTGAATATGGGACCCAGATAAAATTGATGGGGTTTACAGTTAACAATATTTATATACTTTTCTCATATTTGGGAACTATTCTCTACAGTGATCTGGCTTTCTATTCCTTTTTCCAACTATGACACCATCTTCACAGACAATACCTTGGGTCCACCTACATGTTAGCTGTCAGACTCAGGCAAAAACTATTAAAGTCATGGGCTCTTTAGAGTATACCTAAAATAGACCTAAGAGATTTTTCCAAAAGGGAGACCCCTATCTGCATATGCAATATTCTTGCCTTTAGATTCATGATTAGTTAACAATTTGTTCTGCATTATATCTTGGCTCTTTATCAGCTTCCAGACTCCAGATGCTAATATGATGCCAGCCTGACTTCCTTGGGGAGACAACCCACCACATGCCTTGGAGCCCCACCTCCCCAGATCCCTGCTCCACTAGGGAAATAGACTGGTTGGTAGTATGGATCGACCTGCCAAAACCCACAGTTAGTGGAGAAACAATTACAGAAGCTAGGTCTTCTACCTCTGCACACCATAATGACCTTGGGTCCATACTCCAAGATCATTAAGTTAAAGTTAAATGAGGAGCACACCTGATTAAGCACACACATTATAGGATGCTAGGATGCAAGTTCAAGCCCCTGGTCCCCATCTGCAGGGAGAAAGCTTCACAAGTGGTGAAACAGGACTAGAGATGTCTCTTTGTTTCTCTTCTTCTGCCCTCTCAATTTTTCATGGTCTCTATCCAGTAATCAATAATTTAAAACAAACAAACAAATAGGTAAGTAAATGTGGTCTTTGTAACAATGATTCATCCTATTGAATATTACCCCTGCTGCCACAGAGAAAACATAGATTTATGTATGTGACTACATTTCAGTAAACCTTTATTTTAAAGGCAGAGAGTAAATTTTCCTTTGAGTTTAGTTTCATTTCTTGACACCTTTTCTACACAATGGGCATGCTCTTCTTTTAACTTTATTCTTGTGGAACTCCCATGTACTTAAGAAGTAACCCACCGAGATTTTGGGAAGATGGCGGACTGAGAAGCTGCTAACAGCGAGTGCTCTGATTGCATCATTGGCAACGGTAGGATTTTTTGCATTTAGCAGGCCAGTCAATAAGGGGTGACACCAAAGTGGTGATTATAATTTAATTTGGGTTAAGAATTAGAGTAAAGGTGACACGGACTAGCGGGGCTCCAGACTTCCCAGGTGGTGCCTGGCAAGGCGAGTGCACTGGGCATTGTCCTCCGCCCAGGAAGGCGGCTCCTCCGCCGGTGGCAGAGCGCGGCGGGCAGAGGACCCAGAGAGAGCACTTTAGCTCGGGGGCTTTCTCTTGGGAGTCTCCAGGGTCCACCGTGACCCTGAGGGCAGATCCAAAGACTTCTTGAGTATAGCTCTCATTGGATCAAAGGACTTGGAGCTAGTTTTCATTTTTGAGAAATCCTTTAAAAAAGTCTGGAGGGGGGGTTTCCCGGAAGATGGCAGACTGAGAAGCGGCTAGCCGTTGAGCTCCAGACACATCTCGTGTAACCAATAGGATTTTCTGCCTTTAGCAGGCCAGCCAATAAGGGGCCATAGCAGTGACACCAAGGAGGTGACTATAACTTAATTTGGGTTGAGAATTAGAGTAGGGGAAAAAAATTCATTTTTCTTCCTTTTAATTTTCAAGCATACATCCTTCCCACCGCCCCCCCCCCCCCATAAGCAGTCCCTGGGACCAGCTCCTAGCAGGATACCCCATACCACCAAACAGGGTGTTTTTTTTGTTTTTTTTTAAATTCACTGATACACATTTGGGAAGTTTCTTGCACTGCTCTTTAATTACAACTCTTCTTCTTATCTTCTCCCTTTTCTCTCTCTTATCTCTCTCTCTTTTTTTTTAATCTTGTCATACACTTCTTTCTTCTTTGCCTTTCTGAATTTGTGAATTACTTTGGGGAAGAAATCTGACTCAGAGTGGACTCAATATGTGTGTATCTCTGCTCTAGTTCCCTTTCCCCTCTTGTTACCCCTAGAATATACACTGGAAAGTAGATTTGCATAACTGTCTATTCTTGCTATCCTCTCTTTCTTTTCTCTTTCTTCACTGGTATTTGGTTACTATTTTTTCACGGACTGGAGAAATTGTTTGGCTAACTAATAATGATTAAACTACTTCAATACTTACTTCAGTTGCTACTGTAATTCCGGAGGTTGGTGAATGCAATTGTCATAAAGGTATTTAGTACAATGTTACTTGTACTCAAGACACAACAACTGAGGAACAACAGAGGATAAAAAAAAGAGAGAAACACATAAATAAAAAAATGGGTAGATTAAAAACAAATAAAACTGCTACCCCAATGAATGAAGACAAGAGCCCAGAAGAAACCACAAATCAGTCAGAAATAACAATAGATAAGAAAAGTATGCAAGCAATAATAAACTTATTAATCACAGAAATGAAAACAACATTGGAGGAAAGGAACGGCAGTATTAGGGAAACAACAGTTGAGACCCCCAAGGAAAATACTGATTATCTTGAGACAATTAGAGAACTGAAAGCTGAAATAGCTGTAATGAAGAAAGAAGCTGAGGCAAGGGAAAGCAGACTAACAGAAGCAGAAAACAGAATTAGTCAGACAGAGGATGAGTTAGAGAAAACTAAGAAAGAGGTGAAAGAGCTTAAAAAGAGATTGAGAGACACTGAAAACAACAACAGAGACATATGGGATGATCTCAAAAGAAGTAACATTCGTAAAATTGGCCTGCCAGAGGAAGAAAGAGAGGAAGGGGAAGCAAACATTCTAGAGGAAATAATACAAGAAAACTTCCCAGACCTGAATAACAGAAAGGATATCAAGATTCAAGAGACCCAGAGAGTACCAAACAGAATCAACCCAGACCGGAAGACACCAAGACACATCATAGTCACAATGATAAGAAGTAAGGATAAAGAAAGGATCCTAAAGGCTGCAAGAGAGAAATAAAAAGTCACATACAGGGAAATTCCATAAGATTATCTGCAGATTTCTCCACTCAAACTCTAAAAGCCAGAAGGGAGTGGCAAGATATCTATCGAGCCCTGAATGAAAAAGGGTTTCAACCAAGGATAATATATCCTGCTAGACATTCATTCAAGCTAGATGGAGGGATCAAAACCTTCTTAGACAAACAACAGTTAAAGGAGGCAACCATCACCCAGCCGGCCCTGAAAGAGGTACTAAAAGACCTCTTATAAACAAGAACATCAATATATTACTTGCAATATATCAGAGTAAACAAATTGTTTTTTAGAACAATGGCACTACAATACATTAAATCCATAATATCAATAAATGTCAATGGCTTAAACTCACCCATCAAAAGGAACAGGGTAGGGGGATGGATCAGAAAACATAAGCCAACCATATGCTGCTTGCAAGAATCTCATCTGTCACAACAAGATAAACACAGACTTAAAGTGAAAGGATGGAAAACAATCATACAGGCTAGTGGACCACAAAAAGGGGCAGGAGCAGCCATTCTCATCTCAGACATGATAGATTTTAAATTAAATAAAGTAATAAAAGATAGGCAAGGACATTACATAATGATTAGAGGATCAATCAGCCAAGAAGGCTTAACAATTATTAACATCTATGCACCCAACGAGGTACCATCTAAATACATTAAGCACCTACTAAAAGAATTTCAAAAATACATCAATAGTAATACAGTAATAGTGGGAGACTTCAATACCCCACTCTCACACTTAGACAGATCAACAAAGCAGAGAACCAATAAAGATACAAGAGAATTGAATGAAGAGATTGACAGACTAGACCTCTTGGACATTTTCAGACTCCTCCACCCCAAAAAATTGGAATACACCTTCTTTTCAAATCCACTTAACACATACTCAAGGATAGACCACGTTAGGCCACAAAGACAGCATCAATAAATTCAAGAGCATTGAAATCATCCCAAGTATCTTCTCAGAACACAGTGGAGTAAAACTAACATTTAACAACAAACGGAAAATTATTAAAAGACATAGAAGTTGGAAACTAAACAACATGCTCCTTAAGAACCACTGGGTCAGAGACTCACTCAAACAGGAAATTCAAATGTTCCTGGAAACAAATGAAAATGAAGACACAACCTACCAAAATATTTAGGACACAGCTAAAGCAGTACTGAGAGGGAAACTTATAGCCATACAATCACATATTAAACACCAAGAAGAATCTCAAATGAACGACCTTACTACACACCTCAAGGACGTAGAGGAAGAGGAACAAAGGAACCCTAAAGCAACCAGAAGGACAGAAATCACTAAAGTTCGAGCAGAAATAAACAACATCGAAAATAAAAGAACCATACAAAAGATCAATGAAGTCAAAGGTTGGTTCTTTGAAAGATTAAACAAAATTGACAAACCCCTAGCCAGACTCACCAAACAAAAAAGAGAGAAGACTCAAATTAATAGAATTGTAAACGATGCAGGAGATATCACAACTGACACCACAGAAATCCAGAGAACCTGCGAAACGTCTATAAAGAACTATATGCCACCAAGCTAGAGAATCTGGAAGAAATGGAACAATTCCTAGAAACCTATGCACTTCCAAAACTGAACCAAGAAGAACTACAAAATCTAAATGCACCAATCACAGATAAAGAAATTGAAGCCGTTATTAAGAATCTCCCCAACAACAAAAGTCCTGGACCAGATGGCTTCACAAATGAATTCTACAAAACTTTCAGGAAACAGTTAATACCCATACTTCTTAAGCTATTCCATAAGATTGAAGAAACAGGAATACTCCCTTCCACCTTTTATGAAGCCAACATCACCCTGATACCAAAAGCTGATAGGGACAGAACAAAAAGGTAAAACTACAGACCAATATCTCTGATGAACATAGATGCCAAAATATTAAACAAGATCTTGGCCAACCGGATACAGCAACACATCAAAAAGATTGTTCATCATGACCAAGTGGGATTCATCCCAGGAATGCAAGGCTGGTTCAACATCCGTAAGTCAATCAATGTCATTCACCACATCAATAAAAGCAAAACCAAAAACCACATGATTGTCTCAATAGATGCAGAGAAAGCCTTTGACAAAATCCAACACCCATTCATGCTCAAAACTCTACAAAAAATGGGAATAGATGGGAAATTCCTCAAGATAGTGGAGTCTATATATAGCAAACCTACAGCCAACATCATACTCAATGGACAGAAGCTGAAAGCATTCCCCCTCAGACTGGGGACTAGACAGGGCTGCCCCTGTCACCGTTACTCTTCCACGTAGTATTGGAAGTTCTTGCCATAGCAATCAGGCAAGAGAAAGAAATCAAAGGGATACAGATTGGAAGGGAAGAAGTCAAGCTCTCACTATTTGCAGATGATATGAGAGTATACATAGAAAGACCTAAAGAATCCAGTAGAAAATTACTGGAAGTTATTAGGCAGTATAGCAAGGTATCAGGCTACAAAATCAATGTACAAAAATCAGTGGCATTTCTTTATGCAAACACTAAATCTGAAGAAGAAGACATCCAGAAATCACTCCCATTTACTGTTTCAGAAAAATCAATCAAATACCTAGGAATAAAGTTGACCAAAGAAGTGAAAGACTTGTATACTGAAAACTATGAGTCGCTACTCAAGGAGATAGAAACTGATACAAAGAAATGGAAAGATATCCCATGCTCATGGATTGGAAAAATAAATATCATCAAAATGAATATTCTCCCCAGAGCCATATACAAATTTAATGCAATACCCATCAAAGTTCCACCAGGCTTCTTTAACAGAATAGAACAAACACTACGATCATTTATCTGGATCCTGAAAACACCTATAATTGCCAAAACCATCTTAAGGAAAAGAAACAGAAATGGAGGCATCACACTCCCAGACCTTATACTATATTATAAATCCATCATCATCAAAACAGCATGGTACTGGAACAAATATAGGCACACAGACCAGTGGAACAGAATTGAAAGCCCAGAAGTAAATCCCAACACCTATGGGCATCTAATCTTTGATAAGGGGGCCCAAAGTATTAAATGGAAAAAGGAGGCTCTCTTCAATAAATGGTCCTGGGAAAACTGGGTTGAAACATGCAGAAGAATGAAATTGATCCACTTTATCTCGCCAGAAACAAAAATCAAGTCAAATGGATCAGACCTAGATGTCAGACCAGAAACAATCAAATACTTAAAGGAAAACATTGGTAAAACACTTTTCCACCTACACCTCAAGGACATCTTTGATGAATCAAACCCAATTGCAAGGAAGACTAAAGAAGAAACAAACCAATGTTGCTACATCAAATTGAAAAGCTTCTCCACATCCAAAGAAACTATTAAACAAACAGAGAGACCCCTCACAGAATGGGAGAAGATCTTCACATGCCAGACATCAGACAAGAAACGATTCACCAAAATATACAAAGAGCTCAGCAAACTTAGCACCAAAAAAGCAAATGGCCCCATCCAAAAATGGGCAGAGGAAATGAACAAAACATTCACTACAGAGGAGATCCAAAAGGCTAACAAACATATGAAAAACTGCTCTAGGTCACTGATTGTCAGAGAAATGCAAATTAAGACAACACTAAGATACCACTTCACTCCTGTAAGAATGGCATACATCAAAAAGGACAGCAACAACAAATGCTGGAGAGGATGTGGGGACAGAGGAACCCTTTTACATTGCTGGTGGGAATGTAAATTAGTACAGCCTCTGTGGAGAGCAGTCTAGAAAACTCTCAGAAGGCTAGACATGGACCTTCCATATGACCCAGTAATTCCTCTCCAGGGTTATATCCCAAGGAATCCATAACACCCAACCAAAAAGAGGTGTGTACTCCTATGTTCATAGCAGCACAATTCATAATAGCTAAAACCTGGAAGCAACCCAGGTGCCCAACAACAGATAAGTGGCTGTGAAAGCTGTGGTATATATACACAATGGAATACTATGCAGCTATCAAGAACAATGAACCTACCTTCTCTGACCCATCTTGGGCAGAGCTAGAAGGAATTATGTTAAGTGAACTAAGTCAGAAAGATTAAGATGAGTATGGGATGATCCCACTCATCAACAGAAGCTGACTTAGAAGATTTGAAAGGGAAACTAAAAGCAGGACCTCATCAAATTGTAAGTAGGGCACCAAAGTAAAAACCCAGTGGTGAGGGGTAGACATGCAGCTTCCTGGGCCAGTGGGGGGTGGGAGTGGGCGGGAGGGATGGATCACAGTCCTTTGGTGGTGGGAATGGTGTTTCTGTACACTCCTAGCAAATTTAGACATATAAATCAGTAGTTAATTAATATGAGAGTGGGAAATTAATTGTATGTCTCAAAGTTTCTCAAAAGACAAACTGAATCTTTTTAATATATAGGCTATGTATTTGATATGCGGACTCTCTCAAAAGCCTAGACCAACTAGATTAGAAGCATCCAATAGCACAGCTATATACAAGAGACTGGATACTGTACAGCAAACCATAACAAAGGGACTTTTCAAAGTTAACCCAATTAACAAATAATGTGATGATAATATTAACTATCGATTGTCTTTTTGAACCCTAAGACAGCAGGAACCTCACATCTTCACTGTAGAGCCCCTACTTCCCCCAGTCCTGGAACCCTTGGATAGGGGCCACTTTCCCGTATGCATCTCCCAATCCAAACCAAATAATATTGCATCCGCCGATCACAACCTAACCAAAGCAACGATTGCCACCTCAACATGCTTCACCTCAGACTGTATCCAGAGACTTCACGTGTGGAATGACAACCCTTCAGCTTCATTACTCGGGTGAGACCTTTCCTTTTGTAGTACACTCTAATTTCATCTGAGGTAGTTCACTTTCTAACAAAGTCCCATAACCTAGATATACACCAGTTTCTGTGAGAGAGAGCTTATGTGCACACGTATCCATAAACTACTGCAAAATATAAACCTGAAAGCAGAAGTACACTAGAGTTTACAATGAGTACCTCCCTAACACTTCCTCTCTACTATTCCAAGCTTGGGATCCATGATTGCTCAACAAATTGTTTGGCTTCATATGTTAACTCTCTTTTCAATCACCAGGTTCTAGATGCCACCAGGATGCTGTCTAGGCTTCCCTGGATTGAAGACCCCACCAATGTGTCCTGGAGCTCAGCTTCCCCAGAGACACACCTTACTAGGGAAAGAGAGAGGCAGACTGGGGGTATGGACCGACCAGTCAACGCCTATGTTCAGCTGGGAAGCAATTACAGAAGCCAGACTTTCTACCTTCTGCAACCCTCAATGACCCTGGGTCCATGCTCCCAGAGGGCTAGAGAATGGGAAAGCTACCATGGGAGGGGGTGGGTTATGGGGATTGGGTGGTGGGAATTGTGTGGAGTTGTACCCCTCCTACCTTATGTTTTTGTTCACTAATCCTTTCTTAAATAAAAAATTAAAAAAAAAAAAAAGAAGTAACCCACCCAGGACAACTAACTGACATAAATGTAAGACATGGATGATAAATAGAGAGAAACAGCTATTCCTCCTTTTAAGTTCTTCACAATTTATTAGTAGCCTAATAATTATTAACAAAATTATAAGTTAACAGGGATGCAATTTCAAACAGTTCTTACCACCAGAGTTCCATGTTCCATCTCCTCTATTGGAAACTTCCCTATTCTTTATCCCTCTGTGAGTGTGGACCAAAATTCTTTATGGGATGAAAAAGATGAGCATTCTTGCTTCTCTAATAGCTTCTCTGCCGGACATGACATAGGCATATGTATCCGTACCTCCAGCCTGTTTCTGTCATTTTTCTAGTAGAGTAGGGTTCAGAAGAGGTGAGACTTTGGGACACATTCCCAGGATGGAATCACAGGATGTAATCACAGTAGCACTTGCAACTTGGTTGCTGAAAGGAAGTAAGATATAAAGCGGGACAATTTTTTTAATAAAGAAGAACCAAATGTAGGAATAGAGTAGATAAAACTAGGGGTTTTCATGTGTGAAGAAGTTAGGAGGTCTATTTTAGGTATGTTCTAAGGGGCCCATGGTATGTCTTTCTTTCTTTCTTTCTTTCTTTCTTTTTTTCTTTCTTTCTTTCTTTCTTTCTTTCTTTCTTTCTTTCTTTCTTTCTTTCTTTCTTTCTTTCTCTTTCTTTCTTTCTTCCTTCCTTCCTTCCTTCCTTTCTTTCTTTCTTTCTTTCTTTTTCTTTTTTTCTCTTTCTTTCTTTCTTTCTTTCTTTCTTTCTTTCTCTTCCTCTCCTTCTCCTTCTTTCCTCAGCTCTCTCCCTCCCCCCCTCCCTTCCCCCCTCCCCTTCCCCCTTCTTCTTCTCCTCCTCCTCCTCCTCCTCCTTCTCCTTCTTCTTCCTGAGCCTAATAGCTAACATATATGTGGGCTAAAACTATTGTCTGGGAAGATGATGTAAAAGTTGACAATAAGACTAGAAAGCTGGGAGTCAGGTGGTAGTGCAGCAGGTTAAGCGCATGTGGCTCAAAGTGCAAGGACCAACAAAAGGATCCAGGGCTCCCACCTGCAGGGGAGTCGCTTCACAGGCGGTGAAGCAGGTCTGCAGGTGTTTATCTTTCTCTCCCCCTCTCTGTCTTCCCCTCCTCTCTCCATTTCTCTCTGTCCTATCCAACAACAACAACATAAATAACAACAATAACTACAACAACAATAAAAGACAACAAAGGAAACAAAAGGAAAAATAAATAAATATTAAAAAAAAAACTAGAAAGCTGAATTAGGACAGAGAGTATCTCCCAAACTTGAGGAACTTCTATGTTCTTAAGAGGTCACCTAACAGGGCAACTAACTGAGCTAAATGCATGGTATAGATCACAAACAGGGAAAAAACATCTCCCCCCCTTTACTTTTTCTTAATGAATCTGTATGTTATTCCTCTAGTTATTCTGAACTCTCCCTGTATAACTCAGGATGAAGCTTGCAGGATTTCATACAATACAACCATAAATTCATTGGTGGTCAGGAACATTCCACAGTGAGTGAGTTTCATCTTTGCTGGGTTGTCTTAAATTTGCCTTCCTATCTGGCAGCAGGTGGGATTTCAGGTTTCTCATCACTGTAAAAATAATGTAATCCCATCTGAAATTAGAAAACAGCTCCCAGGAATAAAACTTGAATATGCAGCTGACATTTGGGGAAGAGAGAAGCAGGCCTCCACTGACAGAATGGGATGACTAACCTCCAGGGCTTTTCTGAAAAGTTAATAGTACAGTCACTGGCCATCTTCTCATCTGAGGCATTCAGTTATCTATGCTTTGGTCCTATGAGTGCTAACCTTGTTGAGAGTCAAATGTTATAACTTTATGTTCTGTTTTTCTTCTATTTTGGCCTATAAGGTTTTCACTGGCACTTGGTGCTTGTACTATGAGCACATCACTCCTGGAAGTTTTTTTTTTTTTCCACTTTATTGGACAGGATTGAAAAAGTTGGAGAGAGGAGGGGGGATAGAGAGGAAGAAAGATAGACACCTGTAGACCAGCTTCATAACTTGTGGAACTTCCCGCCTACAGGTGGGGAATGGGGGCTTGAACATGGATCCTTGCATAGGTCCTTGCACTTCCTACTATGTGTACTTAACCCAGTATGCCATCAGTTGGCCCCTAGCTTTATCTTTTCTTTGTTATATACAACTACTTCTCCCAACTGAATTGTCAGTTTTAAACATAGTCAAGTTTTTCCTTAGTAATAAAAAGTAAACATTCATCTCTTCATTTTTCCATATTTTGTTCCCCTTTTACTGCCTACAAGAATCTTTATTTCATGCTATTTAGCCCTTAACTCTTATAGTCTGGTTTCTATCCTCACCTTTGCAACTAAATCGAGCCACATATAGATTATTAAATTCAGTGAGCATTTTTTTCTCTCCTGTATTTTAAACATTTGATATAGTTGACTTCTCCATTTTTCTTAAAATACTCCACTCTCTAAATTTCCAAGACAAAGCTTTTCTTTTCAGGAAACCACCCTAGGGCCATGAAGTTCATATTTCATGCTGACCATTTGGTAAATCTTGAAATATAATCAAGCATGAAGAAAGTCAATAATTCAAATGTGTTAAGGAAGTGCTATGTAATAAGTGTTAACTGCTTCTTTTAAAAAAAATTATTGTGTTTATCTATTGGATAGAGACAGCCAGAAATCTAGAGGGAAGGGGGAGATAGGGAGAGAGAGAGAGAGAGAAAGAGAGAGAGAGAGAGACCTGCAGCACTGCTTTACTACCTGTGAAGCTTCCCCCTTCAGGTAGAGACTAGGAACTTGAACCTGGGTCCTTGTGCATTGTAATATGTGCACTCAATCCGGTGTGCTACCACCCGGCCCCCTTAACTGCTTCTTTATTTTTATATTTCAGTTCTTAAAAAGAATACTGTCATGGGATAGGCAGTGAAGCACCTGGGTAAGCATTCACAGAACAGATCATAAGGATCCAGGTTCAAGCTCCTGGTCCCTACCTGCAGGGAAAAAGTTTCACGAATGGTGAAGTAGGGCTGCAGGTGTCTCTAAGTCTCCTCCACTCTCTACTTCCTCCTCCCCCCTCAATTTCTCTATGTCTCTATCATATAATAAATAAGTAAAAAAAAATTAAAGAGTAGTGTCTTAAAATATTCATAATAGCCTGTGGTCTTTTTTTCTTTTTTAAAACTTTATTTATTTATTTATTATTTATTTATTTATACCAGAGCACTGATCAGCTCTAGTTTATGGTATTGTGGGGACAGAACCTGGAACTTTGGAGCCTCAGGCTTAAAGAGTCTCTTTGCATAACCATTATGCTACCTACCACCCTGCTCCAAATTCTTTCTTTCTTTATTTTATTGAGAGAAATACAGGGAGAATGTAAACATAGAAACACCAGAGAGCTGCTCAGCTCTGGCTTATGGTGGTGGTGGGACATTGGAGCCTCAGGCATGATAGTCTTTTGCATAGCCAGTATGCTGTCTCCTCAGACCAGACATTTTTATTTATCTTATTTTAATAAGAGAGATAAAAGGTGAAAGAAGGGGTCAGGAGGTGGTGCACCTCGTTAACTGTTCACATCAGAGTGCACAAGGATCCAGGTATGACCCCCTGGTCCCCACCTGTTAGCGGAAAGCTTCACAAGTGGTAAAGTAGGGCTGCAGGTGTCTCTCTGTATCTCTCCCCTATCTCTCCCCCTATCAATTTCTCTCTGTCACTAATAATAAATAAAAATATATAGTTTTTAAAAAAGATGAAGGAGAGAAAGAAAGAAAGAAAGAAAGAAAAAGAAAAATCAATTGATAAATAGATTGATGGATACATAGACAGACTAATAGAGCCCTGCTCGGCTGTGGCTGATGGTGTTATAGGGGATTGAACTAGAATCTCAATGCCTCAGGCATGAAGATTTTTTACATAGTCACTATAATATATTCTCAGAAGTTTCCCTCCCCCCAAACAATTGCCACTGTCAAAATCTTTGAACTTGAAGGAAACTTGGTATTCAGTTTAGGTTTAAACTTATTTATGAATTAGAGAGGGAAAGAGAGACAGACTCATACAGAGAGAGAGAGAGAGAGAGAGAGAGAGAGAGAGAAAGAACGAACTAGAGCATCATTCTGGCATACGAAGTGAAGGGAATTGAACTTGGGACCTCATGTTTAAGGATCCAACACTTAAATTCATTATACTACCTTTCAGGCTGTGGGACATTCACTTTAGTTTTAACTTCACCAAAATGTTGGATCTTACTCCACTTATCTCCTTTGATCTGAAATATTTGCTTAAGACCAAGTTCTAACCCCACTCCATATTGTCCTGAATTCATGACATGTAAGTGGTCATTGAGTAACTTATTTGAATACTTTTATAGTTATTTATTCTAAGGGTCTGGATAGGTTCAAGTGCTGAAAGAACAGAATCAATAAGAAAACAGGAATTTCATTAAACTGTTAATACTGGGGACCAAGGATCTTTTTATTTTTGTTTTGTTTTTATGTAAACTTACTATTTTTCATATATATTATATACTTATTAATTATTGGATAAAGACAGAGAGAAATTGAGAGGGGAGGGAGAGATAGAAAGTGAGAGAAGCAGAGAGACACCTGCAGCCCTGCTTCATCGGTTGTGAATCTTCTCTTCTGCAGGCGGGGATGCAGGAGCTCAACTCTGGATTTTACATATGGTGATATGTGCAATTAACCAGCTGCTTCACTATCTGGTCCCTTAAGAAATTTCTGATGATATAACTCTGTAATACTTTTAAATTTGTTTAAATTTATTTATTATTGGATGGAGATAGAGAAATTAAGAGGGAACAGGGAGATAGAGAGGGAGAGAGACAGAGAGACACCTATAGTCCTGATTCCCCACTTGTGAACTGTTCTCCCTGATCTTACCACCCTGAATATGTACCATGTGAGGAGTGATTTGATGGTGTGCAAGTTAAGATAATACAGTACAGAGATTGTTATGCAAAATATGTTCATGCCTGAGTACCCAAGAACCTAGGTTAAATATAACACCATAAACAGAGTTGAGCAGTGCCCTGTTACCCACTCCCCCCCACACACCCCAAATGCAGTACTTTCAAAAAGTTTTACCAGTACAAAGAAACCTAGGAATGATTAGTGCTTAATTACTGAAATGATTAATGCTTAAATTATTGAAATAAGTCTCTACTTGGAAGGTAGAGCTAAATTATCCAATGTTGTACTTCATCACTTTTGCCTGATTCTTATATTATTCTCTGAGGGTCATTTATTGTTTTACCCCTAGAAATTATTCACCACTATTCTCTGAGGGAACAATTTTGGCCTTCATTTGAGGTTAATTGATTGTCTGATAATTTCATGTTTGTGTGTCTCTGTTGTATTGTCTAGAAACCATCCCATGGATCAAGAGTTACAAAATAGAAAAGATAAACAACTAGACAGCTTCTATGAGACCCATAACAATATCCCAAATGGATGGTGGCATTTAAGACAGATAGCAAATGCCAATTTGAAGGCTCTCTGTAAGAATTTTGTGTTTCCCATTAGATAAACAATACAGCCTCCATCTAATTTGCAAGTTTAAAATTGCAAATCCAACTCTTGGGAGAAAATTGGGTGAATCACAAGTGACTATTGCTTAAGTTTCACATGAGTAAATATATTGGTTGTGTTGGTATTATTCAACACTAAGAACCACAAAATACATTTTCATATCATTTTATTTGTTGAAGAATGACACAATTATTTTCAGAATAATTAACTCCTCAGTTTAGTGACTATTATGTTCTATTATAATAATTAAAATCATACCCTGCTATTTGGATGAACTCAATAGAATAATGATTTCTTAGGGGGAAGATTTAATCAAATCATTATTTCTTCTCCAGGATTGAAAGTTTCTGTAAGTTATTTTAATTCATTGTAGCACTGCTTAATTTCAAAATTTTCTGCTGTCCTATGAAAAGAAATATCACAAAAAATATGGCAGTCTCAACCCACCCTTGAACCATCTGTGCATAATTGTTATTGGAGCAATGCCAAAGCTTGGCAGAAAGCAGAATTAATGGCTGGGCACAGTAATGAAGCTACAGATGGTGGGACTACCTGAAATCAGGTGGGTGGGAGCAGGTGATAGGCAGAATGGTGGTATTTCAGGGCAGAGATCTATTTAAAAGAGCTCTAACCAGGAAGTGGAGGAGAGCAAGCAGGAATCAATAGCTTTCCTGGGTAGGAGGTTGGCAAGAACTCAGAAAGGCATGAAGGACCCCAGACAAAACTACTGTAATATAAGAACACATTCCTGCCTTAACAATTAGGCAGGTTTCATAGTGTAGTGGTTATCACGTTTGCCTAACAATTAAGTTAAATATAAGATAAAAAACTAAGGGAGTTGGTGTAAAACTAGGTACTGGTGTGAGAACATGAGGGTCGAGAGCTAAGATTGTTTGAACACTGGAGAACTAGCTCATTTTGGAGCATAATGGTGAGACTGGCAATCCTATTTAGTTGACTGGCAGGTACTACTGCAAATACATGCTTTGTCTCAACTTGACTTATCTCATATCCTAGATTCAAAGAATAGGAAGCGATGATCTGTACTAAATGAGGTAGGAGTTAGGCATTTAAACAGAAAATGTCTAAAACAAGAGCATTAGGGGAGAGAAAGCAAAATATACTTGCCCAGAAATGCACTGATTACCTTAGATCATGGGTGAAGTCCCTTCTTTCTGTCAAGGGCCATTTGGATATTTATAATATCATTCACAGGATATACAATGTTACTCATTTAAAAATTAGCACATTATGTTACTATGAAAAAAAAAAGCAGTTTCTTGGACAGAGCCAAGCCAATGTGGCTCATGGACCATCTCCATCCTTTAGATAAAGTCAGGTTGTTCTATAGCTCCATCACATGTCCTTTTGAGTGTTCACGGTTCTGGAGTAAGTGGTAGTTCACAGCCGTACTGTCAAAATTCATGGGATAGAAATATCTACAGAGGTTAGAAAAATCATATAACAATGTTTTCCAAGGAGAAGGGACTTGATATTTATTTGATAAATACAATAATTTAAGTAAATAGTAAATCAACAGCAAATTTATTCTGTCACTTGAGAAGTTCTCAGATTCTCTAAGCAAGGGAGTGGAGTCAAGGGACATAATTTGACTGGTTACTCTTTTTGTTATGCTTATTTTTTCTTACCACTTGCATTATATTATAGAAAGCATTTATATTACAAAGTTGAAACTTTCTAGTCCCAGTGAAAGAAAAACATATAAAATTTGAGCAAGAACAGATTCTCCAAATATAGTAAGTACAAAATGTAAAAATGTTTTCTAAGGAGGAGTCGAGTTTACTTGGAAACTGGGGTTTTTTGAATTCTCAATTTCATAAAATCATAAAAGTAATTGAGAGGATAGATATGAACCTTTCTTGAGGAGCTCCAGGTATTTTTACCTTACTTGCCATTCTACCCTATTGGTCCAAATGATCTCACTGCTAGCAATATAATTCTAGCACATTTTTTAGGGAAAATGATGTCCCTGATGTGCTTAGTCTATAGCAGATGTTATACAACTGGCTATTGATGCAGAACTGGATTGAGTGGATAGAGAATTTTATTTTCAGTATTGATAACATAGAGCTGGTGCTGGGATCCCAGTTCAAGCCCCACTTTCCCACCTGCAGGGGAGTTACTTCGCAAGTGTTAAAACAGGTCTGCAGGTATCTATCTTTCTCTCCCCCTCTCTGTCTTGCCCTCCTCTCTCAATTTCTCTCTGTCCTGTCCTGCAACAACAAAAACAACAACAAAACAATAACAGCAACAACAATGGGAAAAGTATGACTTCCAGGAGCAGTGGATTCATGGTGCAGGCACCAAACCCCAGAGATAAACCTGGGGGGGTGGGAAGACAAAAAAAAAAAAAGAAAGAAAGAATATAAATAGCAGAATCTTTTGTACTCCATGTGGGTCTGGTCTGATCTGGATACAAGTAAGGTTATTTAAGCTTACAGTAGCAATTCATATGTTGGTTCTTTGAAATTAGCACTACCTATGTCCTATGTTCAGCACACTTATTATAAAAGCTAGTCATATATGTCACCTAGCCATGTATGTCACCAAGCCATGTATGTCACTAGTATTAGTCTCATACTAATTTTTTGTGTGCCATCTCTGGGGATTTACAACACTGAGCTAACTTTTCTAGATAAAAAGAGGTAGAGGCAGAGACATAAATACGCACTAGAGTACTAAAGTTTCCTCTACTGTGGTAAGGGACGAACTCAGTATAAAACTTTTATTTCTGCACCTTATCAATGCATCCTGCATCGAGCCTTTCTATTTTTTTATTTTTTTAAGATTTTATTTATTTATTAATGATAAAGATAGGAGTGAGAAAGAGAGAGAGAGAGAACCAGACATCACTCTGGCACATGTGCTGCCGGGGACCGAACTCAGGACCTCATGCTTGAGAGTCCAGTGCCCTAGCCACTGTGCCACCACCTCCCAGACCACGACTTTCCATGTTTTTCTAAGCAAAAAGTCATCATAATTTTTCTGATAAACCATTATATATATATATATATATATATATATATATATATATATATGTGTGTATGTATATGCAAAGGGAGAGAAACAATGCAATACTTATGGTCAGTCAAATGAAATCGCATGGAACATATATAATTATGAACAGTAGGTAAGTAGGTAAAGAGGAGTGTGAGTGGGAGAGGCGCATAGATCTATTTATGAGAGAGTCATTGCAAGAATGTAGAGATGGGGGAGTAGGGTAGTAGCACAGCAGGTTAAGCACATGTGGCACAAAGCTCAAGGACCAGCATAAGGATACTGATTCAAGTCCCTGGCTCTCACAAGCAGTGAAGCAGGTCTGCAGGTGTCTATCTTTCTCTCCCCCTTTCTGTCTTCCTCTCCTCTCTTCATTTCTCTCTGTCCTATCCAACAACAATAGCATCAATAACAACAACAACAATAACTACAATAATACAACAACAAGGGCAACAAAAGGGAATAAATAAAAAAATAAAATTAAAAGAAAAAATCTTTAAAAAAAAGAATGTAGAGATGGGACAAAACTGCAGATGTGGGGCAATAATCCACAGTTTAAATATGACTGGATGTCTAAGATATGGGAAGTAAGTTTGCTAGAACTAGAGCTGTAGAAAAGATTAAATCATAATGGACTTCATACTTAGACAAAGATTTTAAGGATCATTTTGGGAGCAGTGAGGGATGACAGGCAATATGTAATTTAGAAAACCTCTGAAGAATGCACATATTAATTTGAATTGGGTAAATCTTAAGGCAGAGAGGACAGTTAGAAAAGGATAGCAGTAGTCTGTAGGAGAGAATTATGAAGAAGACAAAAATAGATCTGAAAATGAAGTGTCTAAATTTGGTTCTTGAATGGCAAGTGATATGAAAGTCATACTGGAGTCAAGGATAATACCTAGATTATTAATTAGGTTGAATGTCAAAATGGTGGTGACAAGAGTTGAAAAAGAAGATAAATGAGAGAAAGTAAGGAATTCTTCCAATGCCCATATGAAAATGTCTGCTGTGCAGTGGGATATGAGTTTGAAGTTCTCAGATAAATGACTGAGGATATCAGGTTGGAAATTATTAACACACAGATAGTTAAAACCATGAAGATGGAGTTGCTTGGTGAGAAGATGGGAATAACTCAGAATTGAGCTCTATATCAGTTGAATAACTACACTTAAGTGGTATGAGAGTAAGAAGAGCCTATACATATAGTGAATACACATCAGGTTGTCCTAAATAGTATCATAATTGCTCTCCATCTGTAATCCCATAGCACTCTCAGTTCTAACCCACAGGAATATAATTTCTTCCTCTTAAAAAGCAATGCACTTTCACTTAGCAGAATAAAATAGTTTTCATGTGGTTAAATGAAGTAGTCCAAAAATCCCATGTGTCCTTTTCCTGCATCCAAGAATGTTAAAATATGATGTACTGTCTCAAAACCATTTTCACTTCATTTTATAAGGATATGTTGACTGGATACATGACTCTGAGTTGACAGTTAATTTCCTTCAATATTTGAACATCATTATTTCATTTTCTACTGAGTTGTGGGGTTTCTGATACATTGCCATATGAATTGCTTTCAGATAAACATGATTCCTTATATACAGGGGGGAAATTCAAATGGTAATGTATCAGAAACCCTGCATTTCAGTAGAAAGTGAACTTACCTGTTTTAAAGAGATTTTTATTGTCAAAGCACATCGAAATAAAACTAAAAACATAGACAATGAAAAGTTCTTTAAAGCAGTCAGATAAAATGATTCCTTACATTTAGGGGAAAGCAATTTGCTATTCTTAGTTGATATTTACTTAGCTCCTTGGATCTGTAGATTTATTCATTCTGCCAAATCTAGGACTGTTTCAGCATTATTTCTCTACATAGATTTGGCAGCACCTTCTTTTTCTTGCTGTAATATGGGAGAATTAGATTTTCAATGATAGTTCCACAAACCCTACTTGCCCATTTTCATTCAATTTATTTCTTTCTCTGTTGTTCAATATATGTCACTTCTGACATTCTGTTTCATATCTCACAGATTCTTTCCTCTATCTTCTTAATTTTATTGTTGAATCTATTTGCTGAGCTTTGTATTTTGCCTATCACAGTTCTTTAGTTTTGAAATCTCAATTTATTTGTTCTCTGTATGTTCTATTTATTTACTGAGATTTTCCATTTCTGTCCTGAGAATTTTCACATTTCCATTTACTAAGCCAATGTAAAATTACTTAAAGTATTTTTATCCTGACAACTTAAACACCTTTGTCAATTAATTTCTTACTATCCCACCACCTCTATTCAGTTTCAGATCTTTATGTCTTTTAGCATAGCAAATGACTTTGACAGAAAAGTGTATTTTAATAAACACATTAATGATTTAATAATGATTAACAAGTTTGTAAGATAACACAGGTATAATTCCATACAGTTCTCACCACCAGAGTTCCATGTCCAATCCGCTCCACTGGAAGCTTCCCTATTCTTTATCCCTCAGGGAGTATGAACCAAAATTCTCCTCTTCCACCACCTCCTCTACTTACTCTTTCTTCTTCTTTTTGCCTCCAGGGTTATTGCTGGGGCTCAGTGCCTGGACTATGAATCCACTATTCCTGTGAGCTTTTTTTTTTTTTTTTTTTTTTTGGATAGGACAGAGGGAAATAGAGAGGTTCGTGGAAGACAGAGAGGGAGAAAGATAGATACCTGCAGACCTGCTTTACTGCTTGTGAAGTGACACCCTGCAAGTGGGGAGCCCAGGGATCCTTGTGTAGGTCCTTGTGCTTTGTACTATGTGTGTTTAACTGGTGCAACACCCCCTGGACCAAAATTCATTATGGGGTGAAGGAGATAGAAGGTCTGGTTTCTCTAATTGCTTCTTCAAGTAGACATGGATGTTGGCAGTTGGATCCAGACCCAGAGCCCGTTTCTGTCTTCTCTAGTTGGATAGAGCTCTGAAGAGGTGAAACTTTGGGATACATTGGTGAGATCGTCTTTATAGAGTGTGACTTGCCATATTAATTATTTTTAAACAAGGAATTAAGATAGACGACTCAGCATATAGCTTTTTATGGTGAGGGAGATAAAATAGGAACAGCTTGGGAAATTCCAGGTTCTCTAATAGAACTTCTTCTAATATTTCAGAGCCGAGAAAGAGAACATTCTTCTCTAATGAAGTTTACATTTTTATCTCAGTGATTTTCACACATTCATAACTACTGGATTCCTTTCCACAATTTACATGAGAATATTCTTTATAGTTTTAGAGATGGTGTGTCTGATACATGATCACCAGTTATCTTTTAATTATTCTGGCATTGACTTTAGAAATTTTACTATATTGTAACTATCTTGAAAGATGGAGTGGTGGCACACCTGGTTCAACACATATATTACCACAAAACTATATTATACAAAGCACTTTGAAATTCTATTTTTATCAAATTTGTTTACCCATACCCAGTAGATATTATCTACTCAGTGCAGTAGTGAACATAAAGTAAAAGATGTTAAATGAATGGCAATCAGATGAAAATTAAAATTGCTCTATTTGCCAACAGAATAGAGTCTTTCTTAAGGAGTTTTTGAACATAATTGATAGTGAATAGGCAAGAAATCCCAGGCTTAAGATTAGTGAAGAATAAGAATGTGGAAAAAATAAATAAATAAGAAGTTTGCTATTTTGTATGCTAGAATGAGTATTAACTTTGAATAAAGACACAATTCAACCATCAAATTAAATGAGTGATAAAATTATCAGGTCTGTTTGAATCAGTTAAAAGAGTCATGGGTCGTGATTGTCCAAGATCATCACAGCTTCACTTCCCCAGCAACAAGATCCTGCTTCTTTCCTTCCCATAAGTGTTTATACTATTCTCTGAATTAAGATTAAGTGGACAGGTGGTGCACCTGGTTAAGCACACACATTACAGTACACTAGGATGCAGATTCAAGCCCCTGGTTCCCATCTGCAGGGGGAAAGCATCATGAGTGGCAAAGCAGGGCTGCAGGTATCTCTCTGTCTCTCTCCCTATCCCCCCGTCCTCTCTCAATTTCTCTCTGTCTCTACCCAATAATAAATAAAAAAATAACATTTTAAGATTAAGCACATGCTTAATAATATCATTTTCAAAGGGCCAGAAATCACTCATTTAAATCATTCTCAAGAGTCTTAGGATTCAATAAACTATAGAAAGCATAGCTTGAAAAAAATCAACTTCATATATCACTATTTAAAAAGAAGCATCAGGGGCAGGAGGTGACTCACCTAACAGAGCTTACTTGTTCCTATGACTGAATACTTGGTGTTGAGGCTCTACAGTGGGAGAGCTGCACAACTGGTAGTCTCTCAGGTCATGTCTATCTCTGTCTTTCACCCTCAATCTAAAGGCAAAACAATGAACAGCAAGAATGGTAGACCCATGCTCATACCTAGCCCAAGCCCTAACTCTGATGGCAAAAACAGACAAAACACACCAAAATAGAATTATCTGGGCATGGCATCAAAACTAGATTGGAAACATTATCTTCCATATTATTTTAATTGTATGGATTTAGTCATATATTACATTTCATAATGTATGATCACTTTCACAATGAACCCTTATTTGGTTTTCTGTGGTAGCTTATTGTTGAACTCTTCTTATATATGTATTTATAATGATTGCTATCTCTCTCAATACTCTCTTCCCTCTTTCCTTTCATGTCTATGTCTATGTTTTTGTCCAGGTCTGTTTGTATCTGTGTCTGTGTCTAAGTCTAAATCCAAGTTTAACACAATGTCTAAGTCTATGTCAATCAATGTCTATGTCTAAATCTACATATATCTTGTTTTCAGGAAACACTGCAGGCTGACTTTAACGTAGAGAAATAGAAATAGAATGAGATGGAGGACAGAAACATAGCACTGCCTGTAAAGTGGGAGCTGGGGTTGAACCTGGGTGACAGAGTTGGCAAAGCAGACACTATTCAAGTAAGCTATTTTATGCCCCTCCATCTATATTTTATACGGTTAGTTTAGAAGTTACAGGATAGAAGGGCCTGGGTGGTGGTACACCTGGTTGAGTGCACACATTACAGTGAACAAGGACCCAGGTTCAAGCTTCCATACTCACCTGAAGGGGGAAATTTCATCAGTGGTAAAGTAGGGCTATAGGTGTCTCTCTGTCTCTCTCCTTCTTAATCTGCCCTTCACCGCTCAATTTCTCTGTGTCTCTATCCAAAATAAATACATAAACATTAAAAATGTTTTTTAAAAAAAGAAATTCCAGGATAGATAAGGATTGATAATTTAAACAAAAATATAACATGCAAAAAGGCCAACATCAGCACCTAAGATATGACTCATTATCTTTTAAGTCCTGGTGTATGATGACAGAGGAGGACCTAGACTGAGAATGAAAGTGTTTTGCAGAGAATTGAGAAATTTTACCAATATATCAACAACTGTATTTATTGTAACCATTAACCCCCTTGATAAAAAGTATAATGTAAAAAACAAAATGTAAATAAATAAATATTAAAACCTAAAAAATAATTGGGTCAAGAATCTCTTAGTTTTATTGCACAAGTAAGAGAACTTGGGCTTATTCCTTAGAACTGTATAAGCACAAACTTAAAAATCACACAACATGGGTTTTCATTAGAGCAATAAACTATAGCATATTTGACATTGCAGACTTCCAGTTTAGTACAGCCACTGTTTCACAGGTTCTACATCTAGGGAGTGCTCATAAATAAATAAATAATAAATTAGTATTTTCTTGGCTGTTACACTTGTTATACCCTTGGGTAACTACTAGTCAATCCAAACAAATAAGCAAAGATTATATTTATTATTGTATAAGGAATATAAATTTTATATATGTCTGACATCACTGAATCTTCTGACCTTACCTTTCTATTTCTCTTAATAACTTAACCTCGTTATACTTAAGACTGGAAGTATTTATTTATTATTTATTTATTTTAAATACTTTTTTGTCCTTGTTTTTTATTGTTGTAGTTATTATTGTTGTCATTGTAGCATGGGAAAGAGAGAAATAAAGAGAAGAGGGAAAGACAGAGGGGGGGGAGAGAAAGAGAGACCTGCTTTGCCACCTGTGAAGCGACGCCCCTGCAGGTGGGGGGGCTCGAACCGGGATCTTTATGCTGGTCCTTGCGCTTGGCGGCACCTGCACTTAACCCGCTGCAATGCCGACTGACTCCCTGTAAACAATTATTTTAACTTGGGAATATACTAGTGTTTTTAAAAAATCTCAGTTTATTTTTTAGAAAATTTTATGCACAGTGCTGTCGTAAAATAAGATGCAAAATTAATCCTTTCACAATTAAAAAAAAAAGATGATCAAAAAAAAGAAAACAGTCAAGGTGATATCTGAAGACTGAAACAGTCAATCCTGACTGACAGTCTAGAGGTTCATCCTCAGTTTTGGTGGAGAGATAACTCAATTAAATGATCTTGTTCAACTAGTGGAAAAGATCAAGCTTTGATTTAAGAGACCAAAACAGTTGGATTTCATAGGGCCTGGTTTGAGCAGAGATAGTAATATAGACAGAAAGCTCAGGAATATATACAGAATTTAATCCGATCTCTTAGAGCCTCACGAAGAAAGGAAGAATGCTAGAGATGATGTAAAACTGATAATTAGAAAATAGTAATTAGAAAAGACTGCTTCCATCATTGAATACATTATTAAAACAGATAACTAAAAAAAAATAATGATGCATAGAAGGGGAAGCAAAAAGTAAAACTTGGACTGGGTTTTGTGTATTGCACCAAAGCAATGGAGTTTGGGAAGCTGGAGGAGTTTTTAGGTCCTGGGGCATGATGGTGGGGGAGAACATAGTCTGTGGGTGAGTGTGTTTTGTAGAAAAATGATAATTTTACACATGTACTAACAACTCTATTTACTGTAAACCATTAATCCCTCAAGTTAAAAAAATAAAAGAAGGGTTAAAATGTATAGCTATACACTGTATGTCAAAAATAAACCAAACTACAGGGGAAATGAAAATTTATACATTTCATTGACCATGAGAAAGTGGAATAATAGACAAGGTAGACTAAGACAAATCAAAGGTTTATTTTGTAAATTCAGAACAACCATTTAAAATGATTTATAGAGACAAAGTGAAGAAAAAAACTGAAGAAAAAAGTCATAAAATAAAATAAACTGAGAGTAATAGAATACAAATAAATTAGCATTAGAAAAAGTATATTAGGGAGTCGGGCAGTGGCTCAGTGGGTTAAGCGCAGTTGGCGCAAAGCGCAGGGACCGGCGTAAGGATCCCGGTTGACTGGTTGAAGCCCCTGGCTCCCCACCTGCAGGGGAGTTGCTTCACGGGCGGTGAAGCAGGTCTGCAGGTGTCTATCTTTCTCTCCCCTCTCTCTCTGTCTTCCCCTCCTCTCTCCATTTCTCTCTGTCTCTATCCAACAACAAAGCAACGTCAACAATGGCAATAATAACCGCAACGAGGCTGCAACAACTAGGGCAGCAAAAAGGGGGAAAAAAGGCCTCCAGGAGCGATGGATTCATGGTGCAGGCACCGAGCCCAGCAATAACCCTGGAGGAAAAAAAAAAAGTATATTAATGATTAATGTATAAGAGTCTTGTGTATATTTCAAGTATATGGTGAAAAAATGTTACTCTAGGAGAAAAAGCAAGACACAATTAAATCTACTTGTGTTAATCATAAATTTTCAGGTATGTAAGAAGTAAAAGAATGTGTTTCATGCTAACCATAATAATAAGAAAGCTCAAAAGACTATATTACTTTCAGAAAAAAAATTCAGAATAATTATCATCTGGGATAAAATGAATTTTAAAGGGCTTAACTCAGTAAGCAATTATTATAGTTCTAATGCTTTTTTAAGACATAAAAGATACAATTGAAGAAATTGACAAACAAAAAATTGTTATTTCAGTACCTTTCTTTTTTG
The DNA here is from genome assembly GCF_950295315.1 of Erinaceus europaeus. Taxonomy (NCBI): domain Eukaryota; kingdom Metazoa; phylum Chordata; class Mammalia; order Eulipotyphla; family Erinaceidae; genus Erinaceus; species Erinaceus europaeus. The sequence goes on along the minus strand of NC_080164.1, from coordinate 102,124,803 downwards.
TTGTTGTTTTAATTTTTTAAAATATTTATTTATTTATTCCCTTTTTGTTGCCCTTGTTGTTTTATTGTTGTAGTAGTTATTGTTGCCGTCGTTAGTGGATAGGAAAGAGAGAAATGGAGAGAGGAGGGGAAGACAGAGAGGGAGAAAGATAGACACCTGCAGACCTGTTTCACCACTTGTGAAGCGACTCCCCTGCAGGTGGGGAGCCGGGGGGTTTGAACTGGGATCCTTATGCTGGTGCTTGCACTTTGTGCCACTTGCACTTACCCACTGCACTACTGCCCGACTCCCTTCAGTACCTTTCTTATTTAAAATCAAAGAAACCTTTAAACTGAAAAAATTGATAAAGAAAGGATTGATCAATATTGCTATTTAACTTTACCCACAGATTACCAAACAAGTGCAAAATTCTCATTAGGTGCACATGGAGCATTCATTAAATTAGAATAAACTCTGATTTTATAAAATAGAGCAAGGTTGGGTATGCAGTATAATATGATACAGAAAGCCTTTCTTGCTTAAGGAATCAAAGGCCTCAAGCCCTAGCACTTCCATAAACTAGAGCTGAACAGTGGTCTCTTATTCTCCTCACTCCTTTTTTGTGTCTACTTCTCCCCCTTGCATCTTTTTTTATGTACCTTTTTCATTGAAATAAATTTAAAAATAGACCATAAAGAAATCAGAAAAGCATGCTTCCATAAATAAATTAAACAATAAAAAACAGAATAAAATATGATATTTGTAAATTAACTTTTTTATTTGTAAATTAACTTGTATTTGTAAATTTGTAAAGTAACTTATAAACTAAAACTTAAAACAGTATTTTTTTCATTAAATTATAATGGGATATAATATCCTACTTGATACAGTACAGGTGGCTCACAGGTAATTTGTATCTATAAATCCATACATTTGGGGGTTCCCAGAAGATGGTGGACTGAGAAGCTGCTAGTGGCTTGAGCTCTGACCATATCTCCTGGAAATGATAGGATTTTCTGCCTTTAGTAGGCCAGTCAATAAGGGGTCCTAGCGGTGACACAAAGGAGGTGACTATAATTTAATTTGTGTTAAGAGAGTAGCAAAAAGGGGAAAAATTTTTTCCTTTTAATTTTTAAGCATACCTCCTCGCCCTTGCACCCCCCCATAACCAGTCCCTGGAGACCACCTCCTAGCAGGCTCCCCTGCTAGGAGCTTCTTTTTTTTATCAAATTCCTGTCCCACCAGGGAGTATCATTCAAAGTCTATACCCTTCTGAAACCTCTGGCCTTTTTTCTTTCTAAGTAGCCAACGCCCCCCCACCTCACCCTGCATAGCTAATTAAATAATTAAAAATAAATAAATTAAAAAAAACCTTTCCTTTCACTGCTCTTTTATGACTGTTCTTTTTCTTATCTTTTTCCTTTATCTCTCTCTCTCTCTCTTTTTCTTTTTCTCATTCTTGTCATCCTTTCTTCCTTAATCCTACAGCTTCCAAAGCCATAGCCCCCAGCCCTCACACCACCAAACAGTGTGCTTTTTTGAATTCACTGATACACATTTGGGAATTATTTTGGGGAAGAATTCTGACTCAGTGTGGACTCTCACTGCGAGTGTCTCTGCTCAACTTCCCTTCCTCCTTTAGCCACCCCTAGAATATACAGTGGATAGTAGATTTGCATAACTGTCTATTTCAACTATCCTTATCTAGTCCTGAGGTTTTTGTTTTTTTTTCTCATTCTTAACAATCAGGTGCCTCTGATCACAAGGTTTGAGGTAATCTGGGACAGGGTTTTTATTTTATTTTATTTTTTACCCTGCTCTATTTTACTATTAATATTATATAAAGGCATATATCTTCCCCCCCCTTTAGGTTGATCAGAATTAACTCTTAGCATATATTTCAGTGGTAGGGTAGTGGGCATCTTATCTATTGTGGGAGGAACTTGTCTCCTTAATCCTACCTCCTCTACAGACTCTCCCATTCCTCTCCCTCCTAGCTAATCAAAAAAATTAAATTAAATTAAAAATAAAGTAATAAAAAAAACCTTTCCTTTCACTGCTCTTTAATTACAGCTCTTTTTCTTATCTGTTACCTTTTCTCTCTCTTGTCCATTCTTTCTTTTTCTTTTTCTTTTTTTTTCTATCTTGTCATACACTTCTTCCTTCCTTCTTCTTTGCCTTTCTGAATTTGTGAATTATTTTGGGGAAGAAATCTGACTCAGAGTGGACTCTCTATGTGTGGATCTCTGCTCTAGTTCCTTTCCCCTCTTGTTACTCCTAGAATATACAGTGGATAGTAGATTTGCATAACTGTCTATTATTGCTATCCCTTCTTACTTTTCTCTTTCTTATTCACTGGGATTTGGTTACTATTTTTTCATGGACTGGAGAAATTGTATGGCTGACTGGTAACGATTAAACTGCTTCAATACTAGCTTCAGTTGTTACTGTAATGCCTGAGGCTGGTGAGTGCAATTGTCATAAAGGTATTTAATACAGTGTTGCTTGTACTCAAGACACAACAACTGAGGAACAACAGAGCATATAAAAAAAAGAAACACATAAATAAAAAATGGGTAGATCAAAAACAAATAAAACTGCTACTCCAATAAATGAAGACAAGAGCCCAGAAGAAACTACAAATCAGCCAGAAGTAACCATAGATAAGAAAAGTATGCAAGCAATAATAAACTTATTAATCACAGAAATGAAAACAACATTGGAGGAAAGGAATGGCAGTATTAGGGAAACAACAGTTGAGACCCCCAAGGAAAATACTAATTATCTTGAAGCGATTAGAGAACTGAAAGCTGAAATAGCTGTAATGAAAAAAGAAGCGGAGGCCAGGGAAAGCAGACTAACAGAAGCAGAAAACAGAATTAGTCAGACAGAGGATGAGTTAGAGAAAACTAAGAAAGAGGTGAAAGAGCTTCAAAAGAGATTGAGAAACACTGAAAACAACAACAGAGACATATGGGATGATCTCAAAAGAAGTAACATTTGTATAATTGGCCTGCCAGTGGAAGAAAGAGAGGAAGGGGAAGCAAACATTCTAGAGGAAATAATAGAAGAAAACTTCCATGCCTGAATAATAGAAAGGACATCAAGATTCAAGAGACCCAGAGAGTACCAAACAGAATCAACCCAGACCTGAAGACACCAAGACACATCATAGTCACAATGAGAAGAAGTAAGGATAAAGAAAGGATCCTAAAGGCTGCAAGAGAGAAACAAAAAGTCACATACAAGGGAAAACCCATAAGCTTATCTGCAGACTTCTCCACTCACACTCTAAAAGCCAGAAGGGAATGGCAAGATATCTATCGAGCCCTGAATGAAAAAGGGTTTCAACCAAGGATAATATATCCTGATAGACTTTCATTCAAACTAGATGGAGGTATCAAAACCTTCTTAGACAAACAACAGTTAAAGGAGGCAACCATCACCAAACTGGCCCTGAAAGAGGTTCTATAACACCTCTTATAAACAAGAACATCACTATAATACTAGCAATATATCAGAGCAAACAAAAAAAATTTTTTTTGAACAATGGCACTATTATACATTAAATCCGTAATATCAATGTCAGTGGCTTAAACTCACCCATCAAAAGGCACAGAGTAGGGGGATGGATGAGAAAACATAATCCAACCATATGCTGCTTGCAAGAATCCCATCTGTCACAACAAGATAAACACAGACTTAAAGTGAAAGGATGAAAAACTATCATACAGGCTAACGGACCACAAAAAAGGCCAGGAACAGCCATTCTCATCTAGACACGATAGATTTTAAATTAAATAAAGTAATAAAAGATAGGCAAGGACATTACATAATGATTAGAGGATCAATCAGCCAAGAAGACTTAATAATTATTAACATCTATGCACCCAATAAGGGAACATCTAAATACATTAAGCACCTAGTGAAAGAATTTCAAAAATACATCAATAGTAATACAGTAATAGTGGGAGACTTCAATACCCCACTCTCAGAGAGATCAACAAAGCAGAGAACCAATAAAGATACAAGAAATTTGAATGAATAGATTGACAGACTAGACCTCTTGGACATTTTCAGAGTCCTTCATCCCAAAAAACTGGAATACACCTTCTTTTCAAATCCACATAACACATACTCAAGGATAGACTACATGTTAGGCCACAAAGACAGCATCAATAAATTCAAGAGCATAGAAATCATCCCAAGTATCTTCTCAGACCACAGTGGAGTAAAACTAACATTTAACAACGGACAGAAAATTATTAAAAGACACAGAATATGGAAACTAAACAACATACTCCTTAAGAACCACTTGGTCAGAGACTAACTCAAGCAGGAAATTCAAATGTTCCTGGAAACAAATGAAAATGAAGACACAACCTATCAAAATATTTGGGACACAGCTAAAGCAGTACTGAGAGGGAAACTTATAGCCATACAATCACATATTAAACACCAAGAAGAAGCTCAAATGAATGACCTTACTGCACACCTCAAGGACTTAGAGGAAGAGGAACAAAGGAACCCTAAAGCAGCCAGAAGGACAGAAATCACTAAAATTAGAACAGAAATAAACAACATCGAAAATAAAAAAAAAACATACAAAAGATCAATGAAGCCAAAGGTTGGTTCTTTGAAAGATTAAACAAAATTGACAAACCCCTAGCCAGACTCACCAAACAGAAAAGAGAGAAGACTCAAATTAATAGAATTGTAAACAATGGAGGAGATATCACAACTGACACCACAGAAATCCAGAGAATCCTGCAAAACTTCTATAAAGAACTATACGCCAAGCAAGAGAATCTGGAAGAAATGGAACAATTCCTAGAAGCATATGCCCTTCCAAAACTGAACCAAGAAGAACTACAAAATCTAAATGCACCAATCACAGACAAAGAATTTGAAACCATTATTAAGAATCTCTCCAACAACAAAAGTCCTGGACCAGATAGCTTCACAAATGAATTCTACAAAACTTTCAGGAAACAGTATCCATAATTCTTAAGCTTTTCCATAAGATTGAAGAAATAGGAATACTCCCTGCCAGCTTCTATGAAGCCAACATCACCCTGATACCAAAAGCTGATAGGGACAGAACAAAAAAGGAAAACTACAGACCAATATCTCTGATGAACATAGATGCTAAAATATTAAACAAGATCTTGGTCAACCAGATACAGCAACATATCAAAAAGATTGTTCATCATGACCAAGTGGGATTCATCCCAGGAATGTAAGGCTGGTTCAACATCTGTAAGTCAATCAATGTCATTCACCACTTCAATAAAAGCAAAGCCAAAAACCACATGATTATCTCAATAGATGCAGAGAAAGCCTTTGACAAGACCCAACACCTATTCATGCTCAAAACGCTACAAAAAATGGGAATAGAAGGGAAATTCCTCAAGATAGTGGAGTCTATATATAACAAACCTACAGCCAACAACTCAATGTTCAGAAGCTGAAAGCATTCCCCCTCAGATCAGGGACTAGACAGGGATGTCCACTGTCACCATTACTCTTCAACATAATATTGGAAGTTCTTGCCATAGCAATCAGGCAAGAGAAAGAAATCAAAGGATTACATACTGGAAGGGAAGAATTCAAGCTCTCACTATTTGCAGATGATATGATAGTATATATAGAAAAACCTAAAGAATCCAGCAGAAAATTACTGGAAGTTATTAGGCAATATAGCAAGGTATCAAGCTACAAAATCACTGTACAAAAATCAGTGACATTTCTTTATGCAAACACTAAATCTGAAGAAGACATCCAGAAATCACTCCCATTTACTGTTTCAGAAAAATCAATCAAATACCTAGGAATAAAGTTGACCAAAGAGGTGAAAGACTTGTATGCTGAAAACTATGAGTCGCTATTCAAGGAAATATAAACTGATTCCAAGAAATGGAGAGATATCTCATGCTTATGGATAGGAAGAAAAAATATCATCAAAATGAATATTCTCTCTATAGCCATATACAAATTTAATGCAATACCCATCAAAGTCCCACCAAGCTTCTTTAAGAGAATATAACAAACAATAAAATCATTTATCTGGAACCTGAAAACAAATAGAATTGCCAAAACCACCTTGAGGAAAAGAAACAGAAATGGAGGCATCACACTCCCAGACCTTAAACTATATTATAAAGCCATCATCATCAAAACAGCATGGTACTGGAACAAAAATAGGAACACAGACCAGTGGAACAGAATTGAAAGCCCAGAGATTAATCCCCACACCTATGGACATCTAATCTTTGATAAGGGGGCCCAAAGGATTTAATGGGAAAAGGAGGCTCTCTTCAATAAATGGTGCTGGGAAAACTGGGTTGAAACATGAAGAAGAATGAAATTGAACCACTTTATCTTACCAGAAAAAAAATCAACTCCAAATGGATCAAAGACCTAGATGTCACAAGAAGCAATCAAATACTTAGAGGAAAACATTGGTAAAACAGTTTCCCACCTACACCTCAAGGACATCTTTGATGAATCAAACCCAATTGCAAGGAAGACTAAAGCAGAAACAAATGGGACTACATCAAATGGAAAAGCTTCTGCACATCCAAAGAAACTATTAAACAAACAAAGAGACCCCTCACAGAAGGGGAGAAGATCTTCACATGCCATATATCAGACAAGAAACTAATCACCAAAATATATAAAGAGCTCAGCAAACTTAGCAGCAAAAAAGCAAATGTCCACATCCAAAAATGGGCAGAGGATATGAACAAAACATTCACCTCAGAGGAGATCCAAAAGGCTAACAAACATATAATAAACTGCTCTAGGTCACTGATTGTCAGAGAAATGCAAATTAAGACAACACTAAGATACCACCTCACCCATGTGAGAATGACATACATCAAAAAGGACAGCAGCAACAAATGCTGGAGAGGTTGTGGGGACAGAGGAACCCATTTACATTGCTGGTGGGAATGTAAATTGGTACAGCCTTTGTGGAGAGCAGTCTGGAAAACTCTCAGAAGGCTAGACATGGACCTTCCATATGATCCAGTAATTCGTCTCCTAGGGTTATACCCCAAGGACTCCATAACACCCAACCAAAAAGAGGTGTGTACTCCCATGTTCATTGCAGCACAATTCATAATAGCTAAAACCTGGAAGCAACCCAGGTGCCCAACAACAGATGAGTGGCTGAGAAAGCTGTGGTATATATACACAATGGAATACTATGCAGCTATCAAGAACAATGAACCCACCTTCTCTGACCCATCTTGGACAGAGCTAGAAGGAATTATGTTAAGTGAACTAAGTCAGAAAGATAAAGATGAGTATGGGATGATCCCACTCATCAACAGAAGCTGACTTAGAAGATTTGAAAGGGAAAATAAAAGCAGGACCTGACCAAATTGTAAGTAGGGCACCAAAGTAAAAGCCCTGTGGTGAGGGGTAGACATGCAGCTTCCTGGGCCAGTGGAGGGGTGGGAGTGTGTGTGAGGGATGGGTCACAGTCTTTTGGTGGTGGGAATGGTGTTTATGTACACTCCTAGCAAAATGTAGACATATAAATCACTAGTTAATTAATTTGAGAGGGGGAAAATCAAAGTTTTTCAAACAGAAACTGAATCTTTTTAATATATAGGCTGTGTATTTGACATGCAGACTCTCTCAAAAGCCTAGACCAAGTAGATCAGAAGCATCCAATAGCACAGCTATATACAAGATACTGGATACCGTACAGCAAACCCTAACAAAAGGACTTTTCAAAGTTAACCCAATTACCAAATAATGTGATAATAACATTAACTATCGATTGTCTTTTTGAACCCTAAGACAGCAGGAACCTCACATCTCCACTATAGAGCCCCTACTTCCCCCAGTCCTGGAACCCTTGGATAGCGCCCACTTTCTCGTATGCCTCTCCCAATCCATATCAAATAATATTGCATCCGCCGATCACAACCTAACCAACGCAACGATTGTCACCTCAATATGCTTCACTTCAGACTGTGTCCAGAGACTTCACATGTGGAATGACAACCCTTCAGCTTCATTACTCGGGTGAGACCTTTCCTTTCATATTATACTCTAATTTCATCTCAGGTGGTTCACTTTCTAACAAAGTCCCAAAACCTAGATATACACCAGTTTCTGTGAGAGAGAGCATATCTTCACATGTATCTATACATTATTGCAAAATATAAACCTGAAAGCAGAAGTACACTAGAGTTTGCAGTGAGTACCTCCCTAACACTTCCTATCCACTATTCCAAGCTTTGGGTCCATGATTGCTCAACAATTCGTTTGGCTTTGTATGTTAACTCTCTTTTCAGTCACCAGGTTCCAGATGCCATCAGGATGCTGGCCAGGCTTCCCTGGATTGAAGACCCCACCAATGTGTCCTGGAGCTCAGCTTCCCCACAGACACACCTTACTAGGGAAAGAGAGAGGCAGACTGGGAGTATGGACCTACCAGTCAACGCCCATGTTCAGTGGGGAAGCAATTACAGAAGCCAGACCTTCTACCTTCTGCAACCCACAATGGCCCTGGGTCCATGCTCCCAGAGGGATGGAGAATGGGAAAGCTATCAGGGGAGGGAGTGGGATATAGAGATTAGGTGGTGGGAATTGTGTGGAGTTGTACCCCTTCTACCCTATGGTTTTGTTAATTAATCCTGTCTTAAATAAAAAAAATTCATACATTTGAAAAAGATTGAAGTTATTACTCTAAATTTCCACATTAAGAAACTAGAAAAAGATGGGAATTCTAAATTCAGAATAAGCAAGATTAAGAGATCATAAAAGCAGAAATCAAGGAAGCTAGTCACCTACATAAGGAGTAATAACTTAACCCCCCCCAACATGAGTATTGGTAAGAATGAATCAAAATGTAAGAAGATATATAAAGAGAATAAAAGAGAAACACAAATTTTCAAAGCTGACAATATCAGGAAGGTCTTACAGATCATACAAACATTAAAGTACTTTGACTTTATAGATAATTTATAGTATTCAAATAGTTTTGATGAAAAACATCACATTTCCTGGATAATATCAATTATTGAAGCTGACATAGAACATTAAAAACTGGAATATTTCTCTATGATCTAAATAATTATAATTTCCAATTAAAAACTTACTACGCAGACTATTCTAAGACGTGAAAGCACTCCATGTGAGTTTTATTACATAATTATGAATAAAACGCTTCCAATCTTAAGTTCTTCAGAAATAAAAGCATAAAAAGGGATTTTTCATAGGAATCTCTAATTCCATTTCAAGTGGTTCCTAACAAAGTCCCAAAACCTAGATATAGACCAGGTCCCATGAGATAGTGCATATATTCACATATATCTAAATTAGGGCAAAATATATACCTGAAAGCAAAAGTGCACAATAGTCTGGAGTGAGTTAATATATGCAGTAAGCAAGTAGAAAGGCAGAAAAAGACACCATAAAGTTCATAATGAAATAGTGTCTACTTAGACTTAGATACCCTCCTCACCTATTTCCTATTATACTTCCCTCACTCACTCCAAAGCAATTCTTATCAAAGCAAGGACTGCAAAAGCTGAATAAGGGCAAGAGGCTACCATACTTCAAAAATGACTCTTTAGTCACTGTCAGACCCCCCATGAGCTTTGGGCCCTAGTTGGGGAGTCCTGAGATTCCCAAACAGACATGATGGGACTAGACCTCAAACAGATCCCTCTCTCCATTGTTACTGGTCATCTCTATCAGGAACAACACAATATCATCCGTTGTGGGCACCCATAGTACCTTGCCCTCAACTTGGATCAACAATGGTAGAGAATGCTCCATCCTCCGAAGGGTTCTTGCTCCCCATTCCCTTCATTGGAAGCTACAGTATTTCTCTCAAGATTGCATATATGAGTTGGCTATTATTTCTACAACTGTTGGTTGTATATATTTGCCCATTTTTTCCCATAGTCCCATCTTTTCTTCTTTTGCAAGTCATACCCACACCTACTTCTGAATAAATCATAACCATATTAATAAACTATTTACAGTTTATTATAGAGAGCGATAAGTAATATCAAAAAGTGCTACTGGGTACAGGTAAACTTAAGAAAAGGGTATTTATTTTATAAACAAAATTTTTTAATAAAATGTCTCAAGAAAAGAGACCTAGTGTCCCCAGAACTGAGTTTACAGTTCCCTCCATTACCTTAATAGCCTTTTTCTCTTGTACAATTTCCTGATCTGTTGAAGGTGCTATGAATGTTTTTATCCTGTGTGTAACCCTCATGCCTATAACTGTTTCCAGTTTACCTGCCCCAACACATTAGAGCTGAAAGCTAGAGACTATGCCTTTTTTAGTCAATGTGGTATATTTTTATGGATTCTTATGCCATAAAAATACAAGGAAATTCTGACATTTGTGGCAACACAGGAGAATCTATAAGATATTGTGCTAAGTAACATCAGTGAATAATGTATAATTCTATAAAAAGAATAGACTGTTGTTGCCAGAGATGGGGAGAAAGGAGCTGTCAAGGAATGAAATGGGTGACGTATATCAAAAAAACACAAACAAGGGCAAGATCCAAGTCCAGGACTCAGATTTTTATCCATTTAATAGTTGATTATTCGTATTTCACTGTTATTGGATTTTCTTTCTCTGGTTAATGATATTGAGAATCTTTTTTTTTGTTTTATTTTCTTTTGTTTGCACATCAGTGTTCACTGAAACTTTATACTTATACAATTCCACTGCTTTTGACAGACTCTTATCTTTTTAAATGTAAGGCAGATAGAAGCAGAGTAGAGAGGGTCCAGGAGGTGGCACACATATTACATGTTCCAGGTTCCAGGATCCAGGTTCAAACCCCCCACTCTCCACCTGCAGGGAGGAAGCTTTGCAATCAGTGAAGTAGGGTTGTAGGTGTTTCCCTTTCGCTCTCCCTCTCTGTCTCACTTGTCCTCTCAATTTCTCTGTTTCTAATAAATAAATAACATATTTGAAAAAAATATTCTGAAAGGAAGAAAGGAGGGGAGGGGCCAGGTGGTGGTGCACCTAGTTGAGCGTACACATTACAGTGTGCAAGGATGTGGGTTCAAGCCCATGGTCCCCACCTGCAAGTGTTGAAGCAGGGTGGCAGGCATCTCTTTGTCTCTTTCTCTCATTGTCTCCCTTACCCCTCTCAATTTTTCTGTCTCTAAATAAATAAAATTATTTTTAAAAAGATTTAAGGAAAAATGAAAGAAATAAAAGAAAAGAGAAAAGGAAATAAACAGAGGGGAGAAAGGCACAGCACTTGTGCACAGTACTCTTGTGTGGTGAGTAGACTTGAGTGCTGTCCTCCTGCACAGGAAAGTGCCCTTTACTGGGTGACTTAGCTCCTCACCAAGAATCTTTTATTTATCCATATTTACATGGTGCGCATGCGTGTGTTAAAATATTTTGATTTTTAAGATTTTTTTCCTTACTAGATCATTTTTTGCAGGAAATAATTGCAAACGTTTTCTTCCCTGTCAACATCTCCGCTTATCATTTTTTTTCTTTCTTTGTTTCAAAGACATTCCAGGACTTTGCACATTTGACATCACTGCTGAGTATCTTCCCTGGACCAATGTTTTCATTATTTTAGAGACAGAAAGAGGAGAAGGACAGATGGAAAGAATAGAAGACACCACAGCAATGTTCCACCATTTATGGAACTCCTGTAGTGCTTTCTTGAAGTGTTGACACTTGAACCCAGAGCCTAGCAAATGGTGTGGTGCTGTACTCTCCTTGGAGAGCTATGTACCAGCCTCTTAATGGTGATGTATTACATTTACTCTTTTTAAATTTTTTATTAGCTTCATTTATTTATTAGATAGAGACAGCCAGAAATCAAGAGGAAGGAGGAGTTGGAGAGGGAAAGAGACAGCACTTGTGAACATTTCCCATGGCAGGTGGGAACTGTGGGCTCAAACCTGGATCCAGCTGCACCACTAGGTGCACCACCACCCAGGCCCTGTGCTAGTTTATCTCTAAAAGCAGAAGTTTCTCTAATTTATGGGATTCACTTGATCAGTTTCTCTTATTCTCATTCTCTCTCTCTCTCTCTCTCATTTCTTTCCTCCTTTTTGTTTCATAAAAGAGAGGTGCCAAACTACCATTCAGCTCTGTCATATTTGTTGTCAAGGATCAAACCAGGACCTCTGACTTGCAAGTTCTCGCTCTCTCTCTGACCCAGTTTTTCCTTTTATAGATTATGGTTTCAGCAGTTTATCTTGTGCCTCATATTTCCTTAGTGATTTCCTCCTGTTTTCTTCCAGTTCTGTGCTATATTAGTCTGTCATTCAATTTTAATTGTTGGGTACAGTGTGAAGTATGGATGGTAGTCCGTTATCTTTTTCATTCTTGTATTTGGATATCTACTGACAGTTCCAACAATCAGTTGAAAAATGACTATCCTTTTTGTACTTCTGATAAAGGCCTGTTAGCCATTCATGCATGTCTGTTTTGGACTTTATTTTATTCTACTTATTTATTTGTCTTTATGTTAGTTTTACACTGACTTGATTACTCTAGCTGTTTAGTATTACTAATCTACTAATTTTAAGCTTCTTTTTTCAAGGTTTCTTTGGTTATTAAAATTTATTGCACTTCCCAAAGAACTGCATAATCAGATAGTTTATTTAAAGGTAGAAACTGGGTGGAGTTTTGATAGAGGATGCATTAAAAATCAATTTTGGGAGAGCATTAGTTCTAGATAATGGAGACCTATTATCACTGCTGTCTGTCCAATTATTTATGTATCTTTAGAATCCTCTTACATATTGTTACAATATGATCATCTCCTTTGGCAAATTCAGCCCTTTGTATTTAGTAATAGCTTTGAATGTAAAATTACATTTATTTTTCAATTTCCTTTTGTTCATTGTTAATGTATAAAATAACTTGGTTTTTAAGACATTATTTTGTATATTCCAATTTTTTTTTGCTCTAGGAGCTTATTTCTTCCTATAGGTTCTATTTCAATCCAGATGTATTTTATTTTCATTCTCATGATGCTAACTAAAAATCCACAGTATAGTCTTGAGTAGAAGTGAAAAATACTAAAGCTCTTATTTTGTTCATATGACTTAGGGGAAATGCTCTTTTTACCTTTATATATGAGCTAGTTCTATCTTTCAGAGTTATTCTCTATCAGGTTGAGAAATTGCTCTTCTATTATTCCTCATTTGCTGAGAACAAATTAGTATCTTTAGCTCTTCTACTAACCTTCCCTCGATATTTTCTTGGTTTCAGTTATTCTCAGAACAACAGAACATCAAACAGATCATATCTTATATATAAGATATATTATAATTATAATTAATATTATATATTATATTATTATATAATAACATAATATATAATATATCTTATATTATTTTATTTAGATAATTCAAATTTAGATTTGAATTTTAACTCCTCTATTTTAATATATATACATATATATATATATTAGGGTATAATATAACACTATATTCATTCAGGTTTGCACCATTATCACTTGATTCTTGTTTTTATTGTGAAATGAGCACAAGACCAGCTAACATCTTCTTAGAAACTTTCAGACATGCAACACAGTATAATTAATGGTAATGCTGTATAATATACCCTCACTACTTATTTATAGCTCAAGGTTCAAGGTTCAAATCTTGAAACACCAAATCTCAGCTTCAATACCTCCCTTGTTCCCTTGGTCCCCATCTGCAGGAGGGAAGCTTCATCTGTGGTGTAATTGCTGCAGGTGTGAGTTTCTCGCTCTTTGTCTCTCTCTGTCTCTCTCTCTCCTCTTCCTTCTCAATTTCTCTCTGTTTCTATCCTAAGTAAATAAATAAATAGGGGCTGGGTGGTGGTGCACCTAGCTAAGTACACACATTACAATATGCAAGGACCCAGGTTCAAGCGTCTGGTTCCCACCTTCAGGGGGAAAGCTTCATGAGTGTTGAAGCAGGGCTGCACATGTCTTTCTGTCTCTCTCTCCATCTCTGTCTCCCCTTCCTCTCAATTTTAACCTATCTCTATCTGATATAAACAAAGATAATAAAATTTAAATTGATTAATAAAGCATATATATATATATATATATGCTTTGTATGCCTGAGGCCCCAGATTTAGTACTTGAAACTGCATATGCCAGAGCAGTGTTCTGGAATCTCTCCCTTGCTCATACACAAATCAATCTGTTTAGAAATAAAAGGCACATTAAACCAAAAATAATAAGTTAGACAGTAGCACCTGATGTTTTATATATTGCTAATAGCAACATAAAATGATAATTTTTAATTAAAAATGGCAAAATTATGTTCCAAAGTCAAACATATATTTAGGATTAGCAACTCTACTTTAGGACATTTACTTCATAGAAATTAAAGCTAAGAATCATATAAAAATCTTGTTCACTGAATGCTTAGAACTATATAATCACCAAAGAGTGGAAATAATCCAAATGCCTTAGAGAAGGCGAATGAATAAACCAACTCAGAAATATTCATACAGAGGATTACAATTCAGCAAATAAAGGAACATATTATTGACACCAAAACTATTTGAAAATAGCTCAAAGGCATTATGCTAAATATAGCTGGTTAACCAATGTTACATAATGGTGTTTTCAGAACATTCTCCAAAAGACTAAACGTCAAAGCTAAAGACTAATAAGAAACTGACAGAATTAGAAGCCAGTAAAGGTTGGCAAAGTTCATCTGGATACTGAGTCTGCTTTGTTATATACTCCACTCAGACTCCAGCCTGTCCCCCACTGCCCAGGAGGAAGCTTTAATGTTGAAGTCTCTCTCCTTCTCCCTCTCTCTCTCCTTCCCTCCCTCCCCCTTCCTTCTCTCCCTTCCCTCTCCTTCCCTCCCTCCTCCCCCCCTCCTTCCCTCCTTCCCCCTTTTTCTCTCTCTAAAATATACAAAACTGCTTGTGTTCTAACTGTGGGTGTTATAATCTATATCAAAACCCAAATAGTTGTGTACCAATAAAATGCTGAACTAAACTATTTGATACATATTTTTTCAATATCAAATCAAGTGTTAGGCATGTAACAGACCAAAAGTCTCTTCTGCAATTTAAATTATCAGAGAATATAGAATGCAAATTTTTTTCTTTATAATTGAGGATTTACTTTGTTGCCAGATCCAATATTAATTATATGAAATTGCTCCATGGGCTTTTAGAGTAATAAGTTCATGTTTCAAAGAATGTGTTTGGCTTAAAGCAGGGTGGCCTAGTAGGGAGGACCCAAGCTCACCTCCTGCCTCTGTGAAGACAAAACTGCACCACCAACACACAGAACAGCCTGTATGAAAATGGGCCTAATACCTAGCTCAACACGCTTCCAGGGTGAGGGATAGTGCTGACATAGAGAGAAGTCTATCCAAGGAAACAAGCCACCTGGGCTGGGGAGACAGCACAGGGGGTTGTGCAAAAGACTTTCATGTTGGAGGGTCTGAGCTCCCAGGCTCAATTCCCAGCACCAACATAATCCTGTGTTGAACAGTACTCTGATCTCGGTCTCTCTCTTCTCTCTTCCTCTCTCTCTCTCTCTCTTCCTCTCTATTTCTCTTCCTCTCTCTCCCTCTCTTCCTCTCTCTATCTCTCTCCACACACACACACAGACACACACATTATTACAGAATAGAAAATAGAAAGATATATATCTTTCTCATTAAAAATAAATGAAATACTAAAGAAGAATAAGAAAGAAAGAAAGAAAGAAAGAAAGAAAGAAAGAAAGAAAGAAAGAAAGAAAGAACAAGCTACCACACACAACTGGGGAAGCCACCACATTCTCATGGTGAATACCAGAGAGGAACTTTCTGGTTATTTTTGGCAAGGGGGTGGGGGGAGAGTAGTCACTGTGATAGGCACCCAGAGCTTTCTCCACAACAGATCTTGCCTAAGGGTGAAACACAATGGACAGGGATCAACTCTGGGTCCTGCCTCTCACAACAGAAAGTCATGCAGTTTCTTTAGACTTACCCACAGCAATTACCAAGATGGACTACATTCTGAGCCATAAAAACATCCCAGAGGTGGCACAGTGGATGAAGTGCTGGACTTTGAGTCTTCAAGTCCCAAATTCAAGCCCCACCATGGCCTGTGCCAGAGTGGTTCTCTCGTCATCTCCTCTTTCTTTCTCATAAATAAATAATCTTTAAAAAGTAAGCAAGCAAAGAAACAAAAACCATCACTGACCAAAAAAAAAAAAAAATGAGGAGGGGAGAGAGCATAATGCTTATGCAAAAAACTTCCATGCTTAAGCCTCAGAGGTTCCAGGTTCAATGCCCTTGTAATAACACAAGCTAGAGTTGAGCAATGCTTTGATCAGTCTCTGACTCTCTCTCTTCTTTCTCATTAAAATAAAATAAATTACTGAAATAATACCAAAATAGACCACACATAAAGCACATTGAATAAATAAGCAGAGTGTAAAATGGCTTTATTCAGAAATAAATCTCTCTGTCAGGAAGTGCCATCTCACTGCAAATTATACCCACCTGTTTCTGACAAAGAAAAAAAGAGCTATGGGGGGGGCAGCTGAAACATTACTAATAATTAACCCTTGATGCACAAATCTACATGTAGAAGACAGAGAACACAAACAGTAGGAAGACACTTGCATTGCATCTAACTGGGAAAATATTTCATTTTGAATCTGCAATGGCCACTCTGCAGTGCTGATAAGAAAAATAAACCCCAAACACACAACAAATTGAATTTATTCAAGGATTTTCTTTAATCAAGTTTCCTTTCACTTAAAGTTGCCTTTTCCAAGAACCTATCAACAGTACTAAGTTAAGACTTAAGGTATTCTGAATGCCTACAGCTCAATAAAGAGACACAAGCTACTGCAAATTGGCAAATTATTTAAACAGACGTTTTACAAAAGAACAGGGAAGAGGAAACAATAGGCACAAAGACATTCATTAATCATCAGGGAAATGTAAATTAAATCTCTTATATTTTTCTAACACCCATGAGAAAGAAAAGCTAAAAATAAGATCAACTATATTAGGTGTTGACAAGGAATACAGAGCAAAGGGAACTCTCAATAAATTGCAGGTGGTAGTGTAAAAAAAGTATAATCATTTTCAAAATCAGCCTGGCAGTTAATTAAAAGTTAACTATGACATTTTACTAAGTTAAGCATTTCCCAGAAGATATGATAGCCTATGTGTACAGACAAAAGGCATATATGAATACAACTAGCAACCTTTGAACATATATCAGTGAATTTATGTATATAGAAAAAGAAGAAAAAGATAACATATCAGATAACATCATTTCAACATGTAATCCATTTAAAAATTTAAGACTTAAGCCATTGTGTATGCGTGTGTGTGTGTGTGTGTGTGTGTGTGTGTGTGTGTGTGTGTGAGAGAGAGAGACAGAGAGGGAGGGGGAGGGGAGAGGGAGAGAGTAAAGGAAAAAGGCAGGCCTTAGCTTGCTCATCTGGTCTGCCAGGGATTGAATGTGGACTTTCAGACACATATTTTTTAAATATATATATTTGAAATTCCATGTGCTAATTTAGAGGTTGGTTATGGATGAGATTAAGATAAATCAGTGACCTTTGGGTGAATCAGACTACCTTTTATATTGTGAATGAGGCTTGTCCAATTAATTGAAGGCCAGAACAATAGGAATAAAGGATCTCAGGAGGGAACTTTAGCAGATTGCCTTTGAACTTCATCAACACCTTTGACTCTACTGTATTGCTAGCTGCCAGCCTTAAGACATTATTGATTCTCCTGCATTTGTATTTATTAGTCTCCGTTATTATGAATTTTCCATATAATAAACTCTCACTCTCTCCCTACAAATAATTTCAAGAATAGGAGCTACTCACTGTCCTAATTCACTGACACTGTTCTTTCAAACAATATTACTATCCAACTTCATGCTAGCTATCAAATTCAAACAAAACTACCATAGTTGTGGGCCTCTAGAAACATGCTTAAATGGACTTCCTAGCTTTTTCCCACCCTCAGATACTAATATCATCTGCTCTATTCCTAATTTTTGGTTCCTATTAATAATTTTTAAAAATTTAACAATTAATTTAATTTAATTTAAATTAAATTAATAATTTTGTCTCACTTCTGCCACTTTCCAGACACACATTGCATGATTCCATCCTGACTTCTCTGGGCAGACAGTCTTAACCAGTGTGTCCTGGAACCTCACCTCTCCATAGCTCTGGCCCACTAGGAAAGAATAGAAACAGGCTGAGGGTGTGGATCAACCTGCCAATACCCAGGTCCTGTGGAGAAGCAATTACATAAACCAGAACTCCTACCTTCTTCACCCCCAAAACAATCTTAATCCATGCTCCCAATAGGAAAGAAGTGACAGGAGAAAGGATAAGAGGGCTCTGAACTTCAGCTCCATCAGGACCTGGAAAGGGGAAGAAAATGAGAGAAACATTTGGATATAGTAATGGTGACATAGGTGGCTTGGAGGGGAAGAGAGGAGTGGACCTGGAGGAAAAAGGGACAATTATGCACAAATGTAGGCAGAGATTTTTAGAGGTGATAGTTGGGCCATGTATGTAACCTGAGGAGAATTACATTGGCTTGCAGTGGGGATAGGAATGGTGTGGAATTATAACCCTGTTGACATATAATGTTGTAAATCAATATTAAATCACTAATAAAATTTTAAAAAATCTAAAAATAGATCAATTTAAGTAGATGCATACTTATACTTATGATACTTGAATAATACTTGAGGCATATGTGAATATGTCTGTTTTAGTTGAATATCAAACCTCCATCCAAAAAGATTACTGAATATAGATATATAGATATGCTATTGATTATGTTCCTCTAGAGAAATTGTATTCCGTATTTTCAGTGTATTGTAAGAAAATCTTTAGTTCGTTACTTGTACTAGCCATGTTCTAAGAGCTTAGTAGACAAAGTAGTGGCTACCATTATAGTCCAAAGAAAATGCTGACAAAATACTTTGTGATTTCTGTTGCAATGATTCAACTTTTCTGCTTTAACCAGGAAGCATCTATAAAGAATAGGAAGCAACTGGATATGGCTATGTTCCAATAAAACTTTATTTATAAAATCAGTCAGCCAGTCACATTTGTCCAGCCACCTGTAATTTGCAATACATACTCTAAAGTACTTGAAGCAATTTTCTAGTTCCATAGTACTATGATTGGAGATAGCCTTTGCATTTCATTAAAGTTGTGCATAATAGTCTCCTTTTAAATGTTAAAGCAATTTTATCTGCATTATCCCTTTTAGTTGTATTTCAAATAGATTAAAAGTTTACATAGACTAGCAAAGTTCTCTTATACATAGATAATTTGGGGTAATTAAAATAATTGATGTAGCTTCTAATTAAAATCAGTCCCTAGAGCTATACTTCGCTAAGTAAAATGATTAGTGAGAGCAGACACAAGGTATAGTGGACTCTGACACCAACATACAATCTCTAAACTTTACATTCTGACTTGAAGATAGTTTTGTCATGCCTCTCTTCCCCCTCCTTCACCTCCAGTGTGTGGGCAGGTGCATATATGGACAGGAATGGGTTCTATATCCATCACTTTCTAAACAATAATATTACTATTTGAAGATTCAGTCCCAATGTTGTGATTTCTACCTAAACTTGAACACTTATTAGTGCCCATAAATTCATCCATTATCAAATGGGGGAAATGGACCAGCAGAGTACAGTCAAAATGATTCTTTTAAACTTCAGGGACACTGTGAACTTCACCAGCAATGGGCACTGGGAATTTACTGAATTTAGTGAATGCAAAACATTGACCTTAACAGAATCAGGCAGTGTTTAGACGGAACTGTGATCATGATAACTTTGTCTGAATGGATGGTTAGGTCAAGCAATTAATTAACTAGACATTAAATCAATTTTAAGTCATTTAATTAATTAACTTGATGCTTAAAATGTGAGCTACATATGCTCCTAAGAGCAAGACATGGTAATAAAATATAGTCATTGCTTTCTCGTATTATTTATTTGCCTCCCTGATTTATTCTGTCTGTCTATCTATCTATCTATCTATCTATCTATCTATCTATCTATCAAACTTTCCTTTCAAGTTTAGTATGCTTATTTTTGAGATGTTATTTATTTATTAATGAGAAACTTAGAAGAGAGAGAAAAAGAACCAGACATCACTTTGTTACATGTGTTGCTGGGCATCGAACTCAGGACCTCATGCTTGAGAGTCCAGAGCCCTAGCCACCGTGCCTCCTGGACCATGACTATAGTATACTTATTTTTGAATTAATAAGAATGATTTGTAGACTAAAAGACTAATTACATATATATATATACAATTATATATAGACTGATTACATGCACACACACACACACACACACACACACACACACACACACACACACACGTTTGATTCCAAGGTTTCCATTGTGAACCTGAGATAGAGTGATTTGGCTCAAACACCAAGGCATGATGAGAAAGTAGACTGGCGTTTGCTGCAACAGTTAGTAACCCACAATGGAATTTCATCAAATGCAACCCCAAACAGATTATTTCTAGTGTTACATATTGAGCAATATATACATTACACCAAAGCATGGAATGAGGAACATCAAAGTAATTTTTCAAGGGCATATACGTGAGGGTGGGTAATGTCTGACCTAGGACACTGTTCTAAATTATGAAAGCCCCTGGTTTCATATGAAATATCCTGTCTAGCCTCAGACCCACGTTTGTACTTTCCAGACTCTGAGAGAGCTACTGGTTTCCATCAGCACTATCTAAATCCAGATTTGTCTGTTGGAGTCTGTTGAACCAAGTTATTCATTAACTCGTGACCTCTATCAAGTACCCATCAGAGAGTGAGAACTGTAATAAAAAGGAGCCACAGCTAGGCAGCATCTGTGTCTCTACTCCACCTATGGTCTTTTTCTTTGAGTAGAATCTATTCACAGACTTCTCTCTCTCTCTCTCTCTTCCCTCTTAATACTTTGAAAAGGCAGCATATGTAAGATCAATTACAGCTGGACATATGTAGATTAGATTAAAGAACCCCAACTAGGACATTGATTATAGAAAGCTGTGTCAATCAGATTTCTCTAGTTCAAAACTCACTGTACTCTACCAGACATAATTTATGCCATGATGTGCTCATTTAGGTTGAAAATTCTATGGCAATATATGTAAAGAAACTCATAACTGAGGCTCCAAATCCCCAAGTTCCATCCCTGTAACAGCATAACCCAGAGCTGAGTTGTGCTCTGGTTGAAAAAAAAAATCTATAAATTACCCTATTTTCATTAGTATGACCCTCTTTTGTCATCCTGTGACAAGAAGAACAACCTTTTTAGTTTAGTTTTGTTTTTCTGAAGTTCACTAGGTCAGTGATCTCTTTAATGTCTGGGCCCTCACTTTAAAAACAATCAAACAAAGAAAGCCAGAGTTTGGAAATATGTGTGTGTGTTCTCTGGGGGGAGGGGTTGCTTAATGTGGATCTAATTACCCAAGTTTCAGGTACCAAAATGTAGACCGATTTCCATTTACTAACAGCTATTCTGTCATACTATACTGCTGAATTCAGGGTATTTTGTTACTTTTTACCTGGTATAATATGCTTTAACTGCTTTTCTTGGTCTTTGAAGTTCCCATAGTCCCTTTTACCTGTTAGACCTTATTATAATGTTATTTGATCTCAACAAACACCCTTTCTAGAATTAGACCATGTCAAAAGGAAATTCACCCTTTCTACTCAATCTATGTCTGCCTCCTTCTTTTCAAATTTTAACCAAACTTTTTGATCTAGTTGTCAAAACCTTTGCTCTGGTCTTTAGATATTTTCAATGCCTCTACTCTCAGAATCATCTTGTTTCCCAAATGTTTTTCCAGTGTATTTATTTCCACATTAGGGAAATATATTGGTTTCCAAGTCATTAGCAGCATTCTAGACATAATTAAATTTTATATTTTAAATATATTTTTATTTACTATTGGATAAAGACAGAAAGAAATTGAGAGCAGAGGAGGAGATAGAGAGGGAGAGAGACAGAGAGACACCTGCAGCCTCACTTCACCATTCCTGAAACTTTCTGCCTGCAGGTGTGGACCAGAGGCTTGAACCTGAGTCCTTGCAGACTGCATTGTATGAACTTAAAACCAGGTGCATCACTGCTTGTCCCTGACACAATTAATTTTATAAAACATATCTCATTTATCTATAGACAAAGCAATGGGAAGTCATAAAATGGAGGGGCAACCTACTACAAGCCTCAGGTTTGTTCTTCCTATGATAGACAACCAAGCAATTCATTGCTTTGTGTATTGGTCTGAGTCATAAAGAAGGAAAGTACTAAAAGAAAATTCCTTTGAGGACCCCAATTTCAAATACATTAAGAGTGTTCAATAATGGAAAAAAAAAAAAAAAAACATAAGAATTCACCTCACAGCATCTGCTAGCAATATTCTTTCTTTACCTGACATGTGGAGAATGACCTGAGTATTTCTTTGAATAGGTTTTAGATTTCTCATTGAGATGAATTCTATGGGAGACCTTTGGGGTTTTATAGAAAAAGTATATTGCAAGTGCCTTGTAAGCATCTGGGGTCAAAGGAAAGAATGAGCATTTTATGTAGTTGAAATGAAAAATACAAGAAATTTCCCTGGAGTTGTTCAGGATGTGAATCCAGCCCAATTTTGAGAGAGCTTTTGCTCTGTTCTGTAATATCCATCTCCAAGGAGGTGATCTAGAGTGCCTTCTCAAAATAACTTAGAAGTAGCTCAGAGTTTAGGTCAACTCTATGGGGAGAGCAGACAGAAAGAGGAACAACACTGAGCTGAATGGATTATTGAACAAGGAATTTGACAGGAGAGTATGTCATGAGAGAAAAAAATGATTTATCAAACAAGGGAGCATACTGAAGATGTTCTTTGTGCCTGGACTGATGGATACTGCTAGCTTTTTTTGCTGTGCTGACTTTGACTGTGGAAGGATTGTTATAGTGTTATGCCAGGAATTCCAAACAAAAACAGCTCTCCCCACACCTCAGAAAAGCCTAAGCTGTGGGCAAGCTAGAGGTAGGGCAAGGAGGGGAATTAAACAGATGAGAATCAAAAGCTGTTAAATGAAGGAGCAGCCAAAAAAATAATAATAATACTGAATGTGACTTCAGCAACAGAAGATGAAGGCTAAAGAATACAAAGGAGAAAGTTAAAGCCATTCACCAAATTAGAACCTGGAACTACTGTGCCCCAAGCATTACCACATGCCTGAGGCCTGAGAGGTGAGTTGGTCAAAGTACAGTGTGCTGATATGCCAGGGACTCATGCTCAAAGAATTAAGAGTTATCCAGTATGTAGGCAAAAACCAGAGCTTTGAAGATAAGCAATTTGTTTTAAAACTTGAGTTTGAATAGAAACAAACAAACAAAAAGTAATCTTTACAGAACTTGCAAAAGTGAGGTCACCAATTCAAGGACCTGAAGCTCATGTGCCAGAGTTATATATATATTTTTTTAAGTTTCTTTTTGTTTTTTTAAATATTTTATTTATTAATTCCCTTTTGTTGCCCTTGTTGCAGAGATATATTTAAAAGAAGTCACTAGACCAAACTACTGTGTTCTTGAGCAGCTGCATTTTCTGAACTTTATTCCTACCTCCAAAAGCATTTGAATTTGCAACCCCTGCAAATCTGTTATGTCTGCATGTACACACACATATGCCTATCTATATACATACAAATATGTACATTGAGAAAATGGTTTTGTGCAAGTTTTCTTTTGTCTCAAAAGTACAGTTTCACCTCTTCCTAAGTAACTTACAGTGTCTTTTTTAGGTCATTCTGCTTGCTTGCTGCACTTATTAAGTCACTGTAGACCATTGCATACTTTTACTTTAAGGCATATATTTCCCCCCCAATTTATGAATACATGCGCACATGTGCCCTACCTCACGGGCCCTGGTCTATATCTAGGTTCTGCAACTCTGTTAGGAATATGCCACCAGAAATGGAACCTTATTGACCACTCTGGGCCAGTTTCTTCCTCCAGAGGACACAGAGCTCTCTTCTAGTTCCCTCATTAGCAACCTCAGATCTGCAGAAATGGAATGAAGGTTTACTTTTGTGTTTTATCCCATATTTTCCTTTTATTTCATTTTTTTTAGTTTTCATTATTGGAGAGAGAGAGAGGGAGAGAGAGAGAGAGGGAGAGAGAATGAGAAAAGGCTAGAAAATGAGAGAAACAGAGAGACACCTGCAGCTAGGCTTCACCACTTGTGAAGGATGCCCTGAGCTTGAACCCTGGTCCTTGCACACTGTAATTTAACATAATCAAATGTACCAAAACCCAAACACCACTACTTTCTTTCATTTTCACTTGTGAATTAATAATGATAGACAAGAGTATGGCATAATAGATGTACAATTCTATATAGTTCCCACAACCAGAATTCCATATCCCCTCCCCTCCACTGGAAGTTTTCTTATTCTTTATCCCTCTGGGAGTATGAACCAAAAATCTTTATGGGGGTGGGCAGAAAGTGGAAGGCCTGACTTCTGTAATTGCTTCTCTACTGGACATGGATTTTGAAAGGTCAATCCATAGCCCCAGTCTATTTCTGTCTTTACCTACTGGGGTAGGGCTCTGAGGCGGTGGGGTTCCAGGACACTCTGGTGAGATCATTTGCCCAGAGAAATCAGGTTGGCATCATGGTAGTATCTGCAACTTGGTGACTGAAAATCAGTAAGATAAAAGCAGAACAATTTGTTAAATAATCAGGAACCTAAAGGTAAAGGTGTAGCATATGAAATTTGGGATCTTCATTTTGGAAGGAACTAGGGAAATATTTTAGGTATATTCCAAGGGGTCCAAGGCTTTACTAATTTTTTACTGAGTCCAACATGTACAGGTGGGCTAGGATTACTGTCTGAGAAGATGGTGTCAAAGTTGACGATAGCACTAGAAAGCTGGATAAGGACAGAGAGAAGCTCCAAAATATGGGGATATATATATATATATATATATATAATTAACTGTAAACTGATTATATATATATAATTAACTGTAAACTCCCTCTATCTAACCTAGGACCCAAGTCTATTTATATTTAGCATAGGAGCCTGTGTAACTTCTGCATCCCTGTCAGTATGAGCTTGAATTCTGTGGTCATGGCTATGAACATTCTAGGCCACACTCATTTCAGGAACAGTCTTCCTCGAGTGGCAAAGTATATTATCCAGCCTCCTCCAAAGAGTGGTACAATTTATACCATTGTTCTACATTGAGGGCAATGTACTGTAGAGGTCCACAAGGGGGTTTATGATATTATTCCTGACAGAGATGATCAGTAATGATGGAGAGAGGGATCTGTAAGAAGTCTAGGCCCATCTATATGGGAATCCAAGGAGTGGCCTGATAGTGGCCAAAATGCCATCATTAAAGTATACCAGTCTCTTGCCCTTATCCAGTTTTTGTACTCCTTACATTATCTGACATGGTTGGACTTAGAATGATTGAGGGAAGTGAAAGTAGGTAAGGGGAGTGTCTAGTTCTAAGTAGAAATTATTTGATTAATTAAGTGACTTTGGTGTCTATTTTAGTTCTTTCTACTTGCTTGCTGCACTTATTGTGTCACTGTAAATTATTGTATACTTTTACTTTAAGGCATATACTTTCCCCTTAACTTATGAATGCATGTGCACATGTGCCCTACCTCATGGGCCCTGGTCTATATCTAGGTTCTGTAACTCTGTTAGGAAGTGTGCCACCTAAAATGGAACTAAGGAGTCCTAAGAACTAGGAAAATTCTCACAAAGTATTGGAGCTGGAGGGTTCACATCACAGGCATGGCATCTCCAAGTGAAACATGTCAAGGTGGCACTTGTTACATTGACTTGGTTGAGCCTGCTTTATATTTTAAACCCCAAAGACGGTGCAAGTACCCAATGCAAACCTTCTCATTTTACAGATTGGGAAACTGAGGATGGAAGAGGTTAAGGCATTTCTCAGTTTTTTGTTTATTTATTTGTTTGTTTTGTATGTGGTATAAAGGAACAGGAACCGAAGTAGAACCTGTGCTTTCTTGTTCCTGATCCAATGTATAATTACTGCTAGAGGAAAATCTCAAATAACTATCTGTGCTTATACGCAAAAACTGTCAGTTTCAGAACAGCCCCTGAGTCCAAATCTGTTGCTCCAGTCATTCACTAGCTTCACTATCCTCCTATCCCCTCCCCGCCACAGGTGAGTAAAACAATGAAGCAGTTTCACACACCTTAAAATGTTTGGAGTAAGCTTAGAAAGACTGCTCCAAAAATCAATTGCTGTTTCAGTTCCAAGGAAGAGAGGGGGCACATTTAGCCACAGCTGTTGAAATATGTTTCTTCTACTCTACTGTGCACTGAATTCCTTAATCTGTGCCTCTTCCACTCCTATGGCATGAGCTTCATCCACTGCTTAGGCCCCCTATCTCACATAACTACCCTGATGCAGACCGGAGATTTCAGCTACACTCTTAATATTATCAGCATGAAGTCCTCAGCACATGATGATTTTCAGATGCAACTGACCAGGACAATGTCATTATTTTAATCACTATTTAATAACTGTAATATTAGGCAGAGCAAAAGAGAAAATAAGAGGTGATGGAAGTGGTAATTGCACTTCTATTCTGAAGTGGAAATTTAGGACTCCTACAATTGTACTGTGACACTGAAATCTTAGAACTTACGATATACATAAGTATTTTTATTCTAGAATAGATTGTAATGCATTTCTTTTTTAAATTCTTTTTTTGTTTTTTATTATAAATTATTTTACCTTTTGTTGTCCTTGTTTTATTGTTGTTGTTATTGATGTCATCATTTTTGGATAGGACAGAGAGAAATGGAGAGAAGAGGGGAAGACAGAGAGGAGAGAAAGACAACTGCAGACCTGCTTCACCACTTGTGAAGCAACTACCCTGCAGGTGGGGAGCCGGGGGCTCTAACCGGCATCCTTATGCCAGTCCTTGCACTGTAATGTCTTTCTAATAGTAGGCTAGCTTGTTCTCTATAGAAAAAAAAAAGACAAGTCAATAAAAGTGGCCCTGGCTTTATGGCAGAAGAATATTTTAGACAAGATTCAGTGCTGAAACTTAATTGATTTTATGTTGGTGAAGAACAATAGAAAAGCAGAGAGAAGAAATGAAATGATATTGTTACAGCCCTCAATAAACTTAGTCACAGGGAGTCTAGTGGTAGCACAGCAGGTCAAGTGCAGGTGGCTCAAAGTGCAAGGAGCGGCATAAGGATCCTGGTTCGAGCGTCCGGTTCCCCACCTGCAGGAGAGTCACTTCACAAGTGGTAAAGCAGGTCTGCAGGTGTCTTTCTCTCCCATTCTCTCTGTCTTCCCCTCCTCTCTCCATTTTTCTCTGCCCTATCCAGCAATGATGACAACAATAATAACTACAACAATAAAACAACAAGGGCAAAAAAGTGAATAAATAAATAAATATTAAAAAAATAAATTTAGTCACAGAGAAACAAAAGAAAGAGGAAACTCACATTGTATACACTGGAAAAACCAGCAGGCTTTTGATTCATTCATTCTTTCATGTGTTCATCTTTGGGCTAAGTTCTTGGGGACATTAAGTAAAAGTTGCATGTGTGTGTATAGGTATAGGTGTACAATTAATTTTGGAAAATAAAGATATTCAGAATTAAAGTCAGGTCAGTTGGTCAAGTCCCTGGTCCCAGCCTGCAGGGGGAAAGCTTTGTGAGTGGTGAAACAGGGTTGTCGTTGTCTCCTGTCTCCTCCCTTCTCTATCTCTCCCTCCACTTTCAATTTCTCATCTCTATCGAATAATGTAGAATAATTAATTAATTAAATTAAAGGCTAGGTTTTGTGGTCTGACCACTTCTCATACCTGTGAAGTGGTACCTAGATTTTTATGTTTTGTTTTGTTACTAACAAATTTTCTCCTCCCTTCTGCATCATCCTCCTTCCACAATGTATTCAGTTGTGCTGGCAGCTGTGTGGAATTGCTGGGTGCAGGTCTGTAGTGAAAGGATGAAAAGAATAACTAGGGAGCACAGGGCCTGAGGGAGGGATTCCAACCTGAGAGGAAGCTGATCTTTGTAAAGGAATACCCTGCTAGCTACTTCTGTCTGTGATGAGAAAAGCTACCCTTTTCAAATTAAAATCTCCAGGACAGGAGACATTCCTGTGAATGTTCATGGTCTGAGCTTGACAATACAGATTTGTTTAGGACTGTTTTCTGCCTCAAAGGCATTGAGGAGACAATCTATTAGCCATGGACATCTGAATTGCCTTTCCTACCCTGTGCTTTAAATCAACCCGAAAAATTGCTGGAGCCAACTCAGCTTTTCATGAGTGTTCGTGAGATCTTCCCAGGCAGCAAAGCTTCATTTGTAGTTTTTCCTTCCTTCCTTCCTTCCTTCCTTCCTTCCTTCCTTCCTTCTCTCCTTCCTTCCTTCCCTCCTTATTTTCTTTCTTTCTTTCTTTCTTTCTTTCTTTCTTCCTTCCTTTCTTTCTTTCTTCCTTCCTCTCTCTCTCTCCCTTTCTTTCTCTTTGTCTCTTCCTTCCTTCTTTCCTTTTTTCCTCCCTTCTTTTCTTTCTTTTCAATTGTTTTATTATCTTTATTTATTTATTGTATAGAAATTGAGAGAGTAGGGGAGATAGGGAGAGAGACAGAGAGACATTGGCAACATTGCTTCACCACTTGAATTTTTTTTTCCCCTGCAGGTGGGGACTGGGACTGGAACATGGGCCCTTATCACTTTAACCTGTGCACTCAATCAGATACACCACCACATTTACCCCTCTTTGTTTTTATTTCCTATTATACTTGATAGGATAGAGATAAATTGAGAGAGGAGGGGAGATAGAAAGGGGGAAAGACAGAGTCACCTGCAGACCTAATTCAGGACTTGTGAAGTTTCCCCCCTGCAGGTGGGGATCAGGGGCCTTATCACATTATAATATATGCGCTTAACCAGGTGTATTACTGCTCAGTAGACCCCACCCATCCTCCTCCAATTTTATGCTGACCCACTCCCTAGTTTTTCCAGTCAGACAGATCTGTAAACACAGAAACTTTACATTAACCTACTTGCAACCCCAAGGAACACCGAGCTGAGACAAAAGCAACACAACATTAAGGCAGCCCTCAAAGCTGGCACCCTCCCAGGTGGCCAGATTATCTTGGCACCCTGTATCCATGGGAGAGCAGTTAGAGTTTCTGATGGGTGGGTAAGATTGTGTTAGATGATTACAGAGCTTAAAAGGGCTTTCTGAACATGACATAGAACATGTTATTCTCAGATTCAGTCTCTCAGATAAGGAGTTACAACAAGGTCCCCATAACTTAACAGCAGTGGTAAGAATCTGAGGGAAACTTGATGACAAGCCCACCAGACCTTAATTTACCTTTTAGACAGAGGGTCAGCACAACAACCATTGGAGGCTGTAACCTCTAAGGACCAGGAACAGCTCAGCTTTAACTCAAGGGTCTATGGTATACTGGGAAAAACTGTAGAGAGGTCTAAAGACAAATAACCACTTCCTCTACAGCTGAACAAAACCAACTTTCTTTTTCTTTCTTCCATTTTTTTAACCAGAGCACTGCACAGCTCTGCTTTATGGTAATATAGGAGATTGAATGTGGAGACTTGCATAACCATTATGCTATCTACGCATGCCTCACACTTAATTGTCTGAGAAACCATCATACTGATGTGATTGTCTTGAACTTGTACTATAGAAATGGAAAGGATAGGAAGTTGGGCAGTAGCACAGCAGGTTAAGCACACGTGACGCAAAGCACAAGGACCGGTGCAAGAATCCCAGTTCCAGCCCCGGCTCCCCAACTGCCCCTTCCTCTCTCCATTTCTCTCTGTCCTATCCAACAACGACTACAACAATAAAACAACAAGGGCAACAAAGGGGAATAAATAAATATTAAAAGAATCAAAAATAAATGGAAATGACCTTTAGTTTCTTTATTTCATTTTCTTATTTTTCATTGCCACCTGGGTTATTGCTGGTTCCTGCATTGTAACTCCACTAATCCGGCAGACAATTGTTTTCCTTGAATTTTGTTATGTTTATTTATTGGTTATAGACAGCCAGAAATTTAGAGGAGGGAAGAGATAAAGATTGATAGAGACATAGAGACACCTGAAGCACTGTTTCACCAGTCAAAAAGCTTTCTTCTTACATGTGGGGACTGAGGGATTGAACAAAGGTCCTTGCTCATTTTAACGTGCTCCCAAACAGGTGTGCCACCACTTGGCCCCCAAATAATTTTTCCCTTTCTTTTTTATTTGCTAGGAAAGAAGAAACTTGAGTAGAGAGGAAGGTAAAAATGGAATAGAGAAAGATAGACACCTGTAGACCTACTTCATTGCTCATGAAATACACCCTGACCTTGCAGGTGGAAAGTCAGAACTTGAACCCAGGTTTTGGGGCATAGTAATATGTGCTCTGAACCATGTATGTCACCACCGTCAGCCCCCAAAATTTTTAAAAATATTTTAATTTTGGGAGTTGAGTGGTAGTGCAGCGGGTTAAGCACAGGTGGTGCGAAAGACAAGGACCAGCGTTCCAGCACCCAGCTCCCTGCCTGCAGGGGAGTTAAGCAAGTCTTCAGGTGTCTATGTTTCTATCCCCCCTCTATCTTTCCCTTCTCTCTCCATTTCTCTCTGTTGTATCTAACTATGACAATAATAACTACAACAACAATGAAAATAACAAGGGCAGCAAAAGGGAAAATAAATAAAAATATTTAATTTACTATTTAATGGACACAGATAGAAATTGAGGGGGATAGGAGAGATAGGGAGGGAGACAAAAAGACACCTGCAGTCCTGCTTCACTGCTCAAGAAGCTTTCTCCCTGTAGGTGGTGGACACCAGGGGCTTGAAGCTGGGTACATATGCACTACAATGTGTGCAGTTAAACAAGTGTGCCACATCCGGGTCTCTCACCCCCATTCATTTTGTTTTTAATCCTGGGTGTACTGAGTCCTGAGTACTTACAGTGTACAGTGTACAATTATTTTGCCTCTCTTGTTAAATGTATTCCAAGGAATGTATTTCCTTTTGTTGCAATGAGGAATGGGGTTGCTTTCTTGACTTCCTGCTTTTTTAAAAAAAATTTATTTATAAAAAGGAAACATTGACTAAACCATAGGATAAGAGGAGTACAACTTCACACAATTCCCTCCATCATAATTCTGTATCCCATCCCCTCCCTTGATAGCTTTCCTATCCTTTAACCCTCTGGGAGCATGGACTCAAGATCATTGTGGGATACAGAAGGTTGAAGGTCCAATTCTGTAATTGCTTCCCTGCTGAACATGAATGTTGACTAGTCGATCTATAGTCCCAGCCTGCCTCTCTCTTTCCCTAGTAGGAAAGGGCTCTGGGGAAGCGAGCCCCAGTACACATTGGTGGGGTTGGCTGTCCAGGGAAATCTGGTTGGCATCATGTTAGCATCTAGAACCTGGTCATTGAAAAGAGAGTTAACATATAAAGCCAAACAAATTGTTGACCAATCATGGACCTAAGGGCTGGAACAGCGCAGGTAAAGATTGGGAGGGGGGTAACTCCGTTTTGTAGATAGCTAGTAGGCATATTTTAGTTATACTAGTGACTATACTAATGTGTTGTTTTTTGTTGTTTGTTTTGCCTGCGCATTAAATCTGATATACAGGTGGATCCTAATTATTGTCTGGGGAGATGATGTCATGGCTGGAATAAGGACCAGAAAGCTGGGTCAGGGAAGAGAGTAGCTCCCAAATATGGTAAAGGTGTATAAATATTGTTAAATACAAACCCCATTGATTTTATGTGATCTGGGGCCCATATTCAGCTCAGGAGCCTATGTGACCTCTGCATCCCTGTATATCTGAGTTCACATTCTTTGGTCATAGTAGGAACTGTCCAAGCTGCCCCAATTTCAGCATGCATCTTCCTTGGGTGGAGCATAGAGTATATTGTCCAGCCTCCTTTCAGAGGATGGAACATTTTCTACCATTGCTGATCCAAGTTGAGGGCAAGGTCCTATGGGGGCCCACAAAGGGATCTGTTTTGTTGTTCCTGTTAGAAATGACCTGTAACAATGGAGAGAGGGATTAATTTGAGGTCTAGGCCCATTATGTCTGTTTGAAAATCTCAGGAGTCCCCGATTAGAGCCCTAGCTGATGGGGTGGCCTGATAATGACTAAAAAGTCATCATTAATGTATGCCAGTCTCTTACCCTTATTCAGCTTTTGCAGTCCTTGGTTTGATGAGATTAGCTTTGGAGTGAGTGAGAGAACTGTAATAGGAAGTAGGTGAGGATGGTATCTAAGTCTAAGTAGACACTATTTCATTAAGAACTTAATACTAATTCACTACAGACTATTGTGTATTTTTGCTTTCAGGTATATATTTTGCCCTAATTTACGGATACATGTGAACATATACTCTATCTTTTTTTTTTATTTAAGAAAGTAGACATTAACAAAACCATAGAATAAGAGGGTACAATTCCGCACAATTCCCATAACCTTATCTCCGTATTCCATCCCCTCCCCTGATAGCCTTCCCATTCTCTATCTCTCTGGGAGTATGGATCCAGGGTCATTGTGGGTTGCAGAGGGTGGAAGGTCTGGCTTCTGTAATTGCTTCCCGGCTGAACATGGGCATTGACTGGTTGATCCATACTCCCAGTCTGCCTC
The DNA here is from genome assembly GCF_950295315.1 of Erinaceus europaeus. Classification (NCBI taxonomy): domain Eukaryota; kingdom Metazoa; phylum Chordata; class Mammalia; order Eulipotyphla; family Erinaceidae; genus Erinaceus; species Erinaceus europaeus. Next base: position 102,092,140 of record NC_080164.1, on the reverse strand, counting down.
TCTCTTTCCCTAGTAGGGTGGGACTCTGAGGAAGTGGAGCTCCAGTACACATTGATGGGGTCGCCTGTCCAGGGAAGTCTGTTCAGCATCGTGCTGGCATCTGGAACCTGGTGGCTGAAAAGAGAGTTAACATACAAAGCCAAACAAATTGTTGAGCAATCATGGACCTAAAGACTGAAATAGTGCAGATGAAGTGTTGGGGGGTATTCCCTGCATGCTCTTGTGTACTTCTGCTTTCAGGTATATTTTTTTCCCTAGTTTATGGGCACATGTGAACCTATGCTCTATCTCAGAGGACCTGGAATATATCTAGGTTTGGGGACTTTATTGGGGTGTGGACCAACTGGAATGGAATTAGAGAACACTATGAAAGGGAAGGTCTCACCCGAGTGATGAAGCTGAAGGGTTGTCATTCCACACCTGAAGTCTCTGATTACAGTCTGAAGTGAAGCATGTTGGGGTGGCACTCGTTGCATTGATTAGGTTGCAATCTGCGGATGTAATATTATTTGATTTGAATTGAGAGCAGCATGCAGAAAAGTGGGCCCCACCCTAAGGTTCCAGGACTGGGGGAAATATAGGTTCTATAGTGGAAATGTGAGGTTCTTGTTGTCTTAGGGTTCAAGAAGACAACGGATAGTTATTGTTATTGTCACATTATTTGGTGATAGGGTTAACTTTGAAAAGTCCCTTTGATAGGGTTTGGGGTACAATAACCAGCATCTTGTATATAGCTGTGCTACCGGTTGCTTCTGTTCTCCCTGGTCTAGGCTTTTGAGAGAGTCAACATATCAAAGACAGCCTATGTATTAAAAAGACTCAGTCTGTGTTTTAAGAAGTTCTAGACATATGATCAATTTTCCCCTCTCATATTAATTAGTGGTTTATATGTTTACACTTTAATAGGATTATACATAAACACCACTCCCACCACCAAAAGACTGTGTCCCATTTCACCACCCACCCCCACCCCCGCTGTGCTGGGAAGCCCAATGGCCACCCTCCCCTTCACCACAGTGTTTTTACATTGGTGCCCTGCTCTCGATTTAATAGATCCAGCTTTTAGTTTCCCTTTCTCTTCTTCTTTCTTAACTTCTGTTGATGAGTGGGGACATACCATACTCACCTTTATCTTTCTGACTTAGCTGACTTAACATAATTCCTTCTAGCTCTGTCCATATGCTCTATCTTATGGAACCTATTCTATATCTAGGTTTTGGGACTTTGTTAGGAAGTGAACTGCCTGGAATGGAGTTAGAGAATACTATGAAAGGAAAGGTCTCATCTGAGTAATGAGGGTTACTGGTTGACACTCCCTGTCTGATTTCTCTGGACATAGTCTGAAATGAAGCATGCTAAGGTGGTACTCATTGTGTTGATTAGGCTGGGATCGGTGGATGCAATATCATTTGGTATGAATTGAGAGAAGTATGCAGGAAAGTGAGCCCCACCATAGAGTTTCCAGGACTGGGGGAAATATAGGCTCTGTAGAGAATTCCTGTTCTTCTACTTCATTGCTTGCATCTAGAAATGCAACGCATTTCTTTCTTTCTTTCTTTCTTTCTTTCTTTCTTTCTTTCTTTCTTTCTTTCTTTTTTTTAAATTTATAACCTGCCACTTTACACTACTGGCCTGTTCCTCCAAAAATTTGAAGATTTTCTAAGTATAGTGTCATGCATCTTAAGAAGACAGTTTAAGACATGATGGACCTAGACCTCAAATAAATCCCTCTCTCCATTATTACTAATCATTTCTATCAGGAACAACAAAACAGACCCTTTGTGGGCCCCCATAGGACCTTGCCCTCAACTTGGATCAACAACGGTAGAGAGTGTTCTATCCTGTGAAGGGAGGCTGGACAACATAGTCTGTGCTACACTTGAGGAAAATGGGTCCTGATATTGGGGCAGCTTGAAATGTTCCTACTGTTGACCACAGAATGTAAGCTCGGATCTACAGGGATGCAGAGGCCACATAGGCTCCTAAGCTGAATATGGGCCCCAGATCACATCAAAACAGTGGGGTTTATATTCAACGATATTTATACACCTTTCCCATATTTGGAAGCTACTCATTTCCGTGATCCAGCTTTCTGGTCCTTTTTCCAGCCATGGCATCATCTCTCCAGATAATAACTAGGGTCCACCTGCATATCAGACTTTAGCCTCAGACAAAAAAAAAAAAAAAAAAAAAAAAGAAACTATGGTTTTGTCAGTGTTTCCTTCTTATAAATAAATTAAAAAAAAGAAGAGTCATTTTGAATTCCACTGACTTTTATCAGCATACAAATTGTATTTAGTTGATCAGAAACTATTTTAATAAGATTGTCTAGTGCCCCGGTTCCATCACCATATGAAAAATATTTGTTCTTTTTGGTTCACTGAGTGAGTAAGTGCCCATTTGGTTTTTGAGAACATCACTGTTCACAGCCATGTGGAAAATTTTGCCTAAGGATCTGATATTTTCCTCTTCAGTAGCCTAATCCTATTTCTTAGTTGCTTGGTCAGTGTTTCCAGGACACAATGCCAATCTCAAGGCACAGACTTAGAGGTTAAAAATAATGCCAGCACTTACTGTTTCAACTCATAACAAAATGAAGTAATACATAAGTTTTATATGCTCCCCTGGACAATTACTCTTCAAAGTTATTAATCTATTGGGACTCTTTAGTGAAATGTTAATTGTCTTATAGTGAACCTTTAATACTAACTGCAGACATTGGTTGAATAACTCAGTAGTACTTTCTGAAAACACCTTACTAAAATTCTTATTATTTTTCCTTCTATCCTCTTGAATTACAATATACAATGTAATTCTGTGAAAGAATTTTAATTGTTTGGGAAGAAAGAGTGTGATTGATTCCTGAACTATTTCATATAGCAATTTTTCTAACTGTATGAAGGCTCTAAAAAATATGTTTACTCATTTTACCCCACTAATAAAGTAAAAGTGATGAGTGAAAAAAATTATTTGGAAACTTTGATGTGTACATGATAACTTAAAAACAACACATTTAGATTTTTTTTAGTGTATTTAAAAAATTAAATTATGGATTTTAGCTCAGAGGCAGAGGAAAAACCCCAGAAAAGTTCTCAGCTTGCTGAGAGTCCTATTTCAAAGTTTGGGTTCTGGTATAGAAATTCACTTATTGTATGTGTGTATGAGCTAGTTAAAAATAATAATTAAGTTTTATAACACAGTAAAAGACAGCACTGTTTTCTTATAATCCCTGTGTTAATTCAATGAAACAAATAGAGTAATTTTCTTTCCTGTTTACTGTTAAGCCAGTCTTCAGAGGACTGGGGGCTTCTTATTATCAACTGGATGCTTTGATGTATCCTTGATGAACAATGTCTCAGTATACTGTCCTCCTGCTCTTACACAAATTCAGGAAGTTTAAGGTGTAGTTACACTGAATCAGATGTACTACATGAGTCTGACTTGTGACTCACTTCTATGTCCACTAAAGATGGTGATTCCAAGTTGACTTTCTTGACAATTCATGGTCTGTGTAATTGTGTATGCAATGCCACTGAGTCTATTATATTTCTACTGTCAAACTCTAGTTGAGGTGGAGAATATACATAATGGTTACATGAAGAAAATCTCAGGCTTGAGGCTCCAAGGCCAATCAATCCCCCATACAACCATAAGCCAGAACTGAGTGGTGCTCTGGTAAAATAATAAATAAATAAATATTTATTTATTTATTTATTTTTTAAAAAAGGAGGCCAGGTGGTGGCACAAACACACATGTAACAATGTGCAAGGATCTGGGTCTAAGTCTTCAGTCACCACTTGCAGGGAGAAAGCTTCACCAGTGGTTAAAAAAAGTCTGCAGATATCTCTCTCTCTCTCTCTCTCTCTTGCTCTTTACCTTTCTGTCTCCCTCTTCCTTCCCAGTTTTGCTCTGTATCTGTCCAATTAACTAATTAATTGCTCTATTATTAATGATTAGAAAAAATTCTTATTGACTTCTAGTAGACATTGAAGTTAGATTTACTCAAAATAATTTTTTTTAATTTTTTATTTAAGAAAGGATTAATGAATAAAAGCATAAGGTAGGAGGGGTACAACTCCACACAATTCCCACCACCCAATCCCCATAACCCACCCCCTCCCATTTTTAAAAAGCAAGTCTCCCACTTTTATAATCTTCATTACTGAAAGTTAATCAGGAACATCAGTCAAGAAAACAAGATAACATTTCACCTCTGTGAGAATGGCCTATATCAAAAATAAACACAAGCAGAAAAAAAATGCTGACAAGGTTGTGAAGAGAAGAAAAATGCCTGTACTATAGGTGGGAATGCAAATCAGTGTGGCTCTTGTAGAAAACACTTTACAGAATGCTGAAAAGATTAAAAATCAACCTACCATGTGACCCAGAAATTCTTCTCCTAGGCAGTAAGCCAAAGAACATAAAAACACCTATTCAAAGAAAAAATCTATGCACTTCCAATTTTATTGTAGTGCTATTTAGAAACAACTCAAGTATCCAACACAAATGAATGGATAGCTAAATAAATTATGGTAAACATGCACAGTGGAGGTATAGATGGTGGCGTACCTGGTTAACTACACACATTACAGTGCACAAGGGCCTAAGCTCAAGCACCTGGTCCCCACCTGCAGAGGGAAACCTTCACCAGTGGTGAAACATTGCTCCAGGTGTCTGTCTCTCTCTTCTATCTCCCCTTCATTCTCAATTTCTCTCTGTTTGTATTCAATAATAAATAAATAAATAAATATTTTTGAAGTTTAGATACACAATGGAATGCTACACGTAAATAACTATGATGACATATTATCATTTGCTACAACATGAATGGTACTAGACAGAGATAATGTAGAAGAACTATTAAGTGAGATAAGCCAGAAGAATGATGGAAACCAGGTGATCTCACTCACAGATGGGCTTTGAGATACAAAGCAAGATCTGCAGGGTGAATCCACAATGGTCTGTAGTCTATGATAGCAGGTCTAGTGACTTTGAATGGGGGAATATTTTTTAAATACATGTATGTATGTATGTATGTATGTATGTATGTATGTATGTGTGCATTTATTTTCAACTAGAGAACTGCTCAGCTCTGGCATGTGGTGGTGTGGGGGAATGAACTTGGGACCTTGGAGCCTCAGGCATGGGTCTCTTGGCATAACTATTTTGTTGTTTCCCCTGCTAAAGCAGTACTAAGAAGGAAAGTTATACTTATACAGGCACACAGTAGAAAACAAGAAGAAGCTCAAATAAATAATCTAACTGGAAGACTTAAGGAATTAGAAAGAAAAGCAAAGAAAACCCCAAGCCAATAGAAATGAAATAATAAAAAATTAAAGCATAAATAAATGATATTGAAAATAAAAATGTCAATAAACAATGAATCTAGAAGCCAAGTTTATTTATTTATTTATTTTTATTAGTTTTATTTTTTTTTGAGAGAGAGAGATGCAGAGAGACACACAGAGAAACACTTGAGCACTGCTCAGCTCTGGTTTATGGTGGTGTAAGGGATTGAACTTGGGATAGGAGCCTCAGGCATGAGAGTCTGTTTGCATAACCATTATGCTGTCACCCCCGCCCCCACTGTTATTTTATTACTGAATGAAGACAGAGAGAAATTGAGAAGCAAGGGGGAAATAGAAAGAGAGAGAAAGACACCTGCAGCCCTGCTTCCCCACTCATGAAGCTTTCTCCCTGCAGCTGAAGACCAGGGGCATGAGCCCCATATGTGTGCAATGTTATGTGTGTGCTTAACCAGGTGCACCACGGTCTGACCCCTGTTGATATCTCTCTCTCTTTTTTTTTTTTAGATTTTTTTTTTAAATTTTTATTTAAGAAAGGATTAATGAACAAAACCATTAAGGTAGGAGGGGTACAACTCCACACAATTCCCACCACCCAATCTCCATAATCCACCCCCTCCCCTGATAGCTTTACCATTCTCTATCCCTCTGGAAGCATGGACCCAGGGTCATTGAAGGTTGCAGAAGGTAGTAGGTCTGGCTTCTGTAATTGCTTCCCTGCTGAACATGGGCGTTGACTGGTCGGTCCATACTCCCAGTCTGCCTCTCTCTTTCCCTAGAGGGTGTGTCTCTGGGGAAGTTGAGCTTTAGGACACATTGGTGGGGTCTTCAATCCAGGGAAGCCTGGCCAGCATCCTGATGGCATCTGGAACCTAGGGATTGAAAAGAGAGTTAACATACGAAGCCAAACAAATTGTTGAGCAATCATGGATTCAAAGCTTGGAATAGTGGAGAGGAAGTGTTAGGGGGATACTCATTGCAAACTCTAGTGTACTTCTGCTTTCAGGTATATATTTTGCAGTAGATTATGGATACGTGTGAACATAAGCTCTCTCACACAGAAAATGGTGTATATCTAGATTATGGGACTTTGTTAGAAAGTGAACCACCTGAGATGAAATTAGAGTGTACTATAAAAGGAAAGGTCTCACCCAGGTAATGAAGCGGAAGGGTTGTCATTCCACACGTGAAGTCTCTGGACACAGTTTGAGGTGAAGAATGTTGAGGTGGCAATCTTTGCGTTGGTTAGGTTGTGATCGGCTGATGCAATATTATTTGGTATGGATTGGGAGATGCATACAGGAAAGTGGGCCCTATCCAAGGGTTCCAGGACTGGGGGAAATAGGGGCTCTATAGTGGAGATGTGAGGTTCCTGCTGTCTTAGGGTTCAAAAAGACAATCGATAGTTAATGTTATCATCACATTATTTGTTATTGGGTTAACTTTGAAAAGTCCTTTTGTTAGGGTTTGCTGTACAGTATCCAGTCTCTTGTATATAGCTGTGCTATTGGATGCTTCTAATCTACTTGGTCTAGGCTTTTGAGAGAGTCTGAATATCAAATAAACAGCTTATATATTAAAAAGATTCAGTTTGTGTTTTGAGAAACTTTGAGACATACAACTGATTTTCCCCCTCATATTAATCGACTACTGATTTATATGTCTACATTTTGCTAGGAGTGTACATAAATACCATTCCCACCACCAAAAGATGGTGACCCATCCATCCCACCCACTCACACCCCCCACTGGTCCAGGAAGCTGCATGTCTACCCCTCACCACAGGGTTTTTACTTTGGTGCCCTACTTACAATTTGCTCAGGTCCTGCTTTTAGTTTCCCTTTCAGATCTTCTAAGTCAGCTTCTGTTGATGAGTGGGATCATCCCATACTCATCTTTATCTTTCTGACTTAGTTCACTTAACATAATTCCTTCTAGCTCTGTCCAAGATGGGTCAGAGAAGGTGGGTTAATTGTTCTTGATAGCTGTATAGTATTCCATTGTGTATATATACCACAGCTTTCTCAGCCACTCATCTGTTGTTGGGCACCTGGGTTGCTTCCAGGTTTTAGCTATTATGAATTGTGCTGCTATGAACATAGGAGTACACACCTCTTTTTGGTTGGGTGTTATGGAGTCCTTGGGGTATAACCCCAGGAGAGGAATTACTGGATCATATGGAAGGTCCATGTCTAGCCTTCTGAGAGTTTTCCAGACTGCTCTCCACAGAGGCTGTACCAATTTACATTCCGACCAGCAATGTAAAAGAGTTCCTCTGTCCCCACATCCTCTCCAGCATTTGTTGCTGCTGTCCTTTTTGATGTATGCCATTCTTACAGGAGTGAGGTGGTATCTTAGTGTTGTCTTAATTTGCATTTCTCTGACAATCAGTGACCTACAGCAGTTTTTCATATTTTTGTTAGCCTTTTGGATCTCCTCTGAGGTGAATGTTTTGTTCATATCCTCTGCCCATTTTTGGATGGGGTCATTTGCTTTTTTGCTGCTAAGTTTGCGGAGCTCTTTATATATTTTGGTGATTAGTTTCTTGTCTGATGTATGCCATGTCAAGATCTTCTCCCATTCTATGAGGGGTCTCTCTGTTTGTTTAATAGTTTCTCTGGCTGTGCAGAACTTTTCAATTTGATGTAGTCCCATTGGTTTGTTTCTGCTTTAGTCTTCCTTGCAATTGGGTTTGATTCATCAAAGATGTCCTTGAGGTGTAGGTGGGAAAGTGTTTTACCAATGTGTTCCTCTAAGTATTTGATTGTTTCTGGTTTGACATCTAGGTCTTTGATCCATATGGAGTTGATTTTTGTTTCTGGTGAGATAAAGTGGTTCAATTTCATTCTTCTGCATGTTACTACCCAGTTTTCCCAGCACTATTTATTGAAGCACTTTTTTCATTTAATCCTTTGGGCCCCCTTATCAAAGATTAGATGCCCATAGGTGTTGGGATTTATTTCTGGGCTTTCAATTATGTTCCACTGGTCTGTGTGCCTATTTTTGTTCCAATACCATGCTGTTTTGATGATGATGGCTTTGTAATATATTGTAATATACTGGGAGTGTGATGCCTCCATTTCTGTTTCTTTTCCTCAAGGTGGTTTTGTCAATTCTAGGTGTTTTCAGGTTCCAGATAAATGATTGTAGTGTTTGTTATATTTTCTTAAAGATGCTTGGTGGAACTTTGATGGGTATTGCATTAAATTTGTATATGGCTCTGGGGAGAATATTCATTTTGATGATATTTATTTTTCCAATCCATGAGCATGGGATATCTTTCCATTTCTTTGTATCAGTTTCTATCTCCTTGAGTAGCGACTCATAGTTTTCAGTATACAAGTCTTTCACTTCTTTGGTCAACTTTATTCCTAGGTATTTGATTGATTTTGCTGAAACAGTAAATGGGAGTGATTTCTGGATGTCTTCTTCTTCAGATTTAGTGTTTGCATAAAGAAATGCCACTGATTTTTGTACAGTGATTTTGTAGCCTGATACCTTGCTATATTTCCTAGTAACTTCCAGTAATTTTCTGCTGGATTCTTTAGGTTCTTCTATGTATACTATCATATCATCTGCAAATAGTGGGAGCTTGACTTCCTCCCTTCCAATCTGTATTCCTTTGGTTTCTTTCTCTTGCCTGATTGCTATGGCAAGAACTTCCAATACTGTGTTGAAGAGTAACGGTGATAGTGGACAGCCCTGTCTAGTCCCCGATCTGAGGGGGAATGCTTTCATCTTCTGTCCATTGAGTATGATGTTGGCTGTAGGTTTGCTATATATAGACTCCACTATCTTGAGGAATTTCCCATCTATTCCCATTTTTTTGTAGAGTTTTGAGCATGAACTGGTGTTGGATTTTGTCAAAGGCTTTCTCTGCATCTATTGAGATAATCATGTGGTTTTTGGCTTTGCTTTTATTGAAGTGGTGAATGACATTGATTGACTTACAGATGTTGAACCAGCCTTGCATTCCTGAGATGAATCCCACTTGGTCGTGATGAACAATCTTTTTGATATGTTGCTGTATCCGGTTGGCCATGATCCTGTTTAATATTTTGGCATCTATGTTCATCAGAGATATTGGTCTGTAGTTTTATTTTTTTTGTTCGGTCCCTATCAGCTTTTGGTATCAGGGTGATGCTGGCATCATAGAAGGTGGAAGGGAGTATTCCTGTTTCTTTAGTCTTATGGAAAAGCTTAAGAAGTATGGGTACTAACTGTTTCCTGAAAGTTTTGTAGGTCACTGATTGTCAGAGAAATGCAAATTAAGACAACACTAAGATACCATCTCATTCCTGTAAGAATGGCATACATCAAAAAGGACAGCAGCAACAAATGCTGGAGAGGATGTGGGGACAGAGGAACTCTTTTACATTGCTGGTCGGAATGTAAATTGGTACAGCCTCTGTGGAGAGCAGTCTGGAAAACTCTCAGAAGGCTAGACATGGACCTTCCATATGATCCAGTAATTCCTCTCCTGGGGTTATACCCCAAGGACTCCATAACACCCAACCAAAAAGAGGTGTGTACTCCTATGTTCATAGCAGCACAATTCATAATAGCTAAAACCTGGAAGCAACCCAGGTGCCCAACAACAGATGAGTGGCTGAGAAAGCTGTGGTATATATACACAATGGAATACTATACAGCTATCAAGAACAATTAACCCACCTTCTCTGACCCATCTTGGACAGAGCTAGAAGGAATTATGTTAAGTGAACTAAGTCAGAAAGATAAAGATGAGTATGGGATGATCCCACTCATCAACAGAAGCTGACTTAGAAGATCTGAAAGGGAAACTAAAAGCAGGACCTGAGCAAATTGTAAGTAGGGCACCAAAGTAAAAACCCTGTGGTGAGGGGTAGACATGCAGCTTCCTGGACCAGTGGGGGGTGTGAGTGGGTGGGAGGGATGGGTCACCGTCTTTTGGTGGTGGGAATGGTGTTTATGTACACTCCTAGCAAAATGTAGACATATATCAGTAGTTGATTAATATGAGGGGGAAAATCAGTTGTATGTCTCAAAGTTTCTCAAAACACAAACTGAATCTTTTTAATATATAAGCTGTTTATTTGATATTCAGACTCTCTCAAAAGCCTAGACCAAGTAGATTAGAAGCATCCAATAGCACAGCTATATACAAGAGACTGGATACTGTACAGCAAACCCTAACAAAAGGACTTTTCAAAGTTAACCCAATAACAAATAATGTGATGATAACATTAACTATCGATTGTCTTTTTGAACCCTAAGACAGCAGGAACCTCACATCTCCACTATAGAGCCCCTATTTCCCCCAGTCCTGGAACCCTTGGATAGGGCCCACTTTCCCGTATGCGTCTCCCAATCCATACCAAATAATATTGCATCAGCCGATCACAACCTAACCAACGCAACGATTGTCACCTGAACATGCTTCACCTCAGACTGTGTCCAGAGACTTCACGTGTGGAATGATAACCCTTCAGCTTCATTACTCGGGTTCCAGATGACACCAGGATGCTGGCCAGGCTTCCCTGGATTGAAGACCCCACCAATGTGTCCTGGAGCTCAGCTTCCCCAGAGACACACCCTACTAGGGAAAAAGAGAGACAGACTGGGAGTTTGGACCAACCAGTCAACGCCCATGTTCAGTGGAGAAGCAATTACAGAAGCCAGACCTTCTACCTTCTGCAACCCTCAGTGACCCTGGGTCCATGCTCCCAATGGGATAGAGAATGGGAAAGCTATCAGGGGAGGGGGTTGGTTATGGAGATTGGGTGGTGGGAATTGTGTGGAGTTCTACCCCTCCTACCTTATGGTTTTGTTAATTAATCCTTTCTTAAATAAAAAAAAACATCAAAAAAATTCATAACAGTATCAATGGCACAATATAATAGGATATTTTATGAAATATCCTTTTACATACATGGCATCATCTCCCCAGACAACAACATAGATTCACCTGCATTTAGATTTCATGGTCAGGGGAAAAACGAAAAAACTACTATAGCCATAGGCCCTTTGGAATATAACTAAAATTGGCCTATTAGCTATCTACAGAACAAATACCCCCCAACTTTTCTTCTGCACTATTCTAGACTTTAGGTTCATGATTAGTCAACAACTTGTTTGGCTTTATATGTTAACTCTCTTTTCAGCCACCAGGTTCCAGATGCTAACATGATGCCAACCAGACTTCCCTGGACATAGAAGACCACCAATATGTCCTGGAGCTCTGATTCCCCTGAACCCCGCCCCACTAGGGAAAGAGAGAGACAGGCTGGGAGTGTCTCTACCTGTCAATGCCCGTGTTCAGCAGGGAAGCAATTACAGAAGCCAGACCTTCCACCTTCTGCATCCCACAATGACCTTGTTCCATACTCCCAGAGGTTAAAAAATAGGAAAGCTGTCTAGGGATGGGATGGGATATAGAGTTCTGGTGGTGGAAATTGTGTGGAGTAGTACCCCTCTTATCCTAAGTTTTTCAGGGTTCTCTTTTTATAAACAAAATAAAAAATAAAAAAACAAATAAAATAAATTACAGTAAAAATAAAGAAATCCATCTATTTTAATTAATTATTTGTCTATTAACTATTGAATATAAATATTTGTCTAGTTTTATTGTATTCAGTTCTTTGGCTACAGCCTCCTTTCTCAAGATCCAAATAGTTGTATCTCTAAAGAAAATACTTAAAGTAAAAATATGAATATGAAGAGGAAATTCATAACAGTATCAATGGAACAATAGAATGGGATATTTTATGAAATTGAATGTCATCCAGTTGCATTTAAAGACTTTTATCACATCTTTTAAATCTGTATTCTGAGTTCCAGTGTTCTGATTTCCTCCCCTTAGAAAAATTTTAATATTCCTTTGAGGAAAGGAGAATGAGAGTGAGAAAAGTACATTTCTAGCATGTGCTTTGCTAGGAATTAAGTCTATGGCTTCATCAGTATAAGCTCTACACTCTCCATACTAAGCCATGCAATCTATTTATATGAGAAAGACCAAGGAGAGTCTTGACCTCTTTTTTCTTCCTTCCTTCCTTCCTTCCTTCCTTCCTTCCTTCCTTCCTTCCTTCCTTCCTTCTTTCTTTCTTTCTTTCTTTCTTTCTTTCTTTCTTTCTTTCTTTCTTTCTTTCTTTCTTGCTTTCTTTCTTTTCTTTCTTGCTTCCTTCCTTCCTTCCATTCTCCTTCTTCTCCTTCCTCCTCTCCTTCCTCTTCTTCTTCTCCTTCTCCTTCTCCTTCTCCTTCTCCTTCTCCTTCTCCTTCTCCTTCTCCTTCTCCTCCTCCTCCTCCTCCTCCTCCTCCTCCTCCTTCTCCTCCTCCTTCTCCTTCTCCTTCTCCTTCTCCTTCTCCTTCTCCTTCTCCTTCTCCTTCTCCTTCTCCTTCTCCTTCTCCTTCTCCTTCTCCTTCTCCTTCTCCTTCTTCTTCTTCTTCTTCTTCTTCTTCTTCTTCTTCTTCTTCTCCTCCTTCTCCTTCTCCTTCTCCTCCTCCTTATCCTTATCCTTATCCTTATCCTTCTCTCTCTCTCTCCCTCTCTCTCTCTGTCTGTCTCTCTCATACTTTTTTCTCTCAGAGCTTCAGAGGAGTATTTTTAATTGTTTTATCTTCAGGTTCATCAATCTTCTCTTTAGATGCATTCAACTTGATATTAAATTGATCATAGTTCTGCATTTAAGCTAGCAAATATAGATTGAATACTGTTACATTTGTTTTATAGATTCTAGACTTTGAAGAAGATTTTCAAAAGCCAGATTGTGGTACACTTGGTTATGTGCACACATTATGGTGCATAAGGACCCAAGTTCAAACCCCTGGCCCTCACCTGCATATCGAAAGCTTCACAAGTGAAGCAAAGCTACGAATGTCTCTTTCTCTTTCTCTCACTATCTCCCCCTCCCCTTTCAATTTCTCTAATTATAAATAAATACATATATTTTTAAAAAGTAAATTTCCATTTTGGTTAGTCCCCCATTATTTTGATCATTTTGATGAAAATCGTGTTAAAGAACTGTCTAATCACAATAATATCCTGCTTCGGTTTTTATGGTTTGCTGTCTTCCCCTACTGGTTTTAGTTTCCATAATGCATATTAACTAAATATGAGATTATGTATGTGTAAACAGTGCCACAAGATATTTTGTTTTTCAGAGAAGAATCATTCCACCTTTGACAGGTAGTAAAGAAGTAAATGCCCTCAATTCAGTCAAGGATTTAACTCTGCTCTGCACAGTTTGTGTAACTATATGCAATGCTGGTGTAATAGAGTCCTGAAGGAACACTGTTGTAGAGGTGAATTTGTTCTCTGGGTTTTTTCTACCTTTTGTATTTTGAATTTAATACTTTATTTCCCTAAGTTATTTTACTAATTTTTAAATTTTCTGTGGAGACAGAGAGTAAGAGAGAGAAAGAGTGACTGAGACTACCACACTGAAGTTCCCTTTAATGCGGAGGGGGTTGGGGCAGGGCTTAAACCTGGATCTCATGCACACCAAAGCAGCCAAGTGAACTATTTTACCAGCTTTGTTCCCCTAGTTTTTGATGAAAATAAATATATCTGCTCTAATTTACAGCAACTTTTTTTTTCTTAATTTCATGTCCTCTTGTTTCACACAGCACTAGAAGCAGAGGTCTTGAAGGAAATACCTGAACTTGTCAACCTGGCTTCTCAGTGTCTTCCTCCTCCTGAGATATCTGTCTTTTGGTTCTCCCAGCAGTGGCTACCATAAATTGTAACAGTCACTTCTCATCTTGAGAATTTTTTTACAATCCCAATGGCTCCATAGTACTTAGAAACGGCTTTCAATCTGACTAGTTAGATTCTTTTGTCCTGTCACAATTGTAAAATAAAAAAGAAGGCATGGGGCCAGGTAGTGGCACAGCTGGTTGAGTGCACATGTTACAGTATTCAAGGACCCAGGTTCAAGCCCCTGGTCCCCTCCTGCAGGGAGGAAGCTTCACAAGTGGTGAAGCAGGGCTGCATGTGTCTCTCAGTCTCTTTCCCTCCCTATCACCCCCCTTCCTCTTGATTTCTGGCTGTCTCTATCAAATTAATAAATATAATTTTAAAAATATTTTAAAATCCTCTATAAAAAGACATAATCAGAAAATGAGGTTCATTTTCATGACATTTCTTTCTTTCTAGATTCTAGCCCTTCAAGTCCTCTCTCAGAAACTACCTAAATCCTTTGAGCATATTTATTGTAAATGTAATCTGGAATATCTGTCTGATTTCTTCTAGAAGATTGATTTGCTGCAGGCTTCTCCACTGTAACTAGAGCAGAAACCTCTTGACGACATTTGGAAATGCAGTGTTTCAAAACAGACAGTAAATGCTCATTTCCCAGTTGTCCAATTATTTTGACCAAGACTGTGTGTTTCTATTAGACACAATAATACAATAGCTTCCATAGAATATTCTCACATACTTAGGCATAATTTCTGATACCTTAAAACAGGATTTTTTCCTTGTACCATTTCTCCTGGGAAGGAGTGACATATTCTGTCCCTTTGCTTTTTTCAACCACATATCTTGTTCAGTGTGTGCTAGTTCTAAGGAATAAATTAAGAACATCCATGTGTGTTCTCCAGAACTTCCATTTTGTTTTTTAAACACCATCCCCACCACCAAAGGTCTGTGTCCCTACCCCAAACCCCTCTATTCAACTTGAAAATCTACCCCCCCGGAGAGGTTTTTTACTTTGATGCAACACTCCAAACTCAGTCAAATTCTACTTTGCAGCTTCTGCGTGTTAACAACTTTTAACGCATAAATATTTTCAGGATCATAATAAAGTTGACTGCATTATTTTTCCTACATGTAACTCAAGTCTTTGACACAATTTCTTTTTTTAATATGCTATTTGGAGTCACAGTGAACTATCTTTAGTGTATGTTATAATGGAGTCACAGCCCCATGTAATGGAATATTAAAATACTTTGGGAAACACTTGCTTAAACACAATATATACTCTCAATTTATGCATTAGGTTGCAATGAAAAAGATGGAGAGCTAAAACATCTCTTATGTAAATGTGAAAAGCCCAACTTTAGTTTGCAAAGTTTTTAGTATATATAATTGTGATTTTAATCTAATAATATTTATAAATAAAAAAATATTAGTGCGTATCCATGGAATAGTTTCTCAAATAGTATTAAAGAGATTCTTATTTCTGTCAGTTCACAATTTCCTTTGAACCAAGCAGCAATATCTATGGATAAATATCTTTATTTTATTGCTTTATCATCACTGGGGCTTCATCAGTCTTGGTTGATTTTTTGAGAAAACCAATAACCACAACACAAAAGTGCTATATGATAGGACTGTACCAGTGTGGTAGGAATGGCACTAAAACTAGGTCACCTAAGTGGAAACATAGAGACACTATCCAGGTGAGTTCTTTTGTAATTTTGAACTACTATACCTGTAAATACTTTGATTTTGATGAGAAAATAAAAAAAAGAAAGCATCATTCACCTCTTACCTATGCTGAGTATTGAACCTGGATCCTCAAACGTATGAGTCTTGTATACTCCTACAAAGCGATATTCTCAGGCTCCTTATTGACTGGAAATAATATTAGTATTACTACCATAATGATATTATTGTCATTGTTAGGGTCTCATTGCTCTTAGTTGACTTTTACAGATAGAGAAAGAGTAGGTAGTGAGTAGATAGATGAAAGGTAGATAGATGATAGATAGATGATAGATAGATAGATAGATAGACAGACAGACAGACAGACAGACAGATAGATTGATTGATGATAGATGACAGATAGATAGAGACATAGAAGTCAGGTGGTGGTGCACCTGGTTGAGCAAACTGTTACAATGCACAAGGACCCAGGTTTGAATCCTTACCTGCAGGGGGAAGCTTTGTGAGCAGTGAAATGGGTCTTCTGGTTTCTTCCTCTCTCCCTTTCAATTTCTGGAATAAAGAAAATAAAGAGAGAGAGAGAGAAATAGAAATAGAGATAGAAGGAAAGACACCTGAGCTTCAAAACATCTAATCCAGTGCAGCTGAAGTTGAAACTGGGTCATGGATAGGGAATCACAGGCACATTATTTGGATGAGCTAGTTTATTGGGCTTGAACAGTGGTCCTTGTGCATTGTAACAGAAGCTCTTAACCAGGTGTGCCACTTCCTGGCCCCCCGAATACTGATTTTTATGAGTTAGTAAATGAGTTTTTAGTAAAAAGGCTAAGATTTATCTGACATAAGCAGAAACTAATGTGTTATATTTTATTATTGGTGTGAGCAAATTGAGGCTGCATAAAGCTTAGCAGCACTTCAAGGTGCAAGTATTATTAACAGGTAAAACTGAGATTTGGTCTAACATTATCCAATTCTCAAAGAAGTGGATGAGTAATCTGATCACAACAATGTCAAACTAAGAAGAAATGGAAAGAAACAAAGAAAAGCAGTAAAATAGGCTTTGAAAAAGAATCAAGTATGTCACATCTTATGTCTTAGAGCTAAATGTCTTAAAGGGATAGATCTCAGACTGGATCCTTTCTCAATTATTTTTAGTGATCCATGAGGTGAAAGACTGAAGAGAGCTAGACATCTTGATGATAATACATTGTTAACTCCTATATTTAAATTTGTAATTATCTTGTGTACAATATTATATGATTTACACATACTTTGTTCCCTTTACCTATTTCAGATCATATTAGTAAAACTTGTGTTATCAGTCATTAAATAATTGTTCTGTGGTAGTTCAGATTTTCTGCATGCAGTATCTCTTTTAACAATGATAACAAATGAATGATTCTTTAGTTATTGCTGTGGTAGTGGTAATACTGAAACTTAGAGAGTTAACTGACTGTCCCTGATATGTCCATCAGGGACATTGATTCAGATGTATATTGCTTTGTCACCATACTTAAACTTGAGCTTTTTTTTTTTTTTTTCGGCAAAGTTTAGACTTTGTCCATGTGCTATTTCACCAGTTTCATTAAGATGAAAAATAGAGAAATATAAGGTGGAAAGAGAGAAAGAGAGAGATTAAAAAAAAAAACTATAGCTTTCCTTACTACCAGGGCAACTCCCATATTCTGGCAGGACATGTGCACTATTCAGTGAGCTACCCCTCACTATCCCTCTGCTCCCTTAAGATAAATCTTGAGAGTTTTACTGATGGGAAAACGATCTGTAAAACAGCACTAAAATGTAATGCTTTTTTATGTTTTCTCATTTCAAGTTCTATCAAAGGTTGATAATCAGCACCTAAGCAATTATAGTGTTTAATGTGATAGTTATGGTTAAATAATAAATATTACAGGGTCCAAATATAATTAATCATACGAAAATAGTAATAATCTGCCCCACGTAAAAATTTTGCAATCTTTTAATTTGGCAGAAACTGCAACTAAAGTCCCCAAAGGTAATAAATGAAATTAATTTCTAACCTCCATAAGTACAGGAGTCATTTGAGAATGGGAAGTCTGGGAGTGGTAAAAATAAGTTTATAGCCATCCAAATGATAGCATAGTGTTCTTTGCATTTATATCTGGGATAATTAAGCCACTGTTCCCTTATTAACATATTTTGACATCACCTGCCAGATTAAGGGAGAGAATAATAATTGGACAGAGAATTTAAGTAAACCCCTAAGAAGTGCTGAAGTCATTGCTTCAGCTGGGTCTTTCTGTCTCTAAACAAAAATGTTAAGAGACTCCTTGAATGCATAAATACAGCTCACATCATTCCCCAGCAAAGTGTGTGTTAACATTTCTTCTTGGTTACATATCTCCTGCCTCTCTGTAATGTGACTGGCAATGTTGCTATGTAGTAAGAGAGCATGGCCTTATCCCAGTAATGATGAAAATGACAAGCCCATTTCTCTTGATGATGGAAAGTAAGTAGACGTGACAGTACAACATATAAGCAGACATTCTTTCTTTATCTATTTATAAAATGGAAACACTGACAAAACCATAGGATAAGAGGGCTACAACGCCACACAATTCCCACCACCAGAACTCTGTATCCCACCCCCTCCCTTGATAGCTTTCCTATTCTTTAACCTCTGGGAGTGTGGACCCAAGGTTATTGTGGGATGCAGAAGGTAGAAGGTCCGGCTTCTGTAACTGCTTCCCCACTGAACATGGGCTTTGACAGGTCAATCCATACTCCCAGCCTGTCTCTCTCTTTCCCTATTGGGGTGGGATTCTGGAGAATCAGAGCTCCAGGACATATTGGTGGGGTTGTCTGTCCAGGGATGTTTGGTTGGCATAATGGTAGCATCTGGAACCTGGTGACTGAAAAGAGAGTTAACATATAAAGCCAAACAAATTGTTAAACAATCATATACTCAAAGGCTGGAATAGTGCAGATGAAGAGTTGGGGGTCTCCATTTTGTAGATAGCTATTAGTCCTATTTTAATTATATCCCTAAGGGACTGTGGCTATACTAGTTTTTTTTTTTTTCCCTGAGCCTAAAATCTGATATACAGGTGTATCCAAGTCATTGTCTGGGGAGATGATTTCATGGCTGCAAAAAGGAACAGAAATCTGATAAGCAGACATTCTAAGTAATAGTGAATGACTATGGGGGTTCATGATAATCCTCCTGACAACCTTAGAATAAAGAAAATACATGGAGTATAAATGTATGCCACTGAAATGTAATGCAAATAAGAAATAAGCTTTGGTTTTGTAAGTCATTTAGATTACAATGTTGTTTGTTAATCAATAAATCCTAGCAGAAGTCAATTGCTATAGGCAAACCTAGTAGGGGGCACACACCATCTTGCACAAGGGCTGGAGTTCAAGTTTCTGATTCCCAGCTGAAGAAAGGGTGCCTCATGAGTAGTGAAATAAGTGTCTTCCTTTATATCTCCCTTTTACCTCTTAACTTCTATCAAAAAGAAAGGAGAAGGAGGAGGAGTAGAAGGAAAAGGAAGAAGAGAAAAAAAAGAAGGGGAGGAAAAGGAAGAAGAATGACAAGAGGAGAGAAAGAAAGTAGTTACCACTGGAGCAATTAATTCATTGTACAGGCACCCAGCTCCAGTAATAACCCTTACAGCTATTTATATATGTCTTATGAATTTTCTCATTTATAGGGTGCAGGTTTTTATTAGTGTTTTAATAATGACCAACAAGATTGTAGGATAAGAGGGGTACATTTCACCACAATTCCCAACACCAGAGTTTCCCATCCCATCCCATCCATTAGAAGCTTCACTATTCTTTATCCCTCTGGGATATGGACCAAAGATTTTTATGAGGTGCGGAAGGTGGGAAGTCTGGCTTCTATAATTATTTCTCCACTGGCCATGGGTATTTACAGGTGATCTACAACCCTCAGACTATCTTTCCCTAGTGGGGCAGGGTTCTGGGGAAGTGGGGTTCCAAGACTCATTGGTGAGTTTGTCTGTCCAGGAAAGTCAGGTTGGCATCACAGTAGCATCTGCAACTTGGTGGCTGAAAAACATTAAGATATGAAGCAGAAAAAATTGTTTAATAATCAGGAACTTAAGTGTATAGATATAGCAGATATAGTTTGAGGTCTTTACACTGGACAAAGCTAGGAAGTCTATATTAGGTTTATTCCCAGGGGATCATGACTTTACTAATTTTGCCTAAACCTGACAGCTATAGGGTTCATTTTTAATTACTTGCCTTGAGTTAATAGTTAATACACAGAAAAAATAAACCATAGACAGGGCTAATTTAGCATGGTTGAGCATTCTCTTTGGTTGTCTGAGAAAAAAGATAAAAAATGAAGGCATAATATTCATGGACAACATTAAGGATACTATTAAAAACTGTTAAAATTAAGTAGAAAGGCAGAACACACAGCCGTTAGAGAGTACTATGTTCAATTTCTATTATAATTAATGAAATGGGAGAAAAGCAATTCTATTTAAAATTATATCTGCAAAAATAGACACTTTAGAATATATTTAACAAAGGAGATGCAAAACTGATATGTTGAAAGCCAGAAGTTGCTATTAGGAGATAGAACTTATGAGGGCTGGGTGTTGGTGCACCACAAGGTTAAGCGTATATACTAAGAAGTATAAGAATGCCTCAAGAATCCCAGTTTGAGCCCTCAGCTCCCCACCTGTGTGTATGTGTGTGGGGGGGAGGGCATGTTTCACAAGTGGTGATGTACATCTGCAGGTTTTTTTCTTTTTTTTTTCTCTCTCTCCTCCTTATATTACTTTCTCCTCTCAATTTCTGTCTGTCCTATCCAAAAAACTGAAAAAATGCCTGCAGAAGCAGTGGATTCCTAGTGTAGGCACTGAGCCCAAGCAGCAATAACCCTGGAGGCAGGGGAAAAAAATAGAGTTTACAAGGAAGTGAAAAGACAGCCCAACTCACAGATTGATGTCATTAACATTGTTAAAATGGCCACTCTACCCAAAGCATTATGAAAATTCAATGTAACCCTTACCAAATTTCAACAGCTTTCAATAAGGAAAGAACAGACTTTACTGAAATTGTTTGTAACCACAATAAATCTGGAATTGTCCCAAAAATTCAACAAAAGAATTTAAAAAATGGAGGAATCACATTCCAGACTTCAAATTGTACTATAAAGATATAGAAACCAAATTGTTATAGTATTGGGACAAACATAAACACAAGAATAAACTGAATATAGTGAAAGGCCCATAAATATAACCTCACATATGTAGAAAGTTCATCTATAACAAAAGAGTCAAAGGACATAAAGTGGAAAAAAGAGCTCCTTAGAGGATTAGTTCAGTTTCAACACATTGAATTTAAAAATAATTGCTGTGCACAATAAAAGGAGATATCATATAGATAATTGTCATTATGCAGCTTTGGTTAATAGGGCAGATATGTAGACAACATACATTCATCAAACTGAGAAACTTCTGCAAAGCAAATGATACCATCACCCAAATAGAAAGACACTTTACAGCATGGGAGAAGATCTTTATACAACATAACTCAGAAAAAGAATAATAAAAAATACATGAATAACTAAACTTAAGACAAAAATTAATTAGAAAATGGGGCAAGCACATAGAGATTTCACCAAGAAAGAGACCTAGAGGGGCAATGAACATATGAGAAAATACTCAAAGTCACTGATAAAGGAAATGCCAGTAAAAATGACTATGATGAGATATCACTTTATACCTGTTAAGAATGTAATTCATTAGCAATGAGAGTAACCACAAGTGTTGGAGTGGATGTAGGCTTGGGGAAGGCACACTTCTCCACTGCTGGTGGGAGTGTACATTTGTCCAATCTTTGTGGAAAACAGTCTGGAGATTTCTTTTTTTTTTTTTTTTCTTCTAGGATTTCCACTGGTGCTTGATGCTTGCAACTGTTCCTGCAGCAATTATTGTAATTATTATTATTGATAAGACAGAGAGAAATTGAGAGGGGAAGGGAAGATAGAGAGGGAAGAGAGAAAGAAATATGCATACAGACCTGCCTCACTGGCAGGTGAGGAGCAGGGAGCTTCATACCTGTACTTCATAGTATGTGTGCTTAACCCCATGCACCACTGCCTGGATCCCCAGTCTGGAGATTTCTCAGAACAATCTTATGATCCAGCAATTCCTCTCTTTGCTATTTGCCCAAAAGAAACAAAAATAAAACCAAACAAACTATTAGAAGAGATCTATGTATGCATATATACATGGTAGCTCAATTTGTAACAGACGAAACTTGGAAGCAAACCCAGGTCTCCAAGGAAAGATGAGTGGCTAAAAATGAATGTAGTATACACACATGATGGATTCTACTCAACTGATAAAAATTAAGTCATTGGGGCTTGGGCGTAGCGCAGAGAGTTAAACGCATGTGGCGCAAAGCACAAGGACTGGAGTAAGGAGCCCCGTTGGAGCCCCTGGCTCCCCACCTGCAGGGGAATCCCTTCACAAGCTGTGAAGCAGGTCTGCAGGTTTCTATCTTTCTCCCCACTCTGTCTTCCCCTCCTCTCTCAATTTCTCTCTCTCCTATCCAACAATGAAAGACATCAACAACAACAATAATGACCACAACAAGGGGAACAAAAATGGGGGGAAAATGGCCTCCAGGAGCAGTGGATTCATGATGCAGGCACTGAGCCTCAGTGATAACCCTCGAGGCAAAAAAAAAAAATGAAGTCATCTTCTTAAGTCACTTTGGATGGAACTTGAAAACATCATGTTAAGTGAGACAAGCCAAAAAGAGAAAACAAATACCTAATAATCTCACTTATAGACAGAGGACCTAGTGGGAGTTGTATTGTTACATGGAAAACTGGGAAATGTTATGCATGTACAAACGATTTTATTTACTATTGAATGTAAAACATGAATTCCCCAATAAAGAAATTTAAAAAAAAAAAAGGCTACCAGGTGTGGGAGTTTGTTACAGTGCAGACACTAAGCTCAAGAACTTTCATAATGGAGAAAACTTTTTGAGGTGACTTATAAGAAATGAATAAAGATGCTTCAAAATAGCAAAGCAAAGGCCAAAAATGCCAACTAATCTCTCTATACTTGTTTCCTCATCAGAAAAATGAATATAATACTCATTAATGCTTTTAAGTAAACGTTACTTAAAATAAATGCCCGGTGGTGGTAAATTCTCAAAGGCGTCAGCTATTATCTATCCAAATTTCTATATTATCAAATTCATCTATATCCAGAATATTAAAAAAAAAATTCCCCAAACCATTCTCAGTAGGTATCAAATAAATGGTTATTTCTACTTTTAAATATATATATATATTGAATAGAGACAAAGAGAGCAAGAGAGATCAAGGGTGGAGTAGATAGCATAATGGTTATGCAGAGGGACTCATGCCTGAACCTCCAAAGCCCCAGGGTCAATCCCATGCACCACCATAAGCCAGAGTTGAGCAGTGCTCTAGTAAAAGAGAGAGAAAGAGAGAGACAGAGATATTGAGATCAAGAAGGAATGGGAGATAGAAAGACAGAGAGACAAACATCCCTGTTTTATCAGTCACAAAGCTTCTTCCCTGTAGGTGGGGACTGGAGGACCCAAACCCTGCTCCTTAAGCATTGTAACTGGAGCTCAAACTGATGTACTAAAAAATAATAAATAAATAAATAATAAATCTCACTTATAGGTGGGAACTAATAAATAGGGACAAGGAGAGAGTTCAAAAATGAAATTTGGACTGGGTGTAGTGTATTGCATCAATGAAAAAGACATTGGGAAGGTGGTGAGAGGGGGACTAAAGAAATCTTAGGGTTGGGACTAAAGAAATTTGCAGGATGTTGCAAAAGGACCTAGATTGTGGGAGATAGTGCTTTCCAAAGAACTTTTACAGGGAGATGAGAAATTGTACCCATGTGTCAATGTCTGCACTGGAAACCATTAACCTTCATTAAACTACTCCAAAAAGATCACATATTTATACCAATTTAAAAAGACCCTGGGAGCAGTGGAAGCAAAACATTGAGTATTGGACAAGGGAGATAGCATAATTGTTATGCAAAAAGAAGGGAGGGGGGGAGATTGCTTAATGGTTATGCAAAGAGACTCTCATGCCTGAGGCTCCAAAGTCCCAGGTTCAGAATCTACTCTTCCAACTCTAAATTTCATGTGTTTGGTTAGAGCTAAGAAAAAGATGTCTGTTCTTTGAAACCATCAAGTTGGTGGTAATTTGTCAAAGATTTCTAGAATTATAATACAGCTGTGTATATTTGTACTAATTGATACTTTTCTTTTTTTACATCATGCTTGGTTCTCAAAAATGCATTTCAGAATTTTGATTTAGTATCAATTTCATTAATTTATGATTTTCTGAAACTAAATTTATTCCATCAAAATAAAAACACAATTTTGATTATTATTACTATTTATTGGATAGAGACAGTCAGAAATCTAGAGTGTAGGGGGAGCTAGAGAAGGAGAGAGGAATAAGAGACATATGTAGCACTGTTTCCATTTGCAAAGCTTTCCCTCTGCAGGTGGGGTCTGTGAAATTGAATCTGGATTCTTGCACACTGTAATGTGCACTCAACCAGATGCTACCACCGAGCCCCCACAATTTCTTCAAGTCCCAAAATATATGTTTAATTTTTCCCAATATCCATTTTGATTTAAGCATATTTATAGTGATTGTAGAGTTGGTGATTACTTCAGAAATCAAGCAGAACTTTGCTGTACAAATGTAAATCAAATAAAATGGGCCAATGCTTCTTTCTATCTTATCACCTATCTTGACACTAGAGGCTATGCTTACTTTAAGTTTATTCTTCTTGATGTAGTTGTGACATAAATGTAGTATAATTTATATATAAATTATATACTATTTATATTTACTATATATTTATATATAAATTATAGTACTATTAATCTCATCAAAAGTAGGAAAAACTTGATTTACAAAAGCTTGTATTTTAATGCCATGGTTATAAAAAATACCGTCGATCCATTACATCCTAATTTTGAGCTTCTATGATCATAGGATTTCACATTCCCCAAATAAATTATGCAGACTTTGACAAGTCTGTTGTCACAAATTTTATTTCTTGGCTGCAGTCATTTGATATAAGATTATTTTTGGTGTGTTTTTGGTATGGCATAAAAGTTTAATGAACTTTTAAATATTTGTGATAGTTTTATGATGTAATAATTATTTACTATGCTATAACCCTACCATAAAGTTTCAACCAACTCCTTCCTAACTGTATGATGGAAAGTTCCTGGGAGTCTATTCTGGGAAAAAAAATATTCATCAAACATGTATACAAAAATGACATGAACAATTCCTCATGTACATAAATATCCCTTCAAAATTAACTTGCAATAATTTTATTTAACACACAACTCCATTAAAACTTAAGTATGTGCATCATGACCATAAAATAAAGGAAATGATAAATTCAAAATAAAATTACAAGCCCATTAAATTTAAATAGACCTTCTTATTACGTGTGATGAAATTGCTTTCCTGAAACTAAATGGGTACTATTTAATTTGCTAATTAAATGTGTTTGAATATGTGATATTTCAGTCAAGACTTCGCTTTGACTATAGAACTTTGGTGTGTAGGCTCAAGTGGTTTCTGGTAGATCATTTAAAGCAGAGGACTACCAAACACACCCATCCAAAAAGATCTATGTATACCTTTGTTCATAGCAGCACAATTTGTAATAGCTAAAACCTGGAAGCAACCCAGATGTCCAACAATAGATGAGTGGCTATAAAATTTGTGGTATATATACACAATGGAATACTACTCATCTATTAAAAATGGTGAATTCACATTCCTCATCTCATCTTGGATGGAGCTTAAAGGAATTATATTAAATGAGATAAGTCAGAAAGAGAAGAATGAGTATGGGATGATCTCACAGGCAGAAGTTGAAGAACAAGATCAGAAGGGAAAACACAAAGCAGAACTTGGACTGGAGTTGGTGTATTGCACCAATGTAAAAGACTCTGGGGTGGAGGGGGGTAAGGTTCATGGCAATGGAGGATCTAGTGGAAGTTGAATTGTTATGTGGAAAACTGAGAAATGTTATGCATGTACACAAACTATTGTATTTTACTGTTGACTGTAAACCATTAATCCCTCAATAAAGATATTAACACACACACAGACACACACAGACACACACACACACACACACACACACACACACACACGACTGACTGGAACCAGTCAAGCTTTAAGATAGAGGGTTTGTAGCGGTGTTAGTAAAGTATAGAAGAGAAAGCAAGTTTGATAAACAAAAATCCATTAGTAAGAAAACTTCTCAGGAGATACACTGTGATAAACAGCTGTAAGGGAATTTTCTGAGACAAACAGTAAAATAGCTTGTTGGTTTAGACCCTTCTTTTTACTAGGAAAAAATTTTTGGAACAAATAGTCAAATGATGGTGCAACATTGGTCTAGCCAGATGGGAATCAATCTGACACAGGTGACCTCCATTCCCATCATGAATTAGATTAGCAATTCCTTCATTCATTAACTACTCTAGAATCTGTGAAAAAAAATCTACTTGCACTATAGAATATTTTACTCCTTATGAATTATTAGACTGTACTTTTTAAGTAAAGATTTTATTTATTTATTTTTAAATTTATATTTTATTAATTATTGAATAGGGACAGAGAGAAATTGAGAGGGATGATATAGAGAAGAAGAGAAACAGAGAAATCTGAAGCCCTGCTTCACCACTTGTGAAGCTTTCCCCCTGCAGGTGGGGACTGGAGGCTTGAACCTGAGTCCTTGCATGCTGTAATGTGAGTGCTTAACTAGGTGCACCACTGCCAGGCCCCTAGATTGTACTTTTTAAAATGAAGTCTATATGTATATCCATAAATGCAACATAACTAGAGCTTTTTTTTTTTTTAGTATTTTTATATTTTAATGAAAGATACAAAGAGAGTTAAACCTAAGCCCTGCTCAACTGTGATTTATGGTGTTGCAGGGGATTAAGCCTGAGCCTCATGCATAAAAGTCTTTTATAGAAACATAATGCTGTCTACTCTCCCTTCCCCATCCCAGTTATTTTTTTAACTATTTTTTCAGGCTTATGATTAAAATGTTGTTTTTAGAACATTAGTTTAGCTTTTTAACTTTTTCAACATGGTATGAAATAACTTGCAATTGTTCAGTTTTTTTTTTCTTTTTTTTTCTTTTCTAATTGTTCAGTTTTTGAGGGTGATGAAAACTTCTGTCAAATCATCTAATCATTATACTCTGCTTTGTAGGAAATCATTATTTAACTTCCAGATGCCTTACATAGAAATGACCTATGAAAACTTTTCCCTTCTAGGTACATTTTCTTTCTCCTTTTAAGAAAGGTGTTGGTATATGTACAGACATATTTTTCTCCCCTCCTATTGCCCCATCTCGTCCCTGTAAGCATAAACAATAATGAGAATGATGGACTGTGATGCATCTAGTTAAAAATGTGTCGGTCGTGGGGCTTCACAGTAGTGATGCAGTACTGCAGGTGTCTCCCTCTATCTAATAAATAGTAAATAAACAATAAGGGAATTAAAAAGAATGTGAATGATGAAAGTGTATTGTAATAAAAAAAAAAAAACATTTTGAGGGTAGGGGAGCTGCTTGCCGTGGCTTTAAAACAATCAATTTTTATTACATGGTAGTACAGCAGTAGAGAATGATATATTTTAGGCACAGCAAGTTAGGCAATTATCAACAGGAGTAAGACTAGACCAAGCTCATGAGTCTATGTTAGTTACCTATGTTCTGCTCCACCTGTTCAGTCTCTCTGGTGAGAGGCAGTATGGCAAATCCGGGGGAGCCGCCCTAGAGCCCGCAGGAAAAGAAGGAGCCAGGATGAGGGCAAGAAAGAGGGACTTATAAGCTAAGTTTACCAAGCTTACTACAGGTGTTCTGTTTCTCTGGGAGAAGCAGCAATGATGGGCACCTCCAGTGCAAAGGAAAGCAGGGAGAAGGAAGATGAGAATGCAGGAACAGAGTGCACCTTCTGCCCTATGTGGGCTTAAATCAATTACTACCCACTCAAAATCCCTTGTAGGTTTGCTTGAGTTCTACTATGTTCTGTAGGCTGAAGTCAGCCATGTCAGCCTATGCTAATACATTAATCAGCTGCAGACATATGCTAATTATGCCCCAAAGTGTGTGTTGTTTCACAACAAGAACAGCTGAAAGATTTTTGGTAAACTGTAATGTATTGTTTCTCTTTTAAGAATATTCTTGGCCAAGGCAAACCAGTACTCACTTGTCATTCAGAGAATATTAATAGAAGAGCAGGTTGAAGACAAAGCTGATAGCATTGGGCAGTCAAGGCTTTACCATTCTCTGGCAAAGAGGTATATGTTGCTCCTGAGAAAGTTACTGAGCACTGTCCACCCACTCCTGTGCTCCCCCATGCCCCACTGACCTGAATTACGTCTATAGAGGTTTATAGTAGAAGCATGTGGGTATGTTAGAGACAAGTCATGGAGAGATTTAAGTAGGCTCAAACAGAAATTGCAGTATGTCTGCAAGGAGATAGGACTAATGCACTTATGAAAGATGTCTGTTTCTTGTGTGACTTTCTGTCCTAACCTTTCCTCCCTAAAAGATAACTTTGGAAGAAACCAAAACAGGAAGCTGAGGAAATCATAGCAATTTTTTAAAATCATCTGCAGATTATTTTATATTCTTTTTAATCAAAAGATAGCATTCCTTAGTCTTGAAATAGGCCAATTTAGTAAGATTTCTGGAGACAGTTTTTAGTTGTTATGTATTTAGTGTGCTATATGTGGATCATTGTGAATATTGTATATTTATTTTGTTTTATTTAGTTATGTTTACTGATTTTTGTCATGCACTGGTTCCAGGTTGTGCTCTTTCCTGTGCAAGTCCTCTGTGCTACTGATGCACAATTTCTTTAGTACTGAATTATTTTTCTAAAGTGTTTTACACACACAGACACACACACACACACACACACACACACACACACACACACACAGTTGGGCCAGTTGGTGGTTGGTGCACATGGTTAAGTGCATATACTACAGTATACAAAGACCCAGGCTCCAGCCCTGGGTCCCCACCTACAGAGAAAAAGACAGCTTCATGAATGGTGAAGCAGGGCTGCAGCAGCTGTTTCTTTGTCTCTGTCTCTCTCCCTTTCCTCTCAATTTCTCTTTATTTCTTTCCAATAAATAAATAAATAAACTAAAATTATTT
Organism: Erinaceus europaeus; assembly: GCF_950295315.1. Classification (NCBI taxonomy): domain Eukaryota; kingdom Metazoa; phylum Chordata; class Mammalia; order Eulipotyphla; family Erinaceidae; genus Erinaceus; species Erinaceus europaeus. The sequence continues at coordinate 102,063,208 of NC_080164.1, read as the reverse complement.
AAAATTTTTTTAAAAATCATTTCACAAGAAAAACAGAGAGTAAAACACTGCTCTGCACATGCAGTACTGGAAGTCAAAACCTGGAGCTTACACATGCAAATCCTGAACTCTGAGTATTGGGTCTTCTCCTTTTTTCTTTTTTCTTAAAATAGAAATAATTAATCACAAAGGAATGATCATAGTAGGCTTAGTAATGGTATTCCAGCATGATATTGTTGGTTTTTTTTTATTTTCTTGTTTCAATTTTCTTCCTTTACTTTATGTAAGTTAGGAACATTTTTCCTCTGGTAAAATTCTGGGCTATGAATGCATTTTTATTGTAGTTATGACTATATTCAACTCTTTGCAAAACATTTAAGTATATATTTCTCAATTTATCATCATCAGGATGGAATTATCATTTGATTACATGGAAATGATGAACACATTAGGCACACTTGTATTTGCCTCTTCCGCTTCACTGATTATATTTTCTACATTGTTGATTCCCTTTTTATTACTAGAGTATTACATTTTTTTCTATAGCAATTTTTCCTTCTTTAAAATCTTTCTTTAACTAGATTATTTTTACTTGTTATAATAATGTTGTCTTTTTTCCCATTTTTTGCATTGCAACAGCTGTGCTTTATATTAATTTCTAAAGAATCCCAAGTAAATTAATATCTTAAATGTACTTCCAATACATGGGCTAAATCTTTTTCCAAGCACAAACAATTCCTCTATCTTTTCATGCATTGTTTGAATCTCTTACTTTCTATTTCATGGAATCTTAAGTTTTGATTCTTTTGGTATTTTGTAAATAAAAGTTGGTTGAGACTATTTCCATTTGCTTTGAATTACAACTAAAACCTCAAAGCTGCAATAAACAGATAAGCTCTAGCACATTCTAAATGAATTTTCTATGTATGCTTCTGCAGGAGAGGTTTAACTGTTTTGGCAGACAGAACCTAAGGGATCCTTTCTGTTCAATACCTTGGAATGTCTCCCTGCCACCATGTTTGCATGACACCTGACTTAATTTTTTTTCCTCCAGAGTTATAGCTGGGGCTCAGTACCTGAACTATGAATCCATTGCTCCTTTGGCCATTTTCCAAATTTTTGGATAGGAAATAGAGAAATTGAGAGTGGAGGGGGAGATAGAGAGGGAGTGAGAAAGACAGACACACACAGACCTTCACCAATTATTTAGTGACCCACTGTAGGTGGGGAGCTGGGGGCTCCAATTGAGGATCCTTGCACAGATCCTTGTGCTTTGTACCATGTGCATTTAACCTATGAGTTAATTTTCATCAGTTCTTCTTCTAGCGGTATAATATGGGGAATATAATGTGGGTGTAACCAGGTGCACTATTAAGGTGTGCTATTTGTCAAAGAGGTGGAATGGCAACTACAATATATATATATGTCTATGTACAAATAATTTTACTTTTACCCATAGCCATTTACAAATTCACTGTGATTCCTATTATCAAGGTCCAACTACATTTTTTTAAAGGAATAGAAGAAAAGCTAATATTACCTGGTACTGGAAAATATTTGACATTACCTAACTTATCTTGAGGAAAATAAAAACTGGAGGCATTAAATTTCTTGACATTAAATTATACTACAGAACTACCGTAACCAAAACTATCTAATACTGGAAACGACACAGAAATGGACAAGTGGAATGGAGTTAAAAGGTTAATAATAAGACCCTACATTGACAGACAACTAATTTTACAAGTGGGCCCAGACAATTGGGAAAGTCTATTCAAAATGGGAAGTCTATTCAACAGATGATGCTGAGAAAACTAGGTTGAAATGTGCAGATGGATGAACCTGGGACACTATATATCTCCATGCATAAAGAAATGAATCAAAGACATGGACATTAGACAAGAAAGCATCAAATGCATAGAATAAAACATTGGAAGAACACTAGATGATCTATGCTTTGGAAATGTCTTTAAAATCTCAAATCCAACAACAAGGAAAACAAAAACAAAATTTAAAAAGTGGTACCGGACTAAAATGAAAAGCTAAAGGAATCATCAAATAAGAAAGACCTAGGATTCGCTGGCTAGGGGAGGATACTGGGTCATCAGCAGTAAAAAGGTAAATAAGGGGTCCTAAGCGTGACACCAAGGAGGAGTCCTATAGCTCACTTTTGGGTTAGAAATCGGAAGCAAAAGAATGGAAATTTTTTTATTATTTCTGAGGCTCACCCTTCCCCTTGACCAAGAAACAGGCCCTAGAGGCTGGAGAGCTGCTCCTAGCAGGCTTCCCACTGAGCTATTTTCATTACCAAGATTCCTAGCTCACCAGGGTGGCATTAACAATCCAATTCCTTTTGCATTTCCTTGTCTTTCTTTTTTTTTTTTCTCTAAGTGGCTGGAGCTCTATTTGAGGACAAAATATTTGACCAATCAGAGCCTCAGCTCTACCTGGGAAAGACTACCTGGAGGTTTTTTTTCTTTTTTTGTATACTTCTCTCAATTGGCTGCCTTTGCTCAGGCTGCCTGACCCAATATGGGGCCACCCAAAATGCAGACTGACTGCTAGGATTTTTAATTCTATTCTATTTTATTATTACCATCATATATATGCATGTGCCTTCACCCCTCCTTCTTCAGGTTGACCAATTTATTTTTTATTAGTCCTTATTTTTTTTCTATTTTTAATTTTTTAAATTTATTTAAAATAGAGACATTAACAAAAACCATAGGATAGGAGGGGTACAACCCCACACTGCATTTGTCATAAAGGTATTTAGTATAGTGTGGCTTGTGAACAAAACACAACAACTGAAGAACAACATAACAGGGAAAAAAAATCATCAATAAAGGAGGAGTCAGGTGGTAGGGCAGAGGGTTAAGCACATGTGGTGCAAAGTAGATAGGCTGGCAAAAGGATCCCATTCCTCAGCTCCTCACCTGCATGGGGGGTTGCTTCACAAGCAGTGAAGCAGGTCTGCAGGTGTCTACATTTCTCTCCACTTCTCTCTCTTCCCATTTTCTCTCCATGTCTCTCTGTCCTATCTAACAAAGATGATATCAGTAACAATGAAATGAAATGACAATGAAAAACAGAAGGCAACAAAAGGGAAAGATAATACATATTTTAAAAAGTCAATAAAAAATGGTTAAATCAAGAGCAAATAAAACTGCAACCATAATGAATCAGGAGAGGAGCCCAGAAGAAACTTCAAATCAGTCAGAAGTAACCACAGATAATAAAAATATGCAAGCAGTAATAAACCTAATCATCACAGAAATGAAGACAGCTATGGAGGAGAGGGCTATCAGAATTAGGGAAACAACAGAGAAGAACCTCAAAGAAAATATAAGCTACCTTGAGGTAATTTGAGAAATAAAAGCTTAAATAGCTAAGATAAAAGGTCAACCAGCAGAATAAGCTAATACTATAACTGAACTGAAGAAAAAAGCTGAGGGAAGGGAAAGCAGACTAACAGAAGCAGAAAAAAGAATTAGCCAGACAGAGGATGACCTAGAGAAAACAAAGAAAGAGGTAAAAGAACTCAAAAAGAGATTGAGAGACACTGAAAACAACAAAAGAGACATATGGAATGATTTCAAAAGAAGCAGCACTCATATAATTGACCTACCAGAGGAAGAAAGAATGGAAGGGGAAGTAAATATTCTAGAGGAAATATTGGAAGAAAACTTTCCAGATCTAAAAAACAGAAAGGACATTATGATTCAAGAGACCCAAAGAGTCCCAAACAGAATCTACCCAGACTTCAAGACACCAAGACACATCATAGTTACAGTGAAAAGTAGTAAGGATAAAGAAAGGATCCTAAAGGCTTCAAGAGAAAAACAAAAAGTCACATATGGGAAAACGCACAAGTTTATCAGAAGACCTCTCCACTTAAACTCTAAACTCCAGAAGAGAATGGCAAGATATCTATCCAGCCCTGAATGAAAAAGGGTTTCAACCAAGAATAATATATCCTGCTAGACTTTCATTCAGACTAGATGGAGGGATCAAAACCTTCTCAGAGAGACAACAGGTAAAGAAGGTAACTATCCCCAAACCTGCCCTGAAAGAGGTATTAAAAGAACTCTTATAAACAAGAACATAAATATAATACTTGCCATATATCAGAGAAAATAAAGAATTGTTGAGTAATGGCTCTACAATACATTAAATACATAATATCAATAAATGTCAGTGGATTAAATTCACCCATTGAAAGGCATAGAGTGGGAAGATGGATCAGAAAACACAAAGCAACCATTTGCTGCTTGCAAGAATCCCACCTGATGGAACAAGACAAACACAGACTTAAAGTGAAGGGATGGGAAATTATCATACACATTAATGGACCACAAAAAAGGCAGGAACAGCCATTATCATCTCTGACACCATAGACTTTAAATTAAATAAAGTAATAAAAGATAGGCAAGACCATTACATAATGATTAGAGGATCAATCAGCCAAGAAGACTTAACAATTATTAACATCTATGCACTCAGTGAGGGATCATCTAAATACATCAAACACCTACTGAAAGAACTACAAAAATATATCAATAGCAATACAATAATAGTGGGAGACTTCAACACCCCACTCTCACACTTAGAAAGATCAACAAAGCAGAGTATCAACAAAGAAACAAGATAATTAAATGAAGAGATGGACAGACTAGACCTCCTGGACATTTTCAGAGTCCTTCACCCCAAAAAACTGGAATATTTATTCTTTTCAAACCCATACAGCACATCCTAAAGGATAGACCATATGTTAGGCCACAAAGACAGTATCAAAAACTTCAAGAGCATTGAAATCATCCCAAATATCTTCTCAGACCACAGTGGAGTAAAGCTAACATTTAACAGCAAACAGAAAATTACTAAAAGACACAGAATTTGGAAAATCAACAACATACTGTTTAAGAACCACTGAGTCAGAGAGGCACTCTAGCAAGAAATTCAAATGTTCTTGGAAACAAATGAAAACGAAGACACTAGCTATCAAAATATTTGGGACACAGCTAAAGCAGTATTGAGAGGGAAACTCATGGCCACACAATCACATATTAGAGAACAAAAAAACCTCAAAAAAAAAAAAAAAACTCAAAAAAAAAAAAAGACCTTACTGCATGCCTTAAGGATTTAGAGGAAGAAAAGCAATGGGGACCCTAAAGCAACCAGAAGGACGGAAATCACTAAAATTAGAGCAGAAATAAAAAAACATCGAAAATAAGAGAACTATACAAAAGATCAATGAAGCCAAATATTGGTTCTTTGAAAAATTAAACAAGATTAACAAACCCCTAGAAAGACTCACAAAAAAAAAAAAAAGACTCAAATAAATAGAATTGTAAACGATAGAGAAGATATCACAAGTAACACCACAGAAATCCAGAAAATCATGTGAGACTTCTAGGAAGAACTATATGCCACCAAATTAGAGAATCTGGAAGAAATTGAAGAATTCCTGGAAACATACCCTTTCAAAACTGAGCAAGAAAAACTATAAAACATAAATACACCAATCATAGACAAAGAAATAAAACAGTTTTTAAGATTCTTCCCAACAACAAAGGTCCTGGACTTGATGGCTTCACAAATGAATTCTACAAAACTTTCAGAAAACAGTTAATACCTATACTTCTAAAGCTTTTCCACAATATCAAAGAAACTGGAATACTCCCTTCCACCTTCTATAATGCTGACATCACCCTGATACCAAAAGCAGATAGGGATGCAACAAAAAAGAAAAACTACAGACCAATATCTCTAATGAATATAAGTGCCAAAATATTATACAAGATCTTGGCCAACCAGATAAAGCAGTATATTAAAATGATTGACATCACTACCAAGTGGGATTTATCCCAGGAATGCAATGCTGGTTCAACATATGTAAGTCAACCAATGTCATTCACCACATCAATTAAAAAAAAAAAACATGATTGACTCAATAGATGTAGAGAAAGCCTTTGGCAAAATCCAACACCCATTCATGCTCAAAACACTACAAAGAATATGAATAAATGGAAAATTTCTCAAGATAGTGGAGTCCATATATAGTAAACCTACAGCCAACATCATACTCAATGGACTGAAGCTGAAAGCATTCCCTCTCAGATCGGGGACTAGATAGTGCTTCCCATTAATTATCACCATTATTCTTTGACATGGTATTGGAAGTTCTTGCCATAGTAATCAGGCAAGAGAAAGAAATCAAAGGAATACAGAAAACATTGAGATACCACCTCAGGGATGGCAACAAGACAGGACTAGAATACCTTCAGGAACCCACCAAACTGCCTGTGGCTCATGGACAAAGAGGAGCCTAGGGAGAGATTAAGTGGCTGGTAACAGTCTGTCACTTTACCAGTTGAGACAGCAAATAATATTGCCTTCTACCTTCTGCATCCCACAATGACCTTGGGTCCATACTCCTAGAGGGATAAATAATAGCGAACCTATAATGGGGGCACCTGCTGAAACACCTAGTTAAGTGAACACATTACAGTGTGCAAGGATCCAGGTTCAAACACCTGGGTACCACCTGCAGGGAAAAAGCTTCACAAATGGTGAAGCCAGGCAGCAGGTGTCTGTATCTCTCCCTCTCTATCTCTCCCTTCTATAAATTTTCTGGCTGTCTCTATCCAATAAATAAATAAAGATAATAACAAATGGTATATGGACAATGAATCACAGAGAGAGAGGGGAAGAATCAGAGGTGACAAGTGACCATAGCAATGCTCCACTGTTTGTGGAGCTTCCCCATTTATATGTTGAGCTGCTCTCATTTTTGTAAAAACCAATAAAGTCACGGGTCTTTGGAATATATCTAAAATAAACCTACTAGCTATTTCCAAAACAAATACCTCAAATCTTCATCTGAAATATTTCAGCCTTTAAGTTCATGATTAATCAACAATTTATATGGCTTTATATGTTAACTCTTTTTCAGCCACCAGGTTCCAGATGCTACCATGATGCTAACTGGACTTCCCTGGACAGACAATCCCACCAATGTGTCCTGGAGTTCTCCTTCCTCAGAGCCCTTCCACAATAAGGAAAGAGAGAGACAGGCTGAGAGTATGGATCGACCTGTTAATGCCCATGTTCAGTGGGGAAGCAATTACAGAAGCCAGACCTTCCACCTTCTTCACCTCATAATGATCCAGGGTCCATACTCCCAGAGAGTTAATGAATAGGAAAGGTATCAGGGGAAGGGATGGGATACAGAGCACTGGTGTTGGGAATTGTACCCCTCTTATCCGATGGTTCTTGTCTGTGTTTCCATTTTATAAATAAATAAATAAATAAGAAAGAAAGAAAACACCAGTGAATTCATTGGCAGGAGGTCAATATTCAATTTCATCTCAGTCCTTAGCAAAATAGCACAAATAGTTTGGAATTGGCTTAAGCCCTATGTGTCATGTGGGATTCCATTCCTTTCTGGAGTCCTTCTAAATACAATATCTATAAATAAATGATGTGTAGACATTTTCATTTTAATTTCAAATCTGTCCTCATCTCTGGGCAGCCGTCTGTATGGCTTAAAGTCCATTTGTTTTTCTTCTCTTAGGTGTCACTGTTTAAATTGTTTTTTGCACATCTAGAAGATTTCTCTCACAATGTTATGGAAGAAGACGAACTACTCATTGAACTGACAGGAGTAAAAGTAGTAGGGTTAGTTTGGTTTCCCAAAATGATATATGGCTTCAGGGTAGAAAATCAACAGAGATTCATATCCTGAAATAATAGTTAGTCTATCACAGCTGCTGCCATTATTCCCCAGCCTGCAAATCTGCAGGAAATGTGTCAAGGTCAGCTGCAACTATTTTTGAATTCTTGGCTTTATTATCAGCAAAAATCATTAGTGCTGCCTGACTTGTGAGGTATTTTTAATTTTTAAAAAATATTTATTAATTTATTCCCTTTTGTTGCCCTTGCTATTTTATTGTTGTAGTTATTGATGTCATCACTGTTGGATAGAACAGAGAGAAATGGAGAGAGGAGGGGAAAACAGAGAGGGGCAGAGAAAGATAGACAACTGCAGACCTGCTTCACTACCTGTGAAGCAACCCCAGTGCAGGTGGGGAGCCAGGAGCTCAAACCAGGATCCTTGGGCAGGTCCTTGTGCTGTGCTTTGCACCATGTGTGCTTAACCCGCTGCACTACCAGCCCACTCCCACCTTTGAGGTATTTTTTTTAATTAAAAATTTTTTTTATTTATAAAAAGGAAACATTGACAAGTCCATAGGATAAAAGGGGTACAACTTCACACAATGCCCGCCACCCAGTCTCCATATATATCCCCTCCCCTCCCCAATAGCTTTCCATCTCTATCCATCTGGGAGCATGGATCCAGGGTCCTTGTGGGTTGAAGAAGGTGGGAGGTTTGGCTTCTGTAATTGCTTCCCCTGTGAACATGGGCATTGACAGGTCAATCCATACTCCCAGTCTGCCTCTTTCCCTAGAAGGGTGAGTCTCTGGGGAAGCTGAGCTCCATGACGCATTGGTGGGGTCTTCAGTCCAGGGAAGCTGGCTGGCATCCTGATGACATCTGGAACCTGGGGACTGAAAGGAGAGTTAACATACAAAGCCAAACAAATTGTTGAAGAATCATGAACCCAAAGGTTGGAATAGTGGAGATGAAATGTTGGGGGGGGTACTTACTGCAAACTCTAGTGTACTACTGCTTTCAGGTATATATTTGCCCTAGTTTATGGATATGTGTGAACATATGCTCTATCTCCTAGAACCTGTTCTATATCTAGGTTTTGGGACTTTGTTAGGAAGTGAACCACCTGGGATGGAATTAGAGAATACTATGAAATGAAAGGTCTCACCAGAGTGATGAAGCTGAAGGGCTGTTGTTCCACACCTGAAGTCTCTGGACACAGTCTGAAGTAAAGCATGCTGAGGTGGCACTCCTTGCATTGATTAGGTTGCGATCAGTGGATGTAATATTATTTGATAAGAATTGGGAGAAGCATAGGGGAAAGTGGGCCCTAGCCTAGGGTCCCAGGACTGGGGGAAGTTTAGGCTCTATAGTGGAAATCTGAGGTTCTTGCTTTCTTAGGGTTTGAGAAGACAATGGATAGTTACTGTTATCATCACATTATTTGGTAATTAGATTAGCTTTGAAAAGTCCCTTTGTTAGACATACAATCAATTTTACACCCCTCATATTAATTAAATAGTGATTTATATTACTACAATTTAATAGGTGTATACATAAACACCATTCCCATCACCAAAATATTGTGTCCCATCCCATCCAACCACCCCCACTCCCACCCCCCCACCCTGCCAGCCCAGGAGGCCTCATGTACACACTCCCTCTCACCACCGGGTTTTTACTTTGATGCCCTACTTTCAATTTATTCAGGTCTGGGAAGTTTTCTTCTATAATTTCCTCTAAAATGTTTCCTTCCTCTTCCTCGCTTTCTTCCTCTGGAAGGCCAATGATACAAATGGTACTTATTTTGAGATCATCCCATATGTCTCTGTTGTTGTTTTCAGTGTCTCTCAATCTCTTTTTGAGCTCTTTCACCTCTTTCTTAGTGTTCTCTAACTCATCCTCTGTCTAACTAATTCTGTTTTCTGCTTCTGTTAGTCTGTTTTCCCTTCCCTCAGCTTCTTTCTTCATTACAGCTATTTCAGCTTTCAATTCTCTAATTGCCTCAAGATAATCAGTATTTTCCTTGGGGGTCTCATCTGTTGTTTCCCTAATACTGCCATTCCTTTCCTCCAAAGTTGTTTTCATTTCTGTGATTAATAAGTTTGTTATTGCTTGCACACTTTTCTTATCTATGGTTACTTCTGGCTGATTTGTAGTTTCTTCTGGGCTCTTTTCTTCATTCATTATAGTAGCAGTTTTATTTGCTCTTGATCTATCCATTTTTTTATTTATGTGTTTCTTATTTTTATGTTCTGTTGTTCCTTAGTTGTTGTGTTTTGAGTAGAAGCAACACTGTACTAAATACCTTTATTTTTTATTTATTTATTTATTTTTTAATTTTTTATTTAAGAAAGGATTAATGAACAAAAACATAAGGTAGGAGGGGTACAACTCCACACAATTCCCACCACCCAATCCCCATAACCCACCCCCTCCCATGATAGCTTTCCCATTCTCTAGCCCTCTGGGAGCATGGACCCAGAGTCATTGAGGGTTGCAGAAGGTAGAAGGTCTGGCTTCTGTAATTGCTTCCCCGCTGAACCTGGGCGTTGACTGGTCTGTCCATACTCCCAGTCTGCCTCTCTCTTTCCCTAGTAAGGTGTGTCTCTGGGGAAGCTGAGCTCCAGGACACATTGGTGGGGTCTTCAATCCAGGGAAGCCTAGACAGCATCCTGGTGGCATCTGGAACCTGGTGATTGAAAAGAGAGTTAACATATGAAGCCAAGCAATTTGTTGAGCAATCATGGATCCCAAGCTTGGAATAGTGGAGAGAAAGTGTTAGGGAGGTACTCACTGCAAACTCTAGTGTACTTCTGCTTTCAGGTATATATTTTGCAGTAGATTATGGATATGTGTGCACATAAGCTCTCTCTCACAGAAACTGGTGTATATCTAGATTATGGGACTTTGTTAGAAAGTGAACTACCTGAGATGAAATTAGAGTGTACTATAAAAGGAAAGGTCTCACCTGACTAAATACCTTTATGACAAAGGCAATCACCAACTTCAGAAATTACAATAGCAACTGAAGCAAGGATTGAAGCAGTTTATCCAAACAATGTCTCCAGTCCATGAAAAAATAGCAACCAAGTCCAAGTGAAGAAGAAAGAGAAAGGAAAAAAGGGATAGCAAGACTAGACAATTATGCAAATCTACTATCCACTGTATATTCTAAGGGTAGCAAGAGGAGAAAAGGAAGTAGAGCAGAGATACACACATAGAGAGTCCACTCTGAGTCAGATTTATTCCCCAAAATAATTCACAAATGAGTGAATTCAGAAAGCTGAAGAAGGAGGAAGAAAGGAAGACAAGAAAAAAAGGAAGAAAAATGAGAGAAAAGAAAGAAAAAAATAAGAAAAAGAACTGTCATAAAAGAACAATGAAAGGAAGGTTTTTAAATTAATTAATTAATTAATTTTTATTTTATGTTTTAATTAGGACGAGTGAGAAGGGGAGAGTGGGTAGATGAGGTAGGAGTAGTGAAACAAGTTCCTCTTGCAATGGAAAAGACGCTCAGTACCCTAGCAATGGAAAATACACTAAGAGTTAATTCTGGTCAACCTAAGGGGGGGATACACCTTTATATAATATTAATAATAAAATAGAGCAAGGTAAAAAAAAACCCTGTCCCAGATTGCCTCAAGCTGCCTGAGCAGAGACAGCTGATTGTTAAGAAAGTAAAACAAACAAACAAAAGAACCAAAAAAAAAAAAAAGCCCCTCAGGGCAGTCTTTCCATTTTGTAGATCTGATTGAACATTTAGAAAGAAAGAGGGCTGAGGGTTTCAGAAAGGAATAGACTTGGAATGGAACCCCTGTTGAGCTAGGAATCTTGGTAAAGAAAGAAGCTCAGCAGGGAAGCCTGCTAGGAGCAGCTTTCTGGCACCCAGGGTCTGGTTATGGGGGGGGGGGGTGCAGGGGTGTGCTTCAGGAATAATAAAAAAATTTTCCTTTCTTTTTTCCTCTATATTCTAACCCAAACTGGGTTATATTTGCCCCCTTGGTGTCACAGCTAGGACCCTGAATTCACTGTCCTGCTGAAGGCAAAAATTCCTACGGTTTCCAGCAGTTGTCGTAACTCAGACCGGAAGCTACTTCTCAGTCAGCTATCTTGGCTCTGACCCCCTTTCCTTTTCTTTAACCCTCTGGGAGTATGAACCCAAGGTCATTGTGGGATGCAGAAGGTGGAAGGTCTGGCTTCTGTAATTGCTTCCCTGCTGAATATGGGCGTTGACAAGTGGATCCATACTCCCAGCCTGTCTCTCTCTTTCCCTAGTGGGGAAGTGAAGCTCCAGGACACACTGGTGGGGTTTTCTGTCCAGAGAAATCTGGTTGGTACCATGTTAGCATCTGGAACCTGGTGGCTGACAAGAGACTTAACATACAAAGCCAAACACATTGTTTACCAATCATGGACCTAACAGCTGGAATAGTGCAGATGAAGAGTTGGGGGGGCCTCCATTTTGTAGATAGCTAGTAGGCATATTTTAGTTGTATTCCAAAGGGCCTGTGGCTATACTGGTGGTTTTTTTTTTTTTTTTCTTTTGATTGAGCCTGAAATCTGATATGCAGGTGGATCCAAGTTATTATCTGGGAAGATGATGTCATGACTGGCAGAAGGACCAGAAAGCTGGATCAGGGAAGAGAGTAGCTCCCTAATATGAGAAAGGGGTATAAATATTGTTGACTGTGAACCTCATTGATTTGATGTAATCTGGGGCCTATGTGACCTCTGCATCCCTCTAGATCTGAGCTCACATTCTGTGGTCATGAGTAGGAAGGTTCCAGGCTGACCCAAATTTCAGGACCCATCATCCTCAGTTGATACATAGAGTATGTTATCCAGCCTCCCTTTGGAGGATGGAACATTCTCTACCATTGTTGATTCAAGTCATTGAGGTATTTTTAAGGGGAGGAAAGATCATCAAACAGTTATGCAAAGTATTTAAGGAATCAAACCTAATTAGGTTAAGCCTCTGAGTAGGGAATATCTAGCACTGAATTATTTGCACCTAATTAGCTTTTGAGATCTCCAATGCCTGGACAAAATATGAGATCTATAATGGAAAAAAAAAACTCTTCCTTCCAACTATTTTTAATTTATCTTTGTTTTCCTTCACAGAGCCCACTTTATATTTCATTCACAAAGCCCTATTTCTATTTTTAAGTTCCCTGTATTTGTACTAAATATTCTTCTTTTGGTGGTAAGTAAACAAACTATCTATTCACTCATAGATTAATTGCTTGCCCTTTTCTGCTTTAGCAGTCAGTTAATGGAATATGATTTCAAATATGAGTGTTTTCTAACTTTGAGTACATTTTATCCCCATATACATGACACACAGAGAATGTGGAGCCCTTCTGGTGTATAACTTTCAGATTTCTGTGACTTGTACTCTGCTTTTCCTGAGATCAGACTACTTTGTTTAATAATCACTTAAATTAAGGCAAATATTTTTTATTTTTCAGAGCATACATTTCCTTTAGAATAATAATGAGAATTTGTTTTTCTTACTCTCATAAATTCCTACAAGCATCATGCCCAAAAGACTAATAGTAGTTGCAAAATAGATAAACCTTGAAGTAATTCAATGGACCTGAATCAGATTATGAAATTTCAGGATAATTATTTGCCAACATGTCAATAGGTCTTACAGATTCTCTCACCCTGTTAATTCTGCAAACTTTGCATATTAAGGGAAATTGTACAAATCTCCAACACGGCAGTTGTTTAGGAGCACAGAGAACAACTTTATTCAACATGTAAAGTGTACATGATACTGAACATGAAGCCCTAGATTCAGAACCTTTTAAAGCAAAGTGTTTGATATCTTGATTCTACTTTCCTCATTGGGAAGTTTATGTATGCAACTCTGGATATATATTGTCTTTAAAAGAGATACTGACAATTCCCGGTGGACTTAAGGTTTCCTTTTTTATTGCTGATAACAAATCTAGAAACAAGCCTTAATATAAATGAACAGCAACATATTACTCTTCACCATTCTGTGGCTGGTAATTCATGCAGAAGAATGCACCTAGAGTCTTCACTTCCACTTGGTATTATATGGGATCATTATTCTGTCTGCATTAAGTAAGAAGCTGGTTGATCTAAAGGTCCAAAAATATCCTCTGAATCAGGAGCTGAGTGGTGGCATACCAAGTAGAATTCACTTATCTCTATAGACTAGGCCATGGTTTTAAGCACCTGGTCCATACCTGCAGTGTGATGCAGGTGGGATCAGGAGGCCATGCACCTGGTTAAGCACACAAGGACCGGAGTATGCAAGGACCTGAGCTCAAACCCCTGGTCCCCACCTGCAGGGGGGATGTTTCATAAGTGTTGAAGCAGGCTGCAGGTATCTCTCTGTATCTCCCCCTTTCTGTCTCCTGTATCTCTTCCCTTCTCAATTTTTCTGTCTCTATATATTAATAAATAAAAATAACAGTAGTTCAGGTATCTCTCTTCCCCTGCATATCCCTCATCCCTCTTAACTTTCCTCTAATTTTTTGTTTCTATTAGAAAAAAATAAATTAATATAACTAAAAAATGACCACCAGGATTTGTCATGGAGGCACTAAACCCCGGGAATTACCCTGGAGTGCTGTTACAAAAAATAAGTAATACTACTTGCTAAGCATGTTTTTACCTCTCAGTATGTGTCCATGTGGTGTCTGTCTGCCTCAGTCTCTGAATCTTTCCTGGTGTTATTGTCTTACTATAACTAGTGTACAGGAGAGAAGATGACAGGTTTCTTGGAGTCCTGATGCCAGTAAACCTGTGTCTCTCTACACATGTTTTATTTTTCAAGATGAAGCTCAAGGCCAGTCCAGATTCAAGAAAACTGAAAATAGACTCTTTCTGTTAATTGTTGACTTAGGAGACATGTAAAGTGAGCCAAGGACTCAGCTTTGGAATCTATTTCATTGACAGCTTTAGGTTGCTATTGTATTCAGTAAGTATTCAGTAAGTTGCTGTTGTATTCAGTAAGAGACTGAAAGCTAGATTTTTAAAATGAATATTTATTAGACACCTATTTAAAAGAAGTGTTACCTATTCTACATATATAATCTGTACACACACACACACACACAAACACACACACACAGAGTTATGAGACAAACAGATACTATTTTCTACTTTGTGGCAGTACAAATTATAGGTACCAACTAAACAAATACCTAATTAAGGGGCTGTGTGTTGGTGCACCTGGTTGAGCACACACATTACAATGTACAAGGACCTAGGTTCAAGCACCCGCTCCCCACCTGCAGGGGGAAAGCTTTGTGAGTGGTGAAACAGGGCTACAGGTATCTTTCTGTCTCTCTTCCCTTCTATCTTCCCCTTTCTTCTTGACTTCTGACTGTCTATATCCAATAATGATAATACTTTTAAAGCTACATAATTAAGTGTTTAATTATAAATATTGTCAAGGACTATAAAGGAAAGCTATAATATGCAAAAGTCCAGCTTTGGTTGATAGGTTAGGGAAAGCATCATATCTTAGATAGGAGTTGAAAGTTTTGGTCTGAGTTGACTTAGCTATGTGAACAGTAAGGTGATAAACATTCTGGGCATAGACCACAGTATATATGATGATCCTAAGATGTATTTCAAACACTAGTGGTCACATGACTGAAGCATAAAGGATTCAGGGCATGTAACACAGAACGATCCTGGAGAGGCAATTATGGAAATAATCATCATTAGTTTGTTACCCCCCTCCCCCATTTAATCCATGCAGCCAAACAATGGAGATGACTGGTAATGGCTGGGTGCTTAGAAACACTCTGCAGTTTCTTGCTTTGTTAAGTAGGTCCCACAGTTACTGGCAGGTGTGTGTGGGCAGAGAGAGTAGAAAAAGATATCAAAGATAAATTCAGGCAGTGTTTTTTCTAAAATAAGTTTATTTCCCTTACTTCAGCAGCTATCATTACCAAAGTTACCACTCTTATGGCTTCTATATTATTATGTAAATATATGATCTCACTTAGAAATTTAATTTGCAGTAGACTTGAAAATACAAAATGACAGAAACTAACATTTTAATTGAGTTGACAAAGCACAAATAAAAATGACTACCACTTAAATTTTAATTGTGTGCAGAACAAATTGTGGATTCCAAATGTGATTTTTCCCTTACAAAAGCAAAACAAAAACTAAATGATAAATTCAAAGTCAAGTGTTGGTATTCTTCGTGTTGGTTTGGTCCTCTTCCCCCTACCTCTGAGAGAAATGGTTTGGTCCTTGCTAGTTTCGCGCCCCTCTTTCTCCCTGCCTCCTATGCTAAGGATGTGCAGAGTCCCAGCAGCAGCGGAGAGAGAATGATGGGGGAAGCACAAGGTGTGGTGATTTGCCCCCTGGCCGAGATCTCCAGCTTGGGTCTGAAGGCAGACAAGCTAGAACACGCAGAGATTCATCCAGAGATTGCAACCTACAATTCCTAGAAGTGGAGCTGCACGGGAATGGAGCTGCGTGGGAAGCCACCTACGGATGGTGAACCCCACCAACAACTAAGACAGTACAGATCTAAATTTGTGTTTAAAATGACATGTCTTCGCAACAAAGGTTTCTCTCCTTCGCAACAAAGGTTTCTCTCCTAAAGACCATGTTTACGTGTGTGTTTAAAGTTTGGTAACATTAACTTTAAGGTTAAAAATACCACTTTAAGGCTGTATTCTTACCAGACAGAATTAAATGAAAAAAGGTTTTCAATGTAATTCTCATAAAGATAAAATTAACTAACATTTAAAGTCTGAGGTAAAAATTAGTTTAACTATCAATATATTTTAACTAAGTTGGTAAAAAAAAACAAACCTGTGCACACCTAGGGTGTGTCTCCATCTTGAATGGGTGTAAAAAAAGGTTAAAAAGATGTTGTTGATATGTAAAACTCTCAAATTCCTTCTCAATTAGAAACGTTAGATTGCGCAATGGCTATGCTAATGATTCTCATGCCTGAGGCCTTTTTTCTTTCTATGGTTCATGTTTGCCTTTCCACATTTTATTGTTTAAACTTTAAATAGCCTTAGAATCCTGCTGGAAGAGACTTCTAATTGTAACAGAGTTATCAATTGTGGTAAACTTCTAACCTGCTACAAGTTTTGTTTCATAAGTAAATGAATTGCAGCTGTCAAGTTCTCTACAGAAAAGCAGAATTCCGATGGCTGACATTCCCCATCAAGGCAGATGTACAGCAATTCACCCCCTGGCAATTCTTCGGTGGACATCTGCTTTGGACTTCTATCGGACTCACTGGTACACCTCAGACACTGCACAAAACTAGCAGCTTCCCCTTATGCTGCTGGGTTTCTCAAAGACTGACTGCAGCCATGCCTTGGGACTCTAGGCCTCACCCTCCCCCCATGCTAGAAAATGCCCGTCGAGGCAATTACGCCTCCCAGAGGCAGGAAATGTTTTTTTTAAGCTGATAAAGTTTTGCCCAGAGGCAAAAAATGGCCCCCTCAGGCCTTCCCTTGACAGCACACTGGTTCTTGTTACATGCTTACATGTTTCTCCATGTTTGTGCCAGTTTCTTTCTTGAAAATGCCTGTACGGTATAGGTTTCTGTTCACCCCACACCCCTGATACTGTGGTCATTTAGTTAAAAAGAAAAGGGGGAATATGTTGGTATTCTTCATGTTGGTTTGGCCCCCTTCCCCCTGCCTCTGAGAGAAATGGTTTGGTCCTTGCTAGTTTTGCACCCCTCTTTCTCCCCACCCCCTATACTAAGGACGTGCAGAGTCCCAGCAGCAGCGGAAAGAGAATGATGGGGGAAGCACATGGTGTGGTGATTTTCCCGCTCATAAATAAAGATTAAAACTGCAGCTTCTCAGCCTAACCGTGTGTCCCTGAGTCTCTCTGTCTACCACCGCTACGCTAGCCCGGACAGCTGGAGCCTCCAAAACGTTAACGACAGTCAAGCAGTTAGAACAGATCCTAAATCACTGCAAATCATGGCTATCTCAGGGAGAAAAAAAAATTAAGATATACTGTCTCCTGATAGAGAAAAATAATCTGCTAGATAGGAACTTAACACCAATTCAACACCTATTTACCACATAGTTTTAGGTGCCAACTTCCATGCAGTGATTTTGAGAAGATACAGTTGGAGGCTGCTACAAAACTCACAGTCTCACTGAATAGATAGGAACGACTATGTCAGGTATGCAAAATGACAAAACACTGTAATGTGAAGAAAATAACAGTGAAGTTTAAGGACAAAAGAGTCCTTGAATTTTAGGGGAAACTTTCTTTTATCTTTAGAGTTTTAAATGAATTGATTTTCAGTGCATTGTTTACCTGGTATTTGATGGTAACAGGGATTAACCATGTGATTTATGTGGCCTCAGGCATGAACCTCTGGTGTGATATCTCTGTTCCATCTCCCTAACCCTTTTTCTTATATGTATGAAATTTCTTATATGTAAAGAAAAACAAGAATTATGGACTCAAGTAAGGCCTAATAAGTAGTCACTGCAGCCACGTATTATATTTGTGTTGTTTACCCAAGACCTATTTCTCTTCAATAGTAGCTATGGGTATAAATTGAGGAAAAACAGTCTGTGCTTTGTGTTTTTAAAAAAATTTTAAATTATCTTTATTTATTTAGATAAAGGATAGAGACAGTCATAAATCAAGCGTGAAAAAGGGTGATAGAGAGGGAGAGACAGACACCTGCAGACCTGCTTCACCACTTGCAAAGCTTTCTCCCTACAGGTGGGGACCAGGGTTGCAAACCTGGGTCCTTGTGCACTATAACATGTGTGCTCTACTAGATGAGCCACCAACTGGCCCATTCCTTGTTTTCATAGCTCACTGATTTCATTGGCACTCAGCACTGCTGTTTGGAATGCCAAGATTATTCTTAATCTCAGAACCCAAGAGTTGCTGAGCAAAAATGTGAGACATGGAAAAAAGTGTCTGAAAGTTAGACCTATATTTGTAAGTTTTTTAATTTTACAACTCACAGAAATCAAATAAGAAAAAAAGAAGAATAAGCTCAATTCTTGTCTACATAATAAAGGCCATTCAAGGATTCTCTCCCTCAAAATCTAAAAGAAAAAAATTACAATCAAAAGCAGTCCATACATTATTGGCATGCCTTAAGAAAAACTTGTGGACTGAGAGGAGAGCATAATGGTTATACAAAACAGAAACAGAAACAAAAACAAACAAAAAAAAAAACTTTCATTCCTGAAGCTCTGAGGTCACAGGTTAAATCCCTAGCATCACCATAAACCAGAGATGAAGAGCTGAGCAGTGCTCTGGTCTCTCCTTCTCTCTTCTTAACCTGTAATTATATTTTATTTATTTATGTATTTTTGTATTCTTTTCCTTCTCCCTGTTTTTCTTTTCTTCTTTTGACAGAATAGAGAGAAGTTGGGAGAGAAGAGGATGGAAGAGAAAGACATCTGCAGTCTTTCACCACTCATAAAGCTTTCCTCCTACAGGTCAGGATAGGAGCTTGAACCTGGGTCCTTGCACTTGGTAACTCAACCAAATTGCACCACCACCTGCCCCCTAAAACCTTGTGATTTTATACTGGACTATATATATCACCTAAAAACATACTTCATGTTATTATCACTTGTGTGTTAGAAGAGTCTAAATCAGTTTCTTTTTTTTTTTTTTACTTATTTTTATTATCTTTATTTATTGGTTAGAGACTATCAAAATTGAGAAGAAGGGGGAGATAAAGAGGGAGAGAGATGGAGATAGAGAGATACCTGTAGACCTGCTTTACCACTTGTGAAGCTTTCTCATGCAGGTGGGGACTGGGGGCTTGAACCCAGGTCCTTATGCATTATAATGTGTGCTTAACCAGGTACACCACCACCTAGCCCCAGTTTCATAGTTTCTAATAATAGACAATTCAATTTTCTTCAACATGTCACTGATGAGTACCAGTACTCTGTGTCTCCTTCAGCAGGAAACTCACTACAAGGGCAGTGGACATAAAACAAGAGGTGTGTGATTCCAAACAATGTCTTCTTTCTATATTAAACAAACAAACAAACACATAAATAAAATGGTGGACAGCATTTCACAAATAAGCTTTGCTGTCTTCAGGGGGAAAATTGGAAATCATTAAGTCTATTTTATGTATTTAGCATTCAGCAATGTCTGGGAAACATAATGATCTTGATCTAGACATATTTATTTATTCTCTCTTAATTAGTTATTTTTATACTATTCCCAGCAGGCAAGATAGTATTATTAACAGTTATCCACAATATACCAACGAGATGATCAGTATAATCTAGCAGGAACCCTTGTAACTTTAATGTATACCCTCTTACAGTGAAGAGTGTCACATTTAAATACCTTTGTAAAATGAGTTTTAAAGATAAGTCAAGGTCCACATTTATCACTTGCATAATAGTTTTAATTTTATATTGTAGGAACACTTCTTTTTTAAATTTTTTATTTATTAAATAAAAATATTTACAACGCTAATAAGAGGGGTACATTTCTACACAGTGCCCACCCCCAGAGCTCCATATACAATCCTCTCCCTTGATAGATCCCCCATTCTTTATCCCTCTGGAAGTATGGACCCTGGGTCATTATGGGGGTGCAGAAGGTGGAAGATATGGCTTCTGTAATTGCTTCTCCACTGAACATAGGTAGGTTGATCCATACTCCCAGCCTATCTCTATTTTTCCCTAGTGGGGCAGGGATCTGGGGAGGCGGGGCTCCAAGGCACATGGTGGGGTTGTCTGCTCAAGGAAGTCAGTTATCATCATGGCATCATCTGGAACCTGATGGCTGAAAGAGTTAACATATAAAGCCATATAAATTGTTGACTAATCATGGAACCTAAAGGAAATAATATTTCAGATGAATACGGTCTCCATTTGGGAAAAAGTTCAAAGGTCTATTTTAGGTATATTCCAAGGGGCCTAGGACTTACATAGTATTGTAGAAGCTACTGGCGATGTCCAAAAAAAATTCTTCTACTTATGTGGATAAAGATACATATTTCCCAAGTCAGAAACAGAGAATGTAGACTTATTATTGGTAAATAAAAGTTACCAGCTGTACTCCTAACTTACAACCAAATAAAATAACTGAGTTACTGAGATTGACAGACAATTGTAAAAGAATGTTTGACTCACTAAGAATTCCTATTTTACTAATCTGAACTCAACTACCTGACAATCACACTGACAAGTTAAGTCTTTATGAATACAAAGATATTCCCTGAAAGCAAATACTAACACTTTGCTTTAGGAGTCAAAAGACCTAGTAAAATTTCAGAATGAAAACAATTATATTGGTAAATTGCACCATAGTAAAAAAAAACTTGGGGCTGGGGGGTGGTGGGTAAGGAGGGTAAGGTCCTGGAACGTGATGGCAGAGAAGGATCTAGAGGGCTTTGAATTATTATGTGGAAAACAGAAATGTTGTTACACATGTAGAAACTATTGTATTTTAGTGTTGACTGTAAACCATTAATCCTCACAATAAAGAAAAGAAGAATAGAAAACCAATCACATAGAAACATCCCAGTGGCTAAAATGTCAGGGTTGTGGAACTTACTCAAATACAGTGAGTATGGTCAGCATATGTGTTCAAATTGAATGCCACTCACATAGTGGCATTCAATAAAATCTGAAACTTCTTAGTTTTCATTTACTGCAGTGGTCATATTTTAGTGACAGATGAAATAATGATAAGGGCTATAAAGACAATTCATACATCTAAGAGGCTTTAAGGATTCATAATATAAAAGTTATAAACATATAATGACAATGCAGTGTGAGGAATGTTAGAAATAGAGACATCTGTACTGTGTGTGGTACAGAGATAGAAAACAACTTTGTCTAAAGTCAAGAAGGGACTTCCAGAGGTTTTGTTAGTGTTCATTCTTCAAGACTGGCTTTTATAGTGCTCTCTAGCTAGAGTTACCTCAAACTGATCAGATGTCTTATATTCAAGATGTCTTATGGCACCATATTTCTAGACATTGCTCATTTTTAACACGATAAGTTAAAATAAGCATTTAAGCAAGAAACCTGAGAGAGTACAAAATTCTTGCTGTTAATAAAAATATTTGTGATTGTCTTATTTATTAGTTTGTTTTTCTCTTTCTTCCTTTTTTTCCCTGTAAGTCTGGTTAATATGAATAATGTCTCTCAACTTCTATTATCTCTGGATGCTGCTTTTAAACTGAAGACACAATAGTTTAAATGAGGTATTCCCATCCAATTGTTAAACACCCATAAACACAACTTGCAAGAATCCAAAAACATTCTCAAACAAAAATAAAATGAAGGCAGAAAATGAATACGGCAATCAATAAGCTGCTGAGGCTACTTAAATGAGACTTTGAGGAATGTGATATTCACAGCAATTTAATAAAGAAATCTTAGGGAAAGATCACTGAACTCAATACAAAATGGTTTAAAGTACTAGAAACTAATGAAAATCAACAGTTGAGTTTTTGTTTTTCACAAGGCAAAGAATTATTCACAGCTTTACTGAACTAAAAGCTACAAGTTAATTTTGGTCTGAAGGGCTATGAAGAAAGGTGAAGAGAGGCTTAATCAAATATGCAAATTCCCCACAGTGCTGAAAGAACCCTAATGTTCTCTTTCACCTATTTTCAAAGTTCAGATATTTTGTCTTAGGATTTGCTTAAGAATTCACCAAGCTTACTTTTCAGATTTCTTTATTTTTAGAAATCCTTTCAGGAGAGCCAAATTATTATAGTCACAGAGGAATTCTACATTGCCTGAATGTAGTGAATTCCATATTACTTTTTGTAGAAAATAAGTTGAAAAGAGAGGTAAAGGGATGGTGGTTCAAAGGAGGTGGGGCACAGTCATTTAGAATAAATTTTATTTTAAGTTAAAATGACATGTTTTGCTTTGGTAAATGTTATAAAGAGTTGAACATTTTTACTTAGGCAATGTTTCTCCATCAAATTAGTCTGACTTTAATTTGATCACCCTAATTGCCATTTGTTCAACTGTAGAAGAGATTATTTTAACTTCTTCTTCTAGCGTTTGCCCTTCTTCCGTAGCCAGTCAACAGCAAAGCTGTCAGGAGCTGCTTGTTGCTGGCTTTGAAAGTGACTGGGATCCATGTGGATTCAGTCAGCTAGGAAGGATCGTCAGTTTCCCCAATGAATGGGTACTCACGGGATGCACCATGAGAAGGTCGATCCAATGCAACCCTTATTTTAACTAAAACATATCTCTATAGCAATGCACAATAATACCTTATTTAGTGTTTGTTTATTCCTTAATTTTATTAACAAAGTATGCTGTTTAGCTTCATTAGAGTCCAGAAAAAAATTGGTTTTTTCATATATATATGATTTATTTATGAGGCAGAGAAAATAGAACACCATTTTGTCATATATGATACTGGGAATCAAACCCATGATCTTATTCTTTCAAGTCCTGGACTCTATGTACTGAACAACCTGTGGACTCACATGTCAATCAGAGAAGCAGCAGTGTTCGCCTAGACATTTGACAGACCTGTCATTATTTCAATTTTGGGATTCTTCTATTTGCTGCTTCAGATGTACATTCAGTACAATATAGCTTCTGACCTAGAGTTCCTATAAGAAGGAAGTGCTATTTTGTTACTTTTTAATTTATGTACATATAATGTTTTTAAGTGATACTGATATAACGTTTTCTGTGATCAGAATAGATCTTAGTTGTACTTGTTTGAACCTGAGATCAGCGTTTTTTGGCTATAAAAACAAAGGGGGCCAGGTGGTGGTGCACCTGGTTAAACACACACATCACAGTTCACAAGGACCCAGGTTTAAGCTCCTGGTTCCTACATGTAGGTGGAAAGCTTCACAAGTGGTGGAGCAAGGCTGTGTCTGTCTCTCTCTCTCTCCCACTCTCTCTCTCCCTCTCCCTCTCCCTCTCTCCCTCTCCCTCCCCCCTCTTTCTCTCTCTCTCTTTTTAAGATTTTATCTATTTATTAATGAGAAAGATAGGAGGAGAGAAAGAACCAGGCATCACTCTGGTACATGTCCTGCCAGGGACTGAACTCAGGACCTCATGCTTGAGAGTCTGATGCTTTATCAACTGTGCCACCTCCTAGACCACCTAAAGGTGTCTCTTTATCTCTCTCCTTTTCTATCTATCCCTCTACCCTCCTAATTTCTCTCTGTCTCTATCCAATAATAATTTTTTAAAAAAATATACGAGGGGGCCAGGTGGTGGCACACCTTGTTAAGCACACATTACTGTGCAAAAGGACCCACGTTCAAGCTCCTGGTCCCCACTTGCAGAGGGAAAGCTTCACAAGTGGTGAAGCAGGGTAGCAGGTATCATACTGTCTCTTTCCTCTATACCCCTTCCCTCTCAATTTCTCTCTGTCTCTACCCAATAATAAAAATGAAAAAAATATTTAAAAAGCATACCAGGAGAAAGTGATCATGAAGAATCTTAAAGAAGTCCTGCATTTACTTTTGACTGTAGATCTGAATACTAGCAACAGACAGCAATCATTATAAAGCTGAATTCTTTATGCTCTACCATAAACCCACTTTTTTTTGTTCTAGAAAATGACATCCATGTTAACCCTGTCAGTACACATGATCTGGTCTTCTACTTTATTTATTTATATATTTATTAAATTATTTTCAACATTTTTATAATTTTTAAATTGACAGGACAGAGAAATTGAGATGAAAAGAGAGGTAGAGAGAAAATAGCATGTGCAAACCTGCTCTACCACTCATTAAGCTCCCCCTTCCCCACCTCTTCAAATGGGGACTGGGGGTCTTGCTACCAGGCACTGGTGCATGCCATGCTCAAGGGGTAGACCTTGTGGATAATTTCATGTCCCTGGTCCCTTTGGGAAACTGTTGAACCACATGTTCTGCCAGTTGATGTCAACTCTACAATATTGACCACCAAGGGCTTTACCTAGAGGGCCCTAAAATTTGAGGCAATGATGTGCATTGAACACAGGGTCCCTTTATCTCCTCCCTGTGGAGTGTGAGCTACTGCAGATGCTGTCCAGAGTATAATGGGCATCAAGAAGTGAAATGGAATATAATGTTATGCCTGCAATTTGCGAGGTATTTTCTTTATTTCTTTATTGTCAGATTGCTGAATGAACTGACTACAACAGGCATGCCCGATGGTGTTGAACAGACTCTGCAGCCCAATATACTATTTTTTTTTTAATTTGGGAGAGATGACAAGACAGAAGAGGCAGGGAGACATAGATTACAGGGCCACTATGACCTCCATGGAGCTGCACCACTGCTGTCCATAGAACTCCTGTAGGTTGCTTCCCTTGAAGTCAGTACCTCCAATACTACAGATGAGACAGATACCAGAATGATATACATGGTATGGGCTTTGACTCTCATCCCTTATAACAAGTCTCTCTGACTGCTCAATTTAGCAGTCTAGAATTTAAAGTTGGAAATAAGATATTCCCACATTATTAACAGCACTTCCCAAAAGAGGGTCCTGGAGTGATAGCTTATAATCCACTAATACAAAGTAGAACCCACAAAAAGCCTTCTGAAGGGCATACTCACATCTGTGGAGAACTACTCATCTACATACTGTTCTTTACATCTCTTATGAACGAGGCCATGAGCACATATTGTTGGTCACCTAAATGTTTTTTCATCACGATTTTATTTATTTTATTTTTTATTTATTTGTTTGTTTTTAATTATTTTTATTGCCTCCAGGGTCATCACTGAAGCTTGGTACCAGCACTATGAATCCATTGCTCCCAGCAGCCATTTTCTTTTCTTCTTTTTTTTTTTATTTCATTTTTTTCCCTATTCTTTGACAGGACAGAGAGTAATTGAGAGAGGAGGAAAGTATAGAGAGGGAGAAAGACAGTGACACCTGCAAGCCTGCTTCACCACTTGTGAAGTTTTCTCCCTGAAGGTGGGGACCAGGGGTTTGAATTCAGGTCCTTGCACATGTTGATTGTGCACTTAACTGAATGCACCACTGCCCACCCAGCCTCATCACTACTTTAAATTACTAATGGATGCAGTTTTCCTTAGTCATAAAATAGAGAATAATTGTCAAAGATGAACAGACTGGGAATCTAGGAAATAGTGCTGATATTATTTATAATGTACTCCTAGACAATATAGTAAGTGAAGACAACAGGTTTCTTGATTTTGTCATAATACTGTCAAAGTATTTTCAAGTTGCCTTCTTAGCCTCTAAAGCTTCAAGTGGGTAGTCAGTTATGGCTAAATATCATAATTTTTTTCAGTTGTGTTACAATCTACTCACACAAACTGTAGTCCAACAGCACAGTCTTGGTCTCTGATACACAATTATTGGGACTAACTAATTTTTACTAATTAGTTAAATTAGTCAAATATATTTACTGGCTTAGATGTTATCTTTACCAGATAGTACAGAATTCACATCATTAACAAATATAGTAAAGGGTTGGATGGTGGAACACCCAGTTCAATACACATATCAGCATGTGGACCCAGTTTGAGAACCTGCTCCCCACCTGTGGGGGGGATGTTTCAGGAGTGAGGAAGCAAGTCTTCAGGTGTCTATCTCTCCCTTTATATTTCTCCGTTCTCTCACAATTTCTATCTGTCTTGTAAAATAAATACAGAAAAAAAATACATAAGTGGAGAAAATGGCTACCAGGAGTGATGGATTTGTAAAGGAAGCACTGAAGAAAACTCTTGTGGCAGATAGATTAATTAATTAATTAATTGAATAACTCACAGGAAGCCATAACTGTACACCTGATCCCTTCTTTGTCTAAAGGCATCCTGTGCCATTACGATAATGCGGGTGCGCAATCAGGTGTACCACTACCTGGTCACAAGGGGTTTTTTATGTAAAGGAACACAAGTTTAATAAGGTTCTTTATCTCAGGTGTTGCTACAAAGCTTTGGGAAACTGGAAATATTTTCCTTTGAACTCTCTGACCACATCTGTGCTAATGAAGGGGGAGACCTTAAGAGTAGTCTTAGCCTTTCAATGTATCTTTTAAAAAATATTGTATATGAATCTCTGAATTGAAGCAACAAATGCATAAATATTACCCAGTATATACTGGTTTAGATACAGTATTTAACACATAGGCACAAACTCTTATCCCCCCTTGATTAATTTCTAGGAGACACATCAGGACTCCAATGTCCATCCTATCTCTTTTCCTTTGCTTTGGTGCAGTGTACCACACCCAGTCCAGGTTTAACCTCCCCTTACTATTTTTTGTTCTTAAGTTCTAACTATAAGTGAGATAATTTGGTATTGGTCTTTCTCCTTATGGCTTGTCTCAATAAACATGATGCCTTCAAGTTCCGTGCTATTACAAAAAAATAATCAAAATTAAAAAAAATTTAGGAACTGCATATATATACCATAACATGCTTAGCCATTGACCCATGATTGGGCATCTAGCTGGGTTGTTTCTAATTTCTGGCTATTAAAAACTGTACTGCTATAAACATTATTGTGCATAGGTGTTTTTATTTTCCCTGGATAAATTCCTAGGAGAGGAATAACTGGTTCATAAGAAAAAAAAATCTTATATATGTGTGTGTACGTCACTTAGCCAGCCAAGTAATACACATTTATGACATCTTTTTTACTTGTTAGTAAACTTTTTAAACTTTTCAAAAACAATATTGAAATAAGGAATACTTTTAGTTGTATATTTATCAGTTTACCTCAAATACTAATAAACCACCACTAAGGAAGATAATTCAAATCTATATATACACACATTCTAAATTTATCATCATACTGTTTTCTAATTATATGTACCGATAAGAAGTGATCAAATAAACACACCAGAGAAAAAATATTCTGGTATATTATTTATGATGAGAAAGAAAAATAGACTCATTTATCAAAGCAAATAAAAAAACTGGGGGCCAGTTGGTGTTGTACTCTGTTGAATGCAAATATTACCACATACAGGACCCAGGTTAAAGCCCTGGTGTTCATCTACCAGGAGAAAGCTTCATAAACATTGCTGTAGGTGTCTTTGTTCTCTTCTCTCCCTTTTCCCTCTCAATGTCTTTGCTCTGCCTGTCAAATAAAATAAAAACATTAAAAGTAATTAATAAAATTAATTAATATAAAATATTAAAAAGGGAGAGTGGGTCAGTAGCACAGCAGGTTAAGCACAGGTGGTGCAAAGTGCAAGGACCAGCATAAGGATCCCAATTCCAATCCCCAGCTCCCCAGCTGCAGGGGAGTCGCTTCACAAGCAGTGAAGCAGGTCTGCGTGTGTCTTTCTCTCCCACTCTCTGTCTTCCCCTCCTCTCTCCATTTCACTCTGTCCTAGCCAACAATGACAACATCAATAACAACAATAAAATAACAAGGACAACAAAAGGGAATAAATAAATAAAATATTTTAAAGAAGTTTAAAAATTATTAAAAATATATGTTTTTCATATATTACTCTATAAAATCAATCTGATTTCAAAATTAATGGCAATTAAACATGATTTAAATTTTTTATTATGCAAACATATATAATAGTTTGGTGTTTATAATAACTTTAAAAAAGAAGTATAATGGAGAGGAGGGCCATTAGATATTAAGCTAAATATTTGCAAATTAAAACAGTGATAACTTAGATGAATCAGAAAGATCTTCCTAAATATCCAGAAATAGGAAATATATATATATACAGCAATTTTATGTACGATAAGGTTGATATCTAAAGTCCTCAGTGAAAAAAAGCATCTTTTTAAAAGATTCATTTTATTTACTATAGATAAGAGAGTTTCATAAAAGAGAGAGAGAAACAAAAAAAGAAAATTCAGAGTACCACTGTGGCATAGGCCACATAAAGGATTACACTAGGAATGTCAGGCATGGAAGGCCAATATCCTACCACTGTGCCATTTCCCTAGATAATTAATAAATTTAATAGTGACAATTGGCTAACCAAATAGACATAGCCTTTCCTAACTATTTATGTAAAAATAAACGTTAGGTGTATAAATTTAAATGTGATAAATGAAACTTTAAATACATGAATAAACTTTTTTTTATGTTAGAGAAGTGAGACAACATATATAAGAATATAGGAACATCATGATGCCTATCACTGGGGGTTCTGAATGCCACTTTGGTGGTGGGAATAGTATGGAACTAACCCCTATTATCTTATTAATCAATCAATAAATAAGTAAACAAATAAACAGAGGTGATGTCATGATAGTTATGTAAAGACTTTCTGGCCAAATATATACAAAATTAGACAGATAGTTATAGAAATAATAATTAACTTATATCTACAACCTTAGGAGAACTACTATAGATTCCAATGGAGGGACTAGGGATTCAGAACTCTGGTGGTGGTAACGGTATAGAGTTGTACCCCTGTTATCTTCTAATTTTGTAAATCAATATTAAATCACGAATGAAAAAAAGGTGAAGAAGAAAATAAAATAAAAGAGTTTCATACCCGGAGACTCTAAAGTATAGGTCATAGGTTCAATTCCTGATACACCATAAGCCAGAGCTGAACAGTTCTCTGGCTAAATCCATGTTTTCTGTTGAAATGGAAAATTTTTTTTCATTATGGAATAAAGCACTAGTATTAGTAAATAACCACAATTTTGATTATTTAAGTTCAAAATTATTCACACACCAAAAACTAAAGGAAGAAATACAATGACAAATTTAAAAAGATGTACTTGTTTTAATAGGTAAGATTTATTGCTAATATGCCCAAACTCTGGGACACCCATTTGAGAGGATATTTTACTTTTAAATTGTATGCCTTTCCCTCTTATTACAGTGTGCACTTATTGACAAATACAAAGCAAACAACCAAACAAAACTTTTTTAACATTCTGAAGAATGTGTGAGGGTTACCAAACTATATGTGATAAAACAAGGTATCAAGAAAGAATTGTACTTGAAATTTAGAGAAAGAACTATTTAGCCAGAAAGTCAAACCAAAGGGAAATGTAAGAATTAAATTCACAAATTTAATTATCTGCTCTAGTATAAGCTGACCTGAACTTTGGCTGCATACCTAGCTGTCTCCAGGGTGTGACTCAGAGAGTTTTGGCAATTGGAAAATCATCTTTAATAATCCCTGTTAAATATGAGACACTAAACTTAGTTGCATTTACTGTAACTGATTAATCAGATACACCCACCATCTACAAGCACAGATGTTTTCAAACTAATCTTAGCACTGGATCTTTTTTCAAATAAAATATTGTGCAGCATCTCTGTTGTCAGGCTGCACTGTGGAGGAGAGAGAGGAGATCTGGAGCAGAGAGGGAACACAAATCTTTATTCACACTGCACCTCAGAGTTGGGTGGGAGTGCAGCAGTTCAGGCCACATGGAGCTAGCAAAATGGCCACCTCCCACTTTGTGCAACACCCTTCCCTGCGTTCAGTCACTGATGTGAAAAATGGGCAAGAGAGAGAGAGATGGAGGCAGGAGGGATTTATAGGGCAAAAACCTGGAAGTGACGAGTTGGGACAGGATTGGTTGGGAAAGGCACTCTGGGAATATCATTTCAACTCTCACGGGAATTTACAATGCCTTGAATAGACAATATGGTGGAACAAGGCACTCCGGGAATAACGTTTCAACTCTCGTGGGAACTGGCAATACCCTGAGGGGACAACATGGTGGATGTGACCCAGAACTCTGTATCTATGTGAATAAAGATAAATCTGTGCTGTTTCAGTGAGCAGAGAATGGCAGAGATTACATGTCTAGTTGTTCAAAAATGTCCATATTCAAAATGCCTCTTTCAAGAGACCACTAGTCTTTATATCACTGAGTGCAAGCTGAAAAACTGTTTCATATAAAAGAAGTAAACTTGGTCCCCACCTGTAGGAAGAAAGCTCTACAAGTGGTAAAGCAGGGATGCAGTTGTCTCTCTGTCTCTCCCTCTCTATCTTCCCCTTTCTCTTGATTTCTGGTAATCTCTATCCAATAAATAAATAAATAAAGATGTTAAAATTTTAAAAAGAAGAAAAGCAAAATTAAAGATGCATTAGCATTGGTAACACAATTTTTTTTCTACAGGTAGCAAGACAGATCAGGGTGGTTCAAATTTTGATGACAGAACTGTATTCAATTAGGACATGTTGCTATAACCCTGGAGACCTCTTGGACCAGTCTTCCTCGAGTGGCTGAGTAGAATAACTTAGCCTCCCTTCATAGAGTGGGGTAGTTCCTATTATGGACTGTGTTCTCTTCCACTATGTAAAATTGAGCAAATTATTTGAAAACCAAGTCAGTGTCAAAAACTGGACTGGGGGGGGTGTAGAGCCATGATGCTGACTTGGAAGCAGCTCCTGTATTGAGCTCTGACAACAACTGCTGAAAAGGGTAGGACCCTGGCCTTAAGCAGGATGGGAAACAAGGAGCTCTCAGCATGACACAAAGGAAGTGACTATAGCTCAATTTGGGTTAGAAAATAGAGAAAAAAGAAAGGAAATTTTTTAATATTTCTGAACCTCCCCCCTCCCCCCCATAACCAGATCCCAGGAGTGGGGATCCACTACTAGAAGGCTCCCCGCTGACCTTTTCTCTTTACCAAGAATCCTGGCTCATCAGGGGTGTCCTTCTAATCCTCTTCCTTTCTGAAACCCTTGGCTCTTATTTTTTTCTGCTTAAGTGACTTAGGCCCAATTGGAGTGACAAATATCTGACCAAGCAAAGCCTCAACCCACCTGGGAAAGACTGCTGGAAATTTTTTTTTTTATAATCCTTGTCTTGGCTCAGGGTGCCTGAGCTAATCAGGAGCCTTCCACACTGCAGACCCAGTGTTAGGACTTTTTACTCTGTTCTATTTTATTATTACATATATATATATATATATATATATATATATATATATATATATATATATGCATATCCCTTTGCCCCCCCTCCCTCAGGTTGGCCAAAATTAACTCTTAGTATATTATCCATTGCTAGGCTAGTAGATGTCTTACCCATTGTGAGAGGAACTCGTTTCACTCTTCCTACCTTATCTATACACTCTCCCCATTCTCCCTCCTCCTAGCTAATTCAATCAATCAATCAATCAATAAAATTAAAAAAACTCGCCTTTCACTGGTCTTTTATTTTTACTGTTTTTTTTTTCTTTTCTCTCTTTTTTTCTCATGTCTGCCTTTCTTCCTTCATCCTTCTTTGGATTTCTGAATTAAATGACAATCATTTGTGAATTATTTTGGGGAAGTAATCTGAGTCAGAGTGGACTCTCTTTGTGTGTGTCTCTGCTCTACTTCCCTTTCTCCTCTTGCTACCACTATAAATTATAGTGGACAGTAAATTTGCATAATTGTCTATTCTTGCTATCCCTTTTTTCCTTACTCTTCCTTTTTGATTTGGATTTGGTTGCTATTTTTTCTTGGACAGGAAATATTGTGGGGCTAACTTATATTGGTTAAACTGCTTCAATCCTTGCTTCAGTTACTACTGTAATTTCTGAGGGTGGTGATTGCATTTATCACAAAAGTTTTTAGTATAGCGTGGCTTGTACTCAAAACACAACAACTGAGGAACAACAGAACATAAAAATAAGAAACACATTCATAAAAAAATGGTTAAACCATGAGCAAATAAAAATGCTGCTACAATGAATGAAGGCAAGAGCCCAGAAAGAACTACAAGTAGCCAGAAGTAACCTTAGATAAGAAAAATATGCAAGCAGTAATAAACATATTAATCACAGAAATGAAAACAACTCTGGAGGAAAGGGCTAGCAGTATTAGGGAAACAGCAAATGAGAAACTCAGGAAAATACTAACGACCTTGAGGTAATTAGAGAACTGAAAGCTGAAATGGATGAACTCAAGAAAGAAGCTGAGGGAAGGGAAAACAGACTAACAAAAGCAAAAACAGAATTATCCAGACAGAGGATGAGCTAGAGAAAACTAAGAATGAGGTAAAAAGCTAAAAAAGATATTGAGAGACACTGAAAACAACAACAGAAACATATGGGATGATCTCAAAAGGAGTAACATACGAATAATTAGCCTGCCATAGGAAGAAAGAGAGGAAGAGGAAGTAAGCATTTTAGAAGAAATTATAGAAGAAAACTTCCAAGACCTGAACAACAGAAAGGACATTAAGATTCAAGAGGTCCAGAGAGTCCCAAACAGAACCAATCCAGACCTGAAGACACCAAGGCACATCATAGTCACAATGAAAAGAAGAATAAAGAAAGGATCTTAAAGGCTGCAAGAGAAAAACAAACATTCATATACAGAGGAAAACCCATAAGACTATCAGCAGACTTCTCCACTCAAACTCTAAAAGCCAGAAGAGAATTACAAGATATCTATCGAGCCCTGGAAGAAAAAGGGTTTCAACCAAGGATAATATATCCTGCTAGACTTTCATTCAAACTAGATGGAGGGATCAAAACCTTCTTAGACAAACAACACTTAAAGGAGGCAACCATCACCAAGCATGCCCTGAAAGAGGTGCTAAAAGACCTCTTATAAACAAGAACATCACTATAATACCTGAAATATAGAGAGGATATAAAAAATGTTGAAAGTGGCACTACAATACATTAAATCCATAATATCAGTAAATATCAATGACTTAAACTCACCCATCAAAAGGCACAGAGTGGGAAGATGGATCAGAAAACACAACCCAACCATATGCTGCTTGCAAGAATTCCACTTGATAAACACAGACTTAAAGTGAAAGGATAAAAAGTATCCTAAAAGCTAACGGACCATAAAAAAAGGCAGGAACAGCCATTCTCACCTCTGACACAATTGAAGTAAAATTAAATAAAGTAATACAAGACAGGAAAGGCCATTACATAATGACTAGAGGATTAATCAGCCAAGAAAACTTAACAATTATTAACATCTTGCACCCAATGAGGGACCATCTGAATACATCAAGCACCTACTCAAACAACTTCAAAAATACATCAATAGTAATACAATAATAGTGGGAGACTTTAACACCCCACTATCACACTTAGATCAACAAATCAGTGAATCAACAAAGAATCAAGACAATTAAATGAAGAGATGGAAAGACTAGACCTCATGAACATTTTCAGAGCCCTTCACCCCAAAAAACAGGAATACACATTATTTTCAAATCCACACAACACATACTCAAGGATAGACATGTTAGGCCCCAAAGACAGAATCAACAAGTTCAAGAGCATTGAAATCATCCCAAGTATCTTCTCAGACCACAGTGGAGTAAAGCTAACATTTAACAACAAACAGAAAAATTATAAGAAGACACAGAATTTGGAAAGTAAACAACATACTGCTTAAGAACCACTGGGTCAGAGAGACACTCAAGCAAGAAATTCAAATGTTCTTGGAAACAAATGAAAATGAAGACACAAGCTATCAAAATATTTTGGACACAGATGAAGCAGTATTGAGAGGGAAACCCATAGCCATACAATCACACATTAAAGAACAAGAAAAAGCTCAAATAAATGATGTTACTGCACACCTTAAGGGCTTAGAGGAAGAGGAACAAAGGAACCCTAAAGCACCAGAAGGACAGAAATCACTAAAATTAGAACAGAAATAAACAACATCGAAAATAAGAGAACCATGCAAAAGATCAATGAAGCCAAATGTTGGTTCTTTGGAAAATTAAACAAGATTGACAATCCCCTAGCCAGACTCACTAAACAAAAAAGGGAGAAGACGCAAATTCAAAGAATTATAAATAATAGAGGAAAAATAAATCACAACTGACACCACAGAAATCCAGAAAACCATGTGAGACTTCTAGGAAGAACTATATGCCACCAAGCTAGAGTATCTGGAAGAAATGGAAGAATTACCAGAAATATATGCCTTTTCAAAACTGAACCAAGAAGAACTACAAAATCTAAATACACCAATCACAAATAAATTGAAACAGTTATTAAGAATCTTCCCAACAACAAAAGTCCCAGACCAGACGGATTCACAAAAAATTCTACAAACCTTCAGGAAATTGTTAGTACCCACACTCCTAAAGCTTTTCCATAATTTGAAGAAACAGGAAGACTCCCTTCCACCTTCTATGAAGCCAACATCACCCTGATACAAAAAGCAGATAGAGACAAAACAAAAAAGTAAAACTACAGACCAATATCTCTGATGAACATAGATGCCAAAATATTAAACAAGATCTTGGCCAGCCAGATACAGCGGTATATCAAAAAGATTGTTCATCATGACCAAGTGGGATTTATCCTAGGAATACAAGGCTGGTTCAACATCCATAAGTCAATCAATGTCATTCACCACATCAATAAAAGCAAAGCCAAAAACCACATGATTATCTCAATAGATGCAGAGAAAGCCTTTGACAAAATCCAACACCCATTCATGCTCAAAACTCTACAAAACTGGGAATAGACAGGAAATTCCTCAAGATAGTGGAATCCATATATAGCAAACCTACAGCCAATATCCTACTCAATGGACAGAAGCAGAAGCAATCCCCCTCGGATTGGGGACTAGACGGGGCTGTCCACTGTCACCATTACTCTTCAACATAGTATTGGAAGTTCTTGCCATAGCAATCAGGCAAGAGAAAGAAATCAAAGGAATGCAGATTGGAAGGGAAGAAGTCAAGCTATCACTATTTGCAGGTGATATGATAGTATACATAGAAAAACCTAAGGAATCCAGCAGAAAACTACAGTAAGTTATTAGGTAATACCTAGGAATAAAGCTCACCAAAGAAGTGAAAGACCTGTATACTGAAAACTATGAGTCACTATTCAAGGAAATAGAAATAGAAACTAATACCAAGAAATGGAAAGACATCCCATGCTCATGGATTGGAAGAATAAATATCAATATGTATATTCTCCCCAGAGCCATATGCAAATTTAATGTGATAACCATCAATGTTCCACCAATCTTTTTTAAGAGAATAGAACAAAAACTACAATAATTTATCTGGAACTATAAAACACCTAGAATTACCAAAACCATCTTGAGGAAAAGAAACAGAAAAGGAATCATCACACTCCCAGATCTCAAACTATATTATAAGGCCATCATCATCAGAACAGCCTGGTAATGGAAAAAAAATAGGCACACAGACCAGTGGAACAGAATTGAAAGCCCTGAACTAAACTCCCACATCTATGAACATCTTATCTTTGATAAAGGGCCCCAAAGTATTAAATAGAAGGAGGTTCTCTTCAAAAAATGGTGCTAGGAACACTGGGTTGAAACATGCAGAAGAATGAAGTTGAACCACCTTATCTCATCAGAAACAAAAATCAACTCCAAGTGGATCAAGGACCAGGATGTTAGACCAGAAACTATCAAATACTTAGAGGAAAACATTGGTGGAACACTTTCCCACCTAAACCTCAAGAGCATCTTTAATGAAAGAAACCCAATTTCAGGAAGACTAAAGCAGAAACAAACCAATGGGACTAAATCAAATTGAAAGGCTTCTGCACAGCCAAATAAACTATCACACAAACAAAGAGACCCCTTACATGCCATACATCAGACAAGAACATCATCACCAAAATATACAAAAATCTCAGCAAACTTAGCATCAAAAATCAAATGACCTCATCCAGAAATTGGCAGAGGATGTGAACAAGACATTCAGTTCAGAGGAGATCCAAAGGTTAACAAGCATGAAAAACTGATCCAGGTTGCTGATTGTCAGAGAAATGCAAATAAAGAAAACACTTAGATACCACCTCACTCCTGTGAGAATGGCATACATCAAAAAGGACAGCAGCAACAAATGTTGGAGAGGCTGTGAGGACAGAGGAACCCTTCTACATTGCTGTTGGGAATGTAAATTGGTCCAGCCTCTCAGGAGACCAGTCTGGAGACCTCTCACAAGGTTAGACATAGACCTTTCATATGACCAGTAATTTCTCTCCTGTGGATATACCCCAAGGGGATTACATAATGCCCAATCAAAAGGATATGTGTATACCTATGTTCATAGTAGCACAAATCATAATAGCTAAAACCTGGAAGCAACCCAGGTGCCAAACAAAAGATGAGTGGCTGAGAAAGCTGTGGTATATATACACAATGGAATACTATGCAGCTATTAATAACACTGAACCCGCCTTATCTGACCCATCTTGGACAGAGCTAGAAGGAATTATTTTAAGTGAGCTAAGTCAGAAAGATAAAAATGAGTATGGGTTGATCTCACTCATCATAAGATGCTGAGAAAGAATAACAGAAAGGGAAACTAAAAGCAGGATCTAATTATCGAGAGTAAATCACCAAAGTAAAAACCCTGTGGTGAAAGAAGGGTGGACATTCAGCTTCCCAGGGCAGCCGGGGAGGGGATGAGGGTGGGTGGTTAGGATGGGACCCAGTCTTTTGGTGGTGGGAATGGTGTTTATGTATACTCCTATTAAAGTGTAGTCATATAAATCACTAATTAATATGAGAGGGGAAAATTGATTTATGTCTCAAACTTTTTAAAACACAGACTGAGTCTTTTTAATACATAGGCTGAGTCTTTGATATGCTGACTCTCTCAAACATCTAGACCAGGTAGAATAGAAGCAACCAGAGGCAATGCTATATACAAGATGATGGGTATTATACTCCAAACACTAACAAAGTGACTTTTCAAAGTTAACCCAACTACCAA
Organism: Erinaceus europaeus; assembly: GCF_950295315.1. Taxonomy (NCBI): domain Eukaryota; kingdom Metazoa; phylum Chordata; class Mammalia; order Eulipotyphla; family Erinaceidae; genus Erinaceus; species Erinaceus europaeus. The sequence goes on along the minus strand of NC_080164.1, from coordinate 102,025,967 downwards.
ATAATATGATGATAACAATAACTATCCATTGTCTTCTTTTTTTTTATTTTTTTTTATTTTTAAATTTTTTATTTAAGAAAGGATTTGTGAACAAAAGCATAAGGTAGGAGGGGTACAACTCCACACAATTCCCACCACCCAATCCCCATAACCCACCCTCTCCCATGATAGCCTTCCAATTCTCTAGCCCTCTGGGAGCATGGACCCAGGGTCGTTGAGGGTTGCAGAAGGTAGAGGGTCTGGCTTCTGTAATTGCTTCCCCGCTGAACATGGGCATTGACTGGTCGGTCCATACTCCCAGTCTGCCTCTCTCTTTCCCTAGTAAGGTGTGTCTCTGGGGAAGCTGAGCTCCAGGACACATTGGTGGGGTCTTCAATCCAGGGAAGCCTAGCCAGCATCCTGGTGGCATCTGGAACCTGGTGATTGAAAAGAGAGTTAACATACAAAGCCAAACAATTTGTTGAGCAATCATGGATCCCAAGTTTGAAATAGTGGAGAGGAAGTGTTAGGGAGGTACTCACTGCAAACTCTAGTGTAATCCTGCTTTCAGGTATATATTTTGCAGTAGTTTATGGATACGTGTGCACATACGCTCTCTCTCACAGAAACTGGTGTATGTCTAGGTTATGGGACTTTGTTAGAAAGTGAACTACCTGAGATGAAATTAGAGTGTACTATAAAAGGAAAGGTCTCATCCGAGTAATGAAGCTGAAGGGTTGTCATTCCACACGTGAAGTCTCTGGATACACTCTGAGGTGAAGCATGTTGAGATGGCAATCGTTGCTTTGGTTAGGTTGTGATCGGCGGATGCAATATTATTTGGTATGGATTGGGAGATGCATACGGGAAAGTGAGCCCTATCCAAGGGTGCCAGGACTGGGGGAAGTAGGGGCTCTATAGTGAAGATGTGAGGTTCCTGCTGTCTTAGGGTTCAAAAAGACAATCAATAGTTAATATTATCATCACATTATTTGTTAATTGGGTTAACTTTGAAAAGTCCCTTTGTTATGGTTTGCTGTACAGTACCCAGTATCTTGTATATAGCTGTGCTATTGGAAGCTTCTAATCTACTTGGTCTAGGCTTTTGAGAGAGTCCGCATATCAAATACGTAGCCTATCTATTAAAAAGATTCAGTTTGTCTTTTGAGAACCTTTGAGACATACAATTGATTTCCCCCTCTCATATTAATTAACTACTGTTTTATATGTCTACATTTTGCTAGTAGTGTACATAAACACCATTCCCATCACCAAAGGACCGTGACCCATCCCTCCCGCCCATTCCCACCCCCCACTGGCCCAGGAAGCTACATGTCTACCCCTCACTACTGGGTTTTTACTTTGGTGCCCTACTTACAATTTGATCAGGTCCTGCTTTTAGTTTCCCTTTCAGATCTTCTAAGTCAGCTTCTGTTGATGAGTGGGATCATCCCATACTCATCTTTATCTTTCTGACTTAGTTCACTTAACATAATTCCTTCTAGCTCTGTCCAAGATGGGTCAGAGAAGGTGGGTTCATTGTTCTTGATAGCTGCATAGTATTCCATTGTATATATATACCACAGCTTTCTCAGCCATTCATCTGTTGTTGGGCACCTCGGTTGCTTCCAGGTTTTAGCTATTATGAATTGTGCTGCTATGAACATAGGAGTACACACCTCTTTTTGGTTGGGTGTTATGGAGTCCTTGGGGTATAACCCCAGGAGAGGAATTATTGGGTCATATGGAAGGTCCATGTCTAGCCTTCTGAGAGTTTTCCAGACTGCTCTCCACAGAGGCTATACCAATTTACATTCCCACCAGCAATGTAAAAGGGTTCCTCTGTCCCCACATCCTCTCCAGCATTTGTTGCTGCTGTCCTTTTTGATGTATGCCATTCTTACAGGAGTGAGGTGGTATCTTAGTGTTGTCTTAATTTGCATTTCTCTGACAATCAGTGACCTAGAGCAGTTTTTCATATGTTTGTTAGCCTTTTGGATCTCCTCTGTGGTGAATGTTTTGTTCATTTCCTCTGCCCATTTTTGGATGGGGTCATTTGCTTTTTTGGTGCTAAGTTTGCTGAGCTCTTTATATATTTTGGTGATTAGTTTCTTGTCTGATGTCTGGCATGTGAAGATCTTCTCCCATTCTGTGAGGGGTCTCTCTGTTTGTTTAATAGTTTCTTTGGATGTGCAGAAGCTTTTCAATTTGATGTAGTCCCATTGGTTTGTTTCTGCTTTGGTCTTCCTTGCAATTGGGTTTGATTCATCAAAGATGTCCTTGAGGTGTAGATGGGAGAGTGTTTTACCAATGTTTTCCTCTAAGTATTTGATTGTTTCCGGTCTGACATCTAGGTCTTTGATCCATTTGGAGTTGATTTTTGTTTCTGGTGAGATAAAGTGGTTCAATTTCATTCTTCTGCATGTTTCAACCCAGTTTTCCCAGCACCATTTATTGAAGAGAGCCTCCTTCTTCCATTTAATCCTTTGGGCCCCCTTATCAAAGATTAGATGCCCATAGGTGTTGGGATTTACTTCTGGGCTTTCAATTCTGTTCCACTGGTCTGTGTGCCTATTTTTGTTCCAGTACCATGCTGTTTTGATGATGATGGCTTTATAATATAGTTTAAGGTCTGGGAGTGTGATGCCTCCATTTCTGTTTCTTTTCCTTAGGATGGTTTTGGCAATTCTAGGTGTTTTCAGGTTCCAGATAAATGATTGTAGTGTTTGTTATATTCTCTTAAAGAAGCTTGGTGGAACTTTGATGGGTATTGCACTAAATTTGTATATGTGTCTGGAGAGAATGTTCATTTTGATGATATTTATTCTTCCAATCCATGAGCATGGGATATCTTTCCATTTCTTGGTATCAGTTTCTATCTCCTTGAGTAGCGACTCATAGTTTTCAGCATACAAGTCTTTCACTTCTTTGGTCAACTTTATTCCTAGGTATTTGATTGATTTTGCTGAAACAGTAAATAGGAGTGATTTCTGGATCTCTTCTTCTTCAGATTTAGTGTTTGCATAAAGAAATGCCACTGATTTTTGTACATTGATTTTGTAGCCTGATACCTTGCTATATTTCCTAGTAACTTCCAGTAATTTTCTGCTGGATTCTTTAGGTTCTTCTATGTATACTATCATATCATCTGCAAATAGTGAGAGCTTGACTTCTTCCCTTCCAATCTGTATCCCTTTGATTTCTTTCTCTTGCCTGATTGCTATGGCAAGAACTTCCAATACTATGTTGAAGAGTAACGGTGACAGTGGGCAGCCCTGTCTAGTCCCTGATCTGAGGGGGAATGCTTTCAGCTTCTCTCCATTGAGTATGATGTTGGCTGTAGGTTTGCTATATATAGACTCCACTATCTTGAGGAATTTCCCATCTATTCCCATTTTTTGTAGAGTTTTGATCATGAATGGGTGTTGGATTTTGTCAAAGGCTTTCTCTGCATCTATTGAGATAATCATGTGGTTTTTGGCTTTGTTTTTATTGATGTGATGAATGACATTGATTGATTTACGGATGTTGAACCAGCCTTGCATTCCTGGGATGAATCCCACTTGGTCATGATGAACAATCTTTTTGATGTGTTGCTGTATCCGGTTGGCCAAGATCTTGTTTAATATTTTGGCATCTATGTTCATCAGAGATATTGGTCTGTAGTTTTCCTTTTTTGTTCTGTCCCTATCAGCTTTTGGTATCAGGGTGATGTTGGCTTCATAAAAGGTGGAAGGGAGTATTCCTGTTTCTTCAATCTTATGGAATAGCTTAAGAAGTATGGGTATTAACTGTTTCCTGAAAGTTTTGTAGAATTCGTTTGTGAAGCCATCTGGTCCAGGACTTTTGTTGTTGGGGAGATTCTTAATAACGGTTTCAATTTCTTTGTGTGTGATTGATGCATTTAGATTTTGTAGTTCTTCTTGGTTCAGTTTTGGAAGTGCATAGGTTTCTAGGAATTGTTCCATTTCTTCCAGATTCTCTAGCTTGGTGGCATATAGTTCTTTATAGAAGTTTCGCAGAATTCTCTGGATTTCTGTGGTGTCAGTTGTGATATCTCCTGTATCGTTTACAATTCTATTAATTTGAGTCTTCTCTCTTTTTTGTTTGGTGAGTCTGGCTAGGGGTTTGTCAATTTTGTTTAATCTTTCAAAGAACCAACATTTGGCTTCATTGATCTTTTGTATGGTTCTTTTATTTTTGATGTTGTTTATTTCTGCTCTAACTTTAGTGATATCTGTCCTGGTTGCTTTAGGGTTCCTTTGTTCCTCTTCCTCTAAGTCCTTGAGGTGTGTAGTAAGTTCGTTCATTTGGGCTTCTTGGTGTTTAATATGTGATTGTATAGCTATAAGTTTCCCTCTCAGTACTGCTTTAGCTGTGTCCCAAATATTTTGATAGGTTTTGTCTTCATTTTCATTAGTTTCCAGGAACATTTGAATTTCCTGTTTGAGTGAGTGTCTGACCCAGTGGTTCTTAAGGAGCATGTTGTTTAGTTTCCAATTTTTGTGTCTTTTAATAATTTTTCGTTTGTTGTTAAAAGTTAGTTTTACTCCACTGTGGTCTGAGAAGATACTTGGGATGATTTCAATGCTCTTGAATTTATTGATGCTGTCTTTGTGGCCTAACATGTGGTCTATCCTTGAGTATGTGTTGTGTGGATTTGAAAAGAAGGTGTATTCCAGTTTTTTGGGGTGGAGGAGTATGAAAATGTCCAAGAGGTCTAGTCTGTCAATCTCTTCATTCAATTCTCTTGTATCTTTATTGGTTCTCTGCTTTGTTGATCTGTCTAAGTGTGAGAGTGGGGTACTGAAGTCTCCCACTATTATTGTATTACTATTGATGTATTTTTGAAATTCTTTCAATAGGTGTTTAGTGTATTTAGATGGTCCCTCGTTGGGTGCATAGATGTTAATAATTGTTAAGTCTTCTTGGCTGATTGATCCTCTAATCATTATGTAATGTCCTTGCCTATCTTTTATTACTTTATTTAATTTAAAATCTATCGTGTCTGAGATGAGAATGGCTGTTCCTGCCCTTTTTTTGTGGACCGTTAGCCTGTATGATAGTTTTCCATCCTTTCACTTTAAGTCTGTGTTTATCTTGTTGTGACAGATGTGATTCTTGCAAGCAGCATATGGTTGGGTTATGTTTACTGATCCATCCCCCCACCCTGTGCCTTTTGATGGGTGAGTTTAAGCCATTGACATTTATTGATATTATGGATTTAATGTATTGTAGTGCCATTGTTCTAAAAAACAATTTGTTTACTCTGATATATTACAAGTATTATAGTGATGTTCTTGTTTATAAGAGGTCTTTTAGTACCTCTTTCAGGGCCGGCTTGGTGATAGTTGCCTCCTTTAACTGTTGTTTGTCTAAGAAGGTTTTGATCCCTCCATCTAGCTTGAATGAATGTCTAGCAGGATATATAATCCTTGGTTGAAACCCTTTTTCATTCAGGGCTCGATAGATATCTTGCCACTCCCTTCTGGCTTTTAGAGTTTGAGTTGAGAAATCTGCAGAAAGTCTTATGGGTTTTCCCCTGTATGTGACTTTTTGTTTCTCTCTTGCAGCCTTTAGGATCCTTTCTTTATCCTTACTTCTTCTCATTGTGACTATGATGTGTCTTGGTGTTTTCAGGTCTGGGTTGATTCTGTTTGGTACTCTCTGGGCCTCTTGCACCTTGATATCCTTTCTGTTATTCAGGTCTGGGAAATTTTCTTGTATTATTTCCTCTAGAATGTTTGCTTCCCCTTCCTCTCTTTCTTCCTCTGGCAGGCCAATTATACGAATTTTACTTCTTTTGAGATCATCCCATATGTCTCTGTTGTTGTTTTCAGTGTCTCTCAATCTCTTTTTAAGCTCTTTCACCTCTTTCTTAGTTTTCTCTAACTCATCCTCTGTCTGACTAATTCTGTTTTCTGCTTCTGTTAGTCTGCTTTCCCTTGCCTCAGCTTCTTTCTTCATTACAGCTATTTCAGCTTTCAGTTCTCTAATTGTCTCAAGATAATCAGTATTTTCCTTGGGGGTCTCAACTGTTGTTTCCCTAATACTGCCATTTCTTTCCTCCAATGTTGTTTTCATTTCTGTGATTAATAAGTTTATTATTGCTTGCATACTTTTCTTATCTATGGTTACTTCTGACTGATTTGTGGGTTCTTCTGGGCTCTTGTCTTCATTCATTGGGGTAGCAGTTTTATTTGTTTTTAATCTACCCATTTTTTTTTAATTTATGTGTTTCTCTCTTTTTTTTTTTTTAATGCTCTGTTGTTCCTCAGTTGTTGTGTTTTGAGCACAAGTAACACTGTACTAAATACCTTTATGACAATTGCACTCACCAACCTCCGGAATAACAGTAGCAACTGAAGTAAGTATTGAAGGAGTTTAATCGCTACCAGTTAGCCAAACAATTTCTCCAGTCCGTGAAAAAATAGTAACCAAATCCCAGTGAAGAAAGAGAAAAGGAAGAGAGGATAGCAAGAATAGGCAGTTATGCAAATCTACTATCCAGTGTATTTTCTAAGGGTAACAAGAGTGTAAAGGGAACTAGAGCAGAGATAGACACATAGAAAGTCCACTCTGGGTCAGATTTCTTCCCCAAAGTAATTCACAAATTCAGAAAGGCAAAGAAGAAAGAAGTGTATGACAAGATTAAAAAAAAAAAAAAGAAAAAAAAAAGAGAGAGATAGAGAGAGATAAGAGAGAGAAAATGGAGAAGATAAGAAGAAGAGTTGTAATTAAAGAGCAGTGCGAGGAACTTCCCAAATGTGTATCAGTGAATTAAAAAAAAAAAAAAAAAAGGAAAAAGGAAAAAGGAAAAAAAAAAAAAAAAAACACTGTTTGGTGGTATGAGGCATCCTGCTAGTAGCTGGTCCCAGGCATTGCTTATGGGGGGGGGCGGCGGGAAGGATGTATGCTTGAAAATTAAAAGGAAGAAAAAAGAATTTTTTCCCCTACTCTAATTCTTAACCCAAATTAAGTTATAGACACATCCTTGGTATGACCGTTATGGCCCCTTATTGGCTGGCCTGCTAAAGGCAGAAAATCCTTTTGTTTACACGAGATGTGTCCGGAGCTCAAAGGCTAGCCGCTTCTCAATCCGCCATCTTCCGGGAAACCCCGCCCTCCAGACTTTTTTAAAGGATTTCTCAAAAATGAAAACTAGCTCCAAGTCCTTTGATCCAATGAGAGCTATACTCAAGAAGTCTTTGGATCCACCCTCAGGGTCGCGGTGGACCCTGGCGACTCCCAAGAGGCAGCCCCCGAGCTAAAGTGCTCTCTCCGGGTCCTCTGCCCGCCGCGCTCTGCAACCGGCGGAGGAGCCGCCTTCCCGGGCGGGCGGAGGACAATGCCCGGCGCACTCGCCTTGCCTGGCGCCGCCTGGGAATTCTGGCACCCCGCTAGTCCGTGTCACCTTTGCTCTAATTGTTAACCCAAATTAAATTGTAATCACTTCTTTGGTGCCCCCCCTTATTGACTGGCCTGCTAAAGGCAGAAAATCCTACTGTTGCCGACGATGCTATCAGAGCACTCGCTGTTAGCGATTTCTCAGGCCGCCATCTTCCCACACCTCCATTGTCTTCTTGAACCCTAAGTCAGCGGGGACCTCACATTTCCACTATAGAGCCTATATTTCCCCCAGTCCTGGAAACTTAAGGTGGGGGCAATTTCCTGCATGCTTCTCTCAATTCATATCAAATAATATTGTATCCACTGATCGCAACCTAATCAATGCAACGAGTGTCACCCCAGCATGTTTCACTTCAGACTGTGACCAGAGACTTCATGTGTGTAATGACAACCCTTCAGCTTCATCACTCAGATGAGACCTTTCCTTTAATAGTATTCTCTGATTCCATTCTAGGTGATCTACTTCCTAATAAAGTCCCCAAACCTGATATAGACCAGGTTCCCTGAAATAGAGCATATGTTCACACATGTCCATAAATCAGGGCGAAATATATTCCTGAAAGCAGAAGTACACAAAAGTCTGCAGTGAGTACCCCCCTAACACTTCATCTGCACTATTCCAACCTTTAGGTCCATGATTGTTCAACAATTTGTTTGGCTTTGTATGTTAACTCTCTTTTTAGCCACCATGTTCCATATTCCAGCATTATGCTGACCAGACTTCCCTGGGCTGATGACCCCACTAATGTGTCCTTCCCGAGAGACCCACCCTACTAGGGAAAGAGTGAGGCAGACTGGGAGTATGGATAGACCAGTCAACGCCCATGTTCAGATGGAAGCAATTACAGAAGCCAGACCATCCACCTTCTGTAACCCATGAGGACCCTGGTTCCATGCTCCCAGAGGGATAGAGAATGGGAAAGCTATCAGGTGAGGGGATGGGATATGGAGATCGGGTGGTGGGAATTGTTTGGAGTTGTACCCCTCCTATCCTACGGTTTTGTTAATGTCTCCTTTCTTAAATAAAAAAAATATATATCTGGACTGTGCATGTATTATAGTGTTCTATGTATATTAATACTGACTCATAGATACTTGCAGATATTGGCATGTAGCAATTATTTAATAAGCTTTGAATTTGCTTATTGCTTACTAAATATGCACATAAAGAAATCTTACAGGTGGGAGTTGGGTGGTAGTGTAGTGGGTTAAGCGCATGTGGTGCAAAGAGTAAGAACTGGCATAAGGACCTCTAGGGGGGTTGCTTCACAAGTGGTGAAGCAGTTCTGCAGGTGTCTATTTTTCTTTCCCCTTCTCTGTCTTTCCTTCCTCTCTCCATTTCTCTCTGTCCTATCCAATAGTAACAACATCAATAACAACAATAATAACTACAACAATTAAAAACATAACAAAGGCAACAAAAGGAAATAAATAAATATTAAAAAAATAAAAAAGAAATCTTACCAGTGAGGCAAAACACTCTCTAGTATCTATAAATCTAAGACAAGAAATGACTTTTTTTTTATTTTTAAATTTTTTATTTAAGAAAGGATTAGTGAACAAAAGCATAAGGTAGGAGGGATAGAGCTCATCAATAATTATTTGTAATTTATAGTCACTAGTGCTCAGCATTAAGCTACATGGGTTTAGATGAAATGATATAATTAAGCTAGGAGAGCTCTCAGATTATTTTTCTTCTCTCTGAGTTGGTCTTTTGTCCTATTATGTAACACCCATTTAAAATTTCCCATTATTTAATAATAAAGCTTGAATAATTTGAATAACCAAAGCTATCACCAATCAGGCAGTATTTTATTTCATGGTTTCTCTATAACTATGTCATTAACTTAAGCTCACACATCTATGTAGCAAATAAGCTGTCACTGCCAACTGATAAATCCAGTTGAACTATTCAATGAAACCTGGATGTTCCATATTCCTCCCAACTCTCACATACTGATCACACTTAGATTCTGCCTAGAATCCTGTCACCTTTTCTCTACCTCCGTAAATGCAACTTCTCTCAACTTGTGATCTATTTCAAGGCCATGTTACGTAATAAGGATTAGGAGAATTGAGAAAGAAGAGATGAAGATATGTAAATACTTGACAATAACTCTATTGCCTTTGCATTTGAACTCATAATAATTCATATCTCAATTTGCATTAACATAAATTCATTAACATATTTAATCTTATAGTCTTTTTTTTTTTGCCTCCAGGGTTATCACTGGGGCTCAGTGCCTGCACTATGAATCCACTGTTTCTGGAGGCTATTTTTTTTCTTTTGTTGCCATTGTTGTCTATCCTTGTTGTTATTATTACTGTTGTTGGATAGGACAGAGAGAAACTGAGAGAGGAGGGGAGCACAGAGAGGGGAAGAGAAAGACTCCTCAGATTTGTTTCACTGCTTGTGAAGCAACCCACCTGCAGGTGGGGAGCTGGGGCTCAAACAGGGATCCTTACTCCGGTTCTTGCACTTTGCACCATGTACCTTAACCCACTGTGCCACCACCATGCCCCTTAGTCTTATAGTCTTAAAATAGTCATGCTGGGATTATGATTAGCATATTCTTTTTTTTTTTCTAAATTCTGACATAGAGCCATTAAGAGTATCCAGCTCATATGTTCTTGTAAGTTCATTTGTGGAGGGTTTACCTAAATGATTGCTTTTTCTTGTTTTTGTTATTTTAACTTTAAGAATGTTAAAGGCTTTAATTTTTTTTTCCTGCTGGCGTTATTGTCACCTTATATAAACATGTGTAGTAACAAAGTTTATGTTTTGCTGAGTGGACATCAATTTTTATTTTATGTATTATTATACATATATATTTTCAGGGATGATTTAAAAATGTGAAAATTGCTTTTATTATATGGCAATAAGTTCTCTGACTGACACTTCTGATTAAAATAGATGATGAATTTGATAAAGGACTATAATAAGTTAAGATTAATCAGTATACTGACAAAATATGAAATTTGCAGAGACCAAAATGGAGTGAAAAGGGTATGAGGAAATGAGCTTATAAGTCAGATACCACCTAGTGTTCCCATGCTTCCTGTGGTCTGTAGCTATAGAACTATATGAGCCTGGAAGTGATCATGATGTGAATCTAGAGCTCTATCAAAGTTAAATGAAAGGTAAAACATTAATAAAATGCCAGCTGTTAGGTACAGTACAAGAAACTAATCATTAGAAAAAATTACTCTCTTTGGACTTAAAGAGTTGGGGAGGGAAGAGAGGTAGAAAAAACATGCAGGTTTGTAACCTCAACACACAATAATCATTGAATATATTCAATACAAGCTCAAAAATAATTTAGTTGAAAGTAATCTAGGCTACTTACCACAATTAAAGAATATAAGTAAAAAGAATTTTTTTCAGATGTAGTATCATATCACAGAAGTTTCAAATTTACACAGCTTTCAAGAACATGAGTTCAGAGACCTTTTTTAAAATCACAACACAGAAACAAATCAAATGGGTGGGGGAGACAGCATAATGGTTATGCAAACAGACTCTCATGCCTGAGGCTCCTAAATCCCAGGTTCAATCCCCCGCACCACCATAAACAAGAGCTGAGCAGTGCTCTGGTGTTTCTCTGTGTCTCCCTCTGCATCTCTCTGAAAAAAAAAATTAAATAAAAAAAATTAAAAAAAGAAAAGAAACAAATCAAGAATCATGTGTGAAAGATGGGGGGATAAGAAATAAAAATAGACTGTATAATTAACACACAAACACATGATTATCTAATGTATCTAACGTAAACTATTAAGTAATAACATAACATATTAATAAATTAAATAGAGACTTGACAGAACAATACATCTTAACTTTGGTGCACATAGTTGGCACAGTATAATTATCAGCTTACAAAATAGCACACCTACAAGGATATATATACATATACATATACATATACATATACATATACATATACATATACATATACATATACATATACATATACATATACATATACATATACATATACATATACATATACATATACATATACATATATTACTATTTAAAAACTACAAGTCAGGGAGTCAGGCAGTAGTGCAGCAGGTTAAGCTCATGTGGTGCAAAGCGCAAGGACAAGCGTAAGGATCCCGGTTTGAGCCCCCGGCTCCACCTGCAGGGGAGTCGCTTCACAGGCTGTGAAGCAGGTCTGCAGGTGTCTTTCTCTCACCCTCTTTGTCTTCCCCTCCTCTCTCCATTTCTCTCTGTCCTATCCAACTATAAGGACATCAATAACAACAACAATAATAACTACAACAACAATAGAAAACAGCAAGGACAACAAAAGTGAAAATAAATAAATAAAATTAAAAACATAAAAACTGGAAGTCAAAATTTTTGACTTAAGGAAAGAATTACTATATAAAAGGATATCAAAAATCAGGAAAATTTGTATTAGAGAGATAAAGAATAGAGAAGTTTCCAATGGAGGAGGTGGGACATGGAACTCTGGTGGTGGAAACCGTAGAATTGTATCCCTATTACCTTACAATATTTTTAATAATATCAAATAATTACTAATTTTTAATTTAGGAAAATTATGGGACACAAAATTATTATTAGAGGGATTTATATATATCTTTATATACTTTTAGTTTAAAAGTATAAAATACAAAAAGAACAAAAAGATCAACTTTAGGTAGTTGGAAACAAAGCAAAACTAAAAATAAATCTAAAGAGAATAAATAGATAAGTTGAATAACAAGATGAATGCTTAATAAAATAGAAAATATATTCAGTAATGAGTGACAACAGGAGACAAAAGCGTTTATTTAAAGACGAGTAATCCTGTATCTATAGAAACATGTTAGCACCAGAACTCCTTTGAAAACTATTCAATGAAAAATAACTATGTCAATAATCAAGCTTCTGAAGGTCTGTTCACCAGCAACAGACTAATCTTCATATCTAAATAAAACCTGTCACAAAACCCTTGCAGCTCCTGTGGTTGCAGAAATATCTGAGCTCCCTGTGTGCCAGATCCTGAATGTATTGTTTCTGGTTTGCTCAGAGAAATTAAGAACACTGAAACTTCAGAAACAAGAAAAGAGAAGGCAAACACAAAGGAAAATTTGGACTGGGTCTGGTGCATGCAAGACTCTGGGGAATGAAGAAATGGAGGGGGTTGGAGGGGGACTTTGGGGTCCTGGTCTATGATCATGGAAAAGGGTTTAAGTTAGAGGTAAGAGCATTTTAAAGACAACTATTATGGAGAGACATGAAAATTTATCCTTTTTGCCAACAACTATACTATAAACCATTAACATCCCAACAAAACTAGCTGTGACCACAGAACGCGAGGAGCTCAGCACTACAGGGATGCAGAGGTCACATAGACTACTGAATGTGAAGATCAGATCAAATTGATGGGGTTTACAGTTAACAATATCTATACACTTTCCCCATATTTGGCGGCTACTCTGTTCACTGATCCAGCTTTCAGTCCTTTTTCTAACTATGACAGCATTCCTAGACAATATCCTGCATCTACCTGCATATTAGATGTCAGGGCTCAGGCAAAAACTAGTAAAGGCATAGGCCGTTGGTATATACCTAAAATAGACGTAGCTATTTCTAAAACGGAGACCCCAAATCTTCATCTGAAATATTTTTGCCCTTAGTTTCATGATTAATGAACAATTTGTTCTGCTTTGTATATTAACCTTTTTTCAGCCATCAGGCTGAAAGGTACGAAAGGTATCATGAAAGGTATGAAAGGTACCATGATGCCAACCTGAATTCCCTGGGCAGATGACACCACCATGTGTCTTGGAGCTCTGCCTCACCAGATCCCTGCCCCACTAGGGAAAGAGAGAGAACAGCTAGAAATATGGACCAATCTGCCAACATCCATGTTCAGAGGGGAAGCAATTACAGAAGCTAGACTTTCCACCTTCTGCACCCTATAATGATCCTTGGTCTGTACTCCCAGAGGGATAAAGAATAGGGAAACTATCAAGGGAGGGGATTGAATATGGAGTTCTAGTAGTGGAGACTGTATGGAATTGTACATCTCTTATCCTATACTCTTGTCAGTATTTCCATTTTATAAATAAAAATTTAAAAAAATAATAATAAACTAAATAAAATGCAGACTTGGTAGTAGGGATACAAAAAATAATCATGAAAAAAAAAGAAAAAGATGAATATTTTAGACAATGAGTTGTTCTCTTTCATTTGATATAACATACATCTAGAAAGTTTTCCACCAGTTAAGGGTTCTGGGGCAGAGATAGATACTATGCTGAAATTTTATCTTCTTGTGGAAAAATTGTGACTTTTTTTTTTTTTTATTTTATTTTAAATGTTATTTATTTATTCCCTTTTGTTGCCCTTGTTGTTTTATTGTTGTAGTTATTATTGATGTCGTTGCTGTTGGATAGGACAGAGAGAAATGGAGAGAGGAGGGGAAGACAGAGAGGGGGAGAGAAAGACAGACACCTGCAGACCTGCTTCACCGCCTGTGAAGGGACCTGCCTGCAGGTGGGGAGCCGGGGGCTCGAACCGGGATCCTGATGCCGGTCCTTGAGCTTAGCGCCACCTGCGCTTAACCCACTGCGCTACAGCCCGACTCCCAAAATTGTGACTTTTCTATTATATAAAGCTCTGTCTCCATTTTCCCACTTAATTAATAACCAATGTAGGACTTATCTACTAGTTTATAAAGTTCTTTAATTTTCACGTCTCTAGAAAAGTTTCTTTGATTCTCTGAGGAAATCTAGTTTTCTATATGCTATTATAATAATCAAAGTATGCCTTTCTTGTTTCTTTTAGTATATCTTTTCCCTCCCTTATTTCTCTGCTTTGTTCAATAGACATATTCATGTGACTTGAATCTTTTCAGAATTTCATTGAACTTTTGATGAAGTTTGGGCTACTGGGAAATAGAATAGTCAGTAAAGCCAATATATGTATTCTATTTGCTCAAAATACTTTTGCAGATATGCACATAATAGTGGTAGTTGAACAAATGCAACTATATGAATATGGATTGAATGCCATATAAACAGGAACACAGAGAAGGACACAATCTATGCCACAAATGGAGAAGGTGTTGGGGAAGGGTCCCACAAGTGGAAGAAGGGAATAGTTAGATCTACCTTCCTCTAGAACTGAACTCACTGTAGTCATTGCAGCGAGAATATCCACACATTTCTCCAGACCCAGCAGAGGTTTAGTAGCATTCTTACTCTGAATTAGGCTGCCTTTCCTTTGCAGAATATTAGCTATACCCACTATATTTTCACTTCCCAGGGAGATTATCCAGGTGGCAATTTACAGTAATGATATTTGGTTACAATACCTGCAGATGGCAAATTCTCCATAAGGCAAGTGTTTCTCGGGTCCTCGCCTACATTATCACTATGGAATTATAAATAATACTGCCTCACCAGGTGGACCTTAATATGAACAGGGAGAAGAGAATTGGCTTTTGCAGGTTTTTAATTTTTTTTTAAATTTCTCTATAAAGTTGTAGTTGTCACTAGGCTTCCCTCTCTATTATTTATCTCTAAAACCTTTCAACAACCTGGTCACTGATCACTTGATTTTTAAAAAATTCTGAAGAAAACTACTCAGAGAACTTAAGAAAACTAGAGAAACAATATATCAAAGCAGTTGCATCTGTACATGTTCCTCCTTAAACATATTCACTTGCTTATGAGGTTCACATTAGCTGAATTTTATCACCAGTTTTAACATACTAGAAATGTAATGCCTAGTGACAAATTCATTCTCACAAATTGGTCCAACTAAACAATTTAGTTGCCTCACGAAATTCATTACAAAGTAATTTCCACATAAATTGCATGAGAAATGAAGACAGAATGTATATGGCATTTTGTTTTTCATAAAATACTTGCTTAAAATCATCCTATCTCCCTGGGTATGATGTAGAATTTTAGAAAAAGTATTAAATATTGTAGATCACCAGGGCAACCTCTACTGTATTAAAGAGTTATTTTATAGGTAATTTTGTCCATTAAGTATTTCTTTTGAATAAACTTTATTTACTTAATTTGATAGGACAGAAAATTGAGAGGGAGGGTAGAGAAAGAGAGAGAGACACCTACAACATTGCTTGACCACTTATGAAACATCCTCCTTGCAGGTGGGAACTGAGGACTTGAACACCAGGTCCTTCCTTATGTGCAGTAACATGTGCACATAACCAGGTAACACCGCTGCCTGGGCCCCACTTGAATGTTTCCTAACTCACTTAGTTATACTTGAGTACTCATTCAGTGTTCTTATTAGCATGTATGTGTGCATTTTATATTATGTTACATTTATTTTGTTTTGTTTTGTTTTGTTTTTTCCCTCCAGAGCTTCAGTAGTTCTTCTAACCTATGTGATTTCAGCATTCTCAGAGAAGGTAGAGTTGGAGACAGAGGAAAGTTAACACAGCACTGAACTATCTCCCAGATATCCAACATTGTTTATTTTCCCCCGAAGGAAACTTTTGTCCCCATACTCTACAGCTTGACATTAATATATTAGAGTTCTGCATATCTTTACCTATATTCATGTATTTATCTGATCTATCCCCTGATTCTGGCCCATTATAGGATATGAAAAAGGATATTACAATCAAATTAAACAATGCAATGCAATAAAGTAAGGGAACATGATACATGTTATGTAAGCAAAGATTGAAAATACACACACACACACACACACACACACACATATCAAGTGAGTAAAGTCATGCTTATCTATACTCCTGAGGCAATCATTTACGAAGTTAGAAAACAGGTACAGGGATGCAGAGCTTACATAGGCTTCTATGGGAGATATGGGCCCCAGATTAAATTGATGAGGTTTATAGTTAACAATATTTATATACTTTTCCCATATTTGGAAGCTACTCTGTTCCCTGATTTAGCTTTCAGTTCTTTTTCCAACTATGACACCATTTCCCCAGACAATAACCTGCATTCAATGCATATTAGATGTCAGGCCAAAACAAAACTAGTAAAGTCATGGGCCCCTAGACCTACTAGCTTTTTCAAAAATGGAAACCCCAAGTCTTCATCTGCAATATTCTTGCCTTTTGGTTAATGATTAATCAACAATTTGTTTTGCTTTATATATATTAACTTCTTTCAGCCACCAGGTTCCTGATGATACCATGATGCCAACCTGACTTCCCTGGGAAGAGGACTCTACCATGTGTCCTGTAGCTTTGCCTCCCCAGATCCCTGCCCCATTAGGGAAAGAGAGAGAAAGGCTGGAAGTATGGATTGACCTGCCAACACCCAGGTTCAGTGGGGAAGCAAGACATTCTACCTTCTGCACCTGACAATGATCCTGAGTCCATACTCCCAGGGGGATAAAGAATAGGGAAGCTTTCAAGAGGGGTGGGGGGGAATGGGGGTGGATGGGATAGGAAGTTCTGGTGGTGGGAATTGTATGGAATTATATCCATCTTATCCTATGGTCTTGTCAATATTTCCATTTTTTAAAATAAAAAATAAATAAGAAAAAACAAATCAGGGCTAGGTGTTAATGCACTTGGTTAAGGGCACATAGAAAGAAGCACAAGGACTGGCACAAGAATCCTGATTAGAGCCCCTGGCTCCCCACCTGCAGGGAGTTGCCTCACAAGCTGTGAAGAAGGTCTGCAGTTGCCTATCTTTCGCTCCTCCTCTCTTTCCTCCCTTCCTCTCTCAATATCTCTCTGTCCTACCCAATTAAATAAATGGCTACCAGGAGCAGATAATCTTTGAGGAAAAAAGTTAGAATTTAATTATTTTCTCATGAAGAAAGTTAGAGATTAAAAGTCCAGGAAGATCTAGAACAATCCAGAGGAAACAAAAAAGAAAAGAAAAACTGAGGTATTACTTTCCCAAAATTTAAAATACATTATAAAGGGCAGTGTGATCTAGGAAGGAAACAGGACACACAATTGATATAAAACTGAGAGTCCAGATGGAATCCCAGACACATATATTCAACTGACTAATGACAAAGGAGCCAGGACCACTCCCTGAGAAGCCTCTACAACAAATGATGGTATGCAACCTGTATAGTCAAAAGCTCTGAGTACTTCTTTCGAAGCCCACATTTTGAATGTTAATGAAATCATCAAAACCTCTAGTCATTTTAAAAACTTTTTGTTTTAATAAAACTAAGATGGACTTATGGGTTAAAAAAAATAAAAGCAAAAACTCATCTCAGGTTAGTTTTTTTAATATATTTATTTATTTATCTTTTGTTACCCTTCTTGTTTTTCATTGTTGTTGTAGTTATTATCGTTGTTACTGATGTATTTATTGTTAGATAGGGCATGGAAGTCTGGTGGTGGGAATTGTGCAAAGTTATACACCTCTTATCCTATGGTTTTGTCAATATTTCCTTTTTATAAATAAAAAAATTAAAAAAAAAAGAAAAGAGTGGAAACCAAATTGTACAGAAACTTAATGTTGACTTTTCCCTGAAAATTGGCACTGAAATCAGACAATGTTGTTATACAGGTTATGGCCCAAGAAAGATTAAAAAAAAAAACAGAGAGAAATGAGAGAGGAGGGTAAGACAGAGAAGGAGAGAGAAAGATAGACACCGGCAGACCCGCTTCAGGGCCTATGAAGTGACAACCCCGCAGGTGGGGAATAGCGGTCTCAAACTGGGATCCTTACTCATCATTACACTGGTCCTTGTCCTTTACACCACGTGCACTTAAGTAAGGTTCATATTTTTTGTTTTGTTTTATTTTAATGCAAATTATATGAAACAGAATCCCTGATGTTATTCTTTATCTGTGGGAATCTTTATTATGAAGGCAGGAATTGAGAAGGAGCAAACGATCTTATAAGCAGCAAAAAAAATCTCCCTGCTGGATTTGCTCCTGGAATCAGCTACCTCTGGAGCCTCTCTCTGATGAAGCTTTTTTTCCTTTAATTTCTTTATTGGGGAATTAATGTTTTACATTTGACAGTAAATACAATAGTTAGTACATGCATACATTTCCCAGTTCTCACATAACAATACACCCCCACACACACACACACTAGAACCTCTGTCATCCTTTTTGGACCTGTATTCTTACTCCCACTGACTCCAGAGTCTTTTACTTTGCTGCAGTATGCCAATTCCAGTTCAGGTTCTACTTGTGTTTTCTCTTCTCACCTTGTTTTTCAACTTCTGCCTGAGGAGACCATCACTTATTCATACTTCTGTTTCTGACTTATTTCACTTAACATGATTTCTTTAAGCTCCATCCAAGATTGGTTGAAAACCTTGAAGTCACCCTTCTTAATAATTGAGTAGTATTCCACTGTGTATACCACAACTAGCTCAGCCACTCATCTGTTGTTGGATACCTGCTTTGCTTCTACGTTTTGGCTATTACAAATTGTGCTGCTAAGAACATATATGTGCACAGATCTTTTTGGATGGGTGTGTTGGGTTCCTTAGGATATAGCCCCAGGAAAGGACTTAAGAATCATAGGGTAGGTCCATTTCTAGCCTTCTGAGAGTTCTCCAGACTCTTCTCCACAGAGGTTGGGCCAATTTATATCCCTACTAGCAATGCAGGAGGGTTTCATTGTCTACACAACTACTCCAGCATTTGCTGATACTACCTTTCCTGATGTATGACATTCTCACAGGATGAAGTAGTATCTCATTGTTGTCTTTATTGCATTTCTTTGACAATCAAAGACTTGGAGAATTTTTTCATGTGTTTCTCTGACTTTTGGATCTCTTCTGTGGTGAATATTCTGTCCATGTCCTCCCCCAATTTTGGACGGGGTTATTTGTTTTCTTGTGGTTGAGTTTGACAATATCTTTATATATTCTGGTTATTAGCCTCATATCTGATTTATGGCATGTAAAGATCTTCTCCCATTCTGTGAGGGGTCTCTTGGTTTGGGTAGTGGTTTCTTTTGCTGTGAAGAAGCTTTTCAGTTTGATGTAGTCCCATAGATTTGCCTTAATCTTCTTTGTAATTGGATTTGTTTTATTGAAGATGTCTTTAAAACTTATGTAGAAGAGTTCTGCCAATATTTTCCTCTAAGTATCTGATAGTTTATGGGCTAACATCCAAGTCCTTGATCCACCTGGAATTTACTTTTGTATTTAGTAAAATATAATAGTTCAGTTTCATTCTCCTACATGTTTTGACCAAATTTTCTAACACCATTTGTTGAAGAGACTCTGCTTTCCCCATTTAATAGTCTGGGCACCTTTGTCAAAGATTAGATGTCCATAGGTGTGGGGGCTTACTTCTGGGTTCTCAGTTCTATTCCACTGATCAGTGTGTCAATTCATGTTCCAGTACCAAGCAGTTTTGATGACAATGGGCAAATGATTCCAGTTTTTCACCATTGACTGTGATGTTGGCTGTAGGTTTGCTATATATATAGACTCCACTATCTTTAGGAATTGTCCATCTATTCCCCTTTTTTGTAGTGTTTTGATCATAACTGGATGATTTATTTTGTCAAAGGCTTTCTGTGCATCTATTGATATGACCTTGTGGTTTTTGGTCTTGCTTTTATTGATGTGGTGGATCCCATTGATTGATTTACATATATTTAACCAACCTTGCATTCATGGGATAAATCACATTTGGTCATGATAAACAATCTTTTTAATAAACAGCTGTATCCAGTTGGCTAGAATTTTGTTCAGTATTGTAGCATCTATGTTCGTCAGAGTAATTGGTCTGTGATTTTCTTTTTTTGGTTGTGTCCCTGTCTGCTTTTGCTATCAGAGTGATGTATGGTTCATAGACACTGGGATGGAGTATTTCAGTGTCTTTAATCTTCTGAAAGATTTTTAAAAGTAGAGGCATTATTTCTTCTTTGAATTTGTAGAATTCATTTGTAAAACTATCTGGTCCAAGACTTATATTTTTGGGAAGGATTTTGATTACTGTTTCAATTTTATTAGCTCTTATGGGCCTTTTCATGTTATCTAACTAGATAGTTCCTCCTTACTTAATTTTGAAGTTCATAGGTATCTAGAAACTCCTCCATTTCTCCCAGGTTCTCTAGCTTGGTGGCATATAGTTGTTCGTAGAAGTCTTGCACGACATGTTGAATTTCTGCAGTGTCTGTTGTGATATCTCCTCTCATTTATGATCAAATTTATTTGGGTCTTCTCCATTTTTTGTTTTGTGAATCTGGCTAAAGGTTTGTCGAATTAGTTTACTCTTTCAAAGAACCAACATTTACTTTTGTTGATCTTTTGTTCACGGTTTTCTTATCTTCAATGTTATTTTTTTCTGCCCTAACATTAGTTATTTCTGAACTTCTAGTTGCTTTAGGGTTCCTTTGTTCTTCTTTTTCTTTTTTTTTTTTAAGACATGCAATCAGGCTGTTTATTTGTTCTTTTTCTTGTTTCCAAATGTGTGCTTGTATGGTTATGAACTTCCCTCTCAGTACTGCTTTAGCTGTCCCAAATATTTTGTTAGCGCGTGTCTTCATTTTCATTGAACTCTCAAGACATTTTGATTTCTTCTTTTATTTTCTCTTTGACCCAGTAGTTATTAAGTAGTGTACTGCTCAGCTTCCACATTTTGGGACTAGTACTATCTTCTTTTTGATTGTTAAGTGTTAGTGTAATTCCACTGTGGTCTGAGAAGATGCTTGGGATGATTTCAATGCTCTTAAATTTGTTGATGCTGTCTTTGTGGCCTAACATATGGTCTATCCTTGAGAATGACTCATATGGACTTGAGTAAAATGTGTATTCCAGTTTCTTGGGATGAATGACTCTGAAAATGTCCAATAGTTCTAGTTTATCTATCTCCTCACTTAGCTCCTTCATGTCTTTATTGGTTTTCTTCCTGGATGATCTGTGAAGTTGAGAGGGCAGAGTTTTAAAGTCTCCTACTATGACTGTGTTACTGTCAATATATTGCTGTAGCTCTTTCAGTAGATGTTTGATGTACTTAGATGGCTTCTCATTGGGTGCATAGATGTAAACAATTGTTAAGTCCTCTTGATTGACTGATCCTCTGAGCGTTAAGTAGTATCCATCCCTATCTTTTAAAATTTTATTTATTTTAAAGTCTATTATGTCAGATATGAGAATAGCGGCTCCTGCCCTATTTTGTGGGCCATTAACTTGTATGATAGTTTTCCATCCTTTCAATTTGAGTCTCTGTTTGTCTTGTTGAGTTAGGTGTATTTCTTATAGACAGCATATTGTTGGATTGTGTTTTCTGGTCCATCTTCCATCTCTGTGCCTCTTAATAGGTGAATGAATGCCATTGACATTTATTCATATCAAAGATTGAAGATATTTTAACATCATTCTTGTATATTTTTAGAGTGTTCTAATATAGGACATATTTATTGTGGTCTGAGTGTTTATAGAAGACCTTTCAGATCTACATTAAGGGCAGGCATAATAATAGTTGATTCTTTCAACTCTTGCTTGTCTGAGAAGATTTTTATGCTTCCATCTAGTCTGAATGACACTCTATCAGAATACACTAGTCTTGGTTGCGAGCCTTTCTCATTGAGTACTGGATAGACAGCTTGCCATTCTCTTTTGGTCTGTAGTGTTTGTGTGGAGAAGTCTGCTGCTAATCTTATGCGTTTTCCTCTGTAGGTGACTCTTGGTTTTTCTTTTGCAGCCTTCAGTATCCTTTCTTTATCCTTATTCCTTTCCATTCTAAATATGATGTGTCTTGGTGTCTTTATGTCTGGGTTAATTCTGTTTGGACCCTCTTGGCTTCTTAAACCTTTATGTCTTTGATGTTGGTTAGACTAGAGAAATTCTCAGCTATTCTGTCCTGAGAATGCTTACTTCCCCTCCCTTTCTTTCTTCCTATGGTAAGCCAATAATGCCTATATTATTTCTTTTGAAGTAGTCCCATAGATATCTGTTATTGTGTTCGGGATTTCTTAATCTCTTTTTGAGATCTCTTACTTATTTTTTAGTTGCCTCTAATTTGTATTGGATCTTGCTAATTCTGTCTTCAGGCTCATTTATTCTATTCTCTTTCACTCTACTGTTTCCTGGAGTTCATCTATTGTGTTAACCTGTACTGACACTGTTTAAGCTTGTTCAGCTAGTTGTATTCTTAGCTCAGCGATTTCAGCTTTCAGTTCTCTCATAACCTTGAGATAACAAGTGTTTTCTTCCAGAGTCTCATTTGTTGTTTCTGCATTTCTGATGGCAATTCTTTCAAACTGTTTACTCACTCATGTGATCATTTCCTTAACTTGTGTTTGAATGTTGACCTCATTATTTTGTGCTTCAACCTTTGGGGACTTTTAGCTGGACTCTTGTCCTGCTTCATTTCTCCAATATTTCTTCTTCTTGGTTTAACCTTTTTTTTTTTTTTTTGCCTCCAGGGTTATTGCTGTTGCTCAGTGCCTGCACCATGAATCCACTGCTCCTGGAGGCCATTTTTTTTCTTTTTTCCAATTTTGTTGCCCTTGTTGTTGGAGCCTTGTTGTGATTATTATTGTTGTTGTTTGTTGTTGGATAGGACAGAGAGAAATTGAGAGAGGATAGGAAGACAGAGAAGGGGAGTGAAAGGTAGACACCTGCAGACTTGCTTCACTGCTTGTGAAGTGACTCTCCTGCAGGTGGGGAGCTTATGCTGGCCCTTGTGCTTTGCACCACATTTACATAACCCACTGTGCTACAGCCTGACCTCCTGGTTTAACCTTTTTATATAGTATGTTATGAGTTACCTCTCTCAGTACTTTTCAAATTACTGATCACTTTTGCCTGGTTTGACTTGTGCCTAAGTAAGGTAATTAAAGGGTTCACAGTTGCAGAAATTGAGAATTGTTTCAGGATTATTTTAATACCTGAGTTGGAGCTTAGTTGCTTAAAAGCCTCTTTTGCTCTTTTTCTTCCTTGTAGGCTGTGGGATCCTGAGGGCTTTTAAACTATAAGTAGGCTTCTTAACTTAAACACTGACTAAGAGGTAAAGCAGGGTGAGGTTAAGATAATCCAGTGGTTATGCAAAGAGACTCTCAAAACTCCATTGCTAGGTCACCAACGTGTAGATCTTCTCCTGAGTTTTCTTGTCAGCACAGGGCCTCCCCACTGCTGCCTCAGTTTCTGAGGGCAGTAGCAATTGAAACTCTCAGTTGCATTTAGTGAGACTTAGGGGAGTCCTCGCCTTCCTTCAGCTATCTTTTTGTTGGTGAAACAGCCTGGAGGTGGTGTCAACTGGTAAACTGCTGGACTGTTAACCAGCCACTTAATCTCTCCCTAGGCTCATCTCTGGCCACAAGCCACATGTGTTTGCACTCACTGGTGAAATGGTGGGTTCCTGAAGTCTTTCTAGTCCTGTCTTGTTGCATTCCCAGGTGGTCTCCTCTCAGCCTCATTTATTCTATTCTCTCTGCCCTCTACTGTTTTCTGGAGTTCATCTATTTTGTTACCCTGTACTGATACTGTTTTAGCTAGTTCAGCTAGTTGTGTTCTTAGCTCAGCTATTTCAGCTTTCAGTTCTCTAGTAACCTTGAGATAGTTAGTGTTTTTC
Source organism: Erinaceus europaeus (assembly GCF_950295315.1). Taxonomy (NCBI): domain Eukaryota; kingdom Metazoa; phylum Chordata; class Mammalia; order Eulipotyphla; family Erinaceidae; genus Erinaceus; species Erinaceus europaeus. The sequence goes on along the minus strand of NC_080164.1, from coordinate 102,002,094 downwards.
TTCCAGAATCTCATTTGTTGTTTCTGCGTTTCTGATGACAATTCTTTCAAACTTTTTACTAACTCCTGTGGTTATTTCCTTAACTAGTGTTTGGATGTTGACCTCACTATTTTTTGTTTCAACCTTTGGAGGTTCTTTTAGCTGGACTCTTGTCCTGCTTCATTTCTCCAATATTTCTTCTTGTTGCTTTAACCATTTATATAGTATGTTATGAGGTCCCTCTCTCAGGACTTTTCAAATTACTGATCACTCTTGCCTTGATTGACTTCTGCCTTATTAAGGTAATTAAAGATCCATAGTTGTGGAAATTGATGGTTGTTTCAATATTATTTTAATTCCTGTGTTGGAGCACAAAGACTTAAAAGCCTTTTTTTGTTATATTTCTCCCCTGTAGGCTACTGCAGCCCAAGGGCTTTTAAACTATAAGTAGGCTTCTCAGCTTAATCCCTCACTCCTCACCAAGAGATTTAGCAGGGTGGGGTCAGATAACCCAGTGGTTATGCAGAGATAATCTCACACCTTAAGGATCCAAAGCTGCAGGCTCAATTCAACTCTTCTGTCAAGCTTGGCAGCACTGCTGGGCCCTGTGAGTTTCTAAACAATTCCTGTTTATACTCTGTAGGTTCTGTAGTTCTGAGGCAACTATTCACTATGTTCTAATTAGGAGAACAACATGGAAAGGCTCCTACCACACAACCCCACCGCTAGGCCACCAAGGTGTAGATCTCCTGAGTTTCCTGGTCAGTTTTCTGTCCCCCAGTGTCAGCACAGCAGCTCCCCCTGCCGCTCCAAACTCTGAAGCCAGTATTAATGGAGATTCACAGTTGCATTTGGTGAGTCTTAGGAAGCTCTCTCCTCCTTTCAGCTGTCTTTTCATTGGTAAAACAGACTCGAGGTGGTGCCTTACCTGGTAAACTTCTGGACTGTTACCAGCTACTTAATCTCTTCCTAGGCTCCTCTTTGTCCAGGAGCCACAAGTATTTGCATTCACCAGTGATTTGGTGGGTTCCTAAAGTCATTCTAGCCCTGCCTTGTTGCAGTCCCCTTTGGTATTCCTCCAAAATTCATATCTTAAAAGGTGCCTGGCTGCTTTTTTGATTTTGATTGGATCAAGATATAAACCATACTGGTGAGATCTACAGATGCTTAGTTGACAGGGATGGTGATGGAGGTTGCATAGAGGATTCTTTCTATACCTACTGTATCTGCCCCAATGATATTTTCCCACCATTTTTTGTTTATATTGTCTATGCTTCCTGTATATTCCTTTACTGGGAATGTCCACATTTCTCCCTCAAAAACAATCATGGTTTGTGGAAAACTCCTAAATATGTTCAGGCTATTGTATCACCACAAACTATTCTGTGTAACTTGCTCTACCAAACAGACTGTGTTACACCAATTTCCTGACTTGAGTTGTTTTCATGCCAATAAAACTCTTCCTGTAATACCTTTGACAATGTCATTGACATTGGAAATGCTACACTTGTATTCCAAATGTTGAGGGTTCCAAGAAACTCCCATAGTAAGCAGCCACACTTCATTTCTGATGCTCGAACTTCTTAAAATACTTTATTGTGATTATCAATAGAAACTTTGATAGAACCTTAGGCTAAAATCATTAAGGTTTAGCTCACTGTCAGGAAAAAGTAGCAATTTCAATTTAGGAAGCATGTAGTAGGCTAGTATACTAAGCACCAAATTACCATTTTCAGTCATTTACATTTAAGGATTTGAAAGGAACTGGAAAACATTCTATCAACATAACAATGTCTGCTAACTAGTGCTCCAAAAACTATACTCCTAAGCATGGAAACTCCCTGCAGATAAGAAGTTCATGCCAGTGTGACTTGGATTCTTACTGAGTATAATGACAAGTAATTTCTGTTGTTTCATCTACTTTAACTTTCTCTGTGGTGTCAGTGTGTCCTAAGCATCTAAGTTACTCTCTGGATATCTGATCTCCAATTTGCTCTGAACTGGCAGTTTCTCAACTCCAAGTCTGAATCACTCTGTGCAATTTGAAAGGAAGGGTGACTTCAAAGTGGGCTAAGACTTAGTTCAAATTGTGATATAAACGTTATGAACTTGGATCAGCTACTGAAATCTTATAAAATGGGATAGTAGTATTTCAAGCTGCCTTGAGCACTTACTTAAATATGCTGACACAGAAGAGGCTCTTTTGATGCGATTTCTTTGACTCCTTGTCTTAGATCTTTCCTGCAGATGCCATAGACCACCTTGCTATTTCCACTGCTGTACTTAAGGTGACAGATACTAAACTTCTTCCACTTGCTTCTCCTAAGGGTTTCACCACCTTAGCAAGATACTTTATGTACTCTAGTAAATTCATTAGTGGATCATTTTGCATGTCCAGGGTTTTCTGTTTGTCTAATGGAAAACTTTGGGAGACCAAACATTTTACCTCAGCTTTTTGCATGACAAGTTTCAGTGAGGTATCTGTCTCTACCACAGGTTGCAGCTACTATTATAAGGCCCTCCGCCTCTACCTTTCATATTTTCTGGTAACTTCAGCCTCTCTTTACCCTTTAGGTTTAAGGCAAATACTCTGCTCTAAGTAACACATTACTTACATATATTACTTATGTATAAGTAACACATTATTATACTACACATTATTGTTATTGCTATTATATTCTATGATGGCCATAATTTTATAAGTCATGCATTTCAAAACTCTGTTTTAATTACTTATCTTTTTCTGTTCCAGATCTTGAATAATACTTATCTTGAAACATAGTTATTTCTAAGTACTATGTAAGTACTAAGTATATCACCTTCCAAAGACACTCTCAGAATAAGTGTAGAAACATCCTAGTAACCTAGAAAGACAGATAACAGAAACTTTTGAGGAGGCAGAGTGCTATTGGCCAAACTTGTCCCTTATCCTCCACTATAGGAGAAAAATAGCTCAGGATAGAGACATAGTTAACTTAAACAAAGTAAAATTAATTCACCTATTGTTCAAGTTTAGATATTGAAACAAAATAGAAAAGACTCACCTCAGCAAATTTGAAAGGTTTAAAGAAAGGGAGCTATCATTTAATCAAAATGCAAGCTGGAGTAAGAGGTAATTAGGATACTTATTTCTAAGGAAATTCTCGGAACAGATGTATTTATGACAATATTTTACCTGATGAAAGGGAGGAGGATGACTGCATATTTCAGGGGGGTATTGTCCTTAAATATTACCAAAAGTAATATTTCTTAAAATGATGTCTATAACAGTGTGTGACACTACTTTCTGAAGGAAAATTCACCAAAAGACTAGATAAATAAATTATATAAATATTCACTATTCACAGACTCTTGCTGATGACTGGAGAACTATCTTATTATGACCATTGGAGAACAAACAGATAATATAAAAATTAATAATATTTCAGGTCCAGGTTATTTGAAAAGATGGAATTGAATTAAATACATGATGGAATTAAAGCCCCCTAAATCTTTTTAAATTTTCTCAATCTGTTATTCTATGTTATGTTGTCTTAACTGAAGGTCTTATGCAGAAAAATTATTGTCCACATATTAGACTAAGGTGGTGGGGAATATAACTGGGTAACATATCTATCAAATGTTCTATCTGAAAATAATACATGTGGGTAAGGCTATTAGAGAAGACATCACAATGTTCCCCTTCACTTCTTGACACATCAGAAAATAGTTGAACAATTAGAAAATAAAATCATTTTTGTCTATCGTGGAATACTATGTTTTAATTAGTTTAAAGGTTAATGATAATAAGAAACATAAAATCAGTGTGCTCACTTACAGAAGAGTTTGTTTCTTATTCATTTTTTAGTCTAGGTTATGTGCTCTAAGTGTCTTTCCTCATACAGCCAGTTAACTGGATATCTCCATTCAATATATGTTTATTCAGCAGGATGGCTGCCCATAGTTTGTATATATAATCACTTCAGTCTCCACTGACTGGACTAGAACATACCAAAAGATCACTGAAAACTGCAAAGGGACAAATATATGAATTTTATCACTATAACCATGACAAAAAGAAAAAGAATATAATTTGGGGGATAGTCATCTTTTTTGGGGGGGTAATAATTTACAGTATAATTGTTGGCACTTGGTTATAATTTTCCCATCTCACCAAGACAGGGTAAATCTGCAAAATACTCTGACTTCAAAGTAGGTCCATCTTCTTGTATGATCTTGTATGAGCACCATCCCCTTCCTAGATTTCTTCCCCAGAGTCTTTTTTTGCTGCAATACCTCCTGTCTAAGTTTTGCTTTGTGTTATTCTTTCACTTTTCAGTTCTTGTTTCTTAAGTTCTTCCCATGACTGTTTCTTAAGTTCATTCCAAATTCATCTTTCTTTTTATGGTTGATATCATTTGACAAGATTTCTTCACGCTCCATCCAAGATGAGGTGAAGAAGGTGATTTCATCAGTCTTAGTAGCTGAGTAGTATTGCATTATGTTTATAGATCACAACTTCCTCAGCCACTCATCTGTTTTTGGACACCTGGGCTGCTCCCATGTTTGGGCTATTACAAATTGTGCTGCTATGAACATAAGTATACGCAAATCTCTTTGAATGGGTGAGCTTGATTCCATAGGCTCTCTGGAGAGGAATTGCAGGGTATAGGGTAGGTCCATTCTATCCTTCAGAGAGTTCTCCAGACTGGAGGCTGGTTGCACACACATGTTACAAAGTGCAAGGACCTGAGTTCAAGATCCCAGTGCTCACCTTCAGGGGGAAGCTTTATGAGTGGGAACAAGTGCTGCAGGTGTCTCTCTGTCTCTCTCCCTGCCTCCCTCTTTCCTCTCAATTTCTTTCTGTTTCTATCCAATAAATACATACATGCATAAACAGAAATTAATTGATTAGTTAACATAATAAAAAGTAATAATAAAGAGAGTTCTCCAGACTGTTCTCCACAGAGGTTGTATCAATTTACAATCCCACCAAGAGTGCAAGTTGTTTCCTTTACCCAAAAAACTTTCTAGTATTTTTTGTTACTTATACTTCCTGATGTATGACATTCTCATAGGAGTGAAGTGGTATCTCATTGTCTTTGTCTGCATATCTCTGATAATCAATGATTCAGATCATTTTTTTTCATATGCTTGTTAGCCTTTTGGATCTCTTCTTTAGTGAATATTCAGTTTATATTTTCTTTATTTTTGTATGGGGTCCAGGCTCAAATGGCTTTACAAATGAATTCTTTAAAACCTACAAGGAAGACTTAATACTTATTTTTAATACTTACATATTTTAAGCTCTTCCAAAATATTGAAGGCATATAAATGCTCCCTTTCACCTTCTATGAAAGTATCATCTTGGATGGACCTTGAAAAAATCATGTTGAGTGAAATAAGTCAGAAACAGAAGGATGAATATGGGATGATCTCACTCTCAGGCCGAAGTTGAAAAACAAGATTAGAAAAGAAAACACAAGTCGAACCTGAAATGGAATTGGAGTATTACACCAAAGTAAAAGACTCTGGGGTGGGTGGGTGGGTGGGGAGAATACAGGTCCATGAAAAATGATGAATGAAATAGTGGGGGTTGTATTGCTAAATGGGAATCTGGGGAACGTTATGCATGTAAAAAAAAAAAAAAGTAGAAACGCAAAGCAGAAAATGACTGAGTTTGGAGTATGGCACCAAAGTAAGAAAGCAGAAGTAATACTTCCTCTCCACTTTTCCAAGCTTTGGGTCCATGATTGCTCAACAATTTGTTTGGCTTTGTATGTTAACTCTCTTTTCAGTCACCAGGTTCCAGGTGTCATCAGGATGCCGGCCAGACTTCCCTGGATTGAAGACACCACCAATGTGTCCTGGAGCTCAGCTTCCCCAGAGACCCATCCTACTAGGGAAAGAGAGAGGCAGACTGGGAGTATGGACCGACCAGTCAACACCCATGTTCAGCGAGGAAGCAATTACAGAAGCCAGACCTTCTACCTTCTGCAACCCTCAATGACCCTGGGTCCATGCTCCCAGAGGGATAGAGAATGGGAAAGCTATCGGGGGAGGGGGTGGGATATGGAGATTGGGCGGTGGGAATTGTGTGGAGTTGTACCCCTCCTACCCTATGGTTTTGTTAATTAATCCTTTCTTAAATAAAAAAAAAAAGAAAGTATCATTATCCTTATATCCAAAGCAGACAGAAACATAAAAGAAACATAAAAGAAAACTACAGACCAATATCTCTGATGAGCATAAATACTAAAATACTGAACAAAATTCTAGCCAGCTGGATACAGCAGTATATTAAACATATTGTACATCACGACCAAGTCATATTTATCTCACAGATGCACAGTTTTTTCAGCATATATAAATCAATATATGTGATCTGTCACATCGATAAAATAAAAACCAAACACACACACACATGCACACGCACACGCACACACACACATAATGCAGATAAAGCCTTGGGCAAAATCCAACACAACCTCATTATCAGAATACTACAGAAAATGGGAATAGATGAAAAATTTCTTAATCTAGTGTAGTTCATATACAACAAACCTAGAGCCAATTTGAAAGCATACCCACTCAGATCAGGTACTAGAAAAGGTTGCCTATTATTACTGCTACCACTTAACATAGTGTTGGAATTACTTGCTATAACAATTAGGCAAGAGAAAGAATGTAAAGGGATACATTTGGAGGAGAAGAAGTTAAACTGTCACTATTTGCACATGATATGATAGTATACATAGAAAAACCTAAATAATCCAGCAGGAACCTCCTGGAATTTATCAGTAAGGTGCCATACTACAAAGTTAATGTAAGAAAATGATGACATTCCTTTACCTAATAAACACTAAGTCAGATTAAGAAGAAATCTAGTAATCAGTCCCACTCACTATGCAGCAAAAACAACAAAATATCTAGGAACAAATCTAACAAATAAGTGAAAGACTTGTATACTGAAAATTATGTCACTATTCAAAAAATAATAAAAGATGCAAAGAAATGGAAAGATATTCCCATGTTCATGGGTTGGAAGAATTAACATTAATATTCTACCTAGAGTCATATATAAATTTAAGACAATCCCCATAAAGTTTTCACCATTTTATTTATTTATAGGGGAATTAATGTTTTACATTTCACAGTAAATACAATAGTTTCTACATGCATACCATTTCCTAGGTTTCCATATAACAATACAACCCCCACTAGGTCCTCTGTCATCCTTTTTGGACATGTAGTCTACCCCACATGCACCCCAGAGTTTTTCACTTGGGTGCAATATGCCAATTCCAGTTCAGGTTCTACTTATGTTTTCTCTTCTGATTATATTTTTCAACTTCTGCCTGAGAGTGAGAGCATCCCATGTTCATCATTCTGTTTCTGACCCATTACACTTAATGTAAATTTTTCAAGGTCCATCCAAGATCAGCTGAAACAGTGAAGTCATAATTTTTATAGCTGAGTAGTATTCCATTGTGTATATCCACAACTAACTCAGCCATTCATCTGTTGTTGTCTACCTACTTTGCTTCCACGTTTTGGATATTACAAATTGTGCTGCTGAGAACATATGGATACACAGATCTTTTTGGATGGGTATGTTGGGTTCCTTAGGATATATCCCCAGGAGAGGACTTACAGGATCATAGGACAGGTGTATTTTGAGAGTTCTCCAGATTGTTCTCCACAGAGGATGGACCAATTTACATTCCAACCAGCAGTGCAGGAGGGTTCCTTTGACCCAACAACCACTCCAGCATTTGCTGTTGTTACCTTTTCTAATGTATGACATGCTCACAGGAGTGAAGTGGTATCTCATTATTGTCTTTATTTGCATTTCTCTGACAATCAAAGACTTGGAGTATTTTTTCATGTGTTTCTCTGACTTCTGGCTCTCTTCTGTGGTGAATATTCTGTCCATGTCCTCCCTCCATTTTTGAATGGGGTTGTTTGTCTTCTTGTTGTTGAGTTTGGCAATCTCTTTATATATTCTGGTTATTAGCCTCATGTCTGATTTATGGCATGTAAAGATCTTCTCCCATTCTGTGAGGTGTCTCTTGGTTTGGGTAGTGGTTTCTTTTGCTGTGCAGAAGCTTTTAATTTGTTGTAGTCCCATAGGTTTATTCTTGTCTTAGTCTTCTTTGTAATTGGATTCATTTCACTGAATAAGTCTTTAAAATTTATGTTGAAAAGAGTTCTGCCAATATTTTCCTCTAAGTATCTTATAGTTTCTGGGCTAACATCCAAGTCCTTGATCTACTTGGAATTTACTTTTTCATTTGGTGAAATATAATAGTTCAGTTTCATTCTTCTGCATGTTTCAACCCATTTTTTCTAACAACATTTTTTGAAGAGATTCTACTTTCCCCATTTAATATTCTGGACACCTCTGTCAAAGATTAGATGTCCATAGGTGTGGGGGGTTACTTCTGAGCTCCAATTCTATTCCACTGATCAGTGTGTATATTCATGTTCCAGTACCAAGCAGTTTTGATGACAATGGCCCTATTATACAATTTGACATCTGTGAGTGTGATGCCTCCAGTTCTTTTCTTTCTTCTGAAGACTGTTTTGGCAATTCTAGGTCTTCTCTGGTTCCAGGTAAACATTTGTAACATTTGTTGTATTCTGTTAAAAAATGTGGTTGGGATCGTGATGGGGATAGCATTAAATTTGTATATGGCTATTGGTAGTATATTCATTTTGATGATGTTAATTCTTCCAACTCATGAACATGGAATATCTTTCCACATATTTGTGTATTTTTCAATTTCCTGAGTAGTTATTCATAATTTTCAGTATTCCAGTGTTTTCAATCTTCTGGAAGACTTTGAAAAGTGGAGATATAAGTTCTTCTTTGAAGGTTTTGTAGAATTCACTTGTAAAACCATCTGTTCTGGCCTATAGTGTTTGTGTGGAGAAGTCTGCTGCTAATCTTACTAGTTTTACTCTGAGGTGACTCTTTGTTTTTCTCTTGCGGCCTTCAGGATCCTTCTTTCTTTATCCTTATTCCTTTCCATTCTAAATAGTGGCTTAGTGTCTTTAAGTCTGGATTAATTCTGTTTGGAACCCTCTTGGGTTTTTGATCCTTTATGTCTTTGATGTTGTCTAGACTAGAGAAGTTCTCAGCTATTCTGTCCTGAGAATGCTTTCTTCCCCTCTCTCTCTTTCTTCATCTGGCAAGCCAATAATGTGTATATTATTTCTTTTGAAGTCATCCCGTAGGACTCTGTTGTTGTGTTCAGAATCTCTTAATCTCTTTTTGAGATCTCTTACTTCTTTTTTAGTTGCCTCTAATTTGTACTGGATCCTGCTTATTCTGTCTTCAGGCTCATTTATTCTATTCTGTCTCGCTCTACTGTTTTCTGGAGTTCATCTATTGTGTTACCCTGTACTGATACTGTTTAAGCTTGTTCAGCTAGTTGTGTTCTTAGCTCAGCTATTTCGGCTTTCAGTTCTCTCATAACCTTGAGATAATTAGTGTTTTCTTCCAGAATCTCATTTGTTGTTTCTGCATTTCTGATGACAATTCTTTCAAACTCTTTACTCACTCATGTGATCATTTCCTTAACTTGTGTTTGAATGTTGACCTCATTATTTTGTGCTTCAACATTTGGGGGGCTTTTAGCTGGACTCTTGTCCTGGTTCATTTCTCCAATATTTCTTTTTGTTTCTTTAACTACTTTTTTATAGTATGTTATGAGGTCCTTCTCTCAGGACTTTTCAAATTACTGATCACTTTTTCCTGGATTGACTTGTGTCTTATTAACATAATTAAAGGGTTCACAGTTGTGAAAACTGACATTTTTTTAAATATTATTTTAATCCCTGATTTGGAGCTCAGTGGCTTAAAAGCCTGCCCCCCCCCCCAATACCCACACCCTTGCTGCTCCAGATTCTGAGAGGAGTAGCAATAGAGACTAGCAGTTGTATTTGGTGAATCTAAGGGGAGTCTTCTCCCTTCAGCCTTCTTTTTGTTGGTGAAACAGACTGGAGTTGATGTTTCACTGATAAACTGTGTTACTGTGACCAGCCACTCTCTCTAGGCTTCTCTCTGTCCATGAGTCACACATGTTTGCACTCCCTGGTGATTTGGTGGGTTCCTGAAGTTGTTCTTGGTTTCACCATTATTTTAAGAACAGAAGCTACTAACAGTTATCTGGAACCAGAAAATAACTTGAATTGCCAAAACAGTATTGAGAAGAACAGAACTGGAGACCTCATGCTCCTAATCTCAAACTATATTATAGGGCCACTGTAATAACAACTGCCTGGTACTGGAACAAAAATAGACACACTGACCAGTGGATTAGAATTGAGAGCCCAGAAGTAAACCCACAAACATAAGGTCAATTTAAATGGATAAAGAATCTGTTTACAAATGCTGTTGGGAAAATTGGTTTTGTTGTGAATTCCACATTCTTAATAATCACTACAAATCCATATTCTGTCCAACATTATAGGAAACCATTTCACAGGCCAACTAAATCTTGTAGCCTTCCTAGTTTTTCTCAACTGCACTTTCCTGTCATTCCTGACCATTAATATTCCATTTTTAATAGTGGGCATATTTCCCCTTTTAATTAGTTTTAATGATGTTTTACTATCCAAAATACAAAATGAAGTTTATAGTTAAAGTTTAGATGGTTAATAATTTTTTATATTGCTATTTATTTATAAGACTATACTCAGATTCACATACCATATGACAGATCCAAACCCTCCATCAAATCATTAACTTCCTCTACCATGGACTCTGGGTTCCCACCCTCATTTTAATCCTTTCGTCCCATGCCTTATAATCCTTGGATATTCAGTTAATTAGATTTTTATCTTATATTTTTTCTTGATTTATTTATTAAATCTAATCAATAAGTGAGAAGACAATGCTTGTCTTCATTTTGTTTTTATTTCATTTAATATGATTCTTTCAATCTCCACCCAAGTTTTAGCATAAAACATGCCCTGATTTTATACACTTGAATATTCATTAGTCATATTTATGACCAAGGAAGGATATATATACCTCACAGCTTCCTTGACCACTTATATGTCATTGTATATTTGGGTTGTTATAAATTTTTTCTGTCACAAGTAGTGCTGCAATCAACATAAATATAGCACATATTTTAGCCATAGAAAAAACCTTCTGATTTGAGAATTATGTTGATATCTCCAGGCTCAACCCTATTCCCCTGATTCAACCATGGGTAGTAGAGACAAGTTATCAAGCATCTAAACTCAAGTATGATAAAATGTTTTCTAGCAGAATTTGAATTGGATTGACTGTTTAAGGACAAAAATTATTTAAGTGGGGTAGTCGGGCTGTAGCGCAGCGGGTTAAGCGCAGGTGGCGCAAAGCACAAGGACCGGCATAAGGATCCCGGTTTGAACCCCAGCTCCCCACCTGCAGGGGAGTCGCTTCACAGGCGGTGAAGCAGGTCTGCAGGTGTCTATCTTTCTCTCCTCCTCTCTGTCTTCCCCTCCTCTCTCCATTTCTCTCTATCCAACAATGGCAACAACAATAATAACTACAACAATAAAAAACAAGGGCAACAAAATGGAATAAATAAATAAAATAAATATTAAAAAATTATTTAAGTGGAAGATGTTGATCTAACATGAATAGAAGTAACCAACATGTGGTATTGCAAATAATATACTTTTAGTTATTTTTTTTTAGTGATTTAATAATGATAGACAATATTGTGGAATCAGAGGAGTACAATTCCACACAATTCCCACACCCAGAGTTTCAAATCCCATCCCCTCCATTGGAAACTTCCCTATTATTTATCTTTCTGGGAATATGGATGAAAGATCTTAGGAATAGGGTGATAGCACAGTGGGTTAAGTGCAGGTGGTGCAAAGCACAAGGACCATCATAAAGATCCAGATTCAAGCCCCTGGCTCCTCACCTGCAGGGGACTTGCTTCACAGACAGTAAAGCAGGTCTGCAGGTATCTATCTTTCTCTCCCCCTTCTGTCTTCCCTTCTCTCTCCATTTCTCTCTGTCCTATCCAACAACAATGACATAAATAATAACAACAATAATAACTACAACAATCCAACAACAAGGGCAACAAAAAGGAATAAATAAAGAAAAAATTAAAAAAAGAAAAAATGATTAAAAAAGAAAAGAAAGATCTTTATGAGGAGCTGAAGATGGGTATTCAGGCTTCTGTAATCACTTCTCCATTGGACATAGACATTGACAGGTCAATCCATACTCCCAATCTGTTTCTATCTTTCCTTAATGTGGTAGGTAGGGCCCTGGGGGAAGGTGGGGTCCCAAGACTCATTGTTGAGATCCTCTGCCCAAGGAAATCAGGTTGCCATCATAGTAGCATCTGTGAGAACTTCGTGACTGAAAAACACTAAGATACAAAGGAGAAAAAAAAAAGTTTAATAATAAGGAACCTAAAGGTAAAAGTAGAGCAGATGAGATTTGGGGTCTTCATGTTGCAAGAAGCTAGGAAGTGTATTTATGTATATTCCAAAGGACCCACAACTTTACAATTTTTTTCCTGAGCCTGATAGCTAACATGCTGGTGGGCTGCAAGTATTGGGCAATCCTGAGATTTCCACAGATATAATGGGCCTAGACCTCTAGCTCCAGTATCACTGCTCATCACCATCAGGAACAACATCATAAATCCTCTTGTGGGATCCTCTAAAGGACATTATCCTCAATGTAGAAGAACAATTGCAGAAACTGCCCCACTCTCTGAAGGGACGCAGGGTCAATATACTCTGCTACTCAAGGGAGACTGGTCCTGAAATGAGTACAGCCTAGAATGTTCCTAGGTATGATCATGGAATGTGAGTTCAGGCCAGCAGAGAAGCAGAGGTTATACAAGCTCCTGTGTATGGATAGACATGGGTCCTAGGTCATATTGATAGGGTTTACAGTTAGTAGTTAGTGGTATTTATATACTTCCCCCATATTTAAGAGATAGTGTCTGCCCTGACTCAGCTTTCTAGTCTTATTCCCAACTCTTACAGGAACTTTTTAAGTGTAAAATGAGAACACAATAGTGATTACTTGTGAGCAATCTAAATGAAGTTATTGAGAAAGGTGTTTTGTTACAGAGATACTATAAAGCTGTGAAAAAATATATGACTTATTCTGAAGAGATTTATGTGATATGACCCTTCTGTTAAGGATACAGTTTTCACTGATGCATAGTCTCTCACCTTCTTTCATTTGGAATTAAGATAATATGTTTCCACATTAATTAGAGTGGGAGTTGAGATGAATAGAATATTGCACACTCATGTTAATCTCCATCTATTGCCTTTCATTATTTTGGTGATTCTATTTACATTAATTTTCCTATTATAACTCAGAAATTATTTCTAATGTATTTGTTCTATTTCAACATTTCGTATTCACTAAGGAGAAAATCTTAGTGGCCCAGGAGGTAATGAAATGGACACAGAGTTGAATTCTCAAGCATAAAGTTCTGAGTATGATCACTGCATTGCAAGTTTAAGAGTGGTGCTTTGATTCTCTGTTTTTACTTCTTTTTATCTAATGAACACAAAATAAAGTAAATATTTTTTTAAAGAATAAGAAAGACATCTTAGTGCATAGCTTAGTGCCTAGGTATATACATCTACCACTGGGGAACAGAGTTAAATATTAATCTCAAGTACAAGGATAATTCATTTTTAATATGTTAAATTTAAGTACTAATTTACATGAGAACTCAAGCATAGTATGGTATAGAGAATACAATAATATACATTTGTTTTGATTTATTTTTGTTGTCTGTTTGTTTGCCTCCAGGGTTATCGCTGGGGCTTGATGCCTGCATTGTGAATACACTGCTCCTGGAGGCCACCCCCCATTTTTGTTGTCTTTTTGTTATTGTTGTTATTGCTGTTGGATAGGATAGAGAGAAATAGAGAGAGGAGGTGAAGACAGAGAGGGGGAGAGAAAGATAGACACCTACAAACCTACTTCATCGCTTGTTAAGGATCCCCCTGCAAGTGGGGACCTGGGGGCTTGAACCAAAATCCTTAAGCTCATCCTTGTCTTTTGCTCCATGTGTGTTTAACCTGCTGCACTATAGTGTCTGACACCCAATAATATACATTTTTTAAATAAAGCACCAAAGCTCATAGAAATTGCATGTGTTTACTGCAAAATTCACTTTCTTTCCCTAGACTCCTAGTTTACTAATCAACAATTAGCTGTTTTTGGGGATTTTCCTTTTCTTTTTTTTTTTTTTTCCTCCAGGGTTATTGCTGGGCTCTGTGCCTGCACCATGAATCCACCGCTCCTGGAGGCCATTTTTCCCCCTTTTATTGTAGCCTCGTTGTGGTTATTATTGCCATTGTTGTTCATTTTTGGATAGGACAGAGAGAAATGGAGAGAGGAGGGGAAGATAGACACCTGCAGACCTGCTTCTCTGCCTGTGAAGCAACTCCCCGGGCTCGAACCGAGATCCTTACACCGGTCCTTGCGCTTTGTGCCACATGCGCTTAACCCACTGCACCACCGCCCGACCCCCTATTGGGGATCTTTAATTTAAAAATAAAGAGACAGAATCTTTGCCATAGTCAATTGTTTGAGCAGTAAGCCAGTAAAAAAAAATCAATTTCAGTTATTCCTTCCTTTCATCTTAAGTTCATGATAAAAGTTGGCTGCTAGCTGGAATAGTATGAGATCTTCCTGTCTAATGAGTATTGTCTCTTGGGCCAGAGGTTAAGAAATCTAGAGATATTATTAGCTGTTTCATATGTTATAATGGCTGTTATATAGGATCTGTTCTCAATTTTGTTTCTGATAAAATTCCTTGGATATTCTTTTCATGATGACTTTGAATTGTCTTCTCTAAATATTATTTATACAAGGGTCTTGGAAGGGATATTCATTGGTGTAATCCTTAAGTAAATCAATGTTACAAGTCTAGGCTTGGTGCCTTATAATATCAGGTTATACTATTCAGTTCACTTCAAAACAACTTTACAATTACTTAGTGCTATTTTTACTTGGTATTCATTATGTGAATGTTGTCTTGAAATGACTTCAAATCACTTGAGATATTGAGATGAATAGAATTAGTATTTTCCTTGGTAATTTCATTGTTCTGATCTCTAAGTCTACTGTTCAGAATTAACAATTTTCTTTAGCTCTGACTGGACATTTTCTGAGAATGTGATAAGCTCTTTCACAAATCTTTATCATATAAAGCAAACAGAAAATCATCAACAACTGTGCAATTTGATGCTTTTCATACCTGAAAGGTGAGTTTTGTACAAAGCAGAGAATAGCTAATAACCATCCCGATAATTATGGTTATTCCTTGATTGTTATTTAGGGGGCGTGGACTCCATAGCACAGTGGTTGTGCACATATGATTTTATAATTAAACAGTCTCAGATTCAAATAAGAACACCGATCTTTGGGAGTCGGGCTGTAGCTCAGCGGGTTTTTTTTTTATTACTGTTGTAGTTATTATTGTTGAGCCCCAGTTCAGATAGATCAGGTTTACAGTAAAGATATTTACATAGTTTTCCCATATCTGGGAGCTACTCTCTTCCCTGATTCAGCTTTCTAGTCCTATTTCCAACTCTGACACCATCTTCCCAGACAATACCTTTAGCCCACTTGCATGTTAACTGTAAGGCTAAGGCAAAAATTAGTGAAGTCATGGGCCCCTTGGAATATACCTAAAATAGATCTATTAGGTTTTCCAAAATGGAGACCCCAAATCTCATATGCTCTATTCTTACCTTTAAGCTCTTGATTATTAAATAATGTGTTCTGCTTTATATCTTAATGCTTTTCAGCCACCAACTTGAAGATGCTACGGTGATGCCAACCTGACCTTCCTGAACATACAACCTCATCAATTTGTCCTAGCTCTCCACTTCCCCAGATCCCCACCCCACTAGGGAAAGAGAGAGACAGACTGGGAGTATGGATTAACCTGCCAATGCCCATGTCCAGTGGAGAGGCAGTTACAGAAGCTAGACCTTCTACCTTCTGCACCCCATAATGATCTTGGGTTCATACACCCATAGGGATAAAGAATTGGAAAGCCTCCAGTGGGTATATGGGATGCTGAACTTTTGTGGTAGGAAGTGGAACTGTACCTTTCTTATCCAATGGACTTGTTGATCATAATTAAATCAATAAAAAAAAAAAAGATTGTTTAAATGGATGTCACATGGTTAACTGGCATCTCAATAACACTCCTTTGACTGTCTAGAGAAAACCCTCATTTGAGAAAGTTATCAACAGTATGTCGGTAACAATGAGGAGAGAATGTTGGGTAAGGAACTACAGTGCTGTCTTTGGGATTTAGTATTGCTGCATAATAAGGGGGTACGCAAAGCACACCACACACACCCACACCACCCCATACACAAGAAGGGTGTCAAGGCCAGTGTCATCTATAGGTAAAATAATTTATAAAGCATTCACTCACCTCATTTCGCTTGATCTATTATTTTTGCACTAACTTCAACTATGGGAGAAGTAAGAGGCACTCACTCTCTCAGACTGCATATAGTACTAAAAGGATCAATAGATGAGGTGAGAAAAGTCTTTCTGGTTTGCGAGTTAAATACTCTCCTATTCTTTAATTTAACAGCTAGTTGAAAGCAAGCAAAGAGAGAAAGAAAAGAGCTTCTACTTCCATGTGCAGATAGAGAAATGGTAGATCAGAAAGGAATGGGAATGCTCTTAAGATAAACTGGTCCTGCTTCATCTTTTGATTGGTCCTACATTCTCCATAGACATAGTGAAAATGGCTTCATTTAACCCACATGGTAAGGAGAGGAATGCCATAAATAAATCAGAGAAGGTTGTGTGTTGTGAGACAAAATGGCAGCAGTATTGCTTGGGCCAATATTCACTTTTTCCTCTCCCTTTTTTGACTCTGCTTTTCCGTGGAAGCAAGGATCCTCTACAAAATCTTTACAGATGAAATCCAACAACATTTTAAAAGAATAGTAAATCATGACCAAGTAGGATTCATCTCTGGGAACTAGGGATGGCTCAGCATTTGCAAACTAATCATACAATGCACCATATCAATTTAAAAAAAAAGCACAGTCACATAAACATGTTGAAAAGGCATTTGACGTAAGTCCAGCACCCAATTATCTGTAACCCTTATGAAATTAGGGATAAGAGGAATATTTCTCAACACAGTAAAAGTTATTTATAGCAAGCCCTCCTATGATCATTTCATTGTGTACACCAAATTATTATGTTATACAACCCGAACATATTCAACTTTAACATAATTTAATAATAAATCAAGAAACTATAATGTGAAAGAACTGGTACTAGTGGGCTAGAAGATTGCTAGATTAAACTGACAAGAACTTAAAGCAAAGAAGAACAAATAGGAAATAATTCATCACTTTCCTTTTTCTCTTCAAACCCTGATCTTCCTTTGTCACCTCCTGTTGGGAAAGCTACACAGGCAGTCATCTGCCAAAGCACAGATGTGGTTACAGAATTTCAGATAAGATATTACAAAGGTCACCTCTTAGCATTATTGACTCATAGGGATTGATTCAGAGGATCCTAAGTTTCCAACAGTTCAGTTTACAAGGACCTGTAAGTAGACACTCAGAATAGAAAAATGATATGAACCTAGTTCAGGCAGTCTTCTATTTATTGATTTATTTTTTTACACTGAAAAGTAGGTTTGCACACTGAAAATATTTTCTCATGGAGTAGACACTGAAGGTGAACTCAAGATATATTTAACTAGCCATATATATGCAACAAAGATTAAAGTTTATATAGCTTATAGAAGCTGCTTCTACTCTAAAACTGTACTTATTAATTGTGTGTCATAGTAGAAATGTTCAGGGAGAAATACCTGGGAGAGACTTATGTTGGATAAAGATCATAAAAGTTACTATGACATAAAGTCATGGTTCATTTCAAAGGCATTCTGCACAATAGATTTGCTTCCATATAGTGCTCTATTGAATTTCTTTTACTTTATGAAATAAGCTGCCTTACAGAGAGAGGAGCAGAGATGAAATGACTTTTTTTTTTTTTTAAGTTTTCATCAAGCCCAGTAATTGTCTTCTATACCTTATAGCACACTTAGGAAATTCTCTCAAGTACCTGCCTCTGATTAGCTCAAGCCATTATCAAACCTTTAGAAAGTCCATTTCACTTTTGCTGGGCTGTTTCTGAAACACTGAACCAAAAGGTCAGAAAACACTTAAAATCAACAGGCAGTCAGGAAACTGTCTTACTTGGTATGAGAGTGAATGAATAAATGAATAAATGGATGGATGGATTAAAAGGCGAAAGCAAGACACGCTTTCCATAATTCCATGTGAAACAAGGGGGAAATAGCTACTATTTTTCTTAAAAATGAAGAGTTTGTTGTGGCCTGGAAAATGGTGAAACAGGCAAAGTCCTCAACTTATAAGCACGAGGCTCCAAGACTGATTCTTTGCATCACATATGTAATGTTCTGGTTCTCACCCTTTCTTCTTCATTTTTGTCTTTCCTTGTCATTAATAAGTAAGTAAATCAAATAAGCATCACATTGTCACTGCCAGGGATGTAGGATATCTGAAAGATTAGTCAAAGACAAGTTCTGTGTCTAAGTGAGAGCCTGGAAGTGCCTTTCCTAAACATGCATCACTATTGAAGTGGGTGCAGCTAAGACTCTTAACCTTTAGGGTCAGAGTCCTTTTATTAGCAAGGTTGATTCAGGCAGAAAGTAGAACAAAACAATGGGGTAATAATCAAATTTCATTTTTTTAAAAAATATTTATTCCCTTTCGTTGCCCTTGTTTTATTGTTGTATTTATTATTGTCATCATTGTTGGTTAGGACAGAGAGAAATGGAGAGAGGAAGGGAAATGAAAGATAGACACCTGCAGATCTGCTTCACCGCCTGTGAAGTGTCTCCCCTGCAGCTGCTGAGCCGGGGGGCAAAAACCAGGATCCTTACACCGGTCCTTGCACTTTGCGCCACCTACACTTAACCTTCTGTGCTACTGCCCAACTCCCAATAATCAAATTTCTTAAGCAAAGTGAGATGTAGAGGGTTCAGGTGGTAGCACACTTGGTTAAATGCACACATAACAGTGTGCAAGGGCCCAGGTTCAAGCCCCTGGTCCCTACCTGCATGGGCGAAACTTCACAAGTTGGGCTGCAGGTGTCTCTCTGTCTCTCTACCTCTGTATCTCCTCCTCCCCTCAATTTCTCTCTGTCTCTATCCAACAATAAATAAATAAAAATTTTAAAAAAACAACAAAGTGAGATGAGATGTGCAAATTGAATATATGATTGTAGGTCTAAATTCAGTGTATGAATGACCACTGCATATTATCAATTTACTGATTCTCCTCTCCCATATCAGGGATTAAGATTTTAATGCCTGGGATCTGTTACTTCCTAAGAGACATTACTCATTAAGCCCCATCTATGTTTGAGGGATTTTCAAATAGATTGCTGAGTGCAGAGTTCTCCAGGTACTGAGTTAGGCATCATGTATAAATTAGGTACTGAGTTAGGCATCATGTATAAATTGAGCCTGAAGTCATCAGATATCTAGTTAAAATGTGCTGCTATAAGTAACGGTTTGTAGTTAACAGTTAATTAGTACACTCTGCATATTAACTTGATTGGGACACAGAGTGCCCAGCTATTTGATTAAACATTATTCAGCTACTTTCTGTGAGGGTGTCTTAGGATGAGGATGAGATTGTTAGAATCTATAATGTGAGTGAGTCTCATCTTATCAACTGAAGATCTAAATAGAATAAAAAGTCTAATCTTTCCCCCAAGTAAGAGATAATTTTGCCTTTTAATTAATTGGGTCACTGGATTTTCTGCCTTTCAATTTGTGTGAAATGATGGGCTTTTCCTATGTCTCCAGTCTTCTGGCCTTCAAATGTAAAATGTACCAGAGAGAAATTTTTTTTTTTTCCTACTGAAGCTAGGTCAATATTGGTAGGGACTGCCTCATTCGCTGAAGGCAGTTTGGGTCACCATACTCCACCATTTGAGAAAGATAGATGCTGCAAAGAATGCAGTCTAGAATGTTCCAGCTATGACTACAGAATACAAGCTCAGACCTACAAGGATGCAGAGTTTACACAGACTCCTGTGCTGAATATAGGCACAAGATCAGATTGATCGGGGGGTCTACAGTTAAAGATATTTACACACATTTCCCTTATCTGGCAGCTACTCTCTTTCTTGATTTAGTTTTCTAGTCCTATTTCCAACTCTGACACCATCTCCTCAGACAATACCTTTAACCCACTTGCTTGTTAACTGTCAGGCTCAGGAAAAAATTAGTAGGGTCATGGGCCCCTTGGAATATACCTAAAATAGACCTGTTAGGTTTTCCAAAATGGAGACCCCAATCTCATCTTCTCTATACTTTTAAAAAATTTTATTTTAACTTATTTATAAAAAGGAAATATTGACAAAACCATAGGACAAGAGGGGTACAATTCTACACAATTCCCACCACCAGAACTCCATAACCCATCCCTCCCAGGATAGCTTTCCTATTCTTTAACCTTCTGGGAGTATGGACCAAAGGTCATTGTGGGATGCAGACAATGGAAGGTCTGGCTTTTGTAATTGCTTCTCCGCTGAACATGGGCATTGACAGGTTGATCTATACACCAAGCCTGCCTCTCTCTTTCCCTAATGTGGAAGGACTCTGGGGAATGGGAGCTCCAGGACATATTGGTGGGGTTGTCTGTCCAGGGAAGTCTAGTTGGCATCATGCTACCATCTGGAACCTGGTGGCTGAAAAGAGAGTTAACACAGAAAGCCAAACAAGTTATTGACTAATCATGAACCTAAAGGCTGGAGAAGTGCAGATGAAAAGTTGGGGGAGGGGTTTCCTCTGTTTTGTAGATGTGGGCATATGTTAATTATAGTCCAAAGGGCCTGTGGTTATACTTGTTTTTTTTTTTTTTCCCTGAGCCTGAAATCTGATATGCAGGTGAATCCAAGTTATTGTCTGGGGAAATAATGTTGATAATAATGATGTCATGGCTAGAAAAAAAGGATTAGAAACCTGGATCAGGGAAGAGAGTAGCTTCCCAATATGGGAAAGGTGTATAAATATTGTTGACTGTGAACCCCCTCAATTTGATGTGATCTGGGGCCCTTACTCAGTTTAGGAGCCTATGTGACCTCTGCATCCTTGTAGACACGAGTTCACATTCTGTGGTCATGAGTAGGAATGTTCCAGGATGCCCAAGTCTGCTGTATTCTTACCTTTAAGTTCTTGATTATTAAACTATTTGTTCTGCTTTATATCTTAATGCTTTTCAGCCACGAAGTTGCAGACGCTACTACAACATCAACCTGACTTCCCTGTGTAGATGACTTCACCTCCATGGTGTCCTGGAACACCACTTCTTCAGATCGCTGCCCTACTAGTGTTACAGAAAACAATGTCGCACAACAGCTTCAAGTGCCACAGCTTTGAGTGTCACAACACAGAGTGCTGCAGCTCAAGAGTATTACAGCTCCAAGTGTTACTTCTCAAGGGTGTTATAGCTCCAGGGTAGCAGATCTAAAGGACAAGTCTGAGGCCAAGACCATGTGGAAGGTAGGGAGTACTTTATTACACAAGGAAGATATGGCAGATGCCTCCCACCCTAGATTACTTTCCTGATTTAGAAAATTTATATACCCTTCAAGCTGGACTAGGCATGTGTTGATTAGTTACAGGGTGGTTTTGAAAAAGATACATTTTGACTGGCTACAAGGTGGTTACAAGGTGCACCAACCAGGTACAAGTGTAATATGCAAATGAATTGGTAGCATTATATCAAAGAACGTGTAAGACAAAGGGTGAAGTGGATTGGCCACATCCCACACCCAATCTGGACTTGCCAAGATACAAGTGCATACAGTTTGGTTAGGGAAACGATTTGACCCAATTGGTTACATTTCTAGTCTCCTAGGTTTGCTGAAATGCAGGGACAGCAGACCTGCCTGCCTGTCCTCCATGGAACTGAGGAACAACTTATTTCACTAGGGAAAGATAGGGACAGGCTGGGAGTATGGACCAACCTGCCAATTTCCATGTCCATTAGAGAAGCAATTACAGAAGCCAGGCCTTACACCTTCTGCACCCCTTAATGATACTGGGTCCTTACACCCAGAGGGATAAAGAAAAGGAAAGCTTCCTTTGGAGGGGATGGGGTGCAGAACTCTGGTGGTAGGAATTGTGTGGAATTGTACTCCTCTTATCCTATGGTCTTGTTAATCACTATTAAATAAATAAATTAAAAATAAATAAATATAAATAATGGATATTGGGGCTAGTGAAATAGCTCATGCACTTTTCCATACACTTGACCCATGCTGAAGCCTGGCCTCCACTGCACTGTAGGAGGCTTCTGTGTTGTGGTCTCTTCTACTCTCTCCCAGACTCCCCACCTTCATTTAAAAAAATGGTTTGCTGAGGGACAGTGTTTGTATAGCAAAGGTTAAAGCTGGATGAAGCCACAATCGAAGGAATGTAGATAGTTTCTAGAAGCTAGACAAAAAAAAAAAAAGCAAGAAAGAAAGGATAAAAAAAAAAAGAAGAGCCAGGCGTTGGCACATCTAGTTATGTAGAAGAACCCAGGTTCAAGCTTCCAGTCTCTACCTGCAGGGGAATAGCTTCAGGAGTGGTGAAGCAGGGCTGCAGGTATTTCTCTGTTTCTCTTGTCTCTTTCTCTCTCCCCCTCCACCTGCCCCTTGCTCTCAGTTTCTGTTCCATAAAATAAAATAAGGTTTTAAAAAAAGACTAAAAAGGGAAGAAAGTAAGAAAAGATGAAAGAAAGGAAGGAAGGAAGGCAAGCAAATGGAATTCCCCTAAAATGTCTAGAAGTAATGTAGTTCTGTCGGTATCTTAATTTGGACTCATAAATCCAACTAAAGATTTCTGACTTCTAGAATTATAAAAAAAATACCCTTATTGTTTTAAGTTTTATAGCAGTAATAAAAGCCATTATCTTTAGTAGTAGTATAAAACTTGTTATAGAAACATTTGAAGTCAAAAGCAAATAAAAGTCTATTTGAAATCTAAAGAAAATATATACATTAAGCTAAGGAAAAATTTGCTGGTTTCATGTACATAGCCCTGGTATTGACATAACTAGTGGTTCCCCATTCTAATACTTCACTGGACATCTTTTTAATTTAATTTAATTTAATTTAATTTTAAACCAAACCCTTTAACACATTCCCTTGGCCTGTGTTCCATTTCCAGTAGTATAAAAGGATGAAGTTGTGATTATTTCATAAATGGATATTGGAGTTAAGTATTAATCAACTTGATTTTTCCCCTTTAACCCTATAATTGAGAGCATTTATCCCTTTTTCCCATCATAAAATAAAATAATTGCCCAATTAGTAAGAAATTATTTCAGGAATAGCTCATTTGAATATCTATTAAGTCTACACCTAACACTTGGTTCTGTCAACCAGAATGAAAAATATAAATGTCATTAGAAAGAAAAAAAAATGTGAGGACTTGTATTTCTGAAAGGGGTTTAGGGCAAGAGGGAAATAGCAATAAGCTCTGTCAAGGCTGTTGAGATTAATGAGAAGGGACAGAGGTTTACTTCAGACCATAGTGGTTCTGAGAGGAACTAGAGCAGCTTAACTGCTTTCCACTCCCAGGCCTGCTCTAAAGCAATGTCAGCACTGTGAAGATGTAAAGAAGCTCCTGTCTCCAGGTGGGTCAATGTCAGGGTCTCTGGGACTGGAGTCCTCTAGCCCTGGAGACTGTGACTACAATTGACAGCTCCTGGGGCTGGTGCTGCTGGTTTCCCTGAAGAGACTTGGAAAGTAGAAGTGTTTTCTTCATTTCCTCCTGGTGTTGGAGGAGAGTGCCCAGAACTCTCCTTAAAGTAAAGTGGAACTAAGCCTTTTAGTTTGCTTATTGGTATTAAACAGAGCAGGAATCCATGTCAGAACTTTAATGTTTGTAATTTAAGGGGAAAGGGCTCATATAATTTGATTCTCAGTCTTAGTTATTTATGTAAAAAAAGGTCTGGGATGCAGGTAGAAGGTCTGGTTTCTGTAATTGCTTCCAACTGAACATGGGCATTCACAGGTCAATCCATACTCCCAGTCTGCCTCTCTCTTTCCTTACTGGGGTTGGGTTCTGGAGAATAAGAGCTCTAGAACACATTGGTGGGGTTGTTTGTCCAGGGAATTCTGGTTGGTATCATGCTAGTATCTGGAACCTGGTGGCTGAAAAGAGAGTTAACATATAAAGCCAAAAAAATGTTGACTAATCATGAACCTAGAGGCTGGGATAGTACAGATAAAGAGTTGTTATTGTTGTTGTTGGTGGTGGGGGTGTTACCATTTTGCAGATAGGTAGTAGGCCAATTTTAGTTATATTCCAAAGGCCTGTGGCAATACTAGTTTTTTTTTTTTCCCTGAAACTGAAATCTGATATGCAGGAGGATCCTAGTTATTGTCTGGGGAGATGATGTCATGACTGGAAAAAGGGCCAGAAAGTTGTATCAGGGAAGAGAATAGCTCCCTAATATGGGAAAGTTGTACAAATACTGTTGACTATAAACCCCCTTAATTTGTTGTGATCTGGGACCCCTATTCAGCTTAGGAGCCTATGTAACTGCTGCATTCCTGTAGATCCTAGCTCACATTCTACGATTATGAATAGGAATGTTCTAATCTGCACCAATATCAGGACCCATATTCCTCAGGTGTAGCATAGAGTATGTTGTCCAACCTCCCTTCAGAGGATGGAACATTCTCTACTGTTGTGGATCCAAGTTGAGGGCAAGGTCCTATGGAGGATCACAAAGGGGTCTCTTTTGTTGTTCCTGATATAGATGACCTGTCTTCCAGAAGGATAAAGAATAGAATGGGATACTGAGTTCTGGTGGTGGGAACTGTGTGGAGTTGTACCTCTCTTATCCTATGGTTTTTGTCATTGTTTCCCTTTTTATAAATAAATTTCAAAAATTAAAAATAAAAAATTAAAAAAGATAAGGTCTGGGTGGTGACTCACCTGGTAGAGAGCACATGTTATAATGCCTGAGGATCCAGCTTCAAGCCCTAGGTTGAAACTTCACAAGTGGGGAAGCAGCACTGCAAAGGGTTTCTCCTTTTAGTCTCTGAAGTCCTTTCTCTCTGTTTCCATCCTCTATCAAAAAAATATTAAAAATGAGCTCTGGGAATAGTGAAGTGGATCAGGTACTGTGTCCCAGTGACAACCATGGTGAGATGAAAAAAAAAAAATTATGAATTGATGAAATAGAGCCTGAACCAGATCATCTTTCTTGCACAAAAAGGGAACTTTATTTGGGGCTGTAGGATCCCTCCTGCACTGTTGGTGGGAATGTAGATTGGTGCAAACCCGGTGGAGAGTAGTCTGGAAAAATCTCAGAAGTCTAGAAGTGAACCTTCCCTATGACCCTGGAATTCCTCTCTTGGGGACATATCCTAAGGAACCAAACAAACCCATTCAAAAAGATCTGTGTATACCTATCTTCATAGCAGCACAATTTGTAATAGCAAAAACCTGGAAGCAATCAAAATCAGATAAGTGACTGAATGAAATACAACTCAGCTATTAAAAATGGTGAATTCATGTTCTTCATCTTGCTTGGAGCTTGAAGGAATCATGTTAAGTGAGAAAAGCCAGGAAGAGAAGGATGAATATGGATGATCACTCATGGACAAAAGTTGAGAAATAAGAACAGAAGAGAAAACACAAATAGAACTTGGATTGGGTTTGGTGTACTTCACGAAAATAAACGATTCTGGGGAGGAGGAGGTGGTTGACAAGAGGTTTTCAGGTCCTGGTGCATGCATATATTGGAGAAGAACCTAGACTGTTCTGCAGAAAACTGAGAAACTTTACACATTTATCAACAACTATATTTGTTATAGACCTTAATCTTCCCAATAAAAAATATTTCTTAAAATAATCCCTACAATAGGGTCAGTAATATTACTTTTGCTTTCTATATTATTTTCTAAACTCTTTAGCATACCATTCTAGTGTTAACACTACATTATTATTATTTTAAAATAATTATTTATTTATGAACACCAAAGAAGTTAAGAGAGAAGAGAGGAGAGGTGAGGAAAGGAGAGAGAGAGAGAGAGAGAGAGAGAAAGAAAGGGAGAGAGAGTGAGAGAAAGGAAACAAATCTGACACATTTGATGCAGGGGATCATATTTGGGATCTCATGCTTTTAAGTCCAGTCCTGTAACTACTGTGCTACTTCCTTGGCCGTACTACTACATATTTGGTAGTACTTCTGATTGTAATCATTGTAAAAGAAATAGCTTATTAATGCACACAAGGAGAAAAACTGAATACAAACAAGACGGCTTAAAAAAATGAAGCAGCAACTGTGTGTTTATGGAGTAGAAGCCTTTGCAGATTGCATTCCTGATAAACTAGGGAAAAAAACCTGAAAACTCCGCAACATACAACCAGAATGTCTCAAAAAAAAAAAAAAAAAACTAACCATGAAACAGTTACAAAGTTGTGAATGCTACTATTATTTTATCCTGAAATCCCTGGGCAGAAGACCTCACCAATGTCACCTGGAACTTCACTTCTGCAGAGCCCTACCCCACTAGGGAAAGATATAAACAGGCTGCGGGTATGGATCCACCTGCCAGTGTCCATGTCCAGCAGAGAAGCAATTACAGAAGCCAGAACTCCCACCTTCTGCATCCCATAAAGAATTTTAGTCCATACTCCTAGAGGGGTAAATATTAAGAGAAGATGACTAGAAGACTCTGAATTCTAATTACATTAGGAACTGGAGAGAGAGAAGAGAAAAAAAAAGTCTGGAGTTGGGGAAGAACACTCAAAAGTAGTAGGTATGATTTAGAAAGGAAGAGAGGGCAGGACCATAAGAAAAAATATATATATATATAATAAATAATAATCAACCCATATCTGTGACCTTGGGAAAAGTAATGTTGGTTTACAATGGAGGGAACAGGGACACAGAACTTTGGTAGTGGGAAAGGTATGGCATTATACCACTATTATCTTGTGATCTTGAAAATAAATATTAAATCACTAATGACTTTTAAAAAGGCAGCATAGCATAGGTGCCTAGGTATTTTTTCTTTATTTGTTCAACAGGGAAATCTGTGTGCTTTATTCAGTTTTGCAAAAAATAACCCTAAAACTTCTCTAAGAAATAAAGTATGCAACTGACAGGAGTAAATAGCATAATGATTATATATATAAAGATAATCTTGTGCTTGAGGCTGCAGTTTCCCAGGTTTAATCCCCTGAACCACCATAAGTCAGAGATGAACATTGCTCTTGTAGAAAGAAAAGAAAAGAAAACAGGAAAGATAAGGAAACAGAAAGGAAAGGAAAAGACAAGAAATGAAAAAAAGAGAAAGGAAAAGAAAAGAGAAAGGAAAAGAAATAAGAAAGGAAAGAAAGGGGGGGAAAAGAAGTAAGGTATGTGATTTGGAAGATGGCTTAGAATGTAGAGCACAAACTTTGCATGTGTGAGGTTCAGAGTTCAATCCCCAGCAATATATGAATAAATAGTGTTAGTTTCTCTTAAAACTTAAACATAAAAACATTTTTTGCTTTGTATATTTTTTGAGGGATTAATGCTTTACAGTACAGTCATTGACATGTTTTAAGATTTTAAGTACAATTTAAGACAATAAAACCAACCATATTTACAATATTAATTCATTTATAAATTTAAAAAACTATGTTCTGAATGCTGTGTGCTTTAATATTTCACCTTTTTTTTTCTTATTTAGTCTTTCCATTCCTTATCTACATCATATGATGGCAACAAAATATGCATTCTTTCATCAGTCACTATGCTTATTTACTCTGAAAATTTTAAAGCCTTACACTCTCTGTGCAGAACTCATTAGCGTGGGATTAAGTGTTATTTTCTCATAAATTAATCATACCTTTCCTCTTCTAGTAACTTCCTGCCTCTCCCTTTGTTGCCTTTCTCTTTCTCTTTGGATGGAATCTACTATCTTTCACACTTCTACTTTGTCTTACTGTCAAAACAACTTGCTAAAAAGCTTTGACATTTATTTATATGTAAAAATAGAGAACTGTGCAGAGGGTAGATAGCATGATGGTTATGTACACAGACTCTCATGCCTGAGGCTCCAAAGTCTCAGGTTCAACCCCCGCACTACCATAAGCCAGAACTGAACAGTGCTATGGTTAAAAACAAACAAACAAAAATAAATAAGTAAGTAAATAGATAAATAAACAAAACTTTGGTGGGACAGGTGGTAGCTCAATGAGTCAAGAGCACATGGAGTGAAGTGCAAGGACTGGCTTTAAAGATCCAGTTTGAGCCCCTGGCTCCCCACCTGCAAGGGGGTTGCTTCACGGGTGTTGAAGCAGGTCTGCAGGTGTCTATTTTTTTCTCCCTCTCTCTGTCTCCCATCCTCTTTTGATTTATCCAACAATAGAGATAACATTAAAGATATTGGCAAAAAGGGCAATAAAATGGGGAAAAAATAGAGAATTATGTCAGTAATTGCAAACAGTTATCCATTCTTATTTTGGTATTATAAATTCTACAAAGCTCACCTAGGTTTATGGATGGAGACTTCAGATCAAAGTCTTTCAGGTGAGTTCTGCATGCTATAAACATATTTTACATTCAAAATAGGAAGAACAGAATAGAGGCATAGGAAGGAAGAAAGGAAGGAAGGAAGGAAGGAAGGAAGGAAGGAAGGAAGGAAGGAAGGAAGGAAGGAAAATAAAAAGAAAGAAATGAAGGTGCTTCAAAAAATTATGCATTGTATGATCACAACTTTCCCGGTTACCTGATTCTAGTCTTTCAATACTTTTTTCCAGCTAATTTATAACTCTGTAAACTGTAGCTGATAGCAATATAAAGTTATTATTTTTTTCTACAGACACCTGGATTCCGCCATTTGGTTTTCCCTTCCTCACTGTTAAAGAATGTGCCCCCTATCTGTACTTTCATTTCAATATTGTGTATTTATGACTATGTCTTATGAGTTTCCTTAATAAGGTGTGTGAAAACTTTTAAGACATGGTCATTTTTATATTTGTATGCAAAGCAATATTTTACTATTACTTGTCTTGGAAGAATAATTCCAAAGGATATTCCTTGATTTAGATATTTTATTCCTGTCCCCATTTCTTTTTCTGACAGAGAGAGAAATAGAGAAATTGAGAGACATGTTTTACCATTTATGGAGCTTCCTGCCTATAGAATTGGGGGCCAGAAGATGAAAAATCCTGGATCCCTCTGATAGTAACATCCACTTTCTACCAGGTCCCCATATTGACTAAAATGTCTCAAATCACTGTGACCACATTCTCTTACAGAGAATTATAAGATTTTCGTATAGCTTCTTCATAGAAGCAAACCCATAGCTTGACTCATACATTTGCACTTCAGATTATGAGCATCAATGAATTGCTCAGTATAGGCCTTCATAAGTTTTTAACACCGTCAAGAGCATACAGAAATAATAATTCCATAGTATCTGACCCTTTGTTCCCAGAAGAATAAGCACAGGACACGCTAAGAAAAACAACAACAATAACAACAACAAATGACTTTTTTTACTTGCTCATGTATCAGGAATACCAGAATAGGTGACATGCTGTCTGAATTAGTCTACTATGGGAAATTTCTAAAAATACACAGTGTGATGTCCCTTTACATAATCACAATGTGTAAAGTCCAGGCACAGGATCCAGATATCATAACAGGTCTCTAAAAATAACCTAAACACTCTCTCTTTAAGTCATTGAGGCTTAAGTCTTCAGTTTGATGTTCAGTAAAGTCACCTAAAATATGTT
Organism: Erinaceus europaeus; assembly: GCF_950295315.1. Taxonomy (NCBI): domain Eukaryota; kingdom Metazoa; phylum Chordata; class Mammalia; order Eulipotyphla; family Erinaceidae; genus Erinaceus; species Erinaceus europaeus. The sequence goes on along the minus strand of NC_080164.1, from coordinate 101,972,305 downwards.
TGTTAACTTTCAGTGAACACCAGTGTCAGTAGCTCCTACAGAACCCCATGTTTTTAAGACTTTTCTAGAATCCCTTTTTCTATTATACCACATGGGTCCTCTGTGTAGGTATTTTCTTAACTTTTTTAAAATTTTACTTTTTTTTCATTTTATTCAGGGGGTTAGTAGTTTATAATACAGCTGTTGACACATCTCCTCACTACACATTTCTCTAAGACATTCTCTTCCAAAACTTAGGTTTTTATCCATGATCACACAGCAGGCATCCACAAGGGTTTTAATATTTTCTGAATGTACTCCTAAGCCCTTTGGTTGCCCTCTCTGAAAGTCCTAGCTGTTTCTTCTCCACCAAAGTAAATTCTACTGAAAGAATAGAGGTGGGGGGCAGGCAGGTGGTGGTGCACCAGGTTAAATGCACACACACAGTGTGGAAGGACATGGGAAGAAAGCAGAGACAAAATTTCACCAGTCTTCCAGAGGCTGAACTACAGAGCAGCAGCAGCTGTGTTTCTCTCCTCTCCTCTCCCTGGTCAACTAGGAATACCAAAGGAGATCATCTGGGTCCACAACAAGACAGGACTAGAACAGATTGAGGAACCCCAACCAAATCACTGGTGAGTGCAAATACATGTGGCTTTTTGACAGAGATGATCCTAGGGAGAGATTAAGCACCTGGTAACAGTCCGGCATTTTACCAATTGAGACACCACCTCCAGTCTCCTTCACCAATAAAAATATGGCTGAAGAGAGGAGGGGACTCCCTTAAGACTCACCAAATGCAAATGTGATTCTTAGCTACTACTGCACTCTGAAGCTGGAGCAGCAGGGGGGAAGCCCTGTGCTGACACCAGGTGAAAGAGAAACAGGAAATTCAGGAGAAGATCTATAACTCTGTGGCCTAGCAGTGGGGCTATGAGAGTCTCTTTGCATAAACACCCACTGTGCTATCACTCCCCCACCATGATTTATCTCTTTGTCAGGAACAAGGGATTAAGTTAAGTAACCTACTTGTGCTTTAAAAGCTCTCAGGCTCCCAGAGCCTACAGGGAAGAAAAAGGACAAAAGAGGCTTTAACAGCCTCTGTGCTCCAACTCAAGGATTAAAATACTATTGAAACAACTGTCAATTTCCACAACTGTGAACCCTTTAATTACCTTACTTAGACCCAAGTCAATCCAGGCAAGAGTGATCAGTAATTTGAAAAGTACTGAGAGATGGACCTCATAAAATACAATATAAAATGGTTAAACCAAGAAGAAGGAATATTGGAGAAAGGAAGCAGGAGAAGAGTCCAGCTAAAAGCCCCCCAAAAGTTGGTGCAAAAAATAATAAGGTCAACATCTAAACACTAGTTAAGAAAATAATCACAGGAGTAAGTAAAGAGTTTGAAAGAATTGCCATCAGAAATGTAGAAACAACAAATGAGACTCTGAAAGAAAACACTAAATATCTCAAGGTTATTAGACAGCTGAAAGCTGAAGTAGCTGAACTAAGAACACAACTAGCTGAACAAGCTAAAACAGTATCAGAAAAGGGTAACAAAATAGATGAACTCCAGAAAATAGTAGAGGGCAGATAGAGTAGAATAAATGAGGCTGAAGAAAGAATTAGCAAGATACAGAATGAATTAGAAACAACTAAAAAGAAGTAACAGATTTCAAAAAGAGATTAAGAGATACTGAACACAACAGAGACCTATAGGATGACTTAAAAAGAAATAATATATGCATTGTTGGCTTATCAGAGGAAGAAAGAGAGGAAGGGGAAGAAAGCATTCTTCAGGACATAATAGATGAAACTTCTCTAGAAGTTCTTCTCTTAGACAACATCAAAAACATAAAGGTTCAAGAAGCCCAGAGGGTCCCAAACAGAATTAACCCAAATAAATTGTATTGCAAATAAAAGAGGAGATATCAAAACAGACACTGCAGAAATTCAACATATCATGAAAGGCTTCTATGAAAATATGTATGCCACCAAGCTGGGTAACCTGGAAGAAATGGATGATTTCCTAGATATTTAGGAACTTCCAAAATTAAATAAAGAGGAACTAGATAGCATGAACAGGTCCATCACAGTTAATGAAATTAAAACAGTTATCAAAAACCTTTCCAAAAATAAAAGTCCTGGACCAGATTATTTTACAAATGAATTCTACAAAACCTTCAAAGAAGAACTAATGCCTCTACTTTTAAAAGTCTTACAGAAGATTGAAGTCACTGAAATACTACCTTCCAGCTTCTGTGAAGCCAACATCACTTTGATATCAAAAGCAGACAGGGGCACAACCAAAAAAAGAGTACTACAGACCAATATCTCTGATGAATAGAGATGCTAAAATAATGAAAAAAATTCTAGCAAACCAGATACAGCAGTATATTAAAAAGATTGTTCTTCATGACCATGTGGGGTTTATAACAGGGGTGAAAGTTTGGTTTAATATACATAAATCAGTCAACATGATCTACCACATTAAGAAAAGCAATACCAAAAATTACATGGTCCTATGAACAGTTATAGAGAATGCCTTTGACAAAATGCAACATCCCTTTATGATTAAAACACTACAAAAAAGGGGAATAGATGAAAAATTCTGAAGATAGTGGAGTCTGTATATAGGAAAACTCCAGGCAACATCATACTCAATAGTGAAAACCTGGAAGTATTTCCCCTCAGATCAGATACTACACAGGGCTGCCCACTATCACCATTACTCTTCATCATAGTGTTGGAAGTTCTTGAAATAGCAATCAGGTAGGAGCAAGGAATTAAAGGATACAGGTTGGAAGAGAAGAAGTCAAACTCTCCCTGTTTGCAGATGACATGATAGTATACATAGAAAAAACTAAGCAATCCAGCAATTATCTTTTGGAAATCAGCAAGCAATACATTAAGGTGTCAGGCTACAAAAGTAACATTCAGAAGTCATTGGCATTCCTCTATGCAAACACTAAGTTAGAAGAAGTTGAAATCCAGAAATCAATTCCTTTTACTATAGCAACAAAAACAATAAAATATCTAAGAATAAACCTAACCAAAAAAGTGAAAGACTTGAATACAGAAAATTATGAATCACTACTCAAGTAAATAGAAAAAAACACAAAGAAGTGGGAAGATGTTCCATGTTCATGGGTTGGAAGAATTAACATCATCAAAATGAATATACTTCCCAGTAGCATATACAAATGTAATGCTATCACCATCAAGATCCCATCCACATTTTTTTTGTTGTTTCCCTTGTTTTATTGTTGTAGTTATTATTGTTGTTGTTTGATAGGACAGAAACCAATGAAGAGAGAAGGGGAAGATAGAGAAGGGGAAAAAAAGATAGACACCTACAGACCTGCTTCACCACCTGTAAAGTGCCTACCCTGCAGGTGGGGAGCTGGGGGCTTTAACCAGGATCCTTATACAGTTCCTTTCTCTCTGAACCATGTACACTTAACCTGCTGTGCTACTGCCCAACTCTCCCCAACCACATTTTTTTAGGAGAACAGAACAAATACTGCAAATGTCTAGACCTAGAATTGAAAAGACCTAGAATTGCAAAAGCATTCTTGAGAGAAAGAACAGAACTGGAGGCATCTCACTCCCAGATTTCAAATTGTATTATAGGGCCATCGTCATCAATATTGCTTGGTACTGGAACATGAATAGACACACTGACCAGAACCATAGAGTTGAGAGTCCAAAAGTAAGCCCCCATGTGTATGGACATCTAATCTTTGACAAAGATGCCCGACTATTGTCTTTGGAATATTACTCAACTATTAAAAATGGTGACTTCACTATTTTCAGCCGAACTTGGATGGACCTTAAAAAATTCATGTTCAGGGAAATAAGTCAGAAACAGAAGGATGAATATAGGATGTTCTCACTCTCAGGCAGAAGTTGAAAAACAAGATCAGAAGAGAAAACACAAGTAGAACCTGAACTGGAACTGGCATTTTGTACCAAAGTAAAAGACTGTGGGGCCAGTGGGGGGGGAGAGTACAGGTCCAAAAAGGATGACAGAGTACCTACTGGGGGTTGTATTGTTATATGGAAAACTTGAAAATGGTATGCATGTACAAACTATTGTATTTACTGTTGAAAGTAAAACATTAATTCCGCAATAAAGAAATTAAAAAAAAAAAAACTTCACCAGTGGTGAAGCAGACCTGCAGTGGTCTCTCTGTCTCTTTTCCTTTCTACCTCCCTCTCAATTTCTTTGTCTCTATCCAATAATAAATAAAACTAAAAAGTAAATAATTAAAACTGGAGAAATGTCTGGGAAAACATACACATCTATCAAAAGAACTCACACCATCAGAACTGAGTAGTCACTGGCACTATGGAAGGTTGGGGAACAGGAAAACTAGACCCACCCACACCAACATTGGTATTTCTAGACCAAAATACCATGAAATTTTCTTCTCCATTCAGTGCCATAGAAGAAATGAAAAACTGAAATTCTGCAGACCCTGCCCCTTCTAACATATCTAGAGAATCCTTCCCTCATATTATAATAGTGTACCCCTAAATTCCAAGGGCTAGAGATGAAATTCTAGACAAAATTGCTCATTGCTTTCCCTCCTAGGGAAAATATCAATGAACTGTTCATTATATGAATAAACTTTCACTTCAATGAGTGGACTATTACAGTTCTTAGTTTGTAAGAAGTGACGATTGTTTCATGTCAAAGTATTAAATACAGAGGATTAGAACAGCACACATGTTATTTGGTGTTTCATCACACACCCCTCCCCCAGGGACCTGCTTTTCTTTTATTTCTCTCTCTCTCCCTTCCTTCCTCTCTCTCTTTCTTTCTTCCTTTTTATTTTTTTTTCTCTTCCTTTTTTTTCCTTTTTTTTTTTTCTAGTGGGGCTCAGTGAATCCAATGCTCTCGGTGACCATATTTTCTTTCTTCCTTTCTTTCTTTTTCTCTTTCTTTCTTTCTTTTTTTTCTTTCTTTCTATTTTATTTGATAGGACAAAGAGAAATTGAGAAAAAAAGGGAGAGATAGATGGAGATAAGAAGACAGAACCCTGAAGACTTATTTCACTACTATTGAAGCACCCCTATTGCAGGTGGGGAGGGGGGATTAGGACAATGTCCTTGCATGATAATGTACAGGCTCAATCAAGTGTGCCACTGCCTGTCCTCCTCTGCTCTCTTTGTCTCTTCCTGCTTCTCCATAAAATCCACTATTAACACTATTTATCTACTCAATGTTCATTTCAGAACCCTCCTTATCATAGAAATTTTTGGCAAAATGCTTGAGTAGGTAGGCTATCTATTTCTAATGCATAAGGCACAGAGGATGCATATCTACATATGCACCATTTCGGCTTATAATGCCCTGCAGAGAGAATTAATAGATCAGAGAAAAGAAAAAAACCCTCACTGTACAGAGGAGGACACTGCTAGTCATTACTTTTACCTGCAGTTTCATGTTTGGGGAGCATTTGACTTATGAATGACTCCTTCTTATGCACTGAATTCCCAGCACCCTCAAAGGCACCATCCTTTCTGTTCTTTTTTCTCTAGTTCTGAGTACCTGGGGAGTCATTAACCTTAAAGGTGTCATTCTTTATGCAAATGAAAAAAAAGCTTCATCTTCTTCTTATGCAGATAGGGGAATGAATAGGTCCCTGGATTCCTGTAGTTTAGAATTTACTCTGAGGAAAAGCTCTTGTCCCCCTTTTATTTTCTTTCTTTCTTTTTTTTTTATGAAGTGCTAGCACATTGTAAGCATTCCATAAAGTTTATGGTTGTTATGAATTTCAATTTAACTTTCTTAATGCAGTCCTTTAGCCACACACTTTTTTTTAATGATTAGGTATGGATAAAATAATATCTAGGGGGTTAGATTATAGACATTTCATGCTTTAATAGAATTTCTGAAACTAATTTGAAATAAGTCATAATTTATTGTTGGTTAAAAAAAGAAAGAAAGAAAGAAAGAAAAAATAGGCCCAAAACAGAGTCCTGCTCCCTTACCCACAAGACCTAAATACCTAACTTAATAACAATTTCTCTTTCTCCTAGAAGTGAACTTTTAAACCAATCAATCTGGATTTTCTGTTCAGCATTAATGAAAAAATTTGCACAAGACCCGCTGAACTCTTCTAGAAGGAGATGACATTGTCTGGAATCATCTCTCTTTACCTAATAACTTTATTTCAACCCCCTTTCTGACTATAAACATCTTCCAATGTGTACAAACTTTAACGCTATCTAATTTATGAATCATTTAAAGCTAGTTATACAGGAGGGGTGTGTGTATGGGGTGGGGTCTGAGGGGTGGCACACCTGGTTGAGTGAGAAAGCATGTTATTATTCTCAAGGACGGAGGTTCAAGCCCCCCAGCCCCACCTGGGAAAGCTTTATGAACAGTGAAGCAGTGCTACAAGTTTCTCTCTCTAACTTCCTCTCTGTGTCCCCCTGCTCTCTTGACTTCTCTCTGTAACTATCCTATAATAAATAAATATATTAAAATCAGATAATAATATCCTGAGGCCCCGGAAGTGGCAGGGTAGTTAGGATCTTGGACTCTCAAGCATGAGGTTTCAAACTTAGTTTCTGGCAGCACATGTACCAGAGTCATGCTCTGATGCTTTCTCAGAAATAAATAAGTAATTAAATAAAATAAATCTTTAAACATTTTTAAAAGATAACCAGACCTCTAATGGGAGAAATTTCCTGTTGGGTAAGACTTTTCTTTTTAAATGGCAGCCCCCTAAGTATTAAATGAATGTCTCTTAGAACTACAGACACAATAATTTAAGATGCTTTCATTCTTTCTAAATTTATTACAAGTCTATAGAATGTATAACTTCTCAGTATCCTATTTCCTCAACAAAAACTTAAGTTCTTGTAAGGTGAGACTGAAAAACCATCTTACTATCCACACATCCTGCTGGTGTTTAGTACAGGTCTTTAAGGGCCATGAGCACTGCTTAAGTGTTGCCAAGAGAGTGAGAGATTGCCCTTTTCCTTCTTAATTATTCTTGGCTGGTCATTAACTAATCACATTAACTCATGCACTTAATCAGGTATAACACTAACTGATCCTACATGTATATATCAAATAAAACTGAGTAACTCATGAATTCACTCACCTCCTTAAATGATTTCAGTTAAAGTGGCCTAGTGGTTCAGTGATTAGATTGCTAGATTTACAAAAATGAGGTCCTGAGTTTTATCCTTGGCATTATATGTGCTAGAGTAATGCTCTGGATTTCTCTCTCATAAATAAATCTTTTAAAAATGGTTTCAACTAAAGACAAAAGATGTCTAAAATATGGGAAGTAAGGAGAAGTTATACAATAATCAGGGAATAAAAATGAGCTATACAAGTTCATGTTGCTTCCTTTACTGATAAGCATTTGGTCTACCCTCTACAACCATGGACACACCCTTTACAAGTAGAGTTTTCCCTTTAAATAGGTCACTATCACTTGTGAAATGGGACTCTGGCTAGTTTTCAGACCTCTGCCAATAAAATAACTTCTTTGCCAGACAGACATACTTGGGGGTAATAAAGTCTGTTTCCCCTAGTCTGAGAATAAAAAACATTGCTGACATCTGATTGGAGAAGCTATATTAGTGAAAGAGAAAGTGAATCCCAGTAAAGTTGACTGGAGAGAGGTTGGATCTGAGAAGTTCCTGGGATGGAAGAGAAGCAGAAGGAGGTGCTATATAGAGACTGGTTTCTAGGGAGCTAGAAGGCCCTAGAAAGTACTAGAGGAGATGGAAAAACAAAAAAGCAAGTCTGAGAACAATAAAAATATTTTAAAAGCAGAGGAAATATATTTTGATCTGTTTCAAAATGTACTTAAGACTCACCTTGTTTATGACTACAGTTCTATTTGAGGCTTCCTTCATCAAAGAAACCAACATAAGTTTTTTCTTGTTATAAATGGTGTATATAGAGAGATACAATTTGACTAATATTTTATAACTTTTGTCAACAAAAAAGCTTAGGAAATAACTGGGAAAGAATATTTAGTTGAAATTAAAGGATTGCAATTTGGGGTGCATAAATTTAAGCACATAATCTATAATGTACCCCAAGGAAGATCAGCATTGGAGGTTTTTATGGCAGAACAAGAATAAGATGAGCTTAATTATTAGAGAGAAAGAGAGAGAGAAAGAATTGATTAGTATTAAGTCTAAACTATTCTTTGTTACACATAAGATACTAATTCTCTTCTTTTAATAGTTTAATATTGTATTTTGTTTCAGAGAGAGAGAATTAAAGAGAGATACAGAGAGAAATTCCAGAACACTACTCAACTCTTGCTTATGGTGATGCTAGGGATTGAACCTGGGACTTCTGAGCCTCAGGCATGAGGCATTATGCTATATCTCCAGCCTGTTACTGATTCTTTGTAAGGGATGAAGTAACTGACTGATTTTCTAAGCTAAAAGTCAATATATCTTAAGACATACAAATTCAGGTGAATGACTTCCCAATTGTTTGTTTCATGGTTAGTTAATATAATTGTTTCTGTCCAGTCCTATAGTCTTAGACCCATTTAAAAGATTTGACCTAGTTCAAGAGACAGGTAAATCATTTTCTCTATAATGGCAGATGAACTGACTCCATTTTTAAAATAGCTTCATGAAGGTCATCTTTTCACATTATATATTTAAAAAATATCTCATGAGCTCAGGAGGCGGTGCAATATATAAAATGTTGGACTCTTCAATCATGAAATCCTCTAGGGTTATCTCTGGGGCTTTGTGTTAACCCATATCTCCTGGCAACCTTTTTTTTTTTTCTTTTTTCCCTACATTATTTAATAGGACAGAGAGAAATTGAGTAGGGAGGGATAGTTATGGAAGGAGAAAGAAGACACCTGCAGATCTGTTTCACAACTCTGTGAAGTATTGCCCACTGCCCCAAGGCCCCAAGGTGGAAAGTGGAGGCTCAAACCTGAGTCCTTCTGCACAGTATTATGTGTGCTTGACTGGGTGTGCCACTAACCAGAGCCCCCTCAAAGTTGATTTTCAACATTTTTCAGCTTTGTACTAATACTACATCCAATTTATAGATGAGAAACGGGCTAAGTTGATTAAGGTTTCTCTAAAAGATGGGTTAGTTCACTTGCACATTTCGATTTTTACAACATGATTATGAGAAAGACATTTTAACCCACTTTACTAATGAGGAATAATGGGTAAATATGATTATGTAAACCACATAAGGTCACCACTAAGAACTTGAATTCTGCTTATTCTGGATCCAAAGCTAGTGTGTATAACCAGATGTGAAGAAGCCAAAGTAGTGTGATTAAAATTGCTGGGGAGGGATCAAGTGGTGGTTCATTCAGTAGAGCATATCTATTAACATATGTGAGGACCTGGATTCAAATCCCCATTCACCACCTACATGGAGGGTGGGGGAAACTTCTAGAAGAGTGGAGAAATGCTACACTTACCTTTCCTTCTTTCTGTCTCTTTATTTCTCTCTGTCTCTTAATCCCTATTTAAAAACAAAAGGTCACCAGGAATGGTGGAATGATGCAGGCACTGAGCCCCAGCAACAACATGGGTGGTGGCAATAAAATAAGCAAACAGTACCAACACTCAATATAGTGATTACTAACTGTAGCGATTAACAACACATATAAATCAGAACAAATTACCTTAAATAATTCATACAATGTGGGTGGTGTTGAAACTGAGCATCCTGTGGTATAGTCAGGACATATATTGGTCATGTCTTTGACAGACGAGGTTTTATTGTGTTGATGCTGTTGAAGATGGGCGCTTGGTTCACTAGGTCAGATGTTATTTCCAATTAATGACTCCAAATAAATTCCACTGCTGCTTCCTGTCAATAGACAATTTTCTCCCTGTGAACTCCTATGCTCCTGTCATGGCAAAAAAATGAGCTTGAGGAGCTTGCATCCCTGACCTGTTAACTCTATTCCAACCAAGAACCTAATGATTTATTCTAACATGACCAGAAATGCTGATTATATAGTTAGATGGTGACTAAAGATCATTTATACAATGATAATGTTGACTTGGAAGAATACATAACTGAGAATAAAAAAGTATTTAAAGGGTATTTAAATCATTTGGTTAACAACTTCAGTTCTGTTTTGTTTTGCTTTTAATCAGAGCTCAAGCTCATGGTGGTACAGAGGGTTGAATATGGGACCTTGGAGCCTCAGGCATGAATGTCTTTTTTGATAACCACTATGCTATTGCCTTGACTGCAAATTCAGTTTTCCATTTCTCTTTTCCTGTACAGACATAATTCCCAAGTACAAATTTTCTTACTATAATAAAATAAATCCTACTATACATATTTCATCTTTTTTTTTCAATAAAACTTATAAGACTGGAGATTTCAATTTTTATCTGACACATTAGTTAACTTCTTCTCAAACAAAATACATTAACTCCTATGAACTTAGTTGAATTAAAATGAGGAAAAATGAATAAAAGATCATTCAGACCAAAGCCCTATCTTCAGGAAGAACCACGTGGATACCTTTTCTAGGAAGGAGGATTTCTATATTTTCTTTAATAACCTCTAGAAGTGGATCTTTTATCACTGGTTATATGTATCTTTACATAGTATTTAGCTGAAAAGATATACTGAAAGCTTTTGTTAGCTATAGAACTTGAAAACCTACCTATAAATCCAGAGATAAAATAAAAGCAAGGGAGTCTTGAGAAGTGTTTTAATCATGTCTTTCTTAATTTAATAGCCACTAGAATCTTAGGGAGAGTCAAAAATAAGCTTAGAGCTAGCATGAAAATGGCTATGCATCAGGAAGGATTGAAGATAGGTCGAAAACTCTTATTTCTCAAACTAGATTGTAGTACACGAATCTTCCTATTTAGTGTTAAACATTTCATTTTGAAAGGAAAAAAAAAACACCTTTTTTTTAAGAGGCTAGGAGATTCTATAACTAGTAAAACATACATTTTACAATGAATGAGTATCAAGACTGAACCTCTGGTACCACATAAGACCACTATGTACAGAATCAGGGGAAACACCATGAGTGATAGAGTGGTGTTGTAATATGTCTCCTCCTCTTTTCTCTATCTGAAATTGAAAATAAAGAAGTTTGTCAGGAGCTGTGAAATTATGCAGGTATGAAACTCTGGCAGGCAATCAATTTTTATAGTTTTTCAAACACTGATGTCTTATTTCCCAGTGTTGCTCTACAGTTTTCAGTATTCTACCTGGTCTATTGTAATCATCACTGCAAGGTTCAATTCAAGTTTAATATTCTTCAGAAAAATTCAACATTTTCTGTTGAGTTTGTCTATTATTTACTAAAGCTAAGATAGATAAAAGTTGAGGCTTGGGAAGTGACACAATGGATAAGCACTGAATTCTTGAGTGCAAGGTCCTAAGTTTGATCCCCAGCATTATATGTGATACAGTGGTGCTTTGGTTCTCTATCTCTTCTTGAAAATAGAAATAGAACAAAATAAATATAGGGAGCTGGGCGATGGCACAGCACATTAAACACATATGGCACAAAGTGCAAGGTCCAGCATCTTTCTCTCCTCTTCTGCCTTCCCGTCCTCCTATTTCTCTCTGTCTTATCCAACAGCAATGGCAGCAATAACAACAAAAATAATAACACTAACAAAAATTAACAACAAAGGCAACAAAAAAGAAAAACTGACCTCCAGTAGCAGTGGATTCTTAGTATAGGCACCAAGCCACAGCAATAACCCTGAATGCAATAAAATAAAATAAAATAAATATAAATATAGATATATTTACTCTTGATATTCAAATAGTATCCTTTCCCAAGATGTTTAAAATAGGACTTCACAAGATGTATCACTTTGATGTGTCAGTTATTTTGAGGTAAAGTGAATTCAGATAATATAGATTTTTTTTTGCAACAAAACAACTTATATTTAGAATTGCTTAAACAATTCAAGCCCTGTTGTAATGAAAAAAAAATTAAGACTTTTAGGGGGTATGACTAGGCGCTGATCTAAATCAAAAGTTTATTACATGGCAGTACATTATGGAGTGGTGTATTTTAGGCCAGGCCCATGAGTCCATAATTTAATTACCAGACTTCAGCTACACATGTATAGGTTGTGAGAGGAGTGGCCATGGCATGCCCTAGGGGACCTGATGCAGCATGGACAATGCAGAAAGAGACATGGGAGGGAGTGGAAGGGCCAGACTTTAGATAGTTGGAAGTTAAATAACTTGATTTACATAAGTCCCTCAGCCTGAAGTCAACCATATGCTAATTACATTCTCATGGCCAGCCTCAGCAGTATGCTAATCAAGTCCTAAAGTCCTATTCACTTACCTAGTCACAACAAGCCCAAAGTCACAATTCAGTAAGTTAAAAAATTTGGTACTTTAAATGCTTAGACTAAGGAAATATATACTCAGACATGAAATATTCAATGAATTTTCCCCAGGCATACTGAAGTAATAGTGATATATAAGATTCACACCACTCCTATCACCAAAGGATTTTTTCCCTACCCCAAGCTCCCATACAGTGAACCTGAAAACTTCCCTCTACCCAGAGTCCTTTACTTTGGTGCAATACCCAGTCCAAGTCCTACATTTTGTTTCCCCTTTCTGTTCTTATTTCTCAGTTGCTATCTATGAGTGAAACAGCATATTTATCTTTCTCTTTCTGGCTTATCTTACTTAACTTTATTCTTTCAAACTCTATTCAAGATGAGATGAAGACAGTGAATTCATTATTCTCAATAGCTGAGTAGTATTTTATTCTGTATATAGACCACAATTTACTCAGCCACTCATTTGTTGTTGGGCACAATTGCTTCTAGGTTTGGGCTATTATTAATTGTACTGCTATGTACATATGCACATACTAGTCTCTTTGAATGAGTATGTTTGGTTCCTTAGGATATATCCCTGAGGAGAGGGTTTGCAGGGTTATAGTGTAGCCATTTCTAGCCTTCTGAGAGTTCTCTAGACTACTCTATACAGCAGTTAGACCAATTTACATTCCCACCAGTAGTGCAGGAGGGTTCTTTTGTCTCTACAACCTCCCTAGCATGTGTTGCTGCTACCCATTCTGATGTATGACATTCTCACATGAGTGAAATGTTCTCATTGTTGTCTTTATTTTGCATTTCTCTGATAATGAGTCGGAACATTTTTTTCATGTCTTTCTTGGCCTTTTGGATCCCGTCTGTGGTGAATATTCTGTTTATATCCTCTCCACATTTTTGGACGGGCCCCCCTTTTTTTTTGCTAATTTAGTGAGCTCTTTATATATTTTGGTTATTAGCCTCTTGTCTAATGTATGACATGTAAAGATCATCTCCCGTTCTGTAAGGATTTTCTCTCCTTTTTTTAGTGGTGGTTTCTTTTGCTGTGCAGAAGCTTTTTAATTTGATGTGGTCGCATTGTTTTGTTTGTTTGTTTAAATCTCACTTGTAGCTGGATTTGTCTCACTGAAGATGCCTATAAAACTTAGACAGAAAAAAGTGATGCCCATATTTCCCTCTAAGTATTTATAGTTTCTGGGCTGACATACAAGTCCTTGATGGAAATGGATTTTATTTTTCTATGTGGTGAAGTGTAGTGGTTCAGTTTCTTTCATTTTTTAAACCATACTTATTTATTTATTCATTCCATTTTGTTGCCCTTATTTCCTTGTTGTTGTAGTTGTTACTGTCGTTGTTATTGATGTTGTTGTTATTGGATAGGACAGAAAGAAATGGAGAGAAGAGGGGAAGACAGAGGGGGAGAGAAAGATAGACATCTGCAGAGCTGTTTCACTGCCTGTGAAGAGACTCCCCTGCAGGTGGGGAGCCGGGGCTCGAACTGGGATCCTTAGCCTGTCCTTGTGCTTCATGCCATGTGCACCACTTAACCTGCTGACTCCCCAGTTTTATTCTTATGCATGTTTTAATCCAATTTTCTCAGCACCATTTGTTGAAGATACTCTCCTTTCTTCATTTAATAGTTTGGACCAAAAATTAGATGTTCGTAACTGTAGGTGCTTATTTCTGGGCTCTCAGTTCTATTGCATTGGTCAGTATGTCTATTTATGTATCATTACCCCACAATCTTGATTACAATAGTCACTACTATTTATCAGAAACTTCTAATATTCCCTTGAATTCTTAAAGGAATAAAATAATAATATTACTCAGAAATATAATGTTTACTGGAAAATAATATATATATGTATATATATATATATACTTTATTTACTTATTGCTCAACTGTGGTTTAACATGGTGCCCCTGGGATTGAACCTGTAACTGCAGAGCCTCAGGCATGAAAGCTACTTGTCTAAGCATTCTATTTCCCAGGTCTAAAATAATTTATTGCTGGGGTTCAGTGCCGGCACTACAAATGTACTGCACCTGGCAGCCACTTTTTTTCTATTTTTATTGCACAGGACAGAGAGAAATTGAAAGGGAGAGAGAAAGACATTTTCAAACCTATTTCACTGCTTGTGAAGTGTCTCCTCTGCAGGTGGAGATCAGGGGTCCTTGAACAGATCTTTATGCATAGTACTGTATGTGTTTAACTAAGTGTGCCACCACATGGCCCCCAAAATAGACTTCCTATAGGATGAATCCAGATGTCAGAGAAAACATCTAATTACTACACTCATATGAGTCAACCTCTGCTGTGGCTCCCTTGACAGTTCTGCATTCATATCTACATTTTATCCCTACAGGCTTTGGAATCAACAGCTGTGTTGATTCTCTATGTATGCAATGAAATTGGTTTTATTGTGCTACTAATATGAGGTCAATTATATTATTCAAGTAGCCCAAGAAAAACCTTTAGGGGCAGGGTAAAATTGTCTCCCCTACACTCTCCTTCCTCTATTTGCGAACAATTGACATCTTGAGAGCAGGAGAAGTGATTTTTATCTGTCTAATTCCAGTATGTGGCACTGTACATGGAATGTAGCTAATAAAGTAGAAAAAGAAAATATGAATGAGAAGTAGATCTGAAACAAACTGAAAAAGTTTTCCACTAAAACCAAAGTCTTTAAGGAGTATGAACAGGAATTATATATATTTTAATGCTTATTAACTATTTATAAAGGGGTTGAAAACTAGGAAGATAACTTATTATCAATCCTGATCCAATGTCATGCTTTCTTTTATACTGTCATTTTTTTTGTTTTTGGTTTATTTTATTTTATTTTATGTTATTTTATTTTACCTATAGAAAGGAAACACTGACAAAACTATAGGATAAGAGGGCTACAACTCCACACAATTCCCACCATCAGAACTCTGTATCCCATCCCCTCCCTTGATAGTTTTCTTATTCTTTAACCCTCTGGGAGTATGAACCCAAGGTCATTGTGGGATGCAGATGGTGGAAGGTCTGGTTTCTGTAACTGCTTCCCCACTGAACACGGGCATTGACAGGTCGATCCATACACCCAGCCTGCCTCTCTCTTTCCCTAATGGGGCAGGGCTCTGGGGAATGGGAGCTCCAGGACACATTGGTGGGGTTGTCTTTCCAGGGAAGTCAGGTTGGCATCATGCTAGCATCTGGAACCTGGTGGCTGAAAAGAGAGTTAACATATAAAGCCGAAAAATGGTTTACTAATCATGAACCTAGAGTCTGGGATAGTACAGATGAAGAGTTGGGGTGGGGGGTCTCCATTTTGTAGATAGCTAGTAGGCATATTTTAGTTCTATTCCAAAAGGCCTGTTGCTATACTAGTTTTTTTTTTTTTTTTTTTTTTTTCCTAAGCCTGAAATCTGATATGCAGGTAGATCCAAGTTATTATCTGGGGAGATAATGTCATGGATGGATAAAGGACCAGAAAGCTGGATCAGAGAAGAGAGTAGCTCCCAAATATGGTAAACGTTTATAGATATTGTTTACTGTAAACCCCCTTTATTTGATGTGATCTGTTGCTCATATTCACCTTAGGAGCCTCTGCATCCCTATAGATCTGAGCTCACTTTCCGTGATCATGAGTAGGAACATTCCAAGCTGAATATGCACAATATCAGGACCCATCTTCCTCATGCGTAGCATAGAGTATTAGAACGCTTAGACTTTTTAAAAAATATATTTTTTTAATTTCTTTATTGGAGAATTAATGTTTTACATTTGACAGTAAATACAATAGTTTGTACATGCATACAATTTCCCAGTTTTCCAAATAAGAATACAACCCCCACTATGTCCTCTGCTATAATCTTGGATCTGTATTTCTCCCCACCCACCCACCCCAGAGTCTTTTACTTTGGTGCAATAGGCCAATTCCAGTTCAGATTATACTTGTGTTTTCTCTTCTGATCTTGTTTTTCAACTTCTGTTAGAGAGTGAGATCATTCCATATTCATTCTTCTGTCTCTGACTTATTTCACTTAACATAAATTTTACAAGGTCCATCCAAGATTGGCTGAAAATGGTGAAGTCACCATTTTTTTATAGCTGAGTAGTATCCATATATATATATATATATATATATATATATATATATATATATATATATATAATCACAACTTGCTCAGACACTCACCTGTTGTTGGACACCTGGGCTGCTTCCAAGTTTTGGCTATTACAAATTGTGCTGCCAAGAACATATGTGTACACAGATCTTTTTGAATGGGTGTGTTGGGTTCCTTAGGATATATCCCCAAGAGAAGAATTGCAGGATCATAGGATAGATCCATTTTTTAGTCTTCTTAGAGTTCTCCAGACTGTTCTCCACAGAGATTGGACCAATTTACATTCCAACCAGTAGTGCAGGAGGGTTCCTTTGACCCCACAACTTCTCTAGCATTTGCTGCTGTTACCTTTTCTGATGTACGACATTCTCACAGGAGTGAAGTGATATCTCATTGTTGTCTTTATTTGCATTTCTCTGACAATCAGAGACTTGAAGCATTTTTTTCATGTATTTCTTGGCCTTTTGGATCTCTGCTGTGATGAATATTCTGTCCATGTCTTCCGTCCCATTTTTGGATGGGGTATTTGTTTTCTTGTTGTTGAGATTTGCAATTTCTTTATATATTCTGGTTATTATCCTCTTTTCTGATGTATGGCATGTAAAAATCTTCTCCCAGTCTGTGAGGGGTCTCTTGGAACAGGTAAAAGTTTCTTTAGCTGTGCAGAATCTTTTTAATTTGATGTAGTCCCATAGGTTTATGCTTGCCTTAGTCTTCTTTGTAACTGGATTCGTTTCATTGAAGATGTCTTTAAAATTCATGTAGAAAAGAGTTCTGCCAATATTTTCCTCTAAGTATCTGATAGTTTGTAGTCTAACATCCAATTCCTTGATACACTTGGAATTTACTTTTGTATTTGGTGAAATATAGCGATTCAGTTTCATTCTCCTACATGTTTTGACCAATTTTTTCCAACACCATTTGTTGAAGACACTCTGCTGTCCCCATTTAATAGTCGGGGCACCTTTGTCAAAGATTAGATGTCCATAGGTGTGGAGGCTTACTTTCGGGTTCTCAATTCAATCCACTGGTCATTGTGTCTATTCATGTTCCAGTACCAAGCAGTTTTGATTACAATGTCCGTATAATGCAATTTGAGATCCGGGAGTGTGATGCCTCCAGTTCTGTTCTTTCTTCTCAAGTTTGTTTAGGTAATTCCAGGTCCTTTCTGGTTCCAGAGAAACATTTGTTGCATTTTTTCTATTCTCCTCAAAAATGTGGTTGGGGACGTCTGGGAGGTGGCACAGTGGCTAAGGCACTGGACTCGCAAGCATGAGGTCCTAAGTCCAATCTCTGGCAGCACATGTGCCAGAGTGATGTCTGGTTCTTTCTCTCTCTCCAATCTTTCTCATTAATAAATAAATAAAATCTTAAAAAAAATTTGGTTGGGATCTTGATGGGGATAGCATTAAATTTGTAGATGGCTCTGGGTAGTATATTCATTTTGATGATGTTAATTCTTCCAGCCCATGAACATGGAATATCTTTCCACTTCTTTGTGTCTTTTTCTATTTCTGTGAGTAGTGATTTAATTTTCAGTATACAAGTCTTTCACTTCTTTGTTTAGGTTTATTCCTAGATATTTTGTTGTTTTTGTTGCTATAGTAAAAGGAATTGATTTCTGGATTTTGTCTTCTTCTAACTTAGTGTTTGCATAGAGGAATGCCACTGACTTTCTAATGTTTATTTTGTAGCCTGATACCTTACTGTATGGCCTGATGATATCCAAAAGATAATTGCTGGATTCTTTAGGTTTTTCTATGTATATTATTATGTCATCTTCAAATAGGGAGATTTTGACATCTTCTCTTCCAATCTGTATCCCCTTAATTCCTTGCTCCTGCCTGATTGCTATTTCAAGAACTTCCAACACTATGTTGAATAATAAAGATGATAGTGGGCAGCCCTGTCTAGTACCTGATTTGAGCCGAAATGTTTCCAGTTTTTCAATATTGAGTATGATGTTGGCTGTAGGTTTGCTATATATAAGCTCCACTATCTTGAAGAATTTTCCATCTATTCCCATTTTTTGTAGTGTTTTCATCATAAAGGGATGTTGTATTTTGTCAAAGGCTTTCTCTGCATCTATTGATATGAGCATGTGGTTTTTGGTCTTGCTTTTGTTGATGTGGTGGATTACGTTGATTGATTTACGTATATTAAACCAACCTTGCACCCTGGAATAAACCATACTTGGTCATGATGAACAGTCTTTTTAATATACTGCTGTATCCAGTGGGCTAGAATTTTGTTCAGTATACTAGCATCTATGCTCATAAGAGATATTGGTCTGCAGTTTTCTTTTTTGGTTGTGTCCCTGTCTGCTTTTTTTTTATCTGAGTGATGTGGGCTTCATAGAATCTGGAAGGGAGTATTCCAGTGTCTTCAATCTTCTGGAAGCCTTTCAAAAGTAGAGACATTAGTTCTTCTTTGAAGGTTTTGTAGATTCATTTGTAAAACCATCTGGTCCAGGACTATTATTCTTGGGAAGGTTTTTGATAACTGTTTCAATTTCATTAGCTGTGATGGACTTATTCATGTTATCTACTTCCTCTTAATTTTGAAAGTTCATAGGTATCTAGGAAATAACCCATTTCTCTAGCTTGGTTCTCCAGCTTGGTGGCATATAGTTGTTCATAGAAGCCTCCTGTATAATGTTGAATTTCTGCAGTGTCTGTTGTGAGATCTCCTCTTTCATTTACTGTCTGATTTATTTGGGTCTTCTCCCTTTTTTGTTTTGTGAGTCTGGCTAAAGTTTTGTTGACTTTGTTCACTCTCTCGAAGAATCAACATTTACTTTAATTTATCTTTTGTATGGCTTTCTTATTCTCAATGTTATTTATTTCTGCCCTAACTTTAGTAATTTCTGTCCTTCTGGTTGCTTTAGAGTTCCTTTGTTCTTCTTCTAGGTCTTTAAGTGTGTAATCAGGCTGTTTATTTGTGCTTTTTGTTGTTTCCTAATGTGTGCTTGGATGGCTATGAACTTCCCTCTCAGTACTGCCTTAGCTGTGCCCCAAATATTTTGATAGCTGTTGTCATCATTTTCATTGAACTCTAGAAACATTTTATTTTCTTCCTTTACTTCCTCTTAGATTCAGTAGTTGTTAAGGAGTGTACTGTTAAGCTTCCATATTTTTGGACTATTACTAATCTTTTGTTGATTGTTACATGTTAGTTTAATTCTGCTGTGGTCTGAGAAGATGCTTGGGATGATTTTAATGCTCTTGAATTTGCTGATGCTGTCTTTGTGATCTAACATTTGGGCTATCCTTGAGAATGACCCATGTGGACTTGAGTAAAATGTGTATTCCCGTTTCTTGGGATGAATGACTCTGAAAATGTTCAATAGTTTTAGTTTATCTATCTCCTCATTTAACTCCCTTTTGTCTTTATTGATTTTCTACCTGGATGATCTGTCAAGTTTAGAGAGTGGGGTATTGCAGTCCCCTGCTATGACTGTGTTGCTGTTAATATATTGCTGTAGCTCTTTCAGTAGACGTTTGATGTGTTTAAATGGCTTCACCTGGGTGCATAGATGTTAACAATTGTTAAGTCCTCTTGATTGACTAATCCTCTGAGCACTCAGTAATTTCCATTCCTATCTTTTTAAATTTTATCTATTTTAAAAATCTATCATGTCAGATATAAGAATAGCTGTTCCTGTTCTTTTCTGTGGGCCACTGGCCTGTATAATAGTTTTCCATCCTTTCACTTTGAGTCTGTGTTTGTCTTGTTGAGTTATGTGGATTTCCTGTAGACAACATATTGTTGGGATGTGTTTCCTGATCCATCTTCCTACTCTGTGCTTTATAATAGGTGAATTCAGGCCATTGACATTTATTGATATCAAAGATTGAAGATATTTTAACACCATTGTTGTAGAGTTTTAGAGTGTTCTTATATATGTCCTATTTGTGGTGGTCTGATTGTTTATAGGAGACCTTTCAGAACTTCTTTCAGGGCAGGCTTGGTGATAGTTGATTCCTTCAACTGTTGCTTGTCTGAGAAGGTTTTGATGCCTCCATCTAGTATGAATGACAGTCTAGCAGGATACTGTGTTCTTGTGTGAAAGTTATTCTCATTGAGTACTCGATAGATATCTTGCCACTCTCTTCTGGCCTGTAGTGTCTGTGTGGCAAAGTCTACTGCTAATCTTATGGGTTTTCCTCTGTAGGTGACTCTGTTTTTCTCTTCCAGCCTTCAGGATCCTTTCTTTAACCTTATTCTTTTCCATTATAAATATGTTGTGTCATAGTGTCTTTAAGTCTGGGCTAATTCTGCTTGGGACTGTATAGGCTTCTTGAACCTTTTTGTCTTTGATATTGTCTAGACTAGAGAAGTTCTCAGCTATTCTGTCCTGAAGAATGCTTTCTTCCCCTCCTTCTATTTCTTCCTCTGGTAAGCCAACAATGTGTATATTATTTCTTTTGAAGTCATCCCATAGGTCTCTGTTATTATTTTCAGTATCTCTTTTTGAGATCTCTTAATTCTTTTTTAGTTGTTTCTAATTGTCCTCAATCTTTCTAATTCCGTCTTCAGGCTCACTGATTCTATTCTCTCTCCCCTCTACTGTTTTCTGGAGTTCATCTATTATGTTACCCTGTACTGACGCTGTTTTAGCTTGTTCAGCTAGTTGTGTTCTGAGCTCATCTATTTCAACATTCATCTCTCTAATAACCTTGAGATAATTAGTGTTTTCTTCCAGAGTCTCAATTGTTGTTTCTGCATTTCTGATTACATTTCTTTCAAACTCTTTACTCACTCATGTGACTATTTCCTTAACTAGTGTTTGTATGTTGACTTCCTTATTTTGTGCTTCAATCTTTGGGGGGCTTTTAGCTGGAATCTTATCCTGGTTCATTTCTCCAATATTTCTTCTTGTTGCTTTAACCATTCTAGATAGTATGTTATGAGGTCCCTCTCTCAGGACTTTTCAAATTACTGATCACTCTTGCCTGGATTGAGTTGTGTCTAAGTAAGTTAATTAAAGGGTTCACAGTTTTGGAAGTTAACAGTTGTTTCAATAGTAATTTAATCCCGGATTTGGAGCTCAGTGGCTTGAAAGCCTCTTTCATTCTTTTACTTCTCTGTAGGCTATGGGAGCCTGAAGGCTTTTAAACTATAAGTAGGCTTCTTAGCTTAATCACTGACTCCTGACCAAGAGATAAATCAGGGTGTGGCAGAGATACTCCAGTGGTTATGCAAAGAGACTTTCACAGCCCCACCTCTATGCCACCAAGGTATAGGTCTTCTCCTGAGTTTCCTGGTCAGCACAGGGCCTCTCTGCTGCTGCTCCAGATTCTGAGCGCAGTAGCAATGGAGACTCAGAGTTGCACTTGGTGAGTCTCAGGGGAGTCCTTTCCTCCCTTTAGTTGTTCCCTTGTTGGTGAAACAGACTGGAGATGGTGTCTCAACTGATAAACTGCCAGACTGTTACCAGCCACTTAATCTCTCCCTAGGCTCCTCTATGCCCACCAGCCACATGTGTTTGTACTCACCGGTGATTTGGTAGGTTCCTGAAGACGTTCTACTACTGTCTTGTTTTGGTCCCAGGTGGTCTCCTTTGGTATTCCTAGTTGATCCGGGAGAGGAGAGGAGAAGAGAGAAGCAAGTCTGCTACTGCTTGTAGCCACATCTCTGGAAGTCTCTCCTTAATTTTTTAATATTTATTTATTTTCTCTTTTGTTGCCCTTATTTTTTATTGTTGTTGTAGTTATTATTATTGTTATTGACATCATCATTGTTGGATAGGATTGAGGTAAATGGTGAGAGGACAGAAAAACCAAGAGGAGAAGAGAAAGAAAGATACCTGGAAACCTGTTTCACCTCCTGTGAAGGGACTCCCCTGCAGGTGAGGAGCCTTGGCTCAAGCCAGCATCCTTATGCTGGTCCTTCCACTTCAGGCTACATGTGCTTAACCCACTGTACTACTGCTGGACTCCCAGAACTATTAGTCTTTTTAAAAATTCAATTTCAAATAATGAAGTAAGTAAGGGTCTTGTTCATGTGAAATGATGCTGTTGTCTCCTAAGACTAATTTTCTAATTTTTAATTGGAGAAAGGGAAAGATTGAAAAGGTAGAGACCCTTCAGCTCTACTCTATTTTTCATGTGGCTCTCCTAGGATAATGCCTGCAGTTCAGAGACTTGAACACGACAGGATGCACACTATTCCTAGTGAGCTATATACCCCACCCCTTGTAGGGGAACTCTAGATATAAACAATGTAGAGGACTGCTTTTGTGTTCCCTATTTCTGAAGATTTCCTCTAACCTCTCACCTATAACCTTAGCTATAGTCAAAGACAGTTGTAACTTCAGGCTCTGAAAAACTCATATATTGGTAAAATAAATAAATAAATAAATAAAAACAAAAAAACCTCATTGTCTCATCTAAATCCATCATTGAGCCCCAAAGATAGAGAAGAAAATGTAAATATAATTCATTTTTAAGCTAATATCCCTGATAATAGTAGAAAAATACAGATGAGCTCAGGATGCAGAATTCCTTAAGTACATCTATGTCCTGGAAAATATGCATTAATAGAATGAAACACCATTTTTTTCTTCTCATTTTATCACTCATATCTCTGCCCTGCATCATCTTTATATTTCAGCTTGGTCTACTCTATTGTTGTATTCATTCAAATTATTTAGCTCCTTTTCATGGTCTAAAGCAAGAGTTTGCAAATTAGGGTCAGAGAACTATTTTTTTTTAACTTTTTAAAAAAGTTTGATAAAAAAGAAAAATATTTCATCACATACTCACATTATACAAATGTAAAACACCCATATTTCTAATTGGTTATGTTGGAATATCCCCATATACACATAATTTACTCACTTCCCTATTGGAGATAGCTGCTTTTCAAATTTTTAAAAATATTTATTTTCCCTTTTGTTGCCCTTGTAGTTTTTTTTATTGTTCTTGTAGTTATTATTGTTGTTGTTATTGATATTGTCATTGTTAAATAGGACAGAGAGAAATGGAGAGAAGAGGGGAAGACAGAAAGGGGAGTGCAAATATTGAGCTCAGCCACTGCAAAATAAAAGGAGCCACCATGGGAGTCTGGCTAGTGCAGCGAGTTAAGCACACGTGTTATGAAGCAAAAAGACTTTGCAATATTTGCAACAGAGACCCTACAGTGAGTCTGAGAAAAATGAAAAAAAGGATTTATTTTATTATTATTATTATTAATCACAGCAAAAACAGTAGCTGGAGATTAATGTAGGTTTAGACAGATTTGGGCAGGTTCACTATACCCTCCACTGCAGTCACACAAATATCCTACCATGGATATATATGCAGAAGCCAGGAGCTCTGTTATATAGGAAAACCTGAGAAATTCACCACTTTTATCATACATGGGAATAAGCCTGCTATTTGTCTAAGGGGAGACATTACCTCATCCCTCAGGTTTGCTCACAGTAAACATAACCCTGAAAAATGGCCTGGATAAAGGATTATTAGCACCTTGCATTGTTCTTGTAGCCAAGGAGAATATTTGGAGAGGTGCAGAGCCCACAGCAGTTTCACTCTGCTAGTAAGGAAGTGTGAAATTTTGGGCATTTCAAATGGTCTTGTGTGGTGGCTCATCTGAAGCACATTTTGAACTGATGTTCATTAACCCACATGTCATAAGTGTCACCACTATAGGGTCTATTCTTAGTCTTGTGTTGTGTTTGTGTTTTATGCCCCATCAGAAGAAAATTCTTTTGCTTTTTCTAATATTTTCTTATGGATAAATCGTTTTTACTAATTAGGTTTCCAAAACTCAAGTGCCTGCTATTATTTCAATTCAAAATACAACACTTGTTTAAAAAATGTTGCTGTTGGTATCATCTGAAAAAATATTTTTGTTACAATTCAGCCTTCAAAACCAGAATAATTTTCAGGGGCTCTGTTGATCATCCTTATAACTTCCGTTTAATATTCTTTTTTTTTTACTTTTTTTTGTAAGTTAAGTTAAATAAAAATAAAAATAACAAAAGGAAGTACCCATCTCAGTTTACTTTTCTCTCAGAAGATAATTGTGGGAAGTATCAAAAAAAAAAAAAAAGTAGAGGAATGAAGAAAGGTAGAGTAGAGAAAAAAACAAGGGACCTAGTGCTGGTGTACCTGGTTGAGCACCCATGTTACAATGTTGCAAGGTCCCTGGTTCAAGACTCCGATCCCCACCTTCAGGGGGAACACTTTGAGAGTGTTGAAGCAGTGCTGCAGTTGCCTGTCTTTCTTTCTATCTCCATCTTCCCTCTTGATTTCTAATGGATCCTATCCAATAAGTAAATAAAGATAATAAAATTAAAAAAAAACAGAAGCATCTACTGGGGTTACTAATATGTGTCTACAATGAATGAAACAAAAGCACTAAGGGAAGTGGGTACAGAGGGAGAATTCACTCAGCATCCTCATTTCCTTTTGAGGCTGCTCTTGAGCAATGGGATCTGTATTGACATTCTATGCCTTCCACTATAAGATTTCAGGAAAACAATTCACATTATGGCAGTTGGTCTGTAGCTCCAGGCACTGCAATATTAAAGCCCTGACAGAGCATCCAGAGTCTCTGCTACAATATCTTTAACATATCCCTATGTTCTCAGGATATTATTGAAATGTTATGAGAAAGAAAGGATAAAGGGAGAGTGATGTGCATTGACACCACTCCACAACCTGTGAAATTCTCCCAGGATCATACTGCCTTCCATATATTTCACAGGCTTGAATTTAATGACCGAAGCCTTCTAATACACACCCTCTACTGATGTACAGTTCATTCACTGTTCCTTTAGTGACATCTTAGTGATGAACATTCTATCATGTCACTCTGTCAGAGAGTAAATAGAGTGGTGGGTCAGCGTGTCAGAGCAGAAACAATGGACTTAGGCAAGTGTAATTAAAATAAACAAATTTTACCAAAAAATATAACCATGTGGCTACCATACAGAAAGCCCACAAATGCATTTTTCAAGGACTCAAATACCGTCAAATATGTTTCTAGGGGTGTTGCATTAAAAAAAGAATACACGAGTGGATTTTTTTCAAGTTGGGTAATCCCCCTAGCTTTTATTAAGTAATTGAAACTTCAGGGGCTGGGTGGAGGCACACCTAGCTGAGTTTTGTTACAATATGTAAGGATACAGGTTGAAGCCCTCTGTTCCCACCTGCAGGAGGGATGCTATGCAAGTGGCAAAGCAGGGCTGTAGGTGTCCCTCTGTCTCTTTCCATCTCTGTCCTTCCCTTCCCTTGTTGGTATGCTTCTGGTTCTGCTTCTGGGATCTAGTGCCACCCTCTGGCCCAGCAATGTTGGCTAAAGTACTGAAGCTCTGGGATTTGCTCAGTGTCAATGCATAGGCTGTGCTCTCCTTAGCTGCTTCCAATCACTGATTATGTAGAGAAGGGGCACTTGGATGGAATAATTTGTGCCCAGCAAAGACCTTTATCTGAGAGACAGCTTTATTTTGGACCTAGCAGCACTCCCCTATAGGCTGAAGCTTTTCCTCTGCAGTGCTCTCCATCTTCTTGCCTTCACAGGGACCAGCCTTGCATACAAGTTTGATGGTTTCTCACGTCTACTCCTATTACTTCTGCTCTTCCTTTCTTGTCATTTCCTCAAGCAAATTGCTTGCATTCTATTTCCATCTTGGTACTGTGAACTTAAACTGACATTATAGCTACATCCTTCCCTGACTTCAGCAATAACACTTATATTCCTTAACTAGCCCAGTTCTCCAGTCAAAAAAAAAAAAAAATGAGAGTCTGAGTGTGGTGCACCTAGATGAGTATACATATTACAATGCTTAAGGGCCTATGTTCAAGCTCCCAGTCCCCAAGTGAAGGGAGAAAGCTTTTCAAGTATGAAGCAGATCTCCAGCTGTCTCTGTCTCTCTCCCTTTCTGCCTCCCTCTTCTTTCTGATTGATTGTTTATATCCAATAAATATATAATAAAAATTTTAAAAATGTAAATTTTTTTCTTTGATCTCCTCCACATTCATTTTCTACACTGTCAATCTTTATATCATCCCCCATTCTTTTTTATTCAGCTACTAGGGCTCAGCATTCCAGGCTGAATTCACTAGAGGTTCCTTTAGTAGGATAAGGGTTAGACTCTAGTCTGCATAGTGCTCATGGCAAAGCAAAGATACTGTGCAAATAAGCCTTCTTGCTGGGCCTAAATAATGCTTGTCAAACATATATACAAACTGTGACATTTCTAGCTCTGGAATAGGCCATGGTGTTTGCAGCATGCCAAAATTCTTCCCATGCTAAATAAAAGAAGATAAGGAAAATTCTTCTCAGGCATAGGAAGAGAGATTTTGCACAGTCCACTCTAAATTTTCAGAAGTAGTCTTCTGTCTAAACCTGCTCTAATGTGAATGTGTGAACATGGATGGAGGATTTTTTTTTCTTCCAGGCTTAATGCTGACACCCAGTGCTGGCACTACCATTCACTACTTCTGGCAGTCATTTTTCACAACTTATTGGATAGTACAGAGATAAATTGAGAGGGGAGGGGGTTATAGAGGAGAGAGAAAAACACATGCAGACCTGCTTCACTGCTTGTGAAACATCCCACCCCCACCCCCGCAAGTGGAGGGCCAGGGGCTTTAATCTGGATCCTTGTGCAGTCTTTGGACTTAGTACTATGTGTGCTTAGCCAGGTGCACTACTGCCCCAGATCCCCCAGTGGAAGTGTTCCTTATTGTTAAGTTGGAGAGCACTAAATCTTCTTAACGGGAAAGACAGAGACCCAAACTGTACTACAGTGTCCAGGGCTGTTCCACATATAAAATAGCACCATAGTCTGTTGGCCTGTTGGTTTTAAAGACAACTTGTAATTGATTATTTCATTTCTATAGTTTCTCATCTAGTACAAAGTGCTTGTACCTGGGGTCAAGGACAATGGTGCACCTGGTTGAATGCACACATTATCATGTGCAAGAAGCCAGGTTCAAGCTCCTGATCCCCACCTGTGAGAGGGAAATTTCACAAGTGGTATAGCAGGGCTGCAGGACTCTGTCTATTTATCCTTCCTTTCAATCTCTATGCATCTATCAAAAAGAAAGAGAGACCACCAGGAGCACTGAATTCATCATGCATGCACCAAGCTCTAGTTATAACTTTGGTGGTAATAAAACAAACAACTCTCTTACCCAACAGAACTCAAGACACATAACTCAGTTGCCATTTACTGAATGTGGGAAAATGACTCACCAGTAGAGTGTAATGCTTACTTCTGTGAGGCCCTGGAATTGATCCCCAAAGACACACACAATGACTAAACATTATTCTGATTTCCCTCTTGCAATAAAATATATTTTAAAACTGTTTCTTTTAAGAAAATTAACATTGAGCTGGGTGGTGGCACACCTGGTTAAGAGCACATAGCACTTGGAATAAGGACCCACTTGAGGATCTGGGTTCATGCTCCTGCCTCCCACTTGTAAGTGGGATGCTTCACAAGCAGTGTAGCAGGTCTGCAGATGTCTATCTTTCTCTTTTCCTCTCTGTATCCCCTTTTCTCTCAATTTCTCTCTGTCCTATCCAAAAATTAAAAAAAAAAAAAAAAAGAAAGAAAATAAAGGCCACCAAGAGCAGTGAATTCATAGTGCTAGCACTAAGCCCCAGAGATAATCCTGGTGGAAAAAAAAAGGAAAATTAACACTTTTATTTTCTTTTTGTTTTGCCTCCTTTTCCCATCAAAGATTAATAAAATGAGATAATATATGTGAAATGACTGCATTGTAGCTAAAAACATGGATCGTAAGCTATTTAGTGTAACCTAATTTTAGAGGAGACTGAATCAAATATATGCATGATTCTGGCAGTCTTTCCCCACTTGAAATAGCAATAACAATTTTTTTTTTCTGAAATAAGTTGTTGAACTTACGTGTACTAGTTAGGCCCTTGAAGCTCCACGTAGAAATGTTTCTGCCCTTATGATGTAAACTGTCACTGGACCTGATGGTGGCTTCCCTCAGGGCCCAGCCCTGGAATGCAAGGGCACACCAAGGCTGTTCTGATGGATGCATTGCCTAGGGAAAGGTTAATGTATTCAGGCTCCTGTTTAATTGAAAATCCCCAAAGAACAAATAATCTTTGGTAGGAGGAAGGAAAAGAAACAGGAAGCAGCTGGGTGAGGTGACTTGTTCTTCCTATTCTCTCCTGCCCAATCCCTTTTTTAGATGTCTCACAGTCTGTGACTCAGATTATTTCTTGCTCAGGTGCACCTTGTGTTGGTTGTACTTCGTATGGACACAAAAATTGACTGTGACTGCCACCTCTTTCCAGATCCAGTGGACTTCAGCAATGTCAGAACTATCATGTCATCACTGTGAACATAGGGCTCTTTGAAATGTGATAGAAAGGGAAAACTTGTTAAGCACAGGTGGTGCAAAGTGCAAGAACTGGTGTAAGGATCCCGGTTTGAACCCTGGCTCCCCACCTGCAGGGGAGTCGCTTCACAGGTGGTGAAGCAGGTCTGCAGGTGTCTATCTTTCACTCCCCCTCTCTGTCTTCCCCTCATTTCTCCATTTCTCTCTGTCCTATCCAACAATGATGACAACAATAATAATAACAACAACAATAAAACAACAAGGGCAACAAAAAGGAATAAATAAATAAATAAATATTTTTAAAAAATTTAAAAAAAAAAGAAAGAAAGGGAAAACTTCCTGGAAGAGATAGGCTGCTTAAAACAGTTTGAATCAATCACATTTAAAGCTGGTACATTCTTTGGAAGTAATTTGACTTTCCAAGTTTCCTTATTTTGTTTGCCACTGCCCCTCAGATGGCCAAAGGATTTTGTGCAGTTGTTTGTGGTGGAGAGAAAGAAGCACACAGAGTTATATAAAGGGAACAGGAGTGGAAGAATGTCATGTTTACAATTGAATAAGAAAATACACCTTCATACTACTGTATCTTAATTACTGATTTAAAATGTTGCTTGTTTTAGGGGCCATAAAGAGAGGTCAAATAGTGGGGTGTGTGTCTTGCCATGTATGTGGCCCAGGTTTGTGCCCCCATAACACAGTTATGTACCATGGGCCTGGAAGAAGGTCTGATGTAGCTCTTTCTTTTCTGACTATTACCTATTTATCATTCACCTATCTATCTATCTATCTATCTATCTATCTATCTACCTATCATCTATTTGTCATCTATCATAATCTATTCATGTATTATCTATAATCTATTATCTATTTATCTGTCTACTATCTATCTATTATCTATCTTTTTAAAGCTTTTTATTTATTTTAATGAGAGAGATACAGAGGGAAAGATACAGACTGACAGAGCACTATTCAGCTCTGGGTTATGGTGGTGCTGGGGATTGAACCTGGGACTTTTGAGGAATCTCAGGCATCAGAATTTTTTGTATACCTATCACCTATCTATCATATACCTGTATATTTTTAACATTTTATTTATTTTAATGGGAGAGGTACAGAGGGAATGATACAGACTGATAGACTAAACTGCTGCTCAGATCTGGCTTATAGTGTTGCTGGGTATTGAATCTGGGGCTTCAGAGCCTCAGGCATGAGAATTTTTGCATATCTATGTATCTATGTATCTATCTATCTATCTTTCATCTATCATTTATCTATTTATCTATCTACCTATCTATCTATCATTTATCTATCTATCCTAGTCTTCTAGTATAGTCTATCGCCTGTCTGTCTTTATTATCTGTAGGAGAACATTCCAGGGAAGATATCTCAGCATTCCAGGCTAGTATCCACAACAAGCTTATTTGATCCATGGCCTAATTATTCTGCATGGCCTGCATAGATGTGTATCTTCTGAAACAAGCATAGGTGTCTATGGAGCCAAGCTTCAGGTCATAGC
Source organism: Erinaceus europaeus (assembly GCF_950295315.1). Classification (NCBI taxonomy): domain Eukaryota; kingdom Metazoa; phylum Chordata; class Mammalia; order Eulipotyphla; family Erinaceidae; genus Erinaceus; species Erinaceus europaeus. Next base: position 101,942,038 of record NC_080164.1, on the reverse strand, counting down.
CAGTTCGGTATATGATGTGAATAATGGGGTACTGACATGCTAACCATTACAACATAAATCTGTTGAGAACTCTCTTAAGTGTGCCAGTTAACAGAGAACTTAAGAGAAAGTTAGAAGAGACTTATTTTTACTGCCTTATGTAGTTTTATCTTTTTCATTTTGTTCCCCTTAAATACCATTTGTTCTCTTAAATATATTTTGATTTTTGTTAACTTAAACTGTTTTAAAATTTATTTGATGTACCTTGTATCAAACTAATAAAAGACAAGAGACTTCAGTGGTCAGTACTGCATCACACACACACAGTTCTTCCGGTTATAGGTTGGTGTTAGTTACTCTATATCTCTTAAAACAAAGCCCAAGTCTTAAGTTAAGTGTTGTTTCTGCATTAAAGCCATGAGTTGTTACACATTTATCTATCATCTGTCTATCTGGATGAAAAAACAGCCTGGAGCAGTGCCCCAGTTATAAATACACACACAGTTTTGCTTATATTAGAAAATGTAGTATTTTTTAATTATATACATATGACAGAGACAACCAGACATCAAGTGGGGAGGGAGGGTAATAAAGAGGGTGAGAGACACAGAAACATCTGCAGCCTTGCTTCACCACTTGTGAAGTTTTGTCTCTGCAGGTTGGGTCTGGGGGCACAAACCTGGGTCCTTGAGCATTGTAACATGTGTGCTCAACCAGATGCACCACCACCTGGCTCCCCAAATAGTCTATGTTTATTTGATCATCTGTTACAAAACTACATAAAGTTTCATTTAAAGTGCTTTAGGACAATAAAAGGGTAACTTCAGACTGCATAGACTAACACCACAGAATGGGAATGATAAACTATGCCCTTTATTTATTTTTATTTCTTTATTGGGGGATTAATGTTTTACATTCAATAGTAAATATAATAGTTTGTATAAGCATAACATTTCTCATTTTTGTACATAATAATACAAGCCCCAATAGGATCTGTACTACCCACCCCAGAGTCTTTTACTTTGATGCAACATGCCAATTCTAGCTCAGGTTCTACTTGAATTTTCTCATTTGATCTTGTTTTTCAACTTCTGCCTGAGAGTGAGATCATCTCATATTCATCCTTCTGTTTCTCACTTATTTCATTTAACATGAATTTTTTCCAGCTCCATCCAAGATCGGCTGAAAATGGTGAAGTCACCATTTTTAATAGTTGAGTAGTATTACATTGTATATATATACTACAACTTGTTCAGCCACTCATCTGTTGTTGGACACCTGGGTTGCTTCTAGGTTTTGCCTATTACAAATTGTGCTGCTAAGAACATATGTGGGCACAGACTTTTTTGGAATGGTGTGTTGGGTTCCTTAGGATATATCCCCAGGAGAGGCATTGCAGGATCATAGTGTAGGTCCATTTCTAGCATTCTGAGTGTTCTCTAGACACTTCTCCACAGAGGTTGGACCAATTGACATTCCCACCAGCAGTGTAGGAGAGTTCCTTTGACCCCAAAACTTCTCCAGCGTTTTCTGATGTTACCTTTTCTCATATATGACATTCTCACAGGAGTGAAGTAGTATCTCATTGTTGTTTTTATTTGCATTTCCCTGACAATCAAAAACTTAGAATGTTTTTTCATGTGTTTCTCAGCCTTTTGGATCTCTTCTGTGGGTGGTGAATAATCCCCATTTTTGGATGGGGTTATTTGTTGTCTTATTGTTGAGTTTGGCAGTCTCTTTAAATATTTTGGTTATTAAACTCTTGTCTGATATATGGCATGTAAAGGTCTTCTCCCATTCTGTGAGGGGTCTCTAATTTTGGGTAGTGGTTTCTTTCACTGTGCAGAATTTTTAAATTTTATATAATCCCATTGGTTTATAATTGCCTTGGTCTTCTTTGTAATTTGATTCATTTCATTGAAGATGTCTTTAAAATTTAAGTGAAGGGAGTCAGGCTGTAGCTCAGTGGGTTAAACACAGGTGGTGCAAAGCACAAGGACCAGCATAAGGAGCCAGTTTGAGCCCCCAGCTCCCCACCTGCAGTGGAGTCACTTCACAAGCAGGTCAGCAGGTGTCTATCTTTCTCTTCCCGTTTCTGTCTTCCTCTCTTTTCTCCATTTCTCTGTCCAATCCAACAACTATAACATCAATGAATACAACTATGAAACAATAAGGTCAACAAAATGGAATAAATAAATATAAAAAAATTAAATGGAATAGAGTTCTGCCAATATTTTCCACTATGTATCTGAAAGTTACTGGGCTAACATCCAAGTCTTTGATCCACTGGGAATTTACTTTTGTATTTGGTGAAATATAGTGGTTCAGTCTCATTCTGCTGCATGTTTCAACCCATTTTTTCCAACACTATTTGTTGAAGAGACTCTGCTGTCCCCATGTAATAGCTTGGGCACCTTTGTCAGAGATTAGATGTCCATAGGTGTGGGGGCTTACTATCGGGTTCTCAATTCTAATCCACTGGTCATTGTGTCTATTCATGTTCCAATACTAAGCAGGTTTGATTACAATGTCTGTATAACGCAATTTGAGATTTGGGAATGTGATGCCTCCAGTTCTGTTCTCTCTTCTCAAGATTGTTTTGGCAATTCTAGGTATTTTCTGGTTCCAGATAAACATGTGTAACATTTGTACTATTCTCCTAATAAAATGTGGTTGGGACCTTGATGGGCATAGCATTACATTTGTATATGCCTCTGGGAAGTAAATTCATTTTAATGATATTAATTCTTCCAACCCATGAACATGGAATATTTTTCAACTTCTTTTGTTGTTTCCTTGAGTAGTGACCCATAATTTTCAGTATACAAGTCCTTCACTTCTTTGGTTAGGTTTATACCTAGATATTTATTGTTTTTGTTGCTATAGTAAAATGAATTGATTTCTGGGTTTCAACTTCTTCTAACTTAGTGTTTGCAAAGAGGAATGCCAATGACTTTTATATGTTAATTTTATAGCCTGACACCTTACTGTATTGACTGATGATTTCCAAAAGCTTCCTGCTGCATTCCTTAGGTTTTTCTATGCATACTGTCATGTCATCTTCATATAGGGAGAGTCTGACTTCTCTTCCAATCTGTATCCATTTAATTCCTTGCTTCTACCTGATTTCTATGGCAAGAACTTCCAACACTATGTTGAAGAGTAATGGTGATAGTGGGAAGCCCTGTCTAGTACCTGATCTGAGGGGCAAATGATTCCAGTTTTTCACCACTGAGTATGATATTGGCTGTAGGTTTGCTATATATAGAGTCCACTATCTTCAGGAATTTTCCATCTACTCAAAATTTCTGTAGCATTTTGATCATAAAGGATTGTTGGATTTTGTCAAAGGCATTATCTGCATCTATTGATATGACCATGTGGTGGAACACACTGATTGATTTACATTTGTTAAACCAACCTTGCATCCCAGGGATAAACCCCACTTGGTCATGATGAAACAATCTTTTTAATTTACTGCTGTATCTGATTAGTTAGAATTTTGTTCAATATTTTAGCATCTATATTCATCAGAGATATTGGTGTGTAGTATTCTTTTTTGGTTGTGTCCCTGTCTGCTTTAGTTATCAGAGTGATCTTGGCTTCATAGAAGATGGAAGGGAGTATTCCAGTGTCTTCAATCTTCTGGAAGACTTTTAAAAGTAGAGGTGTTAGTTCTTCTTTGAAGGTTTTGTAGAATTCATTTGTAAAACCATCTGGTCTAGGACTTTTATTTCTGGGAAGATTTTTGATAACTGTTTTAATTTCATTAGCTGTGATGTGCCTGTTTTATTATCTAGTTCTTTTTATTTAATTTTGGTAGTTCCTAGGTATCTAGGAAATTGTCCATTTCTTTTCTAGCTTGGTGGCTTTGATTGTTCATAGAAGGCATGTATGATATATTAACTTTCTGCACTCTCTGCTATGATGTCTCCTCTTTCATTTACAATCTGATTTATTTGTGTCTTCTCCCTTCTTTGTTTTGTGAGTCTGGCTAAAGATTTCTCAATTTTGTTCAGTCTTTCTAAGAACCAACATTTGCTTTCGTTGATATTTTGTATGATTTTCTTATTTTCAATGTTATTTATTTCTGCCTTAATTTTAGTGATTTCTGTCCTCTGGTTGCTTTGTTCTTCTTCTCCTAGGTCTTTAAGATGTGAAATCAGGTTGTTTAGTTGTGCTTTTTCTTGTTTCCAAATATGTATTGTATGGCCATGAACTTCCCTCTCAGTACTGCCTTAGCTATGTCCTAAATATTTTGATGGCTTGTGTATTCATTTTCATTTATCTCTCAAAATATTTTTATTTCTTCCTTTCTTTCCTCTTTGTCCCAGTAGTTGTTAAGGAGTGTACTGTTGAGCTTCCACATTTTGGACTCTTACTAATCTGTTCCTGATTGTGAATTGTTAGTTTAATTCCACTGTGGTCTGAGAAGATGCTTGGTATGATTTCAATGCTCTTTAATTTGTTGATGCTGTCTTTGTGGCCTAACATATGTGGACTTGACTAAAATGTGTATTCCAGTTACTTGGGATGAATGGCTCTGAAAATGTCCAATAGTACTAGTTTATTTATTTCCTCCTTTAGCTCCCTCATCTTTTTATTAATTTTCTATCTGGATGATATGTCAAGTTGAGATAGTGGTGTGCTGAAGTCCCCTACTATTAGAGTATTTCTGTTACTATATTGCTGTAGCTCTTTCAGTAGATGTTTGATGTATTTAGATGGCTTCTCATTGGGTGCATAGATGTTAATAATTGTTAAATCTTCTTGGTTGAATGATCCTCTGAGCATTAAGTAATGGCCATTCCTATTTTATTTTAATTTTATTTATTTTAAAGTCTATCATGTCAGACATGAGAATAGTTGTCCCTGATCTTTTTTTTGTGGGCCACTGTCTAGTATGATTGTTTTTTATCCTTTAACTTTGAGTCTGTGTTTGTCTTGTTGAGTTAGGTGGGTTTCCTGTAGACAGCATAGTTTTGGGTAATGTTTTCTGATCTGTCTTCCTACTTTGTGCTTTTTAATAGGTGAATTCAGGCCATTGACATTTCTTGATATCAAAGATTGAATATACTTTAACACCATTCCTTTTATTTTTAGAGTGTCTGATATATGGCATATTTACGGTGGTCTGACTGTTTATAGAAGACCTTTTAGAACTTCTTTCAGGGCAAGCTTGGTGATAGCTGATTATTTCAACTGTTGCTTGTCTGAGAAGCTTTTTATGCTTCCATCTAGTCTTAATGACAGTCTAGCAGGATACAATATTCTTGGCTGAAAGACTTTCTCACTTGCCATTCTCTTCTGGTCTGTAATGTTTGTGTAGAGAAGTCTTCTGCTAATCTTATGGGTTTTTCCTCTGTAGTTGACTCTTTGTTTTTCTCTTGCAGCTTTCAGGATCCTTTCTTTATCCTTATTCTTTTCAATTCTAAAAATGATATGTTTTAGTGTCTTTAAGTCTGGGTTAATTCTGTTTGGGACCCTCTGGTCTGCTCGAACCTTTATGTCTTTGATGTTGTCTAGACTAGAGAAGTTCTCAGCTATTATTTCCTGAAGAATGCTTTCTTCCCCTCCATCTCTTTCTTCCTCTGGTGAGCCAATATGCATATATTATTTCTTTTGAAGTCATCCCATAGTTCCCTGTTTTTGTTTTCAGTATCTCTTACTCTCTTTTTGAGATCTGTTACTTCTTTTTTAGTTCTCATAATTTGTCTTCAAGATTCCTAATTCTGTTTTCTGCCTCATTTTTCTATTCTTTCTCCTCTCTACTGTTTTCTGGAGTTCATCTATTTTGTTACCGTGTTCTAATACTGTTTTAGCGTATTCAGCTAGTTGTGTTCTTAATCAGCTATTTCAGCTTTCATTTCGCTAATAACTTGTTTCTGCATTTCTAAAGACAATTCTGTCAAACTCTTTACTCACTCCTGTGACTATTTCCTTAATTAGTGTTTGGATGTTGACCTCACTATTCTGTGGTTCAACTTTTGGGGGGCTTTTAGTTGGACTCTTTTCCTGGTTCATTTCTCTAATATTTCTTCTTGTCGGTTTAACCATTCTATATAGTATATTATGAGGTCTCTTTCTCAGTACTTTTCAAATTACTGATCACTCTTGCCTGGATTGAAGTGTGTAGGTAAGATACTTAAAGATTTCAGAGTTGTGGAAATTAACAGTTTTTGCAATATTATTTCAATTCCTGAGTTAGAGCACAGAGGATTTTAAAAGCCTCATTTATTCTTTTCTTCCCTGTAGGCTATGGGAACGTGAGGACTTTAAACTGTAAGTAGGCTTCTTAGCTTAATCACTCAATCCTGAACAAGAGATATAGCATGGTGGGGGAGAGACAGCACAGTGGTTATGTAAAGAGACTCTCACATACCAAGGATCCAAAGCTCTAGGCTCAATTCAGCTTCTCTGCCAAGCCATGCATCACTGTTGGTCCCTGTGAGTTTCTAAGCAAGTCTCATTTATAGTCTGTAGGTCCTGTGGCAATTATTCACCATGTTCTCATCAGGAGAACAATGTAGAAAGGCTCCCACTATAGAACCCCACTGGTAGGCCACTGAGGTGTAGCTCTTCTCCTGAGTTTCCTGGTCGGTATCTCTTCCCAGATGTCAGCACAGGGCCTCCTCACTGTTGTTCTGCCTCTGAGGGCAGTTGTTGATATGCTTCTAATTCTGCTTCTAAGACCTTGTGTTTTGATCATCACATTAGGTTTGCTTGCATTGCTTAACGCTGTTGTCTATTTACATAATCACTGCCTCCTCACTGTTGTTCTGCCTCTGAGGGCAGTTGTTGATATGCTTCTAATTCTGCTTCTAAGCCCTTCTGTTTTGATCATCACATTAGGTTGGCTTGCATTGCTTAACGCTGTTGTCTATTTACATAATCTATCTGAGGCCCGCCCTTCCTCTCTCCATTTCTCTCTGTCCTATCCAACAACAACAACATCAATATCAACAATAATAATAACTACAACAACAATAAAAAACAACAAGGGCAGCAAAAAGGAAAACAAATAAATAAATAAGAAATGAATTAACAACTTAAATCCAGTGTTAAAATTCAATCAGGTTACTAATTTGAAACCTTAAAGGCTTAGATTAAAGGAATATATGCTCAGCACTGTGGTCTATGCACTAAAAGGTTCGAGAAATTCAATCAATGTTCCCCTCTCATATTGATTAAATAGTGATTTATAAGACTATAAGTTAGAGGGCACCCAGAAGATGGAAGACTGAGAAGCTGCTAGTGGCTGATCTCTGACCACATCTCCTGGAAATGGTAGGATTTTCTGCCTTTAGTAGGCCAACCAATAAGGGGTTCTAGCGGTGACACTAAGGAGGTGACTATAACTTAATTTGGGTTAAGAATTAGAGTAGGAAAAAAGGGGAAAAAACTTTTTTCTTCCTTTTAATTTCTAAGCATACTTCCTTCCCCACCCCCACCCCCATAACGAGTCCCTGGGGACCAGCTCCTAGCAGGATCCACTGATAGGAGCTCCTTTTATTTACCAAATTCCTGTACCACCAGGGAGTATCATTAATTCTAAGTCTATACCCTTCTGAAACCTCTGGCCTTTTTTCTTTCTAAGTATCCAACTCCCCCCAACTCACCCCGCATAGCTAATTAAATAATTAAAAATAAATACATAAAAAAACCTTTCCTTTCACTGCCCTTTTATGACTCTTCTTTTTCTTATCTCTTTCTTTCTCTCTCTCTCTCTCTCTCTCTCTTTTTTTTTTTTTCTCATTCTTGTCATCCTTTCTTCCTTAATCCTACAGCTTCCAAAGTCACAGCCCCCAATCTCACACCAACAAACAGTGTGATTTTTTTAATTCACTGATACACATTTGGGAATTTCCTTTCACTGCTCTTTAATTACATCTCTTTTTCTTATCTTTTCCCTTTTCTCTCCCGTGTCTCTTTTTATTTTATTTTTAATCTTGTCATACACTTCTTCCTTCTTCTTTGCCTTTCTAAATTTGTGAATTATTTTGGGGAAGAAATCTGACTCAGAGTGGACTCTCTATGTGTATATCTCTGCTCTAGTTCCCTTCCCCCTCTTGTTACCCCTAGAATATACAGTGGATAGTAGATTTGCATAACTGTCTATTCTTGCTATCCTTTCTTTTGTCTTTCTTCTTCACTGGGATTTGGTTACTATTTATTCACGGACTGGAGAAATTGTTTGGCTAACTGGTAACTATTAAACTGCTTCAATACTTGCTTCAGTTGCTACTGTAATTCCAGAGGTTGGTGAGTGCAATTGTCATAAAGGTATTTAGTACAGTGTTACTTGTACTCAAGACACAAAAACTGAGGAACAACAGATCATAAAAGAATAAACACATAAAAAAAAATGGGTATACCAAAAACAAAAAACCTGCTACTCCAAAGAATGATGACAAGAGCCCAGAAGAAACTACAAATCATCCAGAAGTAACCATAGATAAGAAAAGTATGCAAGTAATAATAAACTTATTAATCACAGATCTGAAAACAACATTAGAGGAAAGGAATGGCAGTATTAGTGAAACAACAGTTGAGACCCCCTAGGAAAAAACTGATTATCTTGAGACAATTAGAGAACTGAAAGCTGAAATAGCTGTAATGAAGAAAGAAGCTGAGGCAAGGGAAAGCAGACTAACAGAAGCAGAAAACAGAGTTAGTCAGACAGAGGATGAGTTAGAGAAAACGAAGAAAGAGGTGAAAGAGCTTAAAAAGAGATTGAGAGACACTGAAAACAACAACAGAGACATATGGGATGATCTCAAAAGAAGTAACATTCGCATAATTGGCCTGCTAGAGGAAGAAAGAGAGGAAGGGGAAGCAAAAATTCTAGAGGAAACAATAGAAGAAAACTTCCCAGACCTGTATAACAGAAAGGACATCAAGATTCAAGAGGCCCGAGAGTACCAAACAGAATCAACCCAGACCTGAAGACACCAAGACACATCATAGTCACAATGAGAAGAAATAAGGATAAAGAAAGGATCCTAAAGGCTGCAAGAGAGAAACAAAAAGTCACATACAAGGGAAAACCCATAAGATTATCTGCAGCCTTCTCCACTCAAACTCTAAAAGCCAGAAGGGAATGGCAAGATATCTATCGAGCCCTGAATGAAAAAGGGTTTCAACCAAGGATAATATATCCTGCTAGACTTTCATTCAAAGATGAAGGGGATAGATGGAGGTATCAAAACCTTCTTAGACAAACAAAGTTAAAGGAGGCAACCATCAACAAACCGGCCCTGAAAGAGGTTCTAAAAGACCTCTTATAAACAAGAACATCACTATAATACTTGCAATATATCAGAGAAAACAATTTTTTTTGAACATTGGCACTACAATACATTAAATCCATAATATCAATAAACATAAATGGCTTAAACTCACCCATCAAAAGGCACAGGGTAGGGGATGGATCAGAAAACATAACCCAACCGTATGCTGCTTGCAAGAATCCCATCTGCCACAACAAGATAAACACAGACTTATAGTGAAAGGATGGAAAACTATCATACAGGCTAACGGACCACAAAAAAGGGCAGGAACAGCTATTCTCATCTCAGACACGATAGATTTTAAATTAAATAAAGTAATAAAAGATAGGCAAGGACATTACATAATGATTAGAGGATAAATCAGCCAAGAAGACTTAACAATTATTAACATCTATGCACCCGATGAGGGACCATCTAAATACCTCAAGCACCTACTGAAAGAATTTCAAAAATACATCAATAGTAATACAATAATAGTGGGAGACTTCAATACCCCACTCTCACACTTAGACAGATCAACAAAGCAGAGAACCAATAAAGATACAAGAGAATTGAATGAAGAGATTGACAGACTAGACCTCTTGGACATTTTCAGACTCCTCCACCCCAAAATACTGGAATACACCTTCTTTTCAAATCCACATAACACATACTCAAGGATAGACCACATGTTAGGCCACAAAGACAGCATCAATTAATTCAAGAGCATTGAAATCATCCCAAGTATCTTCTCAGACCACAGTGGAGTAAAACTAACATTTAACAACAAACAGGAAATTATTAAAAGACACAGAATTTGGAAACTAAACAATATACTCCTTAAGAACCACTGGGTCAGAGACTCACTCAGGCAGGAAATTCAAATGTTCCTGGAAAATGAAAATGAAAATGACGACACAACCTATCAAAATATTTGGGACACAGCTAAGGCAGTACTGAGAGGGAAACTTATAGTCATACAATCACATATTAAACACCAAGAATAAGCTTAAATGAATGACCTTACTGCACACCTCAAGGACTTAGAGGAAGAGGAACAAAGGAACCCTAAAGCAACCAGAAGCACAGAAATCACTAAAGTTAGAGCAGAAATAAACAACATCGAAAATAAAAGAACCATACAAGATCAATGAAGCCAAATGTTGGTTCTTTGAAAGATTAAATAAAATTGACAAATCCCTAGCCAGACTCACCAAACAAAAAAGAGAGAAGACTCAAATTAATAGAATTGTAAACGATGGAGGAGATCTCACAACTGACACCACAGAAATCCAGAGAATCCTGCGAAACTTCTATAAAGAACTATACGCCACCAAGCTAGAGAATCTGGAAGAAATGGAACAATTCCTAGAAGCTTATGCCCTTCCAAAACTGAACCAAGAAGAACTACAAAATCTAAATGCACCAATCATAGACAAAGAAATTAAAACCATTATTAAGAATCTCCCCAACAACAAAAGTCCTGGACAGATGGCTTCACAAACGAATTCTACAAATCGTTCAGGAAACAGTACCCATACTTCTTAAGCTTTTCCATAAGATTGAAGAAACATGAATACTCCCTTCCACCTTTATGAAGCCAACATCACCCTGATACCAAAAGCTGATAGGGACAGAACAAAAAAGGAAAACTACAGACCAATATCTCTGATGAACATAGATGCCAAAATATTAAACAAGATCTTGGCCAACCAGATACAGCAATATATCAAAAAGATTGTTCATCATGACTAAGTGGGATTCATCCCAGGAATGCAAGGCTGGTTCAACATCTGTAAGTCAATCGATGTCATTCACCACATCAATAAAAGCAAAGCCAAAAACCACATGATTATCTCAATAGATACAGAGAAAGCCTTTAACAAAATCCAACACCCATTCATGCTCAAAACTCTACAAAAAATGGGAATAGATGGGAAATTCCTCAAGATAGTGGAGTCTATATATAGCAAACCTACAGCCAACATCATACTCAATGGTCAGAAGCTAAAAGCATTCCCCCTCAGATCGGGGACTAGACAGGGCTGTCCACTGTCACCATTACTCTTCAACATAGTATTGGAAGTTCTTGCCATAGCAATCAGGCAAGAGAAAGCAATCAAAGGAATACAGATTAGAAGGGAAGAAGTCAAGCTCTCGCTATTTGCAGATGATATGATAGTATACATAGAAAGACCTAAAGAGTCCAGCAGAAAATTACTGGAAGTTATTAGGCAGTAAAGCAAGGTGTCAGGCTAAAAAATCAATGTACAAAAATCAGTGGCATTTCTTTATGCAAACACTAAATCTGAAGAAAAAGACATCCAGAAATCACTCCCATTTACTGTTTCAGCAAAATCAATCAAATACCTAGGAATAAAGTTGACCAAATAAGTTGTTGGTATGCATGAGACCCCTTCTGTTTCATTTGGTTTAAATCCCCCCTGCTTAACACTATTCTATTTACATAACCACTTCATTCTATTTACATAACCACTGTTAACAAGTTCCACCCTCCCTCCAGGGCATTTGTGGTTCAGTGATAGGATTCTCGCCTAATCTGCCCCCTCTTTGTCACACTCTGATTTTCACCAGTCACTTTTCTCTCCACCCTTTCTATGTCACATCCTGTTTCCACCTTACTTGGCAAGTATATATAAAGACAGCATTGTGAGTTTTACGGTACTGTACTTTGAGTTTAACTTAGCTCGTCTTAGATTGTGCTGCATCCTGCATGAATAAAGATATACTGCCTACAGCTCAACCATGAGTCCCTGGTCATCTGTTACCCGCCCGTGAAGCCAGCCCATTGAAAACAACATAACCTGTAGAAAACAACAATAAGTAAAGACTTGTATGATGAAAACTATGAGTCGCTACTCAAGGAAATAGAAACTGATACCAAGAAATGGAAAGATATCACATGCTCATGGATTGGAAGAATAAATATCATCAAAATGAATATTCTCCCCAGAGCCATATACAAATTTAATGCAATACCCATCAAAGTTCCACCAGGCTTATTTAAGAGAATAGAATAAACACTACAATCATTTATCTGGAACCTGAAAATACCTAGAATTGCCAAAACCATCTTGAGGAAAAGAAACAGAAATTGAGGCATCACACTCCCAGACCTTAAACTATATTACAAAGCCATCATCATCAAAACAGCCTGGTACTGGAACAAAAATAGGCAAACAGACCAGTGGAACAGAATTGAAAGCCCAGAAATAAATCTCCACACCTATGGACATCTAATCTTTGATAAGGGGGCCCAAAAGATTAAATGGAAGAAGGAGGCTCTCTTCAATAAAAGGTGCTAGGAAAACTGGGTTGTAACATGCAGAAGAATGAAATTGAACCACTTTATCTCACCAGAAACAAAAATCAACCCCAAATGGATCAAAGACCTAGATGTCAGACCAGATACAATCAAATACTTAGAGGAAAACATTGGTAAAACACTTTCCCACCTACACCTCAAGGACATCTTTGATGAATCAAATCCAATTGCAAGGAAGACTAAAGCAGAAACAAATCAATGTGACTACATCAAATTGAAAAGCTTCTGCACATCCAAAGAAACTATTAAACAAACAGAGAGACCCCTAACAGAATGGGAGATTATCTTCACATGTCATACATCAGACAAGAAACTAATCACCAAAATATATAAAGAGCTCAGGAAACTTAGCTACAAAAAAGCAAATGACCCCATCCAAAAATGGGCAGAGGATATGAACAAAACATTCACTACAGAGGTGATCCAAAAGGCTAACAAACATATGAGAAACTGCTCTAGGTCACTGATTGTCAGAGAAATGTAAATTAAGACAACACTAAGATACCACCTCACTCCTGTAAGAATGGCATACATCAAAAAGGACAGTAGCAACACAGCTGGAGAGGATGTGGGGACAGAGGAACCCTTTTACATTGCTGGTGGGAATGTAAATTGGTACAGCCTCTGTGGAGAGCAGTCTGGAAAACTCTCAGAAGGCTAGACATGGACCTTCCATATGATCCAGTAATTCCTCTCCTGGGCTTATACCCCAAGGACTCCATAACACCCAACCAAAAAGAGGTGTGTAGTCCTATGTTCATAGCAGCACAATTCATATTAGCAAAAACCTGGAAGCAACCAGGGTGCCCAACAACAGATGAGTGGCTGAGAAAGCTGTGGTATATATACACAATGGAATACTATGCAGCTATCAAGAACAATGAACCCACTTTCTCTGACCCATCTTGGACAGAGCTAGAAGGAATTATGTTAAGTGAGCTAAATCAGAAAGATAAAGATGAGTATGGGATGATCCCACTCATCAACAGAAGTTGAGTAACAAGATCTGAAAGGGAAACTAAAAGCAGGACCTGACCAAATTGTAAGTAGGGCACCAAAGTAAAATCCCAGTGGTGAGGGGTAGACATGCAGCTTCCTGGACCAGTGGGGGGTGGGAGTAGGTGGGAGGGATGGGTCACAGTCTTTTTGTGGTGGGAATGCTGTTTATGTACACTCCTAGAAAAATGTAGACATATAAATCACTAGTTAATTGATATGAGAGGGGGAAAATCAATTGTATGTCTCAAAATTTTTCAAAACACAAACTGAATCTTTTTAATATATAGGCTGTGTATTTGATATGCACACTCTCTCAAAAGCCTAGACCAAGTAGATTAGAAGCATCCAATAGCACAGCTATATACAAGATACTCGGTACTGTACAGCAAACCCTAATAAAAGGACTTTTCAAAGTTAACCCAATTACCAAATAATGTGATGATAATATTAACTCTCGATTGTCTTTTTGAACCCTAAGACAGCAGGAACCTCACATCTCCACTAAAGAGCCCCTACTTCCCCCAGTCCTGGAACCCTTGGATAGGGCCCACTTTCCTGTATGCCTCTCCCAATCTATATCAAATAATATTGCATCCACCGATCACAACTTAACCAATGCAACGATTGCCACCTCAACATGCTACACCTCAGACTGTGTCCAGAGACTTCACGTGTGGAATGACAACCCTTCAGCTTCATTACTCGGGTGAGACCTTTCCTTTTATAGTATACTCTAATTTCATCTCAGGTGGTTCACTTTCTAACAAAGTCCCAAAACCTAGATATACACCAGTTTCTGTGAGAGAGATCTTATGTTCACACATATCCATAAACTACTGCAAAATATATACCTGAAGGCAAAAGTACTCTAGAGTTTGCAGTGAGTACCTCCCTAACACTTCCTCTCCACTATTCCAAGCTTTGGGTCCATGATTGCTCAACAATTTGTTTGGCTTCGTATGTTAACTCTCTTTTCAGACACCAGGTTCCAGATGCCATCAGGATGCTAGCCAGGCTTCCCTGGATTGAACACCCCACCAATGTGTCCTGGAGCTCAGCTTCCCCAGAGACCCACCCTACTAGGGAAAGAGAGAGGCAGTCTGGTAGTATGGACTGACCAGTCAACGCCCATGTTCAGCGGGGAAGCAATTACAGAAGCCAGACTTTCTACCTTCTGCAACCCACAATGACCCTGGGTCCATGCTCCCAGAGGGATAGAGAATGGGAAAACTATCAGGGGAGGGGGTTGGTTATGGAGACTGGGTGGTGGGAATTGTGTGGAGTTGTACCCCTCCTACCCTATGGTTTTGTTAATTAATCCTTTCTTAAACAAAAAATAAAAATAAAAAAAGACTATAAGTTAACAGGAGGATATTAATACTATCCATACTAAAAGTCTGTGTGTCTATGTCCACCTCCTATAGTGCAGCTGAAAATCACCTCCACTCAGATTTTTTTTCTTTGTTGCAATACTCCAAACTCAGTCAAATTCTGCTTTGCATTTCCTAATTCTTTCTCAACTTCTGTTTATGAGTGGGATCATTCCATACTCATCTTTCTCTATCTTAGTTATATCATTTAACATAATTCCTTCTACCTCTATTGAGGATGGGTTAGAGAAGGTGGGCTCATTATTCTTAATAGCTTAGTAGTATTCCATGGTGTATATATACCACCAGCCATTCATCTATTGTTGGACACCTACATTGCTTTCAGGTTTTGGCTATTAGGAATTATGCTGCTTTAAACATAGGTGTACACATATCTGAAAACTGTTCCAAGTAATTGATTGTCATAGAAATGCAAATAAAGAAAAGGAGATGCCACCTCACCTCTATGTGGATGTCATATATCAGAAATGACAGCAACATGATTGATTCCTTAGAATATAGCCCTAGAAGAGGAATTATTGTGTCAAAAAGGAGGTCCATCTCTAGCCTTGTTTCTTATTTTATAAAATGGAGATTATGATAATATGTCTACCACATATTATTATTGTTGGGCTTAGTGAGGTAAAACAATTAAGACAGGGCCTGGCTGACTTGGAGTTTGTTTGAGACAATACTTTGATAACAGTGATTTTACTGAAGTGAGAATTTATTTTAAAATTACTACTTGCAAGATTTTCCTGTTGCAAATTCAATTACATTTATTAGACTGACTGACTGACATAGTAACATAAAGTAATGGTTTTAGCAGTGTAAGGCAAGATTGAAATGATACCAAAAATGAACATTTCTCAGTGAAGTCTCTAGTTAAAACTCAATTACTAAAATATCTTAATCTTAACTCCAATTAACCAATCAACTAATGTAGTTAATGGTGTGGGTCTTCTGCAAGATTGAGCATGGACACCTGACGACCCCCCCACCCCAGGCTGCCTGTCTGTTGCTCTCCTACTGGCATGTCAGCCATTGTGGTTGAGAAAGATGGCCTAAGTACGTGGGAGAATTCCAAATGCCCTATCAGTCTCACCGTAACACCCCCCCCAGGCTTCATCTTTAAGTTTCTATTTCCCCATTCCAGCATCACCCTCTATACTTTCCCCTTGCCTCACTCTCTCTTTCCTTATAAGGAAAGGAAATGTTGTTCTCATTGGTTGGCTTGGCTATTTCCCCTGCACAGCTACCCCTTTATAACTTGTAACTGAAACAGTAAATTTTCTCCATCCACTGCCATGGTGACCTGGGTCCTGTGTGGTATGTTGCCACATTGCACTGGAAGACTGCTCAGAGAGCGCACCCCTGTCATTGCTGGCCTAAGATTCCCCACTCTCCATCTGTCTTTGGTGGTTGATGATGGACCAGGCTGTGACGTGGGAGTCGGGCTGGCCTGTTCCCCAGAGGAACCTGACATCTGGCTTCGCAATGTGGGGCATCCTTTCCCCCTGAGGAACACTCCACTAAGGCACAAGAGGCCCTTCGGCTCCTAGGTGAACTCCCTGAGATCTGGACTTGGGATAACGGACCCCTGAGCCCCTGGCAGCTTCCTGTCTGTCTTGACACCTCAGATCTTATTTCTACTGTCCTTTTTATTTCTGAGGTAAGGGTTCTGACCTGAGGGAAGGGAAACGAGACACAATCATTGACACCTGGCCAGGGCACTCCCTGGTATGACTAGAAGGTCATGTCCCCTCTGCCCTGTCCTCTACTGCCTGTACAGGTGTTGGATACCTCCTCCCCTCTCTCTTTTTATACCAAGCCCCATCGCAAGGGATCAGACAAGTTGTGAAACAACTGATGTGCTGGTACTCTTGTGGGTGGCCTCGCAGCAGAGATAAGCCATACTGGCCTCTTGTGTTAGCTCTATGGCTAACAATAGAAAAAGACCAGGAGACCATTTAGTCGCTAATGGTCTGTTTATTTTACAGAAGGCAGAGTTTAAATAGCAGAAGGGAACAAAGGACATTTTTCACATGTGGCAGTAAGGATGGGCTTTGGAAGGTCTGAACCCCTATGGTGAAGGCTCCAAGTAATGAGAAGAATTGATAGTAGTAGGGCAGAGTTCTGGAATGATTAGTGGCAATTGGGAAAGACAGTCAATTAGCTGAAGGTGTTTAGAAGGACATGTTAATTATCCCAGCAAGGGAGAAGCAGACAGAGAGGAGCCTTGAAGGAAGAGAGATAAGTCAGAGGAGTTAGATCAAAGTGGAGACGGGGTTTAAGGAAATAGGAAGGAAGAGCCTTTTGGTCAAGGCAGTGATATATGGAGTATGTGTGATCACAGCAGGTGAACTATAGTGAACTTTAAGCAGGCAAACCATTTGGTTTATAACAAGGAAATGAGTTCAGTGTTAGAAGGTGTAGGTTCTTGTGATGCTTGGGAGACTGACAAGAGGAAACTGAGTCAGGAAACCTTTTCCCTCCATGCTCCTGAAAGGGAGAGACTAACAGGTGGGGTATCTTTTCAGACCTCCATCTTTATGATGGAAGTTCCCCTGTGCTCTTACGATGCTTTCACAATTATCCCCACACTAACAGTTTCTGGCCAGGGCACCCCTTGGTGTTAGCCAAAGGTCTCCTCGCCTCTGCCTGATCCCCAACAGCTAGTAAGAGTGCCAGCGTGAGGCGATCCCTTTCATGAAAACCTAGGGTCTCTGCCGACCAAGTAAAAGGCAATAGGCTGGTTTCCAGTTTCTTAAATTCGGAGGTTAGGCTTGTGTTTAGGTGTTGTGCGAATCCCCCAGTATTTGACCAGGAACATTTGCCTGCCCCAAAGTGCCTCTCTTTCCTTCTGTGATGGGCAATCTTCCCACCAGGCAATAGGATCCCCCCAACTTAGGTGCCTCCAAACCCTCCTGGAGACTCTCAGTATTAAGCTCTCTAGAAAACAAGCCCTTTCTTTCTGGGGTGTCGTCATCCTAGTCACACCCTGGCTATCCGCAGATAGCCTGGGTCTGAGTAGCTTACTTGATTCGCAAGGAGGAAACAGGGAATTCTTGAACTCCATTTGCATTTTATGGCCATTATTGTGGCTCTCCTCCAGTGCACCAATCCTTCTGAATAAAAGCCCCCTTCCCAGACACCAAGCCCTCCCATATTAGTGGAAAGGTTAACTCAGACCCCAAGGAGGAGGATAATAATCCACCATCCATAGAGTTGGTGATCCATGAACTTAAAGATCAGATAGCTTGTCTTGCTGAGGCCTACAAGGCACCTCAGACCCCTATGGACTCCCCTCCATCATAATCAAAATATCCTCCTCTGCCACCTTATGCTGAGCCTCCCTCACCCCCTTGTGATTCCCTATCTCTGCTGGCCGCTCTGCCTTTTGACAGAGAGCCTGTGCCGCCATACCAGGGAGATAGCAAAGTGATTATGCAAGTTTCATACCTGAGGTTCCCAAGTCCCAGGATTAGTTCCTGATACCAACAGAAGCCAGAGCTGAGCAGTGTCTGAAAAGTTAATTAATTAATTAAACCAATAAAAGTATAATGCATATATATTGGTACATAATAAATTACAGTGCACAGGGATGTGGGTTCAAGCCCCTGGTCCTTATGGAGGGAAGCTTCAGAAGTAGTGAAGCAAGGCTATAGATGTCTCTCTGTGTCTCTTCCTCTCTATCTCCCTCTTATCTCTCAATTTCTCTCTGTCTCTATCCAATAACAAATAAATAAAAATATTAAAGATAATAATAATAAAACAAAAAAGTAATATGTTCATCCAATACTCAGGAAAGGATTATACACTTGTATGAACAGTGTGGTTGTGATCACTGGGCATTTTACAAGCCACACATCACAATTTTTCATAAAAGATGTCTGGGCATTCTGTTGACTCCAGCAGAAAACTATAGTTTAGGGGCTTCATAGTGGTACACTTGGTTGAATGCACATGCTACAGTGTGTAAGGACCCAGGTCCAAGTCCCCACCTGCAAGAAGAGGAAGCTTCAGGTTGGTGAATCATTGCTGCTTGTTCTTTCTTTCTCCTCTCCTTTTTTTTTTTAATTTTAAGTATTTTTAAAATTTTATTATCTTTGCTTATTGGATAGCAACAGCCAGAAATTGAAAGGGTAAGGGAAGACAGGGAGAGAGACAGGTAGACAGACAGACATCTGGAGCACTGATTCACCCCTTCCAAAGTAAACCCAGTCCTTGCATACTGTAACATGCACTCAACCAGATGCACCACTGCCTAGCCTCTCTCTCTTCCTCTCTACATTATAAACCATCTTGTGGGTTTGCCCACAGGACCTTGCCCTCAATGTGTACCAAGATCGGTACTGCCCAACTCTCCAAGGGCAGGTTGGGTCAACATACCCAACCACTTGAGGATGGCAAGTCCTGAAATGAATGCCTAGAATGTTCCTGTTATGACCATGGGATGTAAACTCAGACCAACAGGGATGCAGAGGTTACAAAGACTCCTGTGATGAATATGAGTGGAAATGGGATTTGTAGTTAACTCCTATGGTGGATATGAATAGTTCTGTGGGGTTTACAGTTAACAGTAGGTATCTGTGTATTTTCCCCATATTTAGAAATTACTCTCTGCCTTAATTCATCTTTCTAGTTCTATTTCCAACTCTGACACCACCTTCCAGACAATACCTTTAGCCCACCTGCATGTTAGCTGTTAGGATGAGGCAAAAATTAGTAAAGGTCTCCTGGAATATACCTCAAATAGACTTCCTAGCTTTTTCTAAATGGAGACCATAAACCTCAGCTGCTATATTTTTATCTTTAGGCTCCTTGTCACTTGCGGCAGAAGCAGGACACAGAAAAAGGAGGTTTGGAGCAGAAAGGGAACACAACCCTTTATTTGCACTGGCACCTCAGAGTTGAGTGAGAGAGCAACAGTTTGGGTCACGTGGAGGTAGCAAAAATGGCCGCCTCGAGTAGCAACCTTCCCTGCGTTTAACCACCAAAGTGAAGGGCTGGCAAAAGAGTGTGAGGTGCAGAAGAAGAAGGGCTTTTATGGGAATAGTTCTCATGAGAGAATGGGGAGGAGTAACCATAGCACTCCATGGTAGGATAATAACTCTTGCAGGAATAGGAAGGGGGAGGAGTAACCAAAGCACTCCAACTATCATGGGGAATTAACAACGCACAACACGGCAGAACAGGCTCTCCAGGAATGTCCCAACTCTCATGGGAACTAGCAATAGCCTAAGGGGGCAACATGGCAGATGTGACTGCATCTGCACAATTTCCCAGCAGCTCCTGATTATTAAACATTTTGTTGTGCTTTCTTTCTTAGTGCTTTTCAGCCACCAAGTTGCAGATGCTACCATGATGCCAATGTGAATTCCTTAGGCAGATGATCCCACTAATGTGTCCTGGAACTTCACCTCTCCAGAGCCCTTCCCCACTGGGAAAAGATAGAAATAGGCTGGGAGTATGGATGGACATGCCAACACCCATGTTCAGAGAAGAAGCAATTACAGAAGCCAGCCCTTCCACATTCTGCACCCCATAATAATCCTGGATTCATACATCCAGAGGGATAAAGAATAGGGAAACTTACAATGGAGGAAATGGGATACAGAACTCTGGTAATGGGAATTTTATGGAATCGTATCCATTTTAACCTATGATCTTGGCAATAATTATTAAATCAATTAAAAAATGACTTACCTTAATGTTGGCCATTTTAATCTTTGTAAACTGCATTTTATCATCTATTGAATGTATTTTTATGTAAATTTTTTGAAATATTTTAAAAATATATCTGAGATGTCAAAAGCAGCAAGAAGACTGATAAATGAACTGACTGATGTATTGAGTGGCTGAATCACATGAATCTATGGGTTTTCCTTAGTACTTTCTGAATCATGCTTGTTTTACATGAAGGATTCCATTTTGGGGTGTGGATCAGGAAAGGATTGCCTACAAGACTTATGGACTCTACAGGTAGCCCTTTATCTCATGTCAATGTTCTGATTGTAAGAATTTATCACCAATAATCATGACTCTTCTTATATGATCTCAAGATTCAAATTAAGCATCCCAAATATTGTTTGATAAACAGAAGAGTATTCTGAAAGTGTTGCCTTTCACATACATGATTTTCACATACATGAGTTTTCATATGTAAGATATTAATTTACATCAACCTGCTATCAGCTCTTAGCTGTGATTTTTACATAAGAATGTCTGCTAACCCAATATATTATAGTCATTCATTTAATTTAATTAATATTCAGTTGCAGTTCACTCATTCATAAGATACTTAACACAAGTATACCATGTACAGTCATGAAAGAAAATCATAAAATGTATATATAAAATATTTAAAAAATAATGACTACAAAATATCTCACATATTTTTCTTTTATGTCACTAGACATTGATTAATTTATCAAATTAATGACATATTTTGGCATTATATCTTTCCATAATAATATTGAGTTTGTATAAAATTATAATTAACTCATCCATTTAAATAAATAAATCATGTGAATAAATTCTCTTGTTAATCATTTCCCCCCAATAAAGTGATTTTTTATTAGAAATACATTAACAATTTAAGCCCAGTGTTAAAATTCAGTTTGCTAATTTAAAAACAAGTGCTTAGATTAAAGGAATATGTACTTAGAACCAAAGTCTAATAAAGTGATTTTGTTGTTGTTACAATTTTCTGGTTGTCAGGGAAACTGACAACCAAGCTTATTGTTTGCTTTCTGAGAGTCAAAACCAAACAGAGTTCTAGATAGGTTGCAGTTATTATTTCTACTTTTGCTATTTGTTGTTTGAGCTTACAGCTTTCTGTTAAGTTTTGTTGAAAAACTCTCTTATTGATCAAGAATAGAATATAAGGGTAACTAGATCTAGTAAGTTCTCTGATTCAGTCATTTGTGTCAAAATGTAAGAAAGTTCTTCCTGTGTCTGTCATTACAAATTAATTCTTGAAATACTTGAAAGAAAGGGAGCAATCCCTGTCAAAAAACAGAGGCAGGAGGCTTGTTACTTTTGATATTGAGGAATGGTAAGGCAATTTGAGAGACTAGGCCTTGGGAGGAGGATTGGGTGTTTAATGTTATTTTATTGAACAGACAACTATTGAATAGAGAATTTTAGGCTTTGTGGAAGATCCCTCCCCATTTTGGTGTTCCACTGTCAGACTAATATTTCACTTGCTGCTGTGATAGAGAAACAAAAGATCGATTCAATCTGTTGATTATAGTAGTTTATGAATATTTCTTTCTGAATATATCTTGGTAACTGAGTTGCCTCATTCTATTAATACTATGGAAAATCAGAATAAACATCCTTTTGTATTTTATTTTTTAAACTTCAGAGATATATTCTTATATATATCACCAATTAACTTTCAATCACTACACATATGAAGCTGATGTATATATGATCTGTAAATTAGTCATTAGTCCAATGACTGATGGTGATAAGTGTCATTAGTTTAATGATCACAGTTATCCATTGTAATAAATTAAGGTTATAACTTAATGAGGCTAGAATTAATACATCAAATTAGGAAATGATGCCATGACTGGGCACACAACATCACCCATCATTTTTGAAGAGTTAGTACACTAAAGACATCTCAATAAAACAGCAGTGTGAGTCTCTCAAAAGCCTAGACCAAGTAGATCAGAAGCACAGCTATATACATGATACTGGGTACCGTACAGTAAACCCTAACAAAAGGATTTTTCAAAGTTAACCCAACTACCAAATAATGTGATCATAACATTAACTTTCGATTGTCTTTTTGAATCCTAAGACACCAGGAACCTCACATCTCCACTATAGAGCCTCTACTTCCCCCAGTCCTAGAACCATTGGATAGGGCCCACTTTCCCGTATGCCTCTCCCAATCCATATCAAATAATATTGCATCTGCTGATCACAACCTAACCAACACAACGATTGCCACCTCAACATGCCTCACTTCAGACTTTGTCCAGAGACTTCACGTGTGGAATGACAACCCTTCAGCTTCATTACTCGGGTGAGACCTTTCCTTTTATAGTACACTCTAATTTCATTTCAGGTGATTCACTTTCTAACAAAGTCCCATAACCTAGATATACACCAGTTTCTGTGAGAGAGAGCATATGTTCACATGTATCCATAAACTACTGCAAAATATATACCTGAAAGCAGAAGTACACTAGAGTTTGCAGTGAGTACCCCCCTAACACTTCCTCTCCTCTATTCCAAGCTTTGGGTCCATGATTGCTCAACAATTTGTCTGGCTTCGTATGTTAACTCTCTTTTCAGCCACCAGGTTCCAGATGCCATCACGCTGCCGGCCAGGCTTCCCTGGACTGAAGACCCCACCAATGTGTCCTGGAGCTCTGCTTCCCCAGAGACCCACCCTACTAGGGAAAGAGAGAGGCAGACTGGGAGTATGGACCAACCAGTCAACACCCATGTTCAGTGGGGAAGCAATTACAGAAGCCAGACCTTCTACTTTCTGCAACCCACAATGACCCTGGGTCCATGCTTCCAGAGGGATAGAGAATAGGAAAGCTATCAGGGGAGGGGGTGGGATATGGAGATTGGGTGGTAGGAATTATGTGAAGTTGTACCCCTCCTACCCTATGGTTTTGTTAATTAATCCTTTCTTAAATAAAAAAATTAAAAAAAAGAAGTTTAACTTTCAGTGTGATCTTAAATAATAGCACAAGATAGGACTCTCCCAGGATCTTATGATCAAATGAAAGTTTCTCTAACATCCATCATATCTTTTCATTAACTCAGTGTCATAACTGTGACACTTTGTGGAGCTACTGAGAAAGAATTCGAATCTTCAAGTTAAACTCAACTGCTATTCATTTAGTCCCAAGAGCCAAGAGTCTTTCTGAGAAATAGTTTCTTTTTTGGACATATTGGAACTATATTCCTCTAACACTTGGAACATTTTTTTAAATTGAATGTGTTTTTAAATTAGAAAAGCCCCCTTAAAAGCAATATCACACACACACACACACACACACACACACACACACACACACACACACACCAGAAGGCAGTTATTCTTATTTCCTTCTGCAGAATTCTTAAGACTAGTGTCAGTTATGTATTAACTTGATTATTGTTAATTGGATGCTTATTGAGTATTTACAAATAAAAATTTCTGAATAAAACAAATTTATATATGCATATTGTGTTTACAATACTATAATAACAGTAAAAGTTATGATAATTATTATTCAGCAGGTTTTTTTTCTCACATATTTTTGTGTCTCTGCTTATCTTGTGAATTTTTTACTTTCTTGTTTAATTAGTAAATTTTACTTTGTAGTATTATGAAAAATGAAGTACAGAGAATTTCTATGTGACCTTTTTCCCCCACATATGCATGTGAGTATCCCATATTGCACTGGTACATTTTATTAAAACTGATGAATCTGCACTGTCCTAGTCATTATCACCCCAAGTCCATACCTTGGTGTTCAATCTTAGCTAACATGTAATTATCATTATAGTATCATATAGAAAATTAAATATTGGGAGTTGGGCTGTAGCGCAGCAGGTTAAGCGCAGGTGGCGCAAAGCACAAGGAACGGCATAAGGATCCTGGTTCGAACCCCGGCTCCCCACCTGCAGGGGAGTCGCTTCACAGGTGGTGAAGCAGGTCTGCAGGTGTCTATCTTTTTCTCCCCCTCTCTGTCTTCCCCTCCTCTCTCCATTTCTCTCTGTCCTATCCAACAATGACAACAACAATAATAACTACAACAATAAAACAACAAGGGCAACAAAAGGGAATAAATAAATAAAATAAATATTTTTAAAAAAGAAAATTAAATATTTTACTTTTATATTTATTATAAATAGCAATACCATATATATCATATATGATATGTATACCCTTATTGAGTTTAGCACTACTACTGCTCATTAGCTTAAATTGTTTCAGTATTCAGAATCAATCAAAGGGTGATTTTCCCCAACATATGCTGATGAAATGTTGAAATGAGAAAGATTTCTTTGTTTATCAGAGATGATTACACATATTTTAACAGTTCTTGTCAACATTAAATTAACTTTACCAACTTTTCACTAGGATTTAATGTTATTTTATTCTACTTATCCATCCAGTAATCTATTATAAACAATTCATTCATCCACTCATTAATTCATTTATCATTTAAAGAAAATTTACTGAATTCTTTCTATGTTCCAAATACTATAGATGAGGGGCAAAGTTAAATGAGACCAGTCTCTGTGTTAAAATGCTTTAGTTTCTCTGGGTTCATCATGGTCTTGTGGTGGGGCACCCATATGTACTGACAACTATAGTTCATGTTGACATTGCTGACTTAATGATTAGTCAGTAATCATAGACACACAGATCACAGAAAGTTCATCCCCCACAGGACCTTGGAAGGCTTAAAAGAAGTTGTAGCATTTATTTTAAATACTGATAAATCAGGAAAGTTTTCTAGATAAAAGGAGTTACTTCATGCTCTATATAATGCTTAGAAAATAAAAGGTTGGGCAAAGCTAGTTACATGGTACATTTAAATGAAAGACAGTCTGCTACTATAACTTAGAAAAAGAATACCAGATAAGGAAGGACATTTAAACACTGTTAAAATATTTTGAAAATGTGGCCTAGGACACTGCACAGTGAGTAAGACTTTCAGGAGTGAGGTACCGAGTTCAAACCTCAGCACTGATTGTGACAGAGTGATATGGCGCTCTCTTCCCCTTTTCTTTTTCTTTATCATTAATAAATCAATCTTTAAAAAATATTTAGAAGGTGATATTGTAGGCCCATAATCTTCAAAGTATAGCAGAGTATTTGACCTGTAAAAGTCTTTTGTTCCACATATGAATTCACTGTTTATCTTATGTCAAAGCAAAATAGTTGATGCATTTTGAATAGGTACATATTTTTAATAAAAGATGTGTTGATTTTGTCCTACTTTCCTATGATATTATACCATTTTAAATACCTAATAGCTGCATATTTAAAAGAGAAGCTAAAATATATCCCTGAAGGTAAAGAGAATATTTTAAAATAAAAAAATAAAGGTAAGTGTTTCAACATGAAGAGAATTTAAAAAAAACTTGAAAAATATTTCCATTTACTAGATATTTTTTCTCTGTAAACTATATGTACACCAATTTTTTTTCCAAAATTGTTCTCTCAAATAACTTGGAAATAAAATTTTCAACCTACATAGAAAAAGACGTCCTAAGCATTCAAAATATTTTCAAGAGCAGTTGAGCATAAAAAAGGAAAGTTTATTATTGAATTTCAACAAAAAAATTTGCATAACTGGTGAATAATATTACAAAATAATTCAACCTTATGCTTCCCCCTTTCCCTCTCCAATTAATAAATAAATATTTTTGAAACAAATTCAGGAAACAAGCCAATGAACCAATTTTTTCACTGGATACTTTGTTATCAATATAGGTAGATTTTCAGATATATGGCAATTAAGACCAAAAATCACAATTATTGAACATTGGGCCCTCCATTCAGTTTGAAGTAGCTTAAGGATACTTGAGTTTCTCTTCAGATTGTGTAGATATTTTATTAAAAATGTTTTATAACAGATAAAAAAAGATTTTTTAGAACACACAGGATTGAAATAATGTGTATATGACTTAAAAATAAATACATGTATATATTTGGATGTGCATGGAAACATTAGTTTCATAAACAGATGGAAGTGAATTAAAAAATTGACCCTTGATCACTGAGCTAATAATTTTAATTACAAAAAAAGATGATTTTGTTCTTGTAGTGAACATTACACACACACACACACACACACACACACACATATTAGTTATTTTAAAATTATTTTTATTTATGGGATAGAGACAGCTGGAAGTCAAGAGGGTAGGAGAAGATGAAGAGGTTGACAGACATCTGCAGACCTGCTTCATCACATGTAAAGCTTTCTAGCTGAAGTTGGGGACAAGGGGCTTGAACATGGGTCCTAGAACATTGTAACGTGGACACTCAGTCAGGTGCATCACTACCTGATCTGATTAACTTTATATTTCTTTTTTTAAATTTAAATTTGTTTATAAAAAAGGAACCATTGACAAAACCATAGGATAAGAGGGGTACTACTCCACACAATTCCCACCACCAGACCTCCGTATCCCATCCCCTCCCAGGATAGATTTCCTATTCTTTAACAGTCTGGGAATATGGACCCAGGATCATTATGGGGTGCAGAAGGTGGAAGGTCTAGCTTCTGTAATTGCTTCCCCATTGAACATGAGTGCTGACAGGTCAATCCATACTCCCAGCCTGCCTCTCTCTTTACCTAGTGGGGTGGGGTTCTGGGGAACTGGAGCTCCAGGACACATTGGTGGGGTTGTCTGTCCAGGGAAGTCTGGTTGGCATCATTCTAGCATCTGGAACCTGGTGGCTGAAAAGAGAGTTAACATATAAAGTCAAAAAAGTTCTTGACTAATCATGAACCTAAAGGCTGAAGTAGTGCAGATGTAGAGTTGGGGGTGGTGGGAGGGGGTGTCTTCATTTTGTAGGTAGCTAGTAGGCACATTTTAGTTATATCTCAAAGGGCATGTGGCTATAGTAGTTGTTTTATTTCCCCTGAACCTGAATTCTGATAGCAGGTAGATCCAACTAATTGTCTGGGGATATGATGTCATGGCTGGAAAAAGAACCAGAAAGCTGGACCAGATATGGGAAAGGTTTATAAATATTGTTGACTGTAAATCCTATTGATTTGATGTGATCTGAGGCCCCTATTCAGCTTAGGAGCCTATGTGACCTCTGTATTCCTTTAGATCTGAGTTCACATTCTGTGGTCATGAGTAGGAACATTCCAAACTGTCCAAAATTCAGGTCCCATCTTACTCAGGTGGAGCATAGAGTATGTTGTCCATCCTCCCTACAGAGGATGGAACATTGTCTACCATTGTTGATCCAAGTTGAGGGCAAGGTCTTATGGGGGGGGGGGCACAAAAGGGTCTCTTTTGTTTTCCTGATACAGATGACTAGTAACAATGGAGAGAGGGATCTATTCGAGGTCTAGTCTGGGAATCTCAGGATTCCCCAAGTAGGGCCCCAGCTGATGGAGTAGCCTGATTGTGACTAAAGAGTCATCATTAAAGTTTGCCCTTCTCTTGCCCTTATTCAGCTTTTGCAGTTCTTGCTTTGATAAGGATAGCTCAGGAGTGAGTGAGGGAAGTATAATAGGAAATAGGTGAGGAGGGTATCTAAGTCTAAGTAGACACTATTTCATTATAAGTTTCATACTGACTCACTGCAGACTATTATCTACTTTTGCTTTCAGGTATATATTTTTGCCCTAATTTATGGATACATGTAAACATATGCCTTATTTCATGGGACCAAGTGTATATATATATATATGTTTGGGGACTTAGGAAGTGAACCACCTGGAATGGAATTAGAGAATCCTATGAAAGGAAAGGTCTCACCTGAGTAATGAGGCTGAATGGGTTGACATTCCATTACTGATATCTCTGGACATAGTCTGAAGTGAAGAATACTGAGGTGCTACTCATTGCATTGATTATATTGGATCAGAAGATGCAATATCATTTGGTATAAATTGAGAGAAGTATTTAGGAAAGTAAGACCCACTTTAGAGGTTCCAGGACAGGGGGAATATAGGCTCTATAGTGGAAGTGGGAGGTTCCTGCTGTCTTAGTGCTTACAAAGGAAATAGCTAGTTATTGCTATAATCACATTATTTGGAAATTGGATTAACTTTGAAAAATCCCTTTGTTCCGATTTGCTGTATCATACACGTCACCGTAATTTATGTCCTTTGACATTATTTGTATATAGCTGTGCCACTGGTTGCTTCTGTTCTCCATGGCCTAAGCTTTTAAGAAAGTCAACATATTAAAGACTCAGCCTATGTTCTGTGTATTAAAAAATTTGAGACATTAAAGTAATTTTCCCCTCTCATATTAATTAAGTTGTGATTTATATGACTAGAGATTAATAGAAGTGTACATAAACACCATTCCCACCACCAAAAGATTGTGTCCCATCCCCTCCTCCCCACCCCTCCCCTACCCCATCCCATGATGCTGAACATCCACCCTCACCCTCAGCTCATGGTTTTTACTTTGGTTCCCAGTTTGGTTTCAGTCAAATCCTGCTTTGAGTTTCCCTTTCTGTTCTTCTTTCTCAATGTCTGTTTATGAGCGGGATCATCCCATACCCATCTTTATCTTTCTGACTTAGCTCACTTAACATAATTCCTTCTAGTTCCATCCAAGATGGGTCAGGGATGGTGGGTTCATTGTTCTTAATAGCTGCATAGTATTCCATTGTGTATATATGCTACAGCTTTCTCAGCCATTCATCTGTTGTTGGTTGCTAGCAGGTTTTAGCTATTATGAATTGTACTGCTATGAACACAGGCATACACATATACATTTGGTTGAGTGTTAATGGAATCTTTGGAGTATATCTCTAGAAGAAGAATTACTGGGTCACATGGAAGTTTCATGTATAGTCTTGTGAGAGTTCTCCAGACTGCTCTCCACAGATGTTGGACCAAATTATATTCTCATCAGCAGTGCAGAAGGGTCCCTTTGTCCCCACAGCCTCTACAGTATTTGTTGCTGCTGTCCTTTCTGGTGTATGCCGATGAGGTGGTATTCCAATTTGTCTTTATTTTCCTTTCTCTGACAATCAGTAATATGCAGCAATATTTCATGTGTTTTTTAGCCTTTTGGATCTCTTCTGTAGTAAATTTTCTGTTTGTATCCTCTGCCATTTCCTTTAGGTTCATTTGCTTTTTTCTTGCTAAGTTTGCTGAGCTCTTTGTATATTTTGGTTATTAGTTTCTTGTCTGATGTATTGCATGTGAAGATCTTCTCCCATTCTGTGTGGGGTCTCTTTGTTTGTGTGATAGTTTCTTTGGCTGTGCAGAAGCTTTTCAATTTTATGTAGTCCCATTGGTTTGTTTCTGCTTTAGTTTTCCTTGCACTTGGGTTTGTCTCATAAAAGATGTCCTTGAGGTTTAAGTGGGAAAGTGTTACACAAATGTTTTTCTCTAAGTATTTGATAGTTTCTGCTCTAAAATCCAGTTTCTTGATCAAACTGGAGTTGATTTTTGTTTCTGGTGAGATAAGGTGGTTCAGTTTCATTCTTCTGCATGTTTTAATTCCGTTTTCCCGGCACCATTTATTGAAGAGAACCTCCATCTTCCATTTAATATTTTGGGCTCCTTTAACAAACATTAGATATACATAAATGTGGGGGTTTAGTTCTGGGCTTTAAATTTTGTTCTATTGGTCTGTGTGCCTATTTTTGTTCTAGGACCAGACTGTTTGATGATGATGGTCGTATAATATAGTTTGAGATCTGGGAATGTGATGCCTCCATTTCTATTTCTTTGCCTCAAGATTGTTTTGGCAGTTCTAGGTGTTTTCTGGTTCCATATGAATTATTTTAGTTTTTGTTCTGTTCTCTTAGAGAAGCTTAGTGGATGTTTGATGGGTACAGTGTTAAATTTGTAAATGTCTCTGGGGATCAAAACTCATTTTGATGATATTAATTCTTCCAATCCATGAGTATGGGATGTGTTTCCATTTCTTGGTATCATTTTCTCTTACCTTGAGTAGTGACTCATAGTTTTCAGTATAGAAGTCTTTCACTTCTTCGGTCAGCTTTATTCTTAGGTATTTTATTGATTTTGCTGCAACAGTGAATGGGAGTGATTTTGGATATCCTCTTCTTCAGATTTAGTGTTTGCATATGAAATGCCAATGATTTTTGTACATTGATTTTGTAGCCTGACACCTTGCTATATTGCCTAATAACTTCCAGGATTCTTTTTTCTGGATTCTTTAGGTTTTTCTATGTATACTATCCTATCATCTGCAGATAGTGAGAGTTTGACTTCTTCCTTTCCAATCTGTATTCCTTTTATTTCTTTCTCGTGCCTGATTGCTATGACAATAACTTCCAATACTATGTTGAAGAGTAATGGTGATAGCGGATGGCCCTGTGTAGTCCCCGATCCGAGGGGGAATGCTTTCAGTTTCTGTCCATTGAGAATAATGTTGGCTGTAGGTTTGTTATATATGGACTCCACTATCTTGAGGAATTTCCCATCTATTCCCATTTTTGTAGTGTTTTAAGCATAAATGGGTACTGTATTTTGTCAAAGGCTTTCTGTACATCTATTCAGATAATCATGTGGTTTTTGATTTTGCTTTTATTAATGTGGTAAATGACATTGATTGAGTTACTCTTGTTAAACCAGCCTTGTATTCCTGCGATATATCCCACTTGGTTGTGATGAACAAATCTTTTTTTTTTTATTCCATTATTGGAGTATTAATGTTTTACATTCAACTGTAAATATAATAGTTCTTACATGCATAAAATTTCTCAGTTTTTCACATAACAATACAATCCCCACTAAGTCCTCTGTCATTCTTTTGTGGCCTGTACTCTCCCCTACGACCCCCCACAGAGTCTTTTACTTTGGTGCAATACACCAACTACAGTTTAGGTTCTACTTGGGTTTTCTCTTCTTATCTTAAAACTTGTCTTTTACCTAGAAGAACTGGAGGAAGGAGTCTCTGTGAGTCAGAGGGTAAAAGAATTGTGCTGGAGACAGGTGAACTGGAGAAGGGGAAACCTTTATACTTCACACTTGAGCCTTATCTTCACGAAGTGGATCCATAGCAAAGCATAGAAAATGTTTTGAGAGTTGAACTAAGATTGAAACCAACAACCAGGTCTCAGACTAAACTCTGAACAGGAGTTGAACAGACGCAGAGCATCATCAACAAGGTTTGGAAACTGAATTGAAATGGAGCTACTTCATGCAAAAAGTGCATCTATTGTTGTTCTAGCAGTTGACCAATCTTTCATGTCTTTATCCCTCCACAGAATGAAGCCCCATACAGAGGTTACCTGGAGTAGGTCACCATTTGGGCCTGGAGTATGAAATCTGTGTGTGTTCTCCTTCATTTAATTGTTTACACATTGAAAACATAGTCCAGGAATGGATTTATTTTTCCTTTTGAGTACATGAAAAATCTTTTTGAGATACTCCTGTATGTGGTTGGCCAGGACCTTGTCTAATACTTTGGCATCTATGTTCATCAGGGAAATTTTCTATAGTTTTCTTTTTTAAATTTTTTTATATTTATTTATTTTCCCTTTTGTTGCCCTTGTTGGTTTCCATTGTTTTTGTAGTTACTACTGTTGTTGTTATTGATGTCATCGTTGGCTAGATAGGACAGAGAGAAATGGAAAGAGGAGGGGAAGACAGAGAGGGGGAGAGAAAGATACACACCTGCAGACCTGCTTCACGACCTGTAAAGCAACTTCTCTGCAGGTGGGGAGCTGGGGGGTCTAACCAGGATCCTTACACCGGTCCTTGCTCTTTGTGCCATATGTGCTTAACCTGCTGTACCACCGTCTGACTCCCAGTTTTCCTTTTTTGTTGTGTCCCTATCTGTTTTTGGTATCAGGGTGATGTTGGCTTCATAGAAGATGGAATGGGGGGGCCGGATGTTGGCTCACTTGGTTGAGCAAACATGTTACAATACGGCAAGGACCCAGGTTCGAGCCCCCAGTCCCCACCTGCAGGGGGAAAGCTGCACAAGTGGTGAAGCAGTGCTACAGGTGTCTCTCTGTCTCTCACCTTCTCTATCCCTCCCTTCCCTCTCGATTTCTGACTGTATCTATCCAATAAATAGTAAAAATAATTTAAAAAATTTAAAAAAAAGATGGAAGGGAGTGTTCCTCTTTCTTCGGTCTTCTGGAACAGCTTTAGAAGTATAGGTATTAACCGTTTCCTGATGGTTTTGTAGAATTCATTTGTAAAGCTATCTGGTTGGTCCAGGGCATTTGTTGTTTGGGAAGATTCTTAATAACTGCTTCAATTTCTTTGTCTGTGATTGGTGCATTTAGGTTTTGTAGTTCTTCTTGGTTCAGTTTTTGAAGTACACATTCTCCCAAGAATTATTCCATTTCTTCCAGATTCTCTTGCTTAGTGGTATATCGTTCTTAGTAGAAGTTTCACATGATTTTCTGGATTTCTGTGGTGTCAGTTGTGATATCTCCTCTATCATTTACAAAAGTATTTACTTGAGTCTTCTCCTCCTTTTTTCTTTTCTTAGTGAGTCTGGCTAGGGGTTTGTCAGTCTTGTTTAATTTTTCAAAGAACCAACATTTGGCTTCATTGATCTTTTATATGGTTCTTATTTTCAGTGTTGTTCATTTCTGCTATAGTTTTAGTGATTTCCGTTCTTTTGGTTGCTTTAGGGTCCCTTTGTTGTTCTTCTTCTAAGTCTTTAAGGCTTGAAGTAATGTCATTTATTTGAGCTTTTTCTTGTTCTCTAATGTGTGCTTGTATGGCTATGAACTTCTCTCTCAGTACTGCCTTAACTGTGTCCCAAATATTTTGATAGCTTGTGTCTTCATTTTCATTTTTTTCCAGGAACATTTGAATTTCTTACTTGAGTGTCTCTCTGACCCAGCAGTTCTTAAGCAGCATGTCACTGATTTTTCAAATTTTGTGACTTTTAGTAATTTTCTGTTTGTTGTTGAATGTTAGCTTTACTCCACTGTGGTCTGAGAAAAAACGGGATGATTTCAATGCACTTTAATTTGTTGATACTGTCTTTCTTGCCTAACATGTGATCTATCCTTGAGTATGTGTTGTGTTGATTTGAAAATAATATGTATCCCAGTTTTTAGGGTGAACAACTCTGAAAATATCCAGGAGGTCTATTCTCTCCATCTCTTCATTTAATTCTTTTGTTTCTTTGTTGATTCTCTGTTTCATAGATCTTTCTAAGTTTAAGAGTGATATATTGAATTCTCCCACTATTATTGTATTGCTGTTGATGTATTTTTGTAGTTCTTTCAGTTGGAATTTGATGTATTTAGAAGGTGCTTCATTGGGTGCTAGATGTTAATAATTGTTAAATTCTCTTGGTTGATTGATCCTTCAATCATTATGTCATATATTTTCCTATGTTTTATTACTTTCTTTAATTTAAAGTCTATTGTGTCAGAGATGAGAATGGCTATTCCTGCCCTTTTTTGTGGTCCATTAGCCCATATAATTGCTTTCCATCCATTCACTTTAAGTCTGTGTTTATCTTGTTGGGTCAGGTGGGAATCTTGCAAGCAGCATATGGTTGGCTTGGGTTTTCTGATCCATCCTCCCACTCTGTGCCTTTTAATGGGTGAGTTTGAGCCCTTGAAATTTATTGATATTATGGATTTAATGTATTGTAGTGCCATTATTCAACAATTTTTTATTTGTTCTGATATATTGCAAGTATTATAGTAATGTTCTTGTTTATAAGAGGTCTTTTAGAACCTCTTTCAGGGCAGGATTGGAGGTGGTTGCCTCTTTTAACTGTTGCCTGTCTGAGAAGGTTTTGATTCTTCCATCTATTTTGAATGGAAGTCTATCAGGGTATATTATCCTTGGTTGAAACCCTTTTTCACTGAGGGTTCGATAAACAACTTGCCATTTTATTCTGGCTTTTGGAGTTTTAGTAGAAAAGTCTGCTGATAGTCTTATGGGTTTTCCCCTGTATATGACTTTTTATTTTTCTCTTGTAGCCTTTAGGATCCTTTCTTTATCCTTAATTCTTTTTATTGTAACTGTGATCTGTCTTGGACAGATCTTAAAAAATTAAAAAATTTAAAAAAATACCGGTTGATTCTGTTTGGGGATCTCTGGGCATCTTAGATCTTAATGTCCTTTCTGTTATTTAAAGCATGGAAGTTTTCTTCTATTATTTCCTCTAGAATGTTTACTTCTGCTTCTTTTTCTTCCTCTGGTATGCCAATTATATGAATGTTACTTCTTTTGAGATCACCCCACATGTCTCTGTTGCTGTTTTCAGTGTCTCTCAATTTTTTTTTATCTCTCTTGCCTCTTTCTTAGTTTTCTATAGCTCATCCTCTGTCTGGATTATTCTGTTTTCTGCTTGTTAGTCTATTTTCCCTTCTCTCAGCTTCTTTTTTCAGTTCAGTTATAATATTGGCTTGTTCTGATAATTGGCCTTTTAGTTCAGCTATTTCAGCTTTCATTTCTCTAATTACCTTGAGGTAGCTAGTATTTTCATTGGGGGTCTCATTTCTTGTTTTCCTAATTCTGATAGCACTTTCCACCATTGTTGTTTTCACGTCTCTGATTATTAGGTTTATTACTGTTTGCATATTTTTCTTATGTATGGTTACTTCTGTTTCTATTTGGAGCTCACGCCAGCTATTGTTTTGGAGTCACCATCTTGGCTCCAAACTTTATATTTCTTATAAATTATAACCTTTGATCCATGGCATATCTTATTTATCCATCTGGGAATGGGCTCTTTCATTTTGTTATGCCATTAAGATATACAGATGTATAAAATATAGGGCTGGGAAGACCACATAGTGCTTATGCATTAAGACTTTGATTCTTGAGGCTCCAAATGGCACAGGTTCATTTGCCAAGGTTACTATAAGCCAGAAGAGTCCACTATTGCTGGGCTAGCATTGTGGGAGATAGACCAGGAACTTGTGGTGGCATGGTAATACAATTCTTTATTCATGCGGGAGATCTAGAGTCAAGTGTGAGCACAGCGGGTTAAACCACATGGTGCCAAACCACAATGGCTACCTCCTGCTCTGCACTCCAGCCCTTCTCTGGGTCAGGACATGGGAGAGAAGAGGAAGGAAGAGTGCTAAACCAGGAACAGTAGTGGGCTTTATATGGTAAAACTGGAAGTGGCAAGTCGGGAATGGAGATGGCTGAGAAAGGGGGCAGAGAAAAGAAAGAGCAGGAAGGTAGAAAGCTTCTATAGCAATGGTTGCTAGGGTTTTAACTGGCAGGATTAATGTACCCTGCAGGCAGGGCGGGTCTAGAGGTAGAAAGTAGATCAAATGTGGGAATCTTTCAGGCAATACAATGATTATGTAAATAGACCATAGTGTCAGCAATAGAGCATGGAGCAGAGCAGGGAGGGGCTGACTTAAGACCCAGCATCTCCCACTTTCTTTTTATCTAATGGCCATAGTATCAGTAATTCAGGGTGCTTTGTGAGGCAAGGAGTCTGATAGGACCAGGCACACCTTTGGGATTACTACTGTCCTTCCTTGCTCAACCTCTCAGTAGAGAAAGACTAACAGGATTGACACACTACTCAGGTTTAGGCCCTGCCAAGCTCAACCACATCCTCACAATTTCCGACATCTCCCTCTTTCTTAATGGCCATAGTTAAATGGGTCAATGTCTGTAAAAGACTCCATTTCTGTCAGGGAACTAGCAGTGTAGGGGTGAACAGAAACCTTATGGGCAGAAACCTGAATGACATCATGTAGGCATTTTTAAAAGAACTGGAATAAGACAGGGAGAGATAAGTAAGAGTAGCAAGGGACAGTGTGAGACTGCATAGAGGCCTGGTAGGTGGAGAGGGGCTGCCTGATCAGTGGAAGAGGGGCTGCCTGAATGGTGGAAGGGCGTACTGCCTGATAGGCAGAGGAGTGGGGTTCTGATAGGTTGAGGGGCTAGAGGAGTGATCTGGCATTGCAATGTCCTGAGACAGCTGACTGCAAAGTCCATGGATAGCTACAGTGAGTCCTCCAGAAGTCCAGCAGTGTAAAAGGAGTGTCCAAATGTGTACCAGCAGTCCTATAGAAGCATCAGTCCAATGCCAATGACCAGGGGAAGAAATGCCACACATCTTATCTTGATGGGGGAGGACAGCCACTGGAACTTTGCTTCTCTGTAGAGAGTGAGCTGGAACCACCAAAAATGTGAAAGGTGAAGCAGAAGCAAGAAGGGCAGACAGCTATGGGTTAGAGAAAGGCAGTAGGAAAGTTCTGTCCTTTGGAGTCTGTGAATCAGTTTCAACAGATGGTGCCAGGTCACATCATTGGTTTCGGGGGGTGGGGTGTTGTAGTCATGACATCTTGTGGGCAATGTTAGAGGACAGGAGTCCAAATGGATTTCCAGAGATTCCTTTATGAGAATCATGTTGAAAACTCCTTTAACTCTGTCTGGTAAGAATGTAGTTTCAAAGTTACACTTTTAACCTTAAAGTTAATGTTTACCAAACTTGAAACACACAAACATATAGTCTATAACACACAGGAGGAGAACACTTTTATTATGAAGACATATCATTTCAAATACAAATTTAGATCTGTACTGTCTTATTTGAACCATCTTTACTCACATAGTTTTCAAGACCAAGCATTTCAAATTTATACCAAGACTTAAAAAAAAATCAAAAGAGGAAAAAACAATTTTTTGGACTGTTTCTGGGTGTCTCCAGAAACCATGGCTGCATCCAGCATTTTTATATAATGTCAATTAAGTTTCAGAGTACCCTGAGCAAAATTAGTCGTACAAAAATTTGGCCATTCAACTCACTCACTCACAAAACACAACTGGCCAGTCATAGCATAAGATATTCAGAGAAGGTGGGGAGAGAGGGCTCTCTGAACCAGCTTTTTCAGATCCCGCCATGTCATATTATGGGTCCTGGGGTGCGTCCTGCAACCAGTCCTCTTGCAGTGTTTCTTGTTCCTCAGGGACAGCAGCGCCATTATGAGGGTATTGCTGAACACAGCGGCCAGGAAGACAGTTTTTGAGTAATCTTGAGGAACATGCATACAAAAAAAAAAAAAAAAACTATCCCGTGGTCAATAGGGGTTAGGCCATTTCCAAATTTTATCAAGGGGGTCTCTTTCTATAACCTTAATAGCTGGGAGGGTGGATAGTGTTTGCCAATGAGAAATAATAGGAGGTTGGTTCAAATTTTTTGCAAATATTAAAGAGGTTTAATGTAGTTAAAGCTTTTATCAGCTGGATTTAGGAGGGTATATTCCACCTTTTATTTTTTAAAGTTGACATAGGTCAGGGAATAGAAGTCAGCAGGATCAGAGGTGGAGGTTAGCAATATAGGTACTGTCAGAAAAATATATTAAAGCATCCAGGTAGCGCCATTAAAGCCAGAAGGACAGAATAAAGTTTTTTTTTTTTTTTTTTTTTTTTTATACTGCTGGTGCTACCAGAGAGCAAGAGAGACGGTGGCCCAAGAGAGAGTGTGGACTGCGGGGCGTGACCCCGGGCAGGAGTAGAGTGGAGAGTGGAGCCACCCTGAGGAGGTGAGAGCCTGCTTTCTTTGCTGGCAAGTGGGTAGTGGGAAGTGGGTAGGGAGTTTAACGAAAAGAGGTGTGGGGCCTGAGGCCACTCTCATGGTGGGTGTTAACCACTCCTACACTTGTAATGCAGAGGAATACTTGATCAAAATAGCAGGGGAGCCGAGGAAGTCCCAGGGGAAATCTCCTAGGTCTCCTTGGGAGGTGGCCTTGTGCATCTTCCAAGAGCTATGATCACGGTCAAGAGGAAGCAAGGTGCAGCCCTGAGCAAATTGTCCCAGAGATAGAAAACCTGTCTCATGAAAAAAGAGTAGAGGGTTTGGGAAACCTCTTCATAAGGAGGAAGGTTACCCTTGGCAGAAGGGTCTCAGAAAAATAAGAGGGAGAAAAAGAATCACAGTGCCTTCACAAAACACGAGGCTACAGAGAGACAAGCAGCTGTATACTTATCTGGAGTGCCTTCATAAGTCTGCCACTTGTGTGGAGCTGGTGGCCCTGCGTTTGGGCGCCAGAATGCCAGGCTAGCATCTCAGGCAAGAGACCAGGAACTTATGGCGGCATAGTAATACAATTCTTTATTCATGCGGGAGCTTCAGAGTCAAGTGTGAGCACAGCAGGTTAAGCCACATGATGCCAAACCACAATGGCCACCTCCCGCTCTGCATGCCAGCCCTTCTCCATGTCACGACACTGAGAGAACAGAGAGGAAGAGAGTGAAACCAGGAACAATAGTGGGCTTTATAGGGTAAAACCGGAAGTGGCAAGTAGGGAACGGAGATGGCTGGGAAAGGGGGTGGAGAAAAGAAAGAGCCAGAAGGTAGAAAGCTTCCATAGCAACGGTTGTTAGGGTTTTAACTGGCAGGGTTAATATACCCTGTAGGCAAGGCAGGTCTTGAAGTAGAAAGAAGATAGATCAAATGTGGGAATCTTTCAAGCAAAACCATGATTATGTAAATAGACCATAGTGTCAGCAATGGAACATGGAGCAGAGCGGGGGGGGGGGGGGGGGGGGGGAAGGGGTTTGGCTGGCTTAAGGCCTGACACACCATCACAAATTAAAGTTAGTAAGACAGACAGGGGCAGTGGCTACATGAAGGAAAAGAAGGTCCCAAGGCCAAAATTCAAGTCTCTGGTTCCCATAACATCAAGAAGACACCATGACAGGGTGTTCTTGGGAGCTGTGAAGATAAATCTAGTAAGTCCATAGAAAAGATCACAAGCATAACTGTGCAATTTTACAAAATTACAACTCACTGGTCAGTCTAACCATGTTAAGATTTGACTGATCCAGAATGTGGTTATGGGCACAATTTGTGTGGTCCTGTCTCATCCTCCATCTAGACCAAATAGATAAGCAGCACTTTCTTTCTTTCTTTTTTTTTTTTTTTTATCTAAGAAAGGAGACATTATCAAAACCATAGAATAAGAGGGGTACAATTCCCATAACCCCATCTCCATATCCCCTCCCCTCCCCTGATAGTCTTCCCATTCTCTATCTCTCTGGGAGTATGGATCCAGGGTCATTGTGGGTTGCAGAAGGTGGAAGGTCTGGCTTCTGTAATGGCTTCCCCACTGAACATGGGTGTTGATTGGTTGGTCCATACTCCCAGTCTGCCTCTCTCTTTCCCTAGTAGGGTGGGACTCTGAGGAAGTGGAGCTCCAGTACACATTGATGGGGTCGTCTGCCCAGGGAAGTCTGGTCAGCATCTTGCTGGCATCTGGAACCTGGTGGCTGAAAAGAGAGTTAACATACAAGGCCAAACAAATTGTTGAACAATCGTGGACCTAAAGATTGAAATAGTGCAGATGAAGTGTTGGGGTTATTCCCTGCATGCTCTTGCGTACTTCTGCTTTCAGGTATATATTTTTTCCCTAGTTTATGGGCACGTGTGAACCTATGAACCTATGCTCTATCTCAGGGGACCTGGACTATATCTAGGTTTGGGGACTTTATTGGTGAGTGGAACACCTGGAATGGAATTAGAGAATACTATCAAAGGAAAGGTCTCACCCAAATGATGAAGCTGAAGGGTTGTCATTCCACACCTGAAGTCTCTGGTCACAGTCTGAAGTGAAGCATGCTGGGGTGGCACTTGTTGCGTTGATTAGGTTGCAATCTGCAGATGCAATATTATTTGATTTGAATTGAGAGCAGCATGCAGAAAAGTGGGCCCCATCCTAAGGTTCCAGGACTGCGGGAAGCAGCACTTTCATAAAGACCCCAGTCCCTGTGCAGTGCTTGTGCCTCTCTTGAGATATACTTCCTACCACTAGGAAAACTTTTCTTTATTCTTTTCTTTTCTCCCTTTCTTCCTTCTTTCCTTCTTTTCTTCCTTTCTTTCTTTCCTTCTTTTCTCCTTCCTTCCTTTCTCTTTTTTTCTTTCTCAATTATTGGATAGAGATAGAGAAATTGAGAAGAAAGTGGGAGGTAAAGAAGGAAAGAAAGAAATAATGGAAGAAAGAAAAGCTTCACAAATAGTGAAGCAGTACTTCTTGGTCTCTCTATCTCCCACTCCCCTCTCAATTTCTCTGTCTCTATAAAATAATAAATTAAAATTAAATAATAAAGAAGGGCCCAGGGAAATAAGTGAGTATATTAGAAGATAGTATTTACATGTCTGAGGACCCTGAAGTCCTGAATCAATGCCCAGTTATCACCACAAGTCAGAACTAAGTGACACTCAGTTTTCTATCTTTCTGGGAAATTAGTCAATCAATCTTTTTTTAAAAAAAAAAAACATATTAAAATCAAAATAAATACTGAATCCCCATAAAACAAAATTTAGACTTCTTAATGATAATAGTTGTGTGTAAAATTAAACTGTAGGCAACAGATAAATGCCAACAACACCATTGTGTATTACCACAAGCTCCTTAACTACACAGAAATAAAATCCGAGAATATAAATTTGAGAAAGTGCAATTAAGACAAACTTTGAACAAACAGAATTTTGTTTCCTCGCTCTAATTAAAGACAAACAAATAAAAATAACCAGCTGTTGATATTATTTGACTTCAATTAGAAAACATTTGGAGTTTGTTTTACTCATTTACACCTGACATATTTAACTTTCAAGGAACCTGACCAAATGAGGAGTATTGGTCCCATTGTGTAAAGGTTCAGAGAAGTATAATCATTATACCATCAATCACAAATTAGTAAAACTGCAAGCTGATCCAAGATGAATATGAAATAAAATGCAATTAAAAATAAAACTCTGAAGCTTTATTGCACAACGTAAATATTTTAAGTGCTATAACAAATCTAAAGAAATAAAGAAGACTCCAAATAAGTTTTTTCTCACAATTATTTTGAGATAATTTCTCTAAGTACTTTTTCTGTTGTTTTAAATCTTCCTTCTATGTGGTTTGATAGCTTTACACAGTATTATAGTAGTGAGTATGACAATATAGTTCTTTTTAAAAAAATCTTTTATTTACCTATTTGTTTATTTATTATTGAATAAATACAGAGAGAAATTGAGAGGGGAAGTAGGGACAAGGGGCTTGAACCTGAGTTTTTTTTTTTCTGCATTGTAGTACACACTCAACCAGGTGAAGCAATGAATAATGAACTTCCCTTTCTGAACTATGTCAAATAAGAGAAATAGGATCAGATACTCTTGTAGATGAATGACTATCTCAGTGGGACTATCAAGCAAAATGTGGTTGTATAAAATAAAGCAGGGGGGTGGGTGGTGGCACACTCAGTGGTGTGTAGAAAATAATGGCAACTATTTTTGCCAGGCTCCTTTAAGCTGGCTATAAATTCTAAACTTAGCCCCTGCCCCTTCAGCTTCTAGTTTTTGTAGAAGTCCTGACAGCTTTTAACCTTTTATGACCTCTGCCCATCTCTTAGTCCTTGTTTGCCTAGCTGAATCACTTGTCAATCTTACTTTTTGTATAAAAAAGAAATCTTACTGAACATCAGGGCTGATAAATTTTTAGCATGAGATGATTCTAGTGCCACTCGAATTAAACTGTTTTCTAGCATCCCAGGTGTTGTAGGCTTTTGTTCAGATTCCCCCATTTACAAGATGACCAGAATGAAAGTACATAATACCAGACTTAAAACTGCCTCCAAGTGACCTGTGACCACAAGACACACTGAGGTAATTATTAAGACAAAAACATACAGGTTCAAAAAGTTCCAGAAAATTCTAACGTGAACTAAAATTTGAGAAACCTGGGTGAAGAACAGGATTCATTCAGAGTCAACATGGTGTTCATCAATATAAGATTAACATTGATGTGAGGATATGTGCAGTCC
Organism: Erinaceus europaeus; assembly: GCF_950295315.1. Taxonomy (NCBI): domain Eukaryota; kingdom Metazoa; phylum Chordata; class Mammalia; order Eulipotyphla; family Erinaceidae; genus Erinaceus; species Erinaceus europaeus. The sequence goes on along the minus strand of NC_080164.1, from coordinate 101,899,653 downwards.
ATGAAAAAAAAAGAATTTGGGCTAGAAAAACTGAGCTTCATTATGAACCTAATGATGAGATATCTACACACTAAGAACTGATCTCAGTGATATTAAGTAAAATGTAAACTCCAGAGCTTTCAGAACCAACATTTTAAACCTTAACAGATAAGCAAATATTAAGACATGTGTCAGGGCAGCTTCCTGCATTAAAAGCCATGGGCAATGCATTGAAATTAAGCTTCCTACATTGGGTTTGGCCTGGGGGCAGTGGCTGGCCAGGAACTGATGAATTCTATTGAACTTAATCCCGGAAACTAGAGTCTCAAATTACATCACCTGCTGGCTTGTTTTGCCTTTTGCTGTGATTGAAACCCATTAACAGTTTAGCTCTAAGGGAAAGTTACTGGTCTCAAGGTACTAGGATGCAGGAGGAATAAAGTCAAGGAAGATGAGGGACCTGGCCTTCTTACATTACCTTATCTTCTTCAGTGAAAAATGAACTCCAGGTAGCACAGCAGATTAAGTGCAGGCGGTTTGGCACAAGGACCAGCGCAAGGATCCATGTTCAAGCTCTCCACCTGCAGGGGAGTCGCTTCACAGGTAGTGAAGCAGGTCTTCAGGTATCTATCTTTCTCTCCCCCTTTCTGTCTTCCCCTCCTCTCTCCATTTCTCTCTTCCTATCGAATAATGACAACATCAATAACAACAATAACTACAACTATAAAACAAGGACAACAAAAGGGAATAAATAAATAAATATCTTAAAAAGATATTTAAAACAAATAAGAAAAATGAAATCCAAGCTTGAATTGTACAATAAAGCGGAATTTCCCTTTATCCATATGTGCTAGAATGTAGCTTTCTGCAGCAGGAAGTCATGAGCTCTTGTCCTACTTAAACACAATCAATATGGTTACTAAAAGGGACGATTTGGTGCTTGCCACTTCAAATGCAATCATAGGGGTGACAAGGGCTGGTGCAAGGGAAATATGTTCCTTTCAGCTTGCCAGTGAAATCTAGAAGATGGTTAATTGATGTCTCCAGAAACCATCTTAATTTCAGACAGGAGTTCAGGGCTTATGAAACAGTGGGTCAGGGGGAGAATTAGTCATTTTGCCCTCTGACTTTACCTGTTCTCCAGACTTTTCTCTGCTCAAAGGGAAAGGAATCATTACCAGAGTTGGTAGTTCTGTGTAACAAACAAGAAATGACATCACTAAACAATGGAGTTTGGAGATTGAAAAGTTTGAGATAAAATTCTTTGAAATTCCTTACTGAGGGATGGGGAGACAGGATAATGGTTATGCAAGTGGTTTCATGCCTGAATCTCTTAAGATTCCAGTTTCAATCCACAGCAACAGTGTAAATCAGAGCTAAGTAGTTCTTTGGTCTTTCTCTCTGAAGCTCTGTTATTAAAGTTAGATAAATAAATTTAAAAATGTCCATCATGAATGGCAGGCAGGCTCTTAGTTTATGCTTCTCTCATACTGCCAGTAGAGCAAACGACAGGTTTCTACATTGTTGATCAATATCTTTGGCTATGTGACAGACTTCTACCCAGAGGCGTGGGAGGAATATATGAAATACACATGGATCCATAGAAAGCAAGATGCAGTTTGTAATGCTTACTCCATAGCAATATGGAGAAGCCAGAGTCTAAGAGCCATGGGAAGAAATTTCTAAGAATTTAAAGTGGAGGAGTTAGGCAGAAGTAAGTACAAATAGAAATGCCCACTGTATCACAATTCAGAATTGTAGAAACTTTTGTTGAAGAGAATCCATTCTAAAAGGGATAGTTTGAAAATGGCATTATAAGAAGTTTTATAAAGTCCATTTATAATTTTTACATAGAAACTCAGAGGCTAGGTGGTGGTGCACCTGGTTAAAGTGCACATATTCCAGTGCACAAGGATTCAGATTCAAGCCCCTTGTCCCCACCTATAGTGGGAAAGCATCATGAGTGGTGAAGCAAGGCTGTCTCTCCCTTTTTCTATCTTCCCCTCCTTTCTCACTTTCTCTCTGTTTGTATTCAATAATAAATAATACTTAAAAAGGATATTTTAAAAATTTACTTATAAAATCAAAATGTTTAAAAAATGCTACACAGGTTTCAATTTTAGAAAGCTGAAAAGTGTTAATAATCTTTTTAAAAGAAACCAGGAATTGATTTATACTTAAGCTACTTGGTGTGGAGGGGAATTTGCAGTGTCTATGGTCAAATGGATTTTCTTTCCCAAAGGAACAAATCATCATTACATTCTTAGAAAAAGTTGGCAGATGTGCTGGGACGTGGCCCAGTAGCTAAAGCATGAGGCTCCAAGTTTCATTTCCTACAGCATAGGTGGAATAGTGATGATCTCTCTCTCTCTCTCTCTCTCTCTCTATTTCTCTCTCTCTCAAACATACAAATAGTTTAAACAAAAAAGAAGAAGTTGTATGAGTTTAGCACCTTTCTTAGAAAGAGTTTGTGTGATGTCTAGGCTGTGGAAGTACCTCATTAGAAGTCAGGTATTGGGTTGTTGTGAGGAAACTGGTCAAGGTCTGGGGGAAGCCTCTAGGACCAGCACTCTTCCAGGAGGAGAATTACAAGTGACTCTGGAGGTCAGGGAATAGGTAGAGAGAGCCTGGGAGTACAGACACTCTGCTGTCCCATGTTTTCACACATGGACATAGGAATCAGGGCACAAGAATAGTGCATATATGGAGAATGCAAACCAGAGCACAACTGGATACCTTTGCACACTGTGGGAGGAATTTGGGTCAGGTGAGCACACCTGGAGATGTCAGTAGACCAATGGGAAGCTGGCCCAGGTGTGATCATGAGATCATAGCACTGAGGTTGCAGTAATACACGGTGATTCAACACTCACTGTTTTCAAGTATAAGAATAGAGTGAACTTCCAGACTGCAGGACCCTGATCCAAGTTTGGGGTCACTACTTCCAGGGAGAAGGTGGTGATGGGGCATGAACTGGGGACTGCCTGCCTCATTTCCATAAAGCTGTTCATCAGTTCAACTATAAATAAATAGTAGTTAACTTGAAGGAGTCATATTAAGTGAGATACACCAAACACAGAGGGTCAAATGTTACCTCATAGGTGTAACTTAGGGAAAAACACAAAGTGAAACTTGGATCACATGTAATATTTTGCACCAAAGTGAAAGACTCTGAGGAAGGAGGAGGGAAGAAGTGGAACATTTCTTGGGTTCTTGCTGAATGAGGGTGACAAACCCAAGTTGGGTGAGAGTGTTTGCATACAACTGTTATCGGAAATGAGAAATTGTACCTATGTGTCAAAAACTATGCTATAAATCATTAGCCCTGCCCACTCAAAAGTGATATGGAATTAATAAATAAGGAGATAAATAAATACAGAATTAATTGGGCTATTAAGTATAAAAAGAGTAAGGATAATAATCTCTTTATTAAATTGTTTTACATAGTGAGTTTCTGGGAATACAATGATTTATCCATTGTACAATCTCCCTGTGCATGAGGAATTCAAGCTTCCGTATACCTTGTAATAATAATTATCTCTCTCTTATACTGATACCAAGATTATCATTGGGGTGCTCACATGAAAAATCTATCACTCCAGGGGGGTATTTTTTCCTTTTTCCACTTCTTTCTATTCTCCTCATCCTCCTGTCCTCCTTCTTTTCTCCTCCTCCTCTTTCTTCTTCCCTCCCCCCCTCCTGCTCCTCCTCCTCCTCCTTCTTCTTCTGACATAGAAAAATTGAGAGGAAAGTAAGAGAAGTAGAAAGAGAGACACATTCAACACTGCTTCACTGCTTTTGAGGCTTCCTGCCTCTAGGTGGGAAAACAGGAGCTCTAACCAGGGGTTCTTAGGCAAGGTAACAGGAGTTCTCAGCTGAGTATACAGCTACTCAGCCCCAACAACTCTTTCTTAATACAATTAGGTCCATATATCACTTAGCCTATGAATCTTTTCTTACTCCTTAAGATAAAACGTGCAACAAAGGATCATAGGGAGAGTGACTTTCCTGAACCTTGCATCTGTCACAGCTTATGCTAGATGACAATTAGTAAACTAAGCTAAGACAACTCATGGCCATTTTTTATATATATTTATTTATTTTCCCTTTTGTTGCCCTTGTTTTTTATTGTTGTTGTAGTTATTATTGTTGTTGTTATTGATGTGGTCATTGTTGGATAGGAAAGAGAGAAATGGAGAAAGGAGGGGAGAGAAAGATAGACACCTTCAGACATGCTTTGCCACCTGTGAAGTGACTCCCTTGCAGGTGGGGAGCCAGGGGCTCGAACAGGGATCCTTACACTGGTCCTTGCACTTTGTGCCACCTGCGCTTAACCTGCTGTGCTACCACTTCACTCTCCAGGGCCATTTTTAGTAAGGGTTCTATACCCTATATTGGATAGCAGAAGTTCAGTGGAATGAAGCAAATGCAGTGTTACCAAGTGTGACTCAAATATTGTGCCCCGCCCCCACCACCTCATAAGGAATAGCTCTCAGTGACTGCTAATCAGAAGGAAGTAGAACCAATTAGAAAACCTAAAAAAAAGAGAAAACACTAAGAAGAACTTGGACTGCAATTGGTGTATTGCACCAAAGTAAAAGACTCTGGCAGGTTCAGGTACTGGAACATGATGGCAAAGGAGGAGGACCTAGTGGGGATTGTATTTTTATGTGTGAAACTGGGAAATGTTATGCATGTGCAAACTCTTGTATTTACTATTGACTGTAAAACATTAATTCCCTAGTAAATAAATTTTAAAAAAAGAAAAAAAAATTAAATTTACCTGGGGAAATTTATTGGTTTTTGTTTGTTTATTTAGTTATCTATTTATTTACTGCCACTAGGATTATTGCTGAGAATTGGTGCCTTTTGATGCCTGCACAATGAATTCTCTGCTCATAGTGACTATTTACTTTTTATAGATACAGAAATTGAAATGGAAAAGAGAGGGAAGGAGAGAGAGAGACACCTGAAGAACAACTTTTGAAGCTCCCCGGGAGCACACCCTACAATGCCATCACAGGTGGGTGGGGATTAGAGGACTCTAACCTACAAAAACTTTTTTCCCCATCAAACTTATTAGTGGTCTTCTGTGTTTGCAAGACAATTCTACTACTCATGGTAGCCTTTTATTTTTAAACATCTATACTTTATTTTGGTAGAGACAGAAATTGAAAGAGAAGGGGGAGAGAGACAGAGAGACACCTACAGCCCGGCTTCACCACTCATGAAGCTTTCCCCCTGTGGGTGTGGTCCAGGAGTTTAAACCTGGGTCTCTGTTCATGTGTGCTCAACCAGGTGCACCACTGCCTGGCCCCCAGCCATTTTATTATTATTGCTATTATTATTATTGTCATTATTATTATTATTTTAATAGAAACAGAGAGAGAGAGAGGGAGAAGGAAAAAAACCTCCATTGTAGCACAACCCCAGCGTTCTTGTAGCTTTTCTCTTGTAGGTGAAGGTGATGGAGAAGTTGGGCCACTGCCCAGCCCACAAATACAATTTGAAAAAAATGAAGATATCCTCTGCTCCATTAGAAGTAGGGAGAATAAAGTCTTTTTCTTTAAGGCCACCATGAAGCCAAGGGTGGGGTAGGACAAATATAATTGAAAATGATATGTGTTCTCTTTTATTTTTATAAAAAGGAAGCATTGACTAAACCATAGGATAAGAGGGGTACAACTCCACACAATTCCCACCACCAGAACTCCATATCCCATTCCCTCCCTTGATAGCTTTCCTATTCTTTATCCCTCTGGGACTATGAATCCAAGGTCATTGTGGGATGCCGCAGGTGGAAGGTCTGGCTTCTGTAATTGCTTCCCCACTAACATGGGCATGGACAGGTCTATCCATGTTCCCAGCCTGCCTCTCTATTTCCCTAGTAGGGTAAGACTCTATGGGAAGCTAAGCTCCAGGACATATTGGTGGGGTTGTCTATGCAGGGAAGTCTGGCTGGCATCATGCTAGCATCTAGAACCTGGTGGCTGAAGAGAGAGTTAATATACAAAGCCAAACAAATTGTTGACCAATCATGGACCTAAAGGCTAGAATAGTGCAGATGAAGTGTTGGGGGGGGGCGCCCTCCATTTTGTAGATAGCTAGTAGGCATATTTTAATTATATTTCAAAGGGTCTGTGGCTATACTAATTTTTTTTTCCCTGAGCCTGAAATCTGATATGCAGGTGGACCCAAGTTATTGTCTAGGGAGATGATGTCATGGATGGACAAGGACCAGAAACCTGGATCGGGGAAGAGAGTACCTCCCTAATGTGGGAAAGGGGTATAAATATTATTGACTGTAAAGCCTATTGTTTTGATTTGGTCTGGGGCTCATATTCAGCTTAGGATCCTATGGGACCTCTGCATCCCTGTAAATCTGAGCTCACATTCTGTGCTCATGAGTAAGAACATTCCAAGCTGCCCCAATATCAGGATGTGGGGCTATGTGTAAGCTTGATAGAGCTTAGGGAAAACTACCCCCATCCTTGGATGAAGGTCTGAGGAGACATCCCCTTGTTAGTCTCTCTCACTGAGATGAGCAAAGGGGAAAAACAGTCTCTCATACTTAGTTTTTCCCTTTCAGATTCTCAAGCCCACAGAGACCTCACTGCCTCTCCCAATTAACTGCAGGCCACATGACTGCTTGCCTTAAGGGTTCATTTAAAGTTCACATAGTCACCCAGAGTTCACACAATCATCTCACCTTTGATCACTAGTGAAAGCATACTCCATCAAACACCTCCTTGACTTCAGTCAGTGAAACTCCAAACTTTATTTCCTTATAGCCTTCTGATATCTATCAAGCTTGTTTATCTTCTCTCTATCTCACCCTGCTGGTTTAACATCTATGTTTCTCTCAAATGCCTTTGGATAATTAAGTTGCCTGCAGCATGGAGAATAATTGTCTTGACCTTTATGTATCTCATCAATCCCTGTCATACCAGCCCCCTACCATAGGGGCAAGCTGACCTTTAAGAAACCTGTAATTTCTGAGATATTTGAAAAATATTCTTTGTCTGCACCTCTATTTAAACCCAAGCCCACTGTCCAATAAAGGAGTGTCCCAATTCTCCCTGGTGTCTCTTGTCTGTATTGCATCGTCTCTTGAATGAGTGAGGGAGAACCCATCATTTACCTTCCTAGCTGGTAATCAACCCACGTAAGTGCCGCCATCAGGACCCATCTTCCTCAGATGTAGCATAGAGTATGTTATCCATCCTCCCTTCGGAGGATGGAACATTTTCTACCACTGTTGAGGGCAAGATCCTATGGGGGGGGGGTGGGCACAAAGGGGCCTATTTTGTTGTTCCTGATAGAGATGACAGGTAACAATAGAGAGGGATTTATTTAAAGTCTAGGTCCATCATATCTGTTTGAGAATCTCAGGACTCCCTGAATAGGCCACAGCTAATGGGGTGCCCTGAAAGGGACTAAAGAGTCATCATTAAAGTATGCCAGTCTCTTGCCCTTATTCAGCTTTTGCAGTCCTTGCTTTGCTAAGGTTAGCTTTGGAGTGAGTGAGAGAACTGTAATAAGAAGTAGGTGAGGATAGTATCTAAGTCTAATTAGATACTATTTCATTAGGAACTTTATACTGATTCATTGCAGACTATTGTATACTTTTGCTTTCAGGTATATATTTTACCCTAATTTATGGATACATGTGAATATATGCTCTATCTCATGGGACCTGGTCTATATCTAGGTTCTGGGACTTTGTTAGAAAGTGAACTTCCTGGAATAGAATTAGAGAATCATATTAAAAGAAAGGACTTAGCAAAGTAATGAGGCAGAAGGATTGAGATTCCTTTTCTGACATCTCTGAACACAGTCTGAAGTCAAGCATACTGAGGTGGTACTCACTCTACTGATTAGGTTGGGATCTACAGATGCAATATCATTTGGGATGAATTGAGAGAAGCATATAGGAAAGTGAGCCCCACCCTAGAGGTTCCAGGACTGGGGGAAATATAGGCTCTATAGAGGATGTGGAAGGTTCCTACTGTCTTATAGTTAAGAAGGCAATAGATAGTTATTGATATAATCACATTATTTGTTAATTGGGTTAACTTTGAAAAATCCCTTTGTTAGTATTTGTTGTATCATACACAACATCACCATAATTTATGTCCTTTGACATTATACAACTGTGCCACTGGTTGCTTCTGTTCTCCCTGATCTACTTTTAAGATAGTCAGTATATCAAAGACTCAGCCTATGTATTAAAAAGATTCTGTCTGCTCATTAAAAAGTTTGAGATATGCAATCAATTTATCCCCTCTCATATTAATTAAATAGTGATTTATATGGCTACAAATTAATAGGAGTGTACATAAACACTATTCCCACCACCAAAAGACTATGTCCTATTCCACCCACCCAACCCTCCCACACCCTGCAGCCTCAGGAAGCCAAACATATACCCTTATACTCACCCCAGTGTTTTTATTTTGATGCCCTACTCCAGATTTAGTCAAATCCTGCTTTTAGTTTCCCTTTCTGTTCTTCTTTCTCAACTTAAGTTTATGAGTAGGATCATCTCATACTTATCTTTATCTTTCTGACTTAGCTCACTTAACATATTGCCTTTTAGCTTTATCAGAGATGGGTTAGAGGAGGTGGGTTCATTTTTCTTAATAGCTGCATAGTATTTCACTGTATAAATATACCACAGCTTCCTCAGCCACTCATCTGTTGTTGGGCACACAGATTGCTTCCAGGTTTTAGCTATTACTAATTGTGCTGCTATGAACATAGGTGTAACATATGTTTTTGGTTGGGTATTAATGGGTCCTTGGGGTATATGCCCAGTAGAGGGATTACTGGGTCATATGGAAAGTCCATATATAGCCTTTTGAGAGTTCTCCAGACTTCCTTCCACAGAGATTGCACCAATTTACCTTCCCAACAGCAGTTCAGAAAGGTCCCTCAGTCCCCACAGCCTCTCCAGCATTTGTTGCTGCTGTCCTTTTTAATGTATGCCATTCTGACAGGAGTGAGGTGGTATCTCAATGTTGTCTTTATTTGCATTTCTTTGACAATCAGTGACTTGGAGAAATTTTTCATGTGTTTGTTAGCCTTTTGGATCTCTTTTGTAGTGATTGTTCTGTTTATATCCTCTGCCCATTTTTGGACGGGGTCATTTGCTTTTTTTTTGTTAAGTTTGCTGAGCTCTTTGTATATTTTGGTGAATAGTCTCTTGTCTGATGTATTGCATGTGAAGATCTTCTCCCAATCTGTGAGAGGTCTCTTTATTTGTGTGATAATTTCTTTGCTGTGCAGAAGCTTCTCAATTTGACATAGTCCCATTGGTTTGTTTCTGCTTTAGCTTTCCTTGCAACTGGTTTTATATCATCAAAGATGTCCTTGAGGTTTAGGTGGGAAAATGTTCCACCAATATTTTCCTCTAAATATTTGATAGTTCCTTGTCTAACATCCAGGTCCTTGGTCTATTAGGAATTGATTTTTGTTTCTGGTGAGATAAAGTGGTTCAGTTTCATTCTTCTGCATGTTTCAACTCAGTTTTCTCAGCACCAATTATTGAAGAAAGCTACCTTTCTCCATTTAATACTCTTGGCCTCCTTATCAATTATTAGATTTCCATAGGTGTGAGGGTGTTTTGTTTCATTTTAAAAACAAATTTAAGAAATGGAAAAATTCTACCCAAGGTCAAATTATTGTGAAAATTGTATCTACATAGCTATTTTAAAGTTATATTTATCATTTTTTTTTAAATTCAGTTGTTAAGATAGCTTTTCTTAAGGTACATAATAAAGCTTATTTTACTTGACTCAAGGAAAGATAAAATGAGATAATGCAATTTCTTATTTGGTATATACTAACAAAAATTTTTGAATTCCAAAATAAGGACAAAAAGATAGAAAAAGTACTTTAAGGGAGCTACTTTATGGTAGCTCAGTGTGTTAAGCACACATGGTGCAAAGTGCAAGGGCAGGCATAAGGATCCTGGTTAGAGCCCCCGGCTCCCCACCTGCAGGGAAGTTGCTTCACAGGCAGTGAAGCAGGTCTGCAGGTGTCTATCTTTCTCTCCCTTTCTCTATCCTCCCCTCCTCTCTCCATTTCTTTCTTCCCTATCCAACAACAACAACATCAACAATAACTACAATAATAAAACAACAAGGACAACAAAAGGGAATAAATAAATAAATACAAAAAATTAAAAAAAAAAGAAAAGTTACTTCAGGAAGCCACAGTGACCCTATAAGTGACTATTGAAAGAGATAAAAGAACCCCTGTGTGCCCAAGAAGACGAATATGAAGCTACAGAAACATTGAAGTCTATTTTAGGTGAAGTCTACTTTAGAAATTATTGCCTGAGCCTATTAGCTAATGTCCAGGTGCTCTAAAAGTATTGTCTAGGAATGTGGTAAGACCTCTACTTTCATTTGCTCTATTTCTACGTATGGGTGCCTGTTTATTTAACAATTTGCTTTATATCTTACCACCTGTCAGTCACCAAGGTACAGATCCAACTATGACAATCATCCTGACTTCCCTGGGCAGACCTCACCAATATATATCAAACCTCTTCTCTCCAGAACCCCACCCTACTACGGAAAGATAGAAACAGTCTGGGGGTATGGATCCACCTGCTAACATTCAGTGGAGAAGTAATTATAGAAGCCAGAATTCCCACCTTCTGCACCCCATAATGAATTCTTGTCCATACTCTCAGAGGGATAAAGAAATAGAAAGCTTCCAATGAAGGGGTGAAATATGGAACTCTGGTGACTGGAATTTTATCTTAGATCTTGTTGATCATTATTACATATTTAATTAAAAATAAGAAATATTGGCATCTTGGTGATCTACTGGAACACTGATTTTTTATTCCATTGTATTGCCTCTAAGTAGAAAAGATGCTGCTCCTCCTTTCTAAAACCAGTTAATTATGATGCAGTAAATTTTTCAAGGGAATGCTGCAGAGACAGGAGATTTGGTATGTGCTCTTGTAAATAATTTCATAATGTTTAGAGACAGAACAGTCCTCAAGTTCTAAATATTATTCCCTAGCTGTTTAAATGCACACATACTCCCCCCTAAAATATCACCCAGCTTTTTACCACCTCTATCTTTTCTAAATAGTGGGAGATTTGAATGTCCTCATCAGTACGACACAAGAACAAATATAAAATTATGTGGCTATGATGACAGTTCAAATTATGCCTGGTGACTTTTAAGTTTGTGTCAAAAAGGCACAAGGTCAACTAAAATTCCAATTAAAATAAAGTATAATAAAGCCTTTTATAAAGTATTGACTTCACTAAATACCCACATTAAATATATACTTCTTTCAAGAATAAGGCTTTGGACTCTATGAAGATAATGTTTTAATTGTTATTACTGAATAAACAAAGGCATTTTAAGCATGAACGAGATTTAACTCATTCCAGATTTGAATTATCAGAAGTCTAGGGAATTTCTCAAACTACTCCACTATGTTTGGATATATTTTATTTGTTCTTTTCTACTCCGCACATCATTCTTATGTACCCTTGCTGAATACATGAGTTTCTATCGATCTTGGAGGACTTAGAAAACATGATAAAGATGAAATACAATGGCTGCAGGTTGCCCTTTATAACACTCTTGGGGTCAGGTGGTGGCACACCTGGGTAAGCACACACACACAGACATGTTGTTCTTCATTCCTACCTGCATGGTAGAAGCTTCACTAGCTATGAAATAGAGTTGCAGTAGTCCCTCTCTCTCTTTCATTCTAGTTCAAAACAAACAAAAAATAAAGTAGAAAGAAATGGCCACTGGGATGACAAGATTCATTATGTTGGCCCCTTGTCCTGTTACCATGACAATCCTAGTGACAAATTAAAATAATAATAATAATTATTATTATTATTAATAAAACATATATCTTCATTGTTAATTCTCTTAGGGAATCAGCAGCCTTTTGGAATGGGTTTTCCTTCCTCCCTGTGTTAGCTGCCATCTCTTTTGTATACATTTCTGGTAGTATACTTCTCTCTCATACTTTGAACATCATTCAATCTCTAGCCCAAGTCTTGGACTTCAATCTCCCACCAAACAGGTCTCTTTTCCTTTCCTGCTGGGAGCTTTATGTGCTGCCTGCAGATCCAGAGACCTGGGCAATGGCCAGTGTGGGGCTCTTGGGTACCCCAGGCAGGGTAGGGTTGTATGCATGGGCGCAACAGTCCCATGGCAGCACTCAGGCCTTCCAAGAGTCTCGTCCTGGGCTGCATGCCTCCCTGGTTGAAAGCTTTTTTGCACTGCTTCCAGGTCCTGGTTCCCTGTAGTAGGCATGGAACTCTTAGGTTCCCCAGGCCAGGAAGGATGGGATGGTGGGCACAACAGCTCTGTGCCAGTGCTTGCTCTGGATTTCCAAAGGCCAGGTTCCCAAGACCCTATCCCCAGTCCCTCATTACATCCCCCAACCCCACCAGCAAGTCTCTTTCCCTCTCCTGCTGGAAACTTATTTGCTCTGTCTCCATCAGGCCCTAGGGCACAATGACCTTTGTGGGTCACCTGGTAACCCCAGGTCAGGCAGGGTGGGATGGCACAGTGCAACAGCCCCTGGGCAAAGCTCTGGTCCTACAGGAGCCAGGGTCCAAACTCCAGTCTTTCCCACTGGCAGGCATATCTCTTTTCCTTTCCTGCTGATAATTTTTTCTCTTCTAGCTGCTGCTTGCAGGCTGGGGGACCCAGGAAGCCAGCACAAGGTTCCTGGGCTTTTCAGGCTAGTCAGGGTGGGCTGGGTGGGTGCAACAAAAAATAATATAAACTTAAGTCAGGAATTTAGATGCCTCTTTATTTTTTCTTTTTCCTCAGGAGAGCATTTGCCATTTAGGTTTTACATAATTCATATAGATTTTTGGATGAGTTGATCTATTTTCTTGAAATATGTCATTGGAATTTTAATAGGGATTTCATTGAATCTATAGATTGCTTTTGGAGGATTGCCATTTTAATAATATTTATTTTTCCAATCCAGGGTATGTTCTTCCATTTCTTTGTATCATTCTCTATTTCTTTTTAACAATGACATAGTTTTCTTTGAAAAGGCCCTTTGCTTCCTTTGTTAGATTTATTCCTAGATAATTTATCTTTTGCGATTCAATAGTAAATGGGATTGCTTCCTTGAGTTCCCTTTCCTCTGGCCTATTTTTTTGTATAAAGAAACTACATAGATTTATTAGAATTTATTTTGTAATCTACTACTTCAGAAAATTTATTGATGATTTCCAGTAGTTTTTTGGCAGAGTTTTTGGGGTACTCTAGGCATATTGTCTGCAAATAATATGGCTTCTGTAGTTGCTTCTCCACTGGGCATGGGCATTGACAGATTAATCCATACCCTTAGCCTGTTTCTGTCTTTCCCTAGTGGACCAGAGCTCTGGAGAGGTGAGGGTCCAGGACACACTGGTGAGATCATCTGCCCAGAAAACTTGGAGTGGAATCATGGTAGCATGTGTAGCTTGGTGTTTGGAAGGTGGCATGATCTAAATTGAGACAAGATTGTTAATGAAAAGGAACCAGAAAGTACGATCAGAGCAGATGTGCTTAGGGATTTTAGGGTAGAAGAAAGCTAGGAGAAACATTTTAGGCATGTTCCTGGAGGCAAATAACTATAGTAGTTTTGCTTGAGTTTGGTAGCTAGCCTGAGGTTGGATGAGAATATATCTTCTGTGAGAATGGTATCACAGTGGAGAAAAGGGCTAGAAAGTTGGATTAGGGAAGAAATTAACTCCCGTTCTTATATAAAAACAATTTTTGGCTAAAATTAACTATTTACCTCCAGCCACCTGCTCCAGGGCCCATATGTAAATGCATATTACTATTTAGTGCCAGAGCCTATGTAACCTCTAAGTCCCTATTGGTTTGAGCTTATAGCTCATGGTCACATCTGAGGAACATTTCAGGCTGTACTCATTTCAGAACCAGTTTTTTTTTAAGTGGCATGGTAGGATACCCCCAGCCTCCCTTCAGAGACTGGGGTTATCCCTGCCATCATTGCTTTATAGTAGAGCCAAGGTGGCTAGGTAGGCCCACATGATGCTGTTCCTTATGGAAGCGAGCAGTGGTAGTGGATAGAGAGATACTTTGGAGGTCAAGTCCCATGATATGTGTAAGGGAATCCAAGGATTCTTTAACTAGGACCCCAGATGATTGATCAGATGGTGTGATATTGACCAAACAGGTCGTTATTAAGAGGGCCAATCTCTTGCCCTTATCCAACTGTTGTAGTCCTTTCTTTATCTGATTATCTTAGCTTTACTCTCAGTTGTTTAGGCATTGAGTATCATTTGTTGAGCCCAACCATAGTTAGATTTTGGAGCTCTGTCCTCTTTGGGCCTTTCTCCTAGGCTGTCCTGATAATTTGGTCTAAATCCAATCAACTACAAAATTGATGATGCCTTCTTTTAGCACTTCAACTATTATTAAGCACTTTGACTTTGAGTTATATGATTGCCTCTTGTTTATGGATGCATGTACACCTGTATTCAGTACCCTAAACCCTAGCCTAATTTGGTATCTGTTACTTAAATTATGTGCCTCTAACTTGGATGTAGGTAGTTCCATGAGTTAGGAAAAGTCTCACCAGGTTAGAAGAGCTGTGAGGCTGACTTCTCAAGCTGGTACCTCTGGTTGCAGTCCACAGTAAGATTTCAATAGCAGCATAATATGGGGTGGCAGCACCAGTAGCGATTTGGTTTAAGCTGACAAAGTTGGTATGGCGGTAAGTAATCATAAAGAGGGAATTTCAAGATTTGTGACAATTGGAAGCAATTGGAATTGTGACAATTGGAATTGTGACAGTTGGAATGCAGCAGCTGTTGAGCAGATGATAAGCTGAGCCCTACTTCATCAAACACAACTGACACTGAGTAACAAACCTTTGTGGCTTGAATTGAGACTGAAATTTTACAGAGAGGCCATATATACACTCTACATAGAGTATAAAACAGCCCAAGGGGGTAATAGAGAACATAATCTTACCCCCTACCATCCTCTAATACAAGTGACAATAATAGCACTACCTACTGGCTCAGCAACAACCAGCACAATAAATGCACAGATAACAGAGAAACAGCAAAAATCAAATGTGGAACAAACATGACTACACAAAAATAAATGAAGGAAAATGACTCCAGGAAATAGTATTTATAGAGCGACTATCAGAGGGAGACTAAGGTAAATTCATTGTGAGGTCTCTCCAAGAGTCCCAGTCAGACTCTGAAGTCACCAATAAATGACCCACATGTGGGTCAAGACATGCCTCTGTCCCTTGGTGATCTCTTGGTGAGCAATCATTTCACTTCTGCATGCAGGACCTTTCAGTTGTTCATTTCTGCTCCCATTATTTGACACAGATATTTTATTAAATTTATTATCTTTATTGATTTGTTGCATAAAGATAGCTGGAAAACATGAGAGTTGGTTGTGTTAGAAAGGGAGAAAGACAGAGATATACCCGCAGCCCTGATTCACCACTTGCAAAGATTTCCCTATAGGCTCAAGCCTGAGTCCTTGCGCACTGTAATGTGTACATTCAACCAGGTGCACCACCACCTAGCCCCATTTGTGACATCTTTTACTGCACTAAAGTATGTAAACCTCCATAAATGATAATAAGATTTTTTTCCTCTGAGCCTGAAATCTGACATGAAGGAGGATCCAAGTTATTATCTGAGAGATGATGCCATGGCTGGAAAAGGAACAGAAAGCTGGATCAGGGAAGAGAGTAGCTCCCAAATATGGGAAAGGGGTACAAATATTGTTGACTGCAAACACCATAGATTTGATTTGTTCTAGGGCCCATATTCAGTTTAGGAGCCTATGTGATCTCTGCATCCCTATAGATCTGAGCTCACATTCTGTGGTCATGTTCCAAGCTGCCTCAGTATCAACCCATCTTGCTCAGGTGTAAGACAGAGTATATTGTCCATCCTCCCTTTGGAGGATGGAACATTCTCTACCACTGTTGATCCAAGTTCAGCGCAAGTTCCTATGGGAGGCCCATAAAGGGGTCTATTTTGTTGTTCCTGATAGAGATGACCAGTAACAATGGAGAGAGGGATAATATAGAGGTCTAGGCCCATCATGTCTGTTTGGGAATCTCAGGATTCCCTGAAAAGGTCCCAGCTAATGGGGTGGCCTGATAGTGACTAAAAAGTCATCATTAAAGTATGCCAGTCTCTTGCCCAAATTCACTTTTGCAGTCCTTGCTTTGCTAAGGTTAGCTTTGGAGTGAGTGAGAGAACTGTAATAGGAAGTAGGTGAGGAGAGTATCTAAGGCTAGTTAGATACTATTTCATTAGTAACTATATGCTGACTCACTGCAGACTAGTGTGTTAAAAAAAAACTGGTATAGCCACAAGCCCTTTGAATATAACTAAAATATGCCTTCTAGCATAACCCCCAATTCTTCATCTGCACTATTCCAGACTTTAGGTCCATGATTGTTCAACAATATGCTTGGCTTTGTATGTTAACTCTCTTTTCAGCCACCAGGTTACAGATGCTAGCATGATGCTGGCCAGACTTCCCTGGACAGACAACCCCACCAATGTGTCCTGGACCTCAGCTTCTCCAGAGCCCTACCCTACTAGGGAAAGAGAGAGGCAGACTGTGAGTATGGATAGACCTGTCAATGCCCATTTTCAGCAGGGAAGCAATTACAGAAGCCAGACCTTCCATCTTCTGCATCCCACAATGACCCTGAGTCCATACTCCTAGAGGGTTAAAGAATAGGAAAGCTATCAGGGGATGGGATGGGATATGGAAATATGGTGGTGAGAGAGCTCTATGTTTCCTTTTTATAAATAAAAAAATGACATTAAGTTGACTTTATATCTTTCCATGTCTTAGTTTTGCTGGTTGCACTGAGCTTGCCAGTGACAAAGTCCACAACTTGATAATATTTTACCCTCTTTTACTACCTGGTATTACTAAAAGGTATACATCTCACAATGAGATATATTTGGTACATTAAATTGCCTCTGATGTAGTTAGCTTGCCTATATTTTCCTGATGAATATGTTTTCATCTCTTTGAGACAAAATCTTACTGCCTTTTCTGATCAGAATTTCTTGTTGAGTTTCAGACTCTATCATGATTCCATCCTGACTTCGCAGGGCAGACACCCTCACCAATGTGTCCTGAAACCTCATCTCTCTAGGGTCCTACCACATGAAGGAAAGACAGAAACAGGCAGGGGGTATGGATTTGCCTTCCAACACCCATGGTCAGTGGAGAAGCATCTATAGAAGCTAGATCTTCCACCTTCTGCACCCCAAAAAGAATTCTGGCCCATATTCTCAGTGGGGGAGACTTGATGGTGAGGAAGACTCGAGGGCTCTGAACTCCAACTCCATCTGGACATGGACGAGAAGAGGAAAAAGGGAAGGTCACCCAGATATAGTAACAAGTTTAGGTGTGACTTGGAAAGGAAGAGAAGATGGGACCATGGGGGGGAAGGAAGGGCAAATATATACAAATATATGCAAACATAGATATATATTTGTAGAAATAATAGCTAACCCATATCTGCAATGTTAAGAGAACTGCTGTAGTTTCCAATGGAGGCAATGGTGACACAGAACTCTGGTGGAGGGAATGGTGTGGATTTTTACCCCTGTTATCTTGTAATTTTGTAAATCAATATTAAATCACTAATAAACTTTTTTTAAAAAGGACTGACTTGTTGATAGTCCTTCCATGACCAATACTAAGGGTAGACATTTCCTAGACAGCAAAAGTGTTCCTCTGCATATACAAGCAAATTCAAAACTTGTCAGCGATGGTTACTTGAAATGAGTAATGTGTGTGGCTAGTAACTAAAGTTCCCACTGCTATTCCCGGGAACATGACTGATGGGACTGCTCTGAGGGAATAAAAGAAAAATCAGCTCTATCATTCTCATAAGGTTTGCAGCATGATAGCCATGTCCCTTTCTATATAAGTCATGCTCCTTCAAGTAGGGAAGGAGAAATATTTGCATTGGAGGGAAGGGGAAGGATACAACTTCAAAAATTATATAGTTAAAAAAAATCCAGAAAGTTTCATACATGACAATAACAGGCAACACTTATTAAAAAAATAAAAGAAATAAAAAGGTCTTTCATTTGAATTCTAAGATAGCTATTAGTACACAATTTTGTTCCAGTGTAAGAGTCAATTTTGTTAAACTATTCCTTTCCCCAAGACAATTTTCTACTTAAGTCTCGGTTCTGCATGCTGGGATGAACACAGAGGAACACAAAAACATCAAGGACTCTGCTCTGTTTTGTGTAACCTATTTGTTATATGTGAAGAATAGAGTATAAAACTGAGAACCATAGAAAACACAGAGAACTAAGAAAGATCTCTCCATAGATGAACTGAAGTTATTCTGTGACTCTTAAAACTTCCTAGGTAGTGAAAGAGTACAGAGATGCTGTTTGATTCCAGAGTTTATATTTTAAATCAACTATAGTAGAACAGAGAAAGTTAAGACAGAATTAGCATAGGGCAATCAAGAAACAGATCACTTACTGATTTACTCATAACAGTTTTGAGTCTAAATTTGCCTGGTTTTTGTTTTGCTTTCTTTTTTTTCTATTATGGTCAAATACACATGAAAATGTTTGTGTAGATCATTAAGGCAAAATTCACTGATTTAATAAAGGAGATGGTCAGGTCAAAAAACATAATTTTATGTTTAAAGTCACTTAATACACTTGACCAAATTGTTTTCTATGCATATTGATCTATCTCATATGTATGCATTCACAGACACATACAATATAGCATTTATAGTATAACATTTACTGGAAGTTCACATAACTGGCATTCAGTTGTGTCAAAATACCTTCTGTGTACTTCAGAAAATTGATTCTATCATGTACTGTAATGATGGAACTGGTTCTAGAAGTTCTGTAGTAAGTTGTTTTGATACTTCCAGCTCTGTTTGCATTTAACAACAGAATGGTGTGTTACTTGAACTCTGAAATAGTTTCCATCCAAATTAGAAAACAAAGTGGTGGTGGGGATATGAGGGGTTCTCTTATAAACCATGTGTTGGGCATTACACCAACCCTCCCCCCCCCCCCCCCCCCCCGTCCATTGCTTGTGGTCTATTTACATAACCATTGTTTTGCCTGAGACCCACCCTGCCTGCAGGGCATTGGTTTAATCCCCACTGGTTAGATTGAAGCTTGCTATATTAATGCTCTTTCCCTTCTCTCCACCCACTCTCCTACATATACCCTTTTCCAACCTACCACTTCCGCTTCAGAAGATATAAATGCAGATCAATAAAGCCAGCATGGCATTGCATTCCACTCAGCCATGAGAGTTCCTGGTTCCTATCCTGAGTCGCTGAGTAAGCAGCAGCCTAGGTTGGCTCTGGGCGAATTCCCTCCAACCTGGAGAGCAAATGCCCAGGGAAGAAACACCCTCAGGCTAGACTGGCACAATGTATAGAAAGAAACAAAGTAAAATAGTCAAATCTACTTGAATTAGGAATGGAAGATAGTATGTTATGATTCAGTGCTTTTAACGTTTACTGATGATTTATATATAGCTCAGCAGAAAGATTTTATTACTTACTATCATGGAAACCACAGCAAATAACATAAAGCAGAACTCCTGGTGGCAAAACTAACACACCTTATCTATTCAAGTGAGTCTCCAGGGTATGAATTATTTTATTTTATTTGTTTAAGTATTCTACTATATTTGTTTATTGGATACAGATAGCTAGAGACAGAGAGGAAAGGGGAGATAGAGAGAGAGAGACAGAGAGATATCTGCAGCACTACTTCACCACTCTCAAAGCTTTTCACCTGAAAGTGGGTGTCAGGGACTCAAACGTGGATACTTATACATTGTAACATATATACCCAACTAGGTGTGCCACCACCAGGCCCCAGGGGTTCTTTTAAAAATATTTTATTTACTATTTATTGGATAAAGACAGAGAGGAATAGAAAGAGGAGTACAAAAAGAAAGAAAAAGAGATACACACACCACTGCTTTGTCATTTGTGAAGCTTTCCCCATGCAGGTGGCTTCTGGGGGCTTGAACTCAGGTCTTTGTACAATGCAATGTGTGAACTCAACCAGGTGCACCACCACCTAGCCTCTGGGATAGGTCTTCAAAGTGAGATCCCCTCAGCACTTTTATCACTTATGTGCTATTGAGATTGAGAAGCATTATTCTAATAGCTCAAAGAAGGTATAATTTGATTGATTATAACTTTGTTATAATAAATACAATCCTGAACTAAGAGGAATAGCATCTGAAATATAAAGCCAATTTTAATTGATCAATTTTATGAACTTTGTATATGTCATCAAATCCCTTTCTGCCTCAGATTTCTTGAAAAAAATAAGTTAATGCTGTCATATCTTCCATATGGGCAGTATGAGATGAAGTGACTATGGAATTATGAAACTACTTTGCAGAAGGCCAGGAATCAGTGCACCCTTTAAAGCATGGACCTCACCAAACAGTATATCCCAGCAGTGGAAATGTGGCACCACAGGTGAGTTTCTGTGGTTGGTGGACTACTGCTGTGGCACTCCTCTCTGTCTTTGTATTTCTCTTCCCTTCCTTTTATCTTTATATCTCTCTGGCTTTTTTTTTCCCAACAGAATGAACAGTTTGACCCAGAAGAGGTAGAATCTCACATTTGTGAGGTTCCACTGCTATAAACAAGATAATGAATAAATAAAACATAAATGTATTTTTATAAAGTATTTCATATGCAAGAAATGTCGCATTAATTTTGCAGAGGAAAATGACACCAGGACACTACAAGAATTGTATATAATCAACCTGACTCCTCAAATTGATGTGGTATAGCATAGATATGAAAATAAAGATCCTAATTTTAAATGCATACTTCAGTCCAGAAGACCCTAAATGCAGTACTATTTTAGGAATCTCAAACATCTAAGAAGGAGTACACACTCAGTTTCCCTTTCAAGGCTTTAAACATGTATTAAGCAAATATGATGGATCAGGACAGAGTAAGATCTGTCATACTGGTTGAACACAGGTGAACTGCATATGCTGTGTGTCTGATGAGAAATATAAACTAACTATATGCCCCGGCCAGCAGGGCGGTGAGCAGGGGCTAGGAACCCAATGAGACCTGAAATGATAGGGACAAGAGACGCGAAGAACGAGAGCAAGTCAAGTTTCTGATCAAGCTCTAAAATTTTATTGTGTGCACAGACATTATAAGGCTTTGGGGAAGGAGGGGGGAAGTGCTGGAGGAGGAGGAGGGGGAGCAATCTTCAAAGAGGAATGTTCCTTGCAACAAATGGCAGGAACCAAACTGTGTGTTGACTCACTTGTTTTGACTCACTTGATTACTGATAAATGGTTTACCTAAGGGGAAATGGCCTGCCCAGGGGGGAATTAACATTTGTCTTGAGGGGTTCCGTTGTCTCAAAGCTTATCATCTATAAAGCAGAGAAATGGCTCCTGGCAACTATACAGTTAACTATAGCTGTAATTCGCACTTGACAAATAGAGAAACTGAGGCAAACTTAGGTTTTACAATGTCTGCAAATAGCCAAGCTTGTGAGTGGTGAATGTCTGATTAAAATTTAGTCATACTTCCTACTATGAGAGGTACTTTTTAAATAAACATGTATTATTCCAAAAATGACACGCAAATCCGTGAAGTGTTCCTTAATTTTTTGGCAAACGCTAGAAGAAGATTCCAAAAATGCATAACTTAAATTTGAGGCAAAGAGTTTATATTTTTAAAAAATTTTTACCATTAAGTAGGTTTTAGAGTATTGAAAAAAGATAACATTACTGAAAAACCACTTTAAAATAATCATGGCATACAAAGTATCTTTTGAAAATAGGAATTAAATCCTAAACAATAAGGATTCAACTCTGATATAATGAACAATATCTTAAGTACCAAAGTAGAAGTATTGTTAATATGTCAGATAAAATGTTAAGAAATATTATTATATTTCTACATATATCAATTTCTATATATATCAATAGGAAACATTAATGAACAATGAAATAGTCACACTAATAAATCTAAAAAATGAAATGTAGCAGAAGAAATGTAAGTCTGCAATAAAATATGAAAGGAGGCTTATCTCATTTATAACCTTGAATCCAGGTCCTTGTGCATTGTAACATGCAGATAACCAGGTGCACCACGACCATGCTGATAAATTTCCTGCTAGTAAACTGTTTCTAGTATTCTTTGAACTAAGTCTTGTCTATCTTAGTTTTCCTCAAACTTACTGTACAGATATGAATTGTCTGTGTAACTCACATATATTCTTTAAGTCTCAGCTCAAACATCTTTTTTTCAGAGTTTTATTTTTATACCCTTTAAATAAACTTTAAAAAATTATGATACTATGTCCCACTTTCTAAGATTACATTTCCTTTGTTGTGTTATGACTTGTTCCTGTGTGCCTTTTTTCCCCTCTAGGCTGTAAACTCTTCAGGGTAGATGTGAGCAGACATTAAATGGTTTATAAATGACTCTAATTTTCCCTTAAACTTTTGACTTGTGTGTCTAATCTCAATTCTGTTTTCCCTTTAAATCTTGAGAATAGGACTGCCTTCCTTCCCTCTCTCCACCTCTCCCCCCCCAACTTCCTCTCCTTCTTTCTTTCATTCATTCTTCCTTTCTTTCTTTCTTTCTTTCTTTCTTCCAGGTATAAACTATCTTTTATTTTAATCCCAGTCAACTTCCATCTGGAGAGTGAATTGAAGGCATGAATTTAGGGTGATAATAATTTGCCTGATGAAACAACTAAAGAATACAGCAGAAAACTACTGGAAGTTATTAGGCAATATAGCAAGATATCAGGCTACAAACAATGTACAAAAATCAGTGGCATTTCTTCATGCAAACTCTAAATCTGAAGAATAAGACATCCAGAAATCACTCCCATTTACTGTAACAGCAAAATCAATCAAATACCTAGGAATAAAGTTGACCAAAGGAGTGAAAGATTTATATACTGAAAACTATGAGTCACTACTCAAGGAAATAGAAACGGATATCAAGAAATGGAAAGATATCCCATGCTCATGGATTGGAAGAATAAATATCATCAAAATGAATATTCTCCCCAGAGCCATATACAAATTTAATGCAATACCCATCAAAGTTCCATCAAGCTTCTTTAAGAGAATAGAACAAACACTACAATCATTTATCTGGACCATGAAAACCCCTAGAATTGCCAAAACTATCTTAAGGAAAAGAAACAGAAATGAAGGCATCACACTCCCAGACCTTAAACTATATTACAAAGCCATCATCATCAAAACAGCATGGTACTGGAACAAAAATAGGCACACAGACCAGTGGAACAGAATTGAAAGCCCAGAAATAAATCCCCACACCTATGGACATCTAATCTTTGATAAGGGGGCCCAAAAGATTAAATGGAAAAAGGAGGCTCTCTTCAATAATGGTGATAGGGAAACTTGGTTGTAACATGCAGAAGAAGAATGAAATTGAACCACTTTATCTCACCAGAAACAAAAGACAACTCCAAATGGATCAAAGACCTAGATGTCAGACCAGAAACAATCAAATACTTAGAGGAAAACATTGGTAAAACAGTTTTCCACCTAAACCTCAAGGATATCTTTGATGAATCAAACCCAATTGCAAGGAAGACTAAAGCGGAAACAAACCAATGGGACTACATCAAATTGAAAAGCCTCTGCACATCCAAAGAAACTATTAAACAAATAGAGAGACCCCTAACAGAATGGGAGAAGATCTTCACATGCCATACATCAGACAAGAAACTAATCACCAAAATATATAAAGAGCTCAGCAAACTTAGCACCAAAAAATCAAATGACCCCATCGAAAAATGGGCAGAGTATATGAACAAAACATTCACCTCAGAGGAGATCCAAAAGGCTAACAAACATATGAAAAACTGCTCTAGGTCACTGATTGTCAGAGAAATGCAAATTAAGACAACTCTAAGATACCACCTCACTCCTGTAAGAATGGCATACATCAAAAAGGACAGCAGCAAAAAATGTTGGAGAGGTTGTGGGGACAGAGGAACCCTTTTACATTGCTGGTGGGAATGTAAATTAAAACAGCCTCTGTGGAGAGCAGTCTGTAAAACGCTCAGAAAGCTAGACATGGACCTTCCATATGATCCAGTAATTCCTCTCCTGGGGATATACCCCAAGGACTCCATAACACCCAACCAAAAAGAGGTATGTACTCCTATGTTCATAGCAGCACAATCATATTAGCTAAAACCTGGAAGCAACCGAGGTGCCCAAAAACAGATGGGTGGCTGAGAAAGCTGGTATATACACACAATGGAATACTATGCAGCTATCAAGAACAATGAACCCACATTCTCTGACCCATCTTGGATAGAGCTAGAAGGAATTATGTTAAGTGATCTAAGTCAGAAAGATAAAGATGATTATTGGATGATCCCAATCATCAACAGAAATTGAAGAAGAAGATCTGAAAGGGAAACTAAAAGCAGGACCTGACCAAATTGTAAGAATTGCACCAAAGTAAAAACCCTGTATTGAGGGGTAGACATGCAGCTTCCTAGGCCAGTGGGGGGTGGGAGAGGGTGGGAGAGATGGGTCACAGGCTTTTGGTGGTGGGAATGGTGTTTATGTACACTCTGAGTAAAATGTAGTCATATAAATCACTAGTTAATTAATATGAGAGGGGGAAAACTAATTGTATGTCTCGAAGTTTTTCAAAACAAAAACTGAATCTTTTCAATATATAGGCTGTGTATTTGATATGCGGACTCTCTCAAAAGCCTAGACCAAGTAGATCAGAAGCAACCAATAGCACAGCTATATACAAGATACTGGGTACTATACAGCAAACCCTAACAAAAGGACTTTTCAAAGTTAACCCAATTACCAAATAATGTGATGATAACATTAACTATCGATTGTCTTTTTGAACCCTAAGACAGCAGGAACCTCACATCTACACTATAGAGCCTCTACTTCCCCCACTACTGGAACCCTTGGATAGGGCTCACTTTCCCGTATGCCGATCACAACCTAACCAACACAACGACTGCCACCTCAACATGCCTAACTTCAGACTGTGTCCAGAGACTTCACGTGTTGAATGACAACCCTTCAGCTTCATTACTTGGGTGAGACTTTTCCTTTCATAGTATACTCTAATTTCATCTAAGGTGGTTCACTTTCTAACAAAGTCCCAAAACCTAGATATACACCAGGTCCTGTGAGAGAGAGCATATGTTCACATGTATCCATAAACTACTGCAAAATATATACCTGAAAGCAGAAGTACACTAGAGTTTGCAGTGAGTACCCCCCTAACACTTCCTCTCCACTATTCCAAGCTTTGGGTCCATGATTGCTCAACAATTTGTTTGGCTTCGTATGTTAACTCTCTTTTCAGTCACCAGGTTCCAGATGTCATCAAGATGCCAGCCAGGCTTCCCTAGACTGAAGACCCCACCAATGTGTCCTGGAGTTCCGCTTCCCCAGAGACCCACCCTACTAGGGAAAGAGAGAGGCAGACTGGGAGTATGGACCAACCAATCAACACCCATGTTCAACGGGGAAGCAATTACAGAAGCCAGCCTTCCACCTTCTGCAACCCACAACGACCCTGGATCCATACTCCCAGAGAGATAGAGAATGGGAAGACTATCAGGGGAGGGGGTGGGACATGGAGATTGGGTGGTGGGAATTGTGTGGAATTGTATACCTCCTACTCTATGGTTTTGTTAATTAATCCTTTCTTAAATAAATAAGAAAAAAAAGAATAGGAAAGCTATCAAGGCAGTAGATGGGATTTGGAGTTTTGGTGGTGGGAATTGTATGGAGTGTACTCCTCTTATCTTATGGTTTTGTCAGTGTTTTCTTTTTATAAATAAATACATTTATCCTTTAAAAAATAGTTTGCCTGACATAACTTATAAATCATGAGAAGAACTTTAAATTATATTCTATGTGGAAATCTGATCCCATTACATGGCTCCATTAAAAATATATGTGTATAAGGACCTGGGTTCAAGCCCCTACTCCCCACCTACAGGGGAAAATTTTGTGAGTGGAGAAGCAGGGCAGTACGTATCTCTGCTTCTCTCTCTATCTCCCCTTCCCTTTTTATTTCTGTCTCTATCCAATAAATAAGTAAATATTAAAGTTAAAAATGTATATATGTACCTAGTCAACACTGTACAGGAGAGTAATGAGACTTTTATGTCTTTCCCAACCATGCTTATTCACCTCCTAAGTTTTCAATATTTCAACTCTGTAAAAGGTATAAGGAATGAAAACTGACTCTAGTATCTGTGCTAAGGGGATAAAGGGCATATTTCCTTTATTGACCATTTTAAAACATGTAATGGTTCATGTTCTCTGTTATTCTACAATGTTATCAGATAACAATGCCAGGATATCAGTAAAAAACTGATTCACACCAAGAAGGAAATAAGAAGAGAAGAGAATATGAACAAAGGAAAGAGATCCTTATATAAATAGAGTTTATAAATATAACAATCTCCCCCAATATAACCTGGTACATAGTCAATTTTGACAGATTTCCCTGACAACATTCATAGTTTAGTTTTCTTTTTTTTAATTTATTTTTTATTTAAGAAAGGATAAATTAACAAAACCATAGGAGAGAAGAGGTACAACTCCACACAATTGCCACCACCCAGTCTCCGTATCCCATCCCCCACCCCCCGATAGCTTTCCCATTCTCTATCCCTCTGGGAGCATGGACGAAGGATCATGGGTTGCGAAGGTGGAAGGTCTGACTTCTGTAATTGCTTCCATGATGAACATGGACGTTGACTGGTCGGTCCATACTCCCAGTCTGCCTCTCTCTTTCCCTAGTAGGGTGGGTCTCTGGGGAAGTGGAGCTGCAGGACATATTGGTGGGGTCTTCAGTCTAGGGAAGCCTGGCTGGCATCCTGATGACATCTGGAACCTGGTGGCTGAAAAGAGAGTTAACATACGAAGCCAAACAAATTGTTGAGCAATCATGGACCCAAAGCTTGGAATAGTGGAGAGGAAGTGTTAGGGCGGTACTCACTGCAAACTCTAGTGTAATTCTGCTATCAGGCATATATTTTGCACTTGTTTATGGATACGTGTGAACATATGCTCTCTCTCACAGGACCTGGTGTATATCTAGGTTTGGGGACTTTGTTAGGAAGTGATCCACCCGGGATGGAATTAGAGAATGCTATGAAAGAAAAGGTCTCACCCGAGTAATGAAGCTGAAAGTTTGTCATTCCACACCTGAAATCTCTGGACACAGTCTGAGCTGAAGCATGTTGGGGTGACAATCGTTGCATTGATTAGGTTGCAATCGGCTGATGAAATATTATTTGATATGGATTGGGAGAGTCATGCAGGAAAGTGGGCCCTATCCTAATGTTCCAGGACTGGCGGAAATAAAGGCTCTATAGTGTAGATGTGAGGTTCCTGCTGTCTTAGGGTTCAAAAAGACAATCGATAGTTAATGTTATCTTCACATTATTTGGTATTGGATTAACTTTGAATAGTCCTTTTGTTAGGGTTTGCTGTATTGTACCCAGTATCTTGTAAATAGCTGTACCACTAGTTACTTCTGACCTACTTGGTCTAGGCTTTTGAGAGAGTCTGCATATCAATTACACAGCCTATATATTAAGAAGACTCAGTCTGTGTTTTAAAAACTTCGAGACATACAATCAATTTTCCCCCTCTTGTATTAATTAACTAGTGATTAATATGACTACAATGTACTAGGAGTGTACATAAACACCATTCCCACCATCAAAGGACTGTGTCCCATCTCAACCACTCATGCACACCCCCCACCGGCCCAGGAAGCTGCATGTCTACCCCTCACCACAGGGTTTTTACTTTGGTGCCCTAATTTCAATTTAGTCAGATCCTGCTTTTAGTTTCCCTTTCAGATATTCTTACTCAACTTCCGTTGATGACTGGGATCATCCCATACTCAGCTTTATCTTTCTGACTTTGCTCACTTAACATAATACCTTCTAGCTCTGTCCAAGATGGGTCAGAGAAGGTGGGTTCATTGTTCTTGATAGCTGCATAGTATTCCAATGTGTATATATACCATAGCTTTCTTAGCCACTCATCTGTTGTTGGGCACCTGGGTTGCTTCCAGGTTTTAGCTATTATGAATTGTGCTGCTATGAACATAGGAGTACACACCTCGTTTTTTGGGTGTTATGGAGCCCTTGGGGTATAACCCCAAGAGAGGAATTACTGGATCATATGGAAGGTCCATGTCTAGCCTTCTGAGAATTTTCCAGACTGCTCTCCAGAGAGGCTGGAACATTTCACATTCCCACCAGCAATGCAGAAGGGTTCCTCTGTCCCCACAACCTCTGGAGCATTTGTTGCTGCTGTCCTTTTTGATGTATGCCATTCTCATAGGGGTGACGTGGTATCTTAGTGTTGTCCTAATTTGCATTTCTCTGACAATCAGTGACCTAGACCAGTTTTTCACATGTTTGTTAGCCTATTGGGTCTCCAGTGTGGTGAATGTTTTGTTCATATTCTCTGCCCATTTTTAGATGGGGTCATTTGCTTCTTTGGTGCTAAGTTTGCTGAGCTCTATATATTTTGGCGATTAGTCTCTTCTCTGTTGTGTGGTATGTGAAGATCTTCTCCCTTTCTGTGAGGGGTCTCTCTGTTTGTTTAATAGTTTCTTTGGATGTGCAGAAGCTTTTCAATTTGATGTAGTCCCATTGGTTTGTTTCTGCTTTACTCTTTATTGCAATTGGGTTTTTTCAATAAAGATGTCCTTGAGGTGTAGGTGGGAAAGTGTTTTACCAATGTTTTCCTCTAAGTATTTGATTGATTCTAGTCTGACATCCAGGTCTTTGATCCATTAGGTGTTGATTTTTGTTTATGGTGAGGTAAAGAGGTTAAATTTAATTCTTCTGCATGTTACAAGCCAGTTTTCCCAGCAACATTTACTGAAGAGAGCCTCCTTCTTCCATTTAATACTTTTGGCCCCCTTATAAAAGATTAGATGTCCATAGGTGTGGGGGTTTATTTCTGGGCTTTCAATTCTGTTCCACTGGTCTGTGTGCCTATTTTTGTTCCAGTACCATGCTGTTTTGATGATGATGGCTTTACAATAAAGTTTGAGTTCTGGGAGTGTGATTTCTGTTTCTTTTCCTCAAGATGGTTTTGGAATTTCTAGGTGTTTTCAGGTTCCAGATAAATGACTGTAGTGTTTGTTCTATTCTCTTAAAGAAGCTTGGTGGTACTTTGATGGGTATTGCATTAAATTTGTATATGGCTCTGGGGAGAATATTCATTTTGATGATATTTATCCTTCCAATCCATGAGCATGGACTATCTTTCCATTTCTTGATATCCGTTTCTATTTCCTTGAGTAGCGACTCATAGTTTTCAGCATACAAGGCTTTAACTTCTTTGGTCAACTTTATTCTTATGTATTTGATTGATTTTGCTGAAACAGTAAATGGGAGTGATTTCTGGATGTCTTCTTCTTCAGATTTAGTGTTTGCATAAAGAAATGCCACTAATTTTTGTACATTGATTTTGTAGCCTGATACCTTGCTATATTGCCTAGTAACTTCCAGTAATTTTCTACTGGATTCTTTAGGTCTTTCTATGTATACTATCATATCATCTGCAAATAGTGAGAGCTTGACTTCTTCCCTTCTAATATGTATTCCTTTGATTTCTTTCTCTTGCCTGATTGCTATGGCAAGAACTTCCAATACTATGTTGAAGAGTAATGGTGACAGTGGACAGCCCTGTCTAGTCCCCGGTCTGAGGGGGAATGCTTTCAGCTTCTGTCCATTGAGTATGATGTTGGCTGTAGGTTTGCTATATATAGACTCCACTATCTTGAGGAATTTCCCATCTATTCCCATTTTTTGTAGAGTTTTGAGCATGAATGGGTGTTGGATTTTGTCAAAGGCTTTCTCTGCATCTATTGAGATAATCATGTGGTTTTTGGCTTTGCTTTTATTGATGTGGTGAATGACATCGATTGACTTACAGATGTTGAACCAGCCTTGCATTCCTGGCATGAATCCCACTTGGTCGTGATGAACAATATTTTTGATATGTTGCTGTATCTGGTTGGCCAAGATCTTGTTTAATATTTTGGCATCAATGTTCATCAAAGATATTGGTCTGTAGTTTTCCTTTTTTGTTGTGTCCCTATCAGCTTTTGGTATCAGGCTGATGTTGGCTTCATAGAAGGTGGAAGGGAGTATTCCTGTTTCTTAAATCTTATGGAAAAGCTTAAGAAGTATGGGTGCTGTTTCCTGAAAGTTTTGTAGAATTCATTTGTGGAGCCATCTGGTCCAGGACTTTTATTGTCGGGGAGATTCTTAATAACGGTTTCAATTTCTTTGTCTGTGATGGTGCATTTAGATTTTGTAGTTCTTCCTGGCTCAGATTTTGAAGGGCATACACTTCTAGGAATTGTTCCGTTTCTTCCAGATGCTGTAGCCTGGTGGCGTATACTTCTTTATAGAAGTTTCGCAGGATTCTCTGGATTCTGAGTTGTCAGTTGTGATATCTCCTCTATCATTTACAATTCTATTAATTTTAGTCTTTTCTCTTTTTTGTTTGGTGAGTCTAGCTAGGGGTTTGACAATTTTGTGTTATCTTTCAAAGAACCAACATTTGGCTTCATTGATCTTTTGTATGGTTCTTTTATTTTCGATGTTGTTTATTTCTGCTCGAACTTTAGTGATTTCTGTCTTTCTGGTTGCTTCAAGGTTCCTTTGTTACTCTTCCTCTATGTCCTTGAGGTGTGCTGTAAGGTCGTTCATTTGAGCTTCTTCTTGGTGTTTAGTATGTGATTGTATGGCTATAAGTTTCCCTCTCAGTACTGCTTTAGCTGTGTCCCAAATATTTTGATAGGTTTTGTTTTCATTTTCATTTTTTTCCAGGAACATTTGAATTTCCTGCTTGAGTGAGTTCTGACCCAGTGGTTCTTAAGGAGTATGTTGTTTAATTTCCAAATTCTGTGCCTTTTAAAAATTTTCTGTTTGTTGTTAAATGTTAGTTTTACTCCACTGTGGTCTGAGAAGATACTTGGGATGATTTCAATGCTCTTGAAATTATTGATACTGTGTTTGTGGCCTAACATGTGGTCTGTCCTTGAATATGTGTTATGTGGATTTGAAAAGAAGGTGTATTCCAGTTTTTTGGGGTGGAGGACTTTGAAAATGTCCAAGAGGTCTAGTCTGTCAATCTCTTCATTCAATTCTCTTGTATCTTTATTGGTTCTCTGCTTTGTTGATCTGTCTAAGTGTGAGAGTGGGGAATTGAAGTCTCCCACTATTATTGTAATACTATTTATGTATTTTTGAAATTCTTTCAGTAGGTGCTGAATGTATTTAGATGGTCCCTCATTGGGTGCATAGATGTTAATAATTGTTAAGTCTTCTTGGCTGATTGATCCTCAAATCATTATGTAATGTCCTTGCCTATCTTTTATTACTTTATTTCATTTAAAATCTATCGTGTCTGAGATGAGAATGGCTGTTCCTGCCCTCTTTTGTGGTCCGTTAGCCTGTATGATAGTTTTCCATCCTTTCACTTTAAGTCTGTGTTTATCTTGTTGTGGCAGATGGGATTCTTGCAGGCAGCATATGGTTGGGTTATGTTTTCTGATCCATCCCTCCACCCTGTGCCTTTTGATGGGTGAGTTTAAGCCATTGATGTTTATTGATATTATGGATTTAATGTATTGTAGTGCCATTGTTCAAAGAAATTTGCTCTGATATATTGCAAGTATTATAGTGATGTTCTTGTTTATAATAGGTCTTTTAGAACCTCTTTCAGGGCCAGCTTGGTGATGGTTGCCTCCTTTAACTGTTGTTTGTCTAAGAAGATTTTGATTCCTTCCTCTAGTTTGAATGAAAGTCTAGCAGGATATATTATCCTTGGTTGAAATCCTTTTTCATTCAGGGCTCGATAGATATCTTGCCATTCCCTTCTGGCTTTTAGAGTTTGAGTGGAGAAGGCTGCAGATAATCTTATGGGTTTTCCCTTGTATGTGACTTTTTGTTTCTCTCTTGCAGCCTTTAGGATCCTTTCTTTATCCTTACTTCTTCTCATTGTGACTATGATGTGTCTTGGTGTCTTCAGGTCTGGGTTGATTCTGTTTGGTACTCTCTGGGCCTCTTGAATCTTGATATCCTTTCTGTTATTCAGGTCTGGGAAGTTTTCTTCTATTATTTCCTCTAGAATGTTTGCTTCCCCTTCCTCTCTTTCTTCCTCTGGCAGGCCAATGATACAAATGTTACTTCTTTTGAGATCATCCCATATGTCTCTGTTGTTCTTTTCAGTGTCTCTCAATCTCTTTTGAAGCTCTTTCACCTCTTCATTTTCTCTAACTCATCCTCTAATTCTGTTTTCTGCTTCTGTTAGTCTGCTTTCCCTTGCCTCAGCTTCTTTCTTCATTACAGCTATTTCAGCTTTCAGTTCTCTAATTGCCTCAAGATAATCAGTATTTTCCTTGGGGGTCTCAACTGTTGTTTCCCTAATACTGCCATTCCTTTCCTCCAATGTTGTTTTCATTTCTGTGATTAATAAGTTTATTATTGCTTGCATACTTTTCTTATCTATGGTTACTTCTGGCTGATTTGTAGTTTCTCTGGGCTCTTGTCTTCATTTATTGGAGTAGCAGTTTTTTTTTTTTTTTTGATCTACCCATTTTTTTGATTTATGTGTTTTTTTTATGCTCTGTTGTTCCTCAGTTGTTGTGTCTTGAGTACAAGTAACACTGTACTAAATACCTTTATGACAATTGCACTCACCAACCTCAGGAATTACAGTAGCACCTGAAACAAGTATTGAAGCAGTTTAATCGTTACCAGTTAGCCAAACAATATCTCCAGTCCATGAATGAATAGTAACCAAATCCCAGTTAAGAAGAAAGAGAAAAGAAAGGATAGCAAGAATAGACAGTTATGCAAATCTACTATCCACTGTATATTCTAGGGGTAACAAAAGGGGAAAGGGAACTAGAGCAGAGAAACACACATTGAGAGTCCACTCTGAGTCAGATTTCTTCCCCAAAATAATTCACAAATTCAGAAAGGCAAAGAAGAAGGAAGAAGTGTATGAGAAGATTTAAAAAAAAGAAAAAAGAGGCAAGAGAGAGAAAAGGGAAAAGATAAGAAAAAGAGCTGTAATTAAAGAGCAGAGAAAGGAAATTCCCAAATGTGTATCAGTGAATTCAAAAAAGCACAGTGTTTGTTGGTGTGGTGGCTGGGGGCTGTGACTTTGGAAGCTGTAGGATTAAGGAAGAAGGGATGACAAGAATGAGAAAAAGAAAAAAAAAAAGAAAGAGAGAGAGAGAAAAAGAAACAGATAAGAAAAAGAACAGTCATTAAAGGGCAGTGAAAGGAAAGGTTTTTTTATGTATTTATTTTTAATTATTTAATTAGCTATGTGGGGTGAGGTGGGGGGGTTGGCTACTTAGAAAAAAGGCCAGAGGTTTCAGAAGGGTATAGACTTAGAGTTAATGATACTCCCTGGTGGGACAGGAATTTGGTAAAGAAAAGGAGCTCCTAGCATGGGATGCTGCTAGGAGCTGGTCCCCAGGGACTGGTTGGGGGCGGGGGGTAGGGAAGGAGTTATGCTTAGAAATTAAAAGGAAGAAAAAAAAAATTCCCCTTTTTTCCTACTCTAATTCTTAACCCAAATAAGTTATAGTAACCTTTTGGTGTCACCACTAGGACCCCTTATTGGCTGGCCTACTAAAGGTAGAAAATCCTACCATTTTAGGAGATGTGGTCAGAGCTCAGCCACTAGCAGCTTCTCAGTCCGCCATCTTCCAGGAACCCCCTCTATTGGTTTTCTGTCCCATTAATTTTTGACATAGTAGCTAAAAAAAATATTATGAATCAACCTAGTCCCTAAAATGTGCATCTCATTATACTTATACTCAAATGCTACAGATAAATCCTATAGAAATTTATGCTGGAGTAGGGCACCAAAGTAAAAACTCTGGGGTGATGGTGAATGTTCGGCATCTTGGGATGACGGGGTGACAGGGTGGGATAGGATGGGACACAATCTTTTGGTGGTGGGAATGGTGTTTATGTACACTCCTATTAATTTATAGTCATATAAATCAAAACTTAATTAATATCAGAGAGGAAATTTTGATTGAATGCCTCAAACTGTTTAAAACACAGACTATAGGCTAAATCTTTGATATGATGACTGTTAAAAACTTAGACCAGGGGGAACAGAAGCAACCGGTGTCAGAGCTATATACAAATAATGTCAAAGGACATAAGTTATGGTGATGTGTGTGAGATAGCAAATCCTAACAAAGGAATTTTTCAAAGTTAACCCAGTTGCCAAATAATGTGATTATAGCAATAACTCTATTGCCTTCTTAAGCACTAAGACAGCAGGAACCTCCCACTTCTGCTATAGAGCCTATATTTCTCCAGTCTTGGGACCTCTAGTGTGGGCTCACTTTTATGCATGCTTCTTTAAATTCATATCAAATGATATTGCATCTGCTGATCCCAACATAATCAATGCAACAAGTGCCACCTCCATATGCTTCACTTCAGACTGTGTCCAGAGATGTCAGGCATGGATGTCAACCCTTCAGCCTCATTACTTTGGTGAGATCTTTCTTTCATTGAATTCTCTAATTCCATTCCAGATGGTTCACTTCCTAACAAAGTCCCAAAACCTAGTTATAGACGTCATCCCATGAGATAGGGCATATGTTCACATGTATCCATAAGTTAGGGCAAAATATATACCTGCAATCAAAAAGTATACAATAGTCTTCAGTGAGTCAGTATGAAGTTCATAATGAAATAGTGTCTGCCTAGACTTAGATACCCTCCTCACCTACTTTCTATTATATTTCCCTCACTCACTCCCAAGCTATCCTTCTCAAAGCAAGGATTGTAAAAGCTGAATCCTTATTTAGCAAGAGACTGGGATACTTCAATGATGACTCTTTTGTCAGGTCACCCCATCAGCTGGGGCCCTATTCGGGGAGTCCTGAGATTGCCAAACAGACATGATGGAGCCAGACCTCCAATAAATCCCTCTCTCCATTGTTACTGATCATTTCTATCAGGAACAACAAAATAGACCCTTTGTGGTCCCCCATAAGACCTTGCCCTCAACTTGGATCAATAAGAGTATAGAATGTTCCATCCTCTGAAGGGAGGTTGGACAATATACTCCATGCTACACCTGAGGAAGATGGGTCTGATATTGGGGCAGCTTGGAATGTTTCTACTCATGACCACAGAATGTGAGCTCAGATCTACAGGGATCTAAGGCTGTTCAGCTGAATATGAGCCTCAGATCAAATCGATGGTGTGTGTAGTCAACAATAATTATACACCTTTCCCATATATGGGAGCTACTCTATTCCCTGATGCAAACTTTTGGTTCTTTTTCCAGCCATGACACCATCTCCCCAGACAATAACTTGGATCCACCTGCATATCAGATGTCAGGCTCAGGAAAAAAAAAAAAAAAACTAGTATAGCCACAGGCCTTTTGGAATATAAATAAAACATGCCTACTAACTATCTACAAAATGGAGACACCCCCAAATTTTCATCTGCACTATCCCAGCTTCTAGATTCAAGATTAGTCAAGAACTTGCTTGACTTTATAGGTTAACTATCTTTTCAGCCACCATGTTACAGATGCTAGAATGATGCCAATCAGACTTCCCTGGACAGACAGCTCTACCAATGTTCCCTGGAACTCTGACTCCCCAGAACCCCATCCCACTAGGGAAAGAGAGAGGCAGGTTGGGAGTATGGGGAGTATGGATCAACCTGTCAACGCCCATGTTCAGCAGGGAAGCAATTACAGAAGTCAGATCTTCTACCTCCTGCATCCCACAGTGACCTTGGGGCCATACTCTCAAAGGGTTAAAGAATAGGAAAGCTATCAGGGGAGGGGATGGGATACGGAGTTCTGGTGTTGGGAATTGTGTGCAGTTGTACCACTCTTGAGCTTTGCACCACTTGCGGTTAACCCACAGCGCTACCGCCCAACTCCCTACCACTCTTATACTATGGATTTGTCAGTGTTTCCTTTTTATAAATAAATTTAAAAAAGAAAATTATGCTGGTAACACTGATAAGATTTTGCTTCTAAGACTTAATTGCCCTCACC
Organism: Erinaceus europaeus; assembly: GCF_950295315.1. Classification (NCBI taxonomy): domain Eukaryota; kingdom Metazoa; phylum Chordata; class Mammalia; order Eulipotyphla; family Erinaceidae; genus Erinaceus; species Erinaceus europaeus. Next base: position 101,863,488 of record NC_080164.1, on the reverse strand, counting down.
TTCTTTTCAAACATTTATAAGTATAACATTCTCACATTTATATCTAAAGGATTTGTATAATTTTTGTCTTTACTATAAAGCTTCTAGCTCTATTTTATTTGAAAACACATTGATGCTATCCCCATCAGCTTATTACTAATCACAAGGAATATTCTGTATACTCTGAAGTAACAATGAAGAAAATATATGAAAGAAGAAGCAAACTATATCTGTTTCTCCAAACATGTAAGTGCCTTTGCCTACATTATTCATTTTTCCTTTGACCTTATAGATCAATTACATAGGCTAACCATAAATTGAGTTTTTATGTATTAATTTGACAAACTTTTAAAACTCACACGTATACCTTTACAGTTTATTTAATGCATAATCGTCTACAAGTGAAGCAATATCAATAAAATGATACTTATTAAAATTTACATTTTATTAAAAATTATACACTTCCTTGATTAGGCATCCACTAGATCAGCTTTCTACTATTTTTAAATAATACAAATCAGTGCATGCCTATACATCTTTCTGGAGGTAACATTGATTTTGTTTTTTAGTCTGAAGACAATTTCAAATGTAAATTTTTGTTTCTCAGTCAACTATATTGAAAAGAGGGTCATGTCTTGCAGAAGCAAATCAGCTTTTTAAGAAAGCAGTTTAGAATTCTTCTGGGATCTTCAAGTCATTCTTGATTATAGTTATTAAGCTTTACATATTTTAAAAACTCAAGATGTTAACTTTGATATAAAAGATCTGAAAATATTTTATATTCATCTGGAGTTGTACTCATTCATCTAGAATGACCTTCTCACCTTGGCTTTTGGAGGTGTCTTACAGCTATAAGGCATGACACATTATTACAGTAACATCATATATCAATATTATCTCAGTTCAATTCCTGTCTTTTTTAAAATTTTTATTTAAGAAAGGATTAATTAACAAAAACATAAGGTAGGAGGGGCACAACTCTACACAATTCCCACCACCCAATATCCATAACCCACCCCCTCCCCTGATAGCTCTCCCACTCTCCATCACTCTGGGAGCATGGACCCAGGGTCATTGAGGGTTTCAGAAGGTAGAAGGTCTGGCTACTGCAATTGCTTCCCCGCTGAACATGGGCGTTGACTGGTCGGTCCATACTCCCAGTCTGCCTCTCTCTTTCCCTAGTAGGGTGGGTCTCTGGGGAAGCTGAGCTCCAGGACACATTGGTGGAGTCTTCTATCCAGGGAAGCCTGGCCAGCATCCTGGTGGCATCTGGAACCTTGTGACTGAAAAGAGAGCTAACATACGAGGCCAAACAAATTGTTGAGCAACCATGGGGCCAAAGCTTGGAATAGTTGAGAGGAAATGTTAGGGAGGTACTCATTGCAAACTCTAGTGTACTTCTGCTTCCAGGCATATATTTTGCAGTAGTTTATGGATAAGTGTGAACATAAGCTCTCTCTCACAGGACCTGGTGTATATCTAGGTTATGGGACTTTGTTAGAAAGTGAATCATCTAAGATGAAATTAGAGTATACTATAAAGAGAAAGGTCTCACCCAAGTAATGAAGCTGAAGGGTTGTCATTCCACACGTGAAGTCTCTGGACACAGTCTGAGGTGAAGCATGTTGAGGTGGCAATCGTTGCATTGGTTAGGTTGTGATCGGCGGATGCAATATTATTTGGTATGGATTGGGAGAGGCATACGGGAAAGTGGGCCCTATCCAAGGGTTCCAGTAGTGTGGGAAGTAGGGGCTCTATAGTGGAGATGTGAGGTTCCTGCTGTCTTAGGGTTCAAAAAGACAATCTATAGTTAATGTTATCATCACATTATTTGGTAATTGGGTTAACTTTGAAAAGTCCTTTTGTTAGGGTTTGTTGTACAGTACCCAGTATCTTGTATATAGCTGTGCTACTGGATGCTTCTAATCTAGTTGGTCTAGGCTTTTGAGAGAGTCCGCATATCAAATACACAGCCTATATATTAAAAAGATTCAGTTTTTGTTTTGAAAAACTTCGAGACATATAATTAATTTCCCCCTCTCATATTAATTAACTAGTGATTTATATGACTACATTTTACTCAGAGTGTACATAAAAACCATTCCCACCACCCAAAGACTGTGACCCATCCCTCCCACCCACTCCCACCTCCCACTGTCCCAGGAGCAGCATGTCTACCCCTCACCACAGGGTTTTTACTTTGGTGCCCTACTTACAATTTGGTCAGGTCCTGCTTTTAGTTTCCCTTTCAGATCTTCTTCCTCAACTTCTATTGATGAGTGGGATCATCCCATACTCATCTTTATCTTTCTGGCTTAGTTCACTTAACATAATTCCTTCTAGCTCTATCCAAGATGGGTCAGAGAAGGTGGGTTCATTGTTCTTGATAGCTGCAGAGTATTCCATTGTGTATATATACCACAGCTTTCTCAGCCACTCATCTGCTGTTGGGCACCTGGGTTGTTTCCTCATTTTAGCTATTATGAATTGGGCTGCTATGAACATAGGAGTACACACCTCTTTTTGGTTGGATGTTATGGAGTCCTTGGGGTATAAGCCCAGGAGAGGAATTACTGGATCATATGGAAGGTCCATGTCTAGCCTTCTGAGAGTTTTCCAGACTGCTCTCCACAGAGGCTGTTTTAATTTACATTCCCACCAGCAATGTCAAAGGGTTCCTCTGTCCCCACATCCTCTCCAGCATTTGTTGCTGCTTTCCCTTTTGATGCATGCCATTCTTACAGGAGTGAGGTGGTATCTTAGTGTTGTCTTAATTTGCATTTCTCTGACAATCAGTGACCTAGAGCAGTTTTTCATATGTTTGTTAGCCTTTTGGACCTCCTCTGTAGTAAATGTTTTGTTCATATCCTCTGCCCATTTTGATGGGGTCATTTGCTTTTTTGGTGCTAAGTTTGCTGAGCTCTAATTTATTTTGGTGATTAGTTTCTTGTCTGATGTCTGGCATGTGAAGATCTTCTCCCATTCTGTGAGGGGTCTCTCTGTTTGTTTAATAGTTTCTTTGGATGTGCAGAAGCTTTTCAATGTGATGTAGTCCCATTGGTTTGTTTCTGCGTTAGTCTTCCTTGCAATTGGGATTGAATCATCAAAGATGTCCTTGAGGTGTATGTGGGAAAGTGTTTTACCAATGTTTTCCTCTAAGTATTTGATTGTTTCTGGTCTGACATCTAGGTCTTTGATCCATTTGGAGTTGATTTTTGTTTCTGGTGAGATAAGGTGGTTCAATTTCATTCTTCTGCATGTTACAACCCAGTTTTCCCAGCACAATTTATTGAAGAGAGCCTCCTTTTCCATTTAATCTTTTGGGCCCACTTATCAAAGATTAGATGCCCATAGGTGTGGGGATTTATTTCTGGGCTTTCAATTCTGTTCCACTGGTCTGTGTGCCTATTTTTGTTCCAGTACCATGCTGTTTTGATGATGATGGCTTTATAATATAATTTAAGGTCTGGGAGTGTGATGCCTTCATTTCTGTTTCTTTTCCTCAAGATGGTTTTGGCAATTTTAGGTGTTTTCATGTTCCAGATAAATGATTGTAGTGTTTGTTCTATTCTCTTAAAGTAGCTTGGTGGAACTTTGTGGGTATTGCATTAAATTTGTATATGGCTCTGGGGAGAATATTCATTTTGATGATATTTATTCTTCCAATCCATGAGCATGGGATATCTTCCCATTTCTTGGTATCAGTTTCTATTTCCTTGAGTAGCAACTCATAGTTTTCAGCATACAAGGCTTTACTTATTTGGTCAACTTTATTCTTATGTATTTGATTGATTTTGCTGAAACAGTAAATGGGAGTGATTTCTGGATGTCTTCTTCTTCAGATTTAGTGTTTGCATAAAGAAATGCCACTGATTTTTGTACATTGATTTTGTAGCCTGATACCTTGCTATATTGCCTAGTAACGTCCAGTAATTTTCTACTGGATTCTTTAGGTCTTTCTATGTATACTATCATATCATCTGCAAATAGTGAGAGCTTGACTTCTTCCCTTCTAATATGTATTCCTTTGATTTCTTTCTCTTGCCTGATTGCTATGGCAAGAACTTCCAATACTATGTTGAAGAGTAATGGTGACAGTGGACAGCCCTGTCTAGTCCCCGGTCTGAGGGGGAATGCTTTCAGCTTCTGTCCATTGAGTATGATGTTGGCTGTAGGTTTGCTATATATAGACTCCACTATCTTGAGGAATTTCCCATCTATTCCCATTTTTTGTAGAGTTTTGAGCATGAATGGGTGTTGGATTTTGTCAAAGGCTTTCTCTGCATCTATTGAGATAATCATGTGGTTTTTGGCTTTGCTTTTATTGATGTGGTGAATGACATCGATTGACTTACAGATGTTGAACCAGCCTTGCATTCCTGGCATGAATCCCACTTGGTCGTGATGAACAATATTTTTGATATGTTGCTGTATCTGGTTGGCCAAGATCTTGTTTAATATTTTGGCATCAATGTTCATCAAAGATATTGGTCTGTAGTTTTCCTTTTTTGTTGTGTCCCTATCAGCTTTTGGTATCAGGCTGATGTTGGCTTCATAGAAGGTGGAAGGGAGTATTCCTGTTTCTTAAATCTTATGGAATAGCTTAAGAAGTATGGGTATTAACTGTTTCCTCAAAGTTTTGTAGAATTCGTTTGTGAAGCCATCTGGTCTAGGACTTTTGTTGTTGGGGAGATTCCTAATAACGGTTTCAATTTCTTTGTCTGTGATTGGTGCATTTAGATTTTGTAGTTCTTCCTGGTTCAGTTTTGGAAGGGCATATGCTGCTAGAAATGGTTCCATTTCTTCCAGATTCTCTAGCTTGGTGGTGTATAGCTCTTTATAGATGTTTCGCACGATTCTCTGGATTTCTGTGGTGTTAGTTGTGATATCTCCTCCATCGTTTACAATTATATTAATTTTAGTCTTTTCTCTTTTTCGTTTGGTGAGTCTGGCTAGGGGTTTGTCAATTTTGTTTAATCTTTCAAAGAACCAACATTTGCCTTCATTGATCTTTTGGATGGTTCTTTTATTTTCGATGTTGTTTATTTCTGCTCTAACTTTAGTGATTTTTGTCCTTCTGGTTGCTTCAGGGTTCCTTTGTTCCGCTTTCTCTAAGTCCTTGATGTGTGCAGTAAGATCGTTCATTTGAGCTTCTTCTTGGTGTTTAGTATGTGATTATATGGCTATAAGTTTCCCTCTCAGTACTGCTTTAGCTGTGTCCCAAATGTTTTGATAGGTTGTGTCTTCATTTTCATTAGTTTCCAAGAACATTTGAATTTCCTGCTTGAATGAGTCTCTGACCCAGTGGTTCTTAAGGAGCATGTTGTTTAGTTTCCAAATTCTGTGTCTATTAATAATTTTCTGTTTGTTGTTAAATGTTAGTTTTACTCCACTGTGGTCTTTGAAGATACTTGGGATGATTTCAATGCTCTTGAATTTACTGATGCTGTCTTTGTGGCCTAACATGTGATCTATCCTTGAGTATGTGCTATATGCATTTGAAAAGAAGGTGTATTCCAGTTTTTTGGGGTGAAGGACTCTGAAAATGTCCAAGAGGTCTAGTCTGTCAATCTCTTCATTCAAATATCTTGTATCTTTATTGGTTCTCTGCTTTGTTGATCTGTCTTAGTGTGAGAGTGGAGTATTGAAGTCTCCCACTATTATTGTATTACTATTTATGTATTTTTGAAATTCTTTCAGTAGGTGCTAAATGTATTTAGATGGTCCCTCATTGGGTGCATAGATGTTAATAATTGTTAAGTCTTCTTGGCTGATTGATCCTCTAATCATCATGTAATGTCCATGCTATCTTTTATTACTTTATTTAATTTAAAATCTATCGTGTCTGAGATGAGAATGGCTGTTCCTGCCCTTTTTTGTGGTCCGTTAGCCTGTATGATAGTTTTCCATCCTTTCACTTTAAGTCTGTGTTTATCTTGTTGTGACAGATGGGATTCTTGCAAGCAGCGTATGGTTGGGTTATGTTTTCTGATCCATAACCCCACCCTGTGGCTTTTGATGAGTGAGTTTAAGCCATTGACATTTATTGATATTAAGGATTTAATGTATTGTAGTGCCATTGTTCAAAAAATTTGTTTGCTCTGATATATTGCAAGTATTATAGTGATGTTCTTGTTTATAAGAGGTCTTTTAGTACCTCTTTCAGGGCTGGCTTGGTGATGGTTGCCTCCTTTAACTGTTGTTTGTCTAAGAAGGTTTTGATCCCTCCATCTAGCTTGAATAAAGGTCTAGCAGGATATATTATCTTTGGTTGAAACCCTTTTTCATTCAGGGTTCGATAGATATCTTGCCACTCCCTTCTGGCTTTTAGAGTTTGAGTGGAGAAATCTGCAGATAGTCTTATGGGTTTTCCCTTGTATGTGACTTTTTGTTTCTCTCTTGCAGCCTTTAGGATCCTTTCTTTATCCTTACTTTTTCTCATTGTGACTATGATTTGTCTTGGTGTCTTCAGATCTGGGTTTCTTCTGTTTGGTACTCTCGGGGCCTCTTCAATCTTGATGTCCTTTCTGTTATTCAGGTCTGGGAAGTTTTCTTCTATTATTTCCTCTATAATATTTGCTTCCCCTTCCTCTCTTTCTTCCTCTTCCAGGCCTATTATATGAATGTTACTGCTTTTGAGATCATCCCATATGTCTCTGTTGTTCTTTTCAGTGTCTCTCAATCTCTTTTTAGCTCTTTCACCTCTTTCTTCATTTTCTCTAACTCATCCTCTGTCTGACTAATTCTGTTTTCTGCTTCTGTTAGTCTACTTTCCCTTGCCTCCGCTTCTTCCTTCATTACAGCTATTTCAGCTTTCAGGTCTCTAATTGCCTCATATAATCAGTATTTTCCTTGGGGGTCTCAACTGTTGTTTCCCTAATACTGCCATTCCTTTCCTCCAATGTTGTTTTCATTTCTGTGATTAATAAGTTTATTATTGCTTGCATACTTTTCTTATCTATGGTTACTTCTGGCTGATTTTTAGTTTCTTCTGGGCTCTTGTCTTCATTCATTGGAGTGGCAGTTTTATTTGTTTTAGATCTACCCATTTTTTTTTATTTTTGTGTTTCTTTTTTTTATGCTCTGTTGTTCCTCAGTTGTTGTGTCTTAAGTACAAGTAACCCTGTACTAAATACCTTTATAAGAATTGCACTTACCAACCTCCGTAATTACAGTATCAACTGAAGCAAGTATTGAAGTAGTTTAATCGTTACCAGTTAGCTAAACAATTTCTCCAATCCGTGTAAAAATAGTAACCAAATCCCAGTGAAGAAAGAGAAAAGAAAGATAGGATAGCAAGAATAGACAGTTATGCAAATCTACTATCCACTGTATATTCTAGGGGTAACAAGAGGGGAAAGGGAACTAGAGCAGTGATACACACATTGAGTGTCCACTCTGAGTCAGATTTCTTCCCCCAAATAATTCACAAATTCAGAAAGGCAAAGAAGAAGGAAGAAGTGTATGAGAAGTTTAAAAGAGAGAGAGAGAGACAAGAGAGAGAGAAGGGAAAAGATAAGAAAAAGAGCTGTAATTAAAGAGCAGTGAAAGGAAATTCCCAAATGTGTATCAGTGAATTCAAAAAAGCACAGTGTTTGTTGGTGTGGTGCCTGGGGACTGTGACTTTGGAAGCTGTAGGATTAAGGAAGAAGGGATGACAAGAACGAGAAAAAGAAAAAAAAAAGAAAGAGAGAGAGAAAAAAAGAAAAAGATAAGAAAAAGAATAGTCATAAAAGGGCAGTGAAAGGAAAGTTTTTTTAATGTATTTATTTTTAATTGTTTAATTAGCTATGCGGGGTGAAATGGGGGTGTTGACTTCTTAGAAAGAAAAACGGCCAGAGGTTTCAGAAGGGTATAGACTTAGAATTAATGATACTCCTTGGTGGGACAGGAATTTGGTAAAGAAAAGGACTGGTCATGGGGGGGGGGCGGGAAGGAGGTATGCTTGAAAATTAAAAGTAATAAGAAAAAAATTTTTTTTCCTTGTTTTTTTTTTTTCCCCCTTTTTTCCCTACTCTAATTCTTAACCCAAATTAAGTTATAGTCACTCCCTTGGTGTCGCCGCTAGGACCCCTTTTTGGCTGGCCTGCTAAAGGCAGAATATCCTACCGTTTCCATGAGATGTGGTCAGAGCTCAGCCACTAGCAGCTTCTCAGTCTGCCATCTTCCGGGAAACCCCCCCCCCCCCAAAGCTTTTTTAAAGGATTTCTCAAAGATGAAAACTAGCTCCAAGTCCTTTTGATCCAATGAGAGCTGTACTCAAGGATGTCCTCAGATCCGCCCTCAGGGTTGTGGTGGTCCCAGGAGACTCCCAACAGGAAGCCCCCAAGCTACAGTGCTCCCTCCTGGTCCTCTGCCAGCCTCCCAGCACCGCTCTGCAACCGGCGGAGGAGCCGCCTTCCCGGGCCAAGGACAAGGCCCGGTGCACCCGCCTTGCCCGCCGCAGCCTGGGAAGTCTGGAGCAGCCCGCCCTCTAGTCTGCACCACCTCTACTCTAATTCTTGACCCAAATTAAGTTTTAGTCACCTCCTTGGTGTCACCGCTAGGACCCCTTATTGACTGGCCTGCTAAAAGCAGAAAATCCTACCGTTTCCAGCAGATGTGATCAGAGCTCAAGCCAATAGCAGCTTCTCAGTCCGCCATCTTCTGGCACCCCCTCTTTTTTTTTATACACACCCAGTCATGCTTTATTACCTTCAAGGATAATTATCATTTTTTCTTTTTCTTTTTTTGTTTATAAAAAGGAAACATTGACAAAACCATAGGATATGAGGGGTCCAACTTTGCACAATTCCCACCACCAGGCCTCCATATCCTATCCCCTCCCCAGATAGCTTACCTACTCTTTAAGTCACTGGGAGTATGGACCCAAGGTCATTGTGGGATGCAGAAGGTTGAAAGTCTGGCTTCTGTAATTGCTTCCCCACTGAACATTGGCATTGACAGGTTGATCCATACTCTCAGCCTGTCTTTCTCATTCCCTAGTGAGGAAAGGCTCTGGGGAAGCAGAGCTCCAAGGCACATTGGTGGGGTTGTCTGTCCAGGGAAGTCTGGTCACATCCTGCTAGCATCTGGAACCTGGTGGCTGAAAAGAGATTTAACATACAAAGCCAAACAAATTGTTGAACAATCTTGGGCCTAAAAGCTGGGATACTGCAGATGAAGTATTGGGGGGGGGGGGGTCCTACATTTTGTAGATAGCTAGTAGGCATATTTTAGTTATATTTCAAAGGGCCTATACTAGTGTTATTACAGTAACATCATATATCAACACTTTCTCAGTTTCAGTTCCTGTCTTTTTTTTTTTTTTTTTTGTAAACACCCAAGTCATGCTTTATTGCCTTAAAGGATAATTATCAGTTTTCTTTTTTTTTAATCCTGTCTTGAAGTAAATTTTCTGGCTTAAAGTTTGTATGCTTTTTATGCATTTATTCAGTGCAATTTTGACACAACTATCCTGTTTTTTAATTTTTATTTTTTTAACTCATTTGCTTTATATTGGTGGAATAGGAATATGTAAATCTCAATTTTAATATATAATGACCTTATCTTGGGTTCACACAAGCATGTGCCATTCATCATAGTCTATTATTTTTCTCTTTTTTAAAATTTTTATTTACAAAAAGGAAACATTGACAAAAAACACAGGATAAGAGGCGTACAGCTCCACACAATTCCCATCCCCTATATATCCCATCCCATCCCCTGATAGCTTTCCTATTCTTTATCCCTCTGGGAGTATGGACCCAGAATAATTGTTGGGTGCAGAAGGTTGATCCATAGTCCCACCCTGCTTCTCTCTTTCCCTAGTGGGGCTGGTCTCTGGGGAATAGGGGGCTCCAGGACACATTGGTAGGGTTGTCTGTCCAGGGAAGTCCAGTTGGCATCATGTTATCATCTGAAACCTGGTGGCTGAAAGAAGTGCTAACATATTCATATCCCAAAGGGCCCTATGCTATTATTTCCCCCCTGGGCCTGACATCTTATACACAGGTGGATCCAAGTTATTGTCTGGGGACATGATGCCATGGCTGGAAAAAGGCCCAGAAATCTTTTGAAAAATATTTTTACTTATTTATTTATTTATTACTAGATAGAGTCAGAGAAATTGAGAGGGGAGGGGGAGGTAGAGAGGGAAAGAGAGACAGAGAGACACTTGGAGCCCTGCTTTACCACTTTAGAAACTTCCCTCTACAGGTGGGGACCATGGGTTTGAACCTGCACCCTTGCACATTTTAATGTGAGTGATTAACCAAATGTCCCACTGCCTAGCCCCTACTTTTCTATACTTATTATATAGTTAGCATGTCATATTGCTTGCCATATTTTTGAAAACTCAAAAATACATTGCATATCATATTTTTGAAAACTCAAACTTATGGAAATATGATCTTTCTTTGAGGTTCACTGGCTACACTGCTTAGTAAGTATTAATTATTAAGTCACTATTAATAGATTTCAAGCATAGACACTGGTGCATACTATTTAGTGGGAGAAGTGGAACCATATTTGAAATAATTTGAGGTATATGTAATTGGTGAAGGAGAACTGAATATATATCCTTGGTGAGAACCTGGACTGTGACCTTCCTGGAGATTCAAAATTTGGGGGGTACTATTATATTATAGATTTTGTTTTTTTTCCACCACAGTTACTGCTGTGGCTCCTTGGCAACATTTCAAATCCACTGCTCCTAGCAACCATTTTTTTTCACTTTTTAAAATTTTTATTGGACATGACAAAGAGAAATTGAGAGTGGGGTTGATAGAAAGGGAGATAGACACCTGCAGACTTGCTTCATATGTGTGAAGTGTCCCTCCTGCAAATGGGGAGTGGGGACTTGATCCCAGGCCTTTAGGCATAGTGATATGTGCTCTTAACCAGATACACCACTGCCAGCCCCCCTATGTTGTAGTTCTAAGGCACTATTAACAGAAAATTCAGTTTTATTGTGCATTCCAACAATGAAAGTGACAGAAAAGTAATAGGCTATGACTTCAGATTTGTTTCTGTGTGTTTTAGATCTTAAAGTAACACTGGGTTAAAACACATAGTAGGAAGTGCAAAGACCCACATAAGGATCCTGGTTTGAGTCCTCTACAGCTTTCTGGTCCTTTTTCCAGAAGGGTCACCTCTTAAATGGTGAAGCAGGTCTGCAGATCTCTCTCTGTTTCTCTCCTCCTTCAATAAATGAGAAAAAAATTACATAAATAACAAAATATTAAGGAAAGTCTTCCTCCAAAGATCATAATGTCAAGGAACATCATAGGACAGACCAATGACACAAACCTACTTGAAGTGAAAGTCCTTAGACTAAAGTTAGTATGACTTTTCACACTGGATAACATTTGACAATGACTTCCAGGTTTAATTTTTTTTGTCTCCCCTTTTCCTAGCAATTCCTATCATGATAAAATGGCAACAGAGAGTAGAGAAAAGACTATTAATTTGCTCTTAACCACCACTTTAAAGGAAAAAAAACATTTAAGGAGGTAAATATTGTAGCATATTTATAGATTTTTGATAAGTACTAGTTTAATATATCAATCATTGGACATGAAGACATTCCAAATGAATCACATTTCTGTCATCATATTAGTGTGAAAAAATTTCACTTGTGCTTGACTTCATGTCCACAGCAAGTAGGTCAGTTAGAACTCAAAAAGTTAGAAAGTTTCCACATTAATTATAAAATCTAGGTTGAATTGCTCTAAGACTAGAGAGAATGAGCATTTATTAGTTTACAATAACTGAAGTCAATAATTTGTGGAATTTGTCTGCCTTTAAATATTATCATCATCTTTTCACCTCTGCTCATTGTATTCCAACTGGTCATTTGTTTCTGCATACACCAAGTTCATTTAAAGCTTTTAGCTGTTTCACCTACCTGGTCTCTTTTATTCCCCTTGATTTTATTTATTTATTTAATTATTCCCTTTTGTTGCCCTTGTTGTTTTCATTGTTGTAGTTATTATTGTTGTTGTTATTGATGTCTTCATTGTTGGATAGGACAGAGAGAAATTGAGAGAGGAGGGGAAGACAAAGAGAGGGAGAGAAAGATAGACACCTGCAGACCTGCTTCACCACTTGTGAAAGGACTCTCTTGCAGGTAGGGAACCAGGGGATCCAACCCGGATCCTTACTCAGGTCCTTGCACTTTGCCAGGTGCTGTTAACCTGCTGTGCTATCGCCTGACTCCCTCCCCTTGATTTTTTATGTACATCCTCATTTTTATAGCCAAATGGTATTGCTATACAAATCTCCCCTTACTAATTTAATATTACTCTACACAATTGTGCCCAAACTGCTAGTTACTCAGTTGTATTTTTTCATATTTTTAATCTCTATGCAAAAATGTCATTATTTGTTTATTAACTTTAACCCTTCAGTCTCCATGAAATGAAACTTGTCTATCTCATTAATTATTCAAATGGCCAACATTCTGTCTGACTATGGATGAATTAACTTCCGAACATCCGAGACATAGTAAGAATATAGTATTAACTTGTTATTAACATTTCAACTTCTAATGTAGCAATGCGTAAAATGTTCAATAGTGCTATATGTATATCTACTGGCAATAAAAATGCCAAGTCAAAAAAGGAGGGACAAAAGCAGATTCAATCTATCCTCATTTCCTTAAAGAAAAATGGCCAGTAACACTTTCTAAAAATCTTTCTTTGAACTTTGATAGAAATGATTAACTATTTTTTTCCTTTATCAAGTTTAAGGGTAAAGATTGTATGTGACATGAGAAATGATTATACCCAAATCTAGAATTTTGATAGGATACAGTATCACTTTGACAAAATTTGATTTAAATAATAATTTCTTAAAATATTTTATTTATTTATTAATGAGAAAGATAGGAAGAAGTAGAGAAAGAAATAGACATAACTCTGGTACATGTTCTGTTGGGGATTGAACTCAGGGCAACATGCTTAAAAAGCCAATGCCTTATCCATTGAGCCATCTCCTGGAAAACTTATATTCTCTATCTCCCTCTCTCTATTTATTATTTTTATTTATTTACTATGTAAAGATAGCTAGAAATTGAGAGGGAAATGGTCATAGGAAAAGAGGCAGAGAGACACCTGCAACACTGCTTTACCACTGCAAAGATTTCCCCCTGTAGGTGGGAACCAGGGGCTCAAACCCTGGTCCTTGCACATTGTAATATGTGCGCTCAATCAGGTGTACCACCACTCAGCCCCAGAATAAGGGTTTTTAATCTGTAAATTATTCTGAAACTACCCTCTTCCCCAGTTTATGTAACCTTTGAAAATATATTATGCATGTACATATGTTATGCATGTACACACTATTATATTTACTGTCAACTGTAAAACACTAATCCTCCAATAAAAAAAGAAAACATATTATGGCCCCAATAATTCTGTCTCACTGATAACTGCATCTCAAGCTTGTCTGCTAAGTAAATGAATTGCCAGGAATATCTGGAGGTGCTATAATGAGAAGGTGTTAGCAGAGTGTGTGTGTGTGTGTGTGTGTGTGTGTGTGTACAGACAGAGAGAGAAAGAAGAGAGGGAGAGAGAGGAGTTGAGAGAAAAGGGCTGGGAGCAAGTGAAACTGGGCCAGCAATTCCAGATTCACTGAAGTGTTTTTCTCAGGAGTGTGAATCAGCAGGTATAGCACACATCTTCCTGACATTTGTGCCTGTGAAATTGTGAGCAAGGTGCTCAAAAGAAAATTGGCAGCTTCTTTTATAAGAAAAAATATATTTGGGATTTAAATTGTCTCTTGCAGATAGGTACATCAGGAGAAAAAATCCACTTAATTTCTTCACAATACAGAAAGGATTGACTTAGGTTAATGCTTTAGAGGGTTAGAAAATGGAGGTGTTTCTGAGATGGGGAGCCTTGACCTTAAGTAGCATTATCAAGATTTTTGAAGCCTCATCTACAATATGACACCATCTTCCCAAAGAAATCCTGTCATTCACACATCATTGCTATGTCTATAAATGGATACAGTCATTTAGAGTGTCATTTGACAATAGCTGTCACATTGAAAATGTACCTTTTTTTTTTGGACTAAGAATTCATCTGCTATAAATTTAATCTTTGATGCATGTTAATATTAATATAAATACATGTATGATAATAATTATGCAGCATCATTTGGATTCACAAAGACTGAACATGACCTAAATGACAATCAGGAGTGTTTAAAGTAACTCTCAACACTTAGGTAAATATGATTAGACTGTAGTTGAGTGTTGGGACCATGTGTAAGCCTGATAAAGCTTAGGGAGAACCACCCCCATCCTTGGATGGAGGTCTGAGAAGATAACCTCTTGGTAAGTCTCTCTTAACCTAGGTGAGCATAAGGGGGGAAACTCAGACTTGGTTCTTTCCTTCTTGACTCTCAGGCCCTCAGTAACCCCAGTACTTCCCTCCATTAACTGCAGGCCACATGGCCACAGATTCACTTATTCAAAGTCACCTTCTGATCACAGAAGAACACACCTTATCACACACTTCATCACACACCTCAGACCCCAGACAAGAGAAATTCCAAACTATATGGCTTTTTGATATCTATCTTCTCTCTGTCTCACCCTATGGGTTTAACCCCTATGCTTCTCTCAAATGCCTTTGGATAATTAAGTTGCTTGTGTCATGGAGAATAACTGTCTTGTATCTCATCAATTCCTGTCATAACAGCCCCCTACCTTAGGGGCATGCCGACCTTTAAGAAACCTGTAATTTCTGACATATTTTGACAATAATTCCCTTCATTGCTTTTCTATTTAACTCATGTCCACTCTGAAAATAAACAGATTCTATGGATTCTGGGATTCTAGGATTCTAGAATTCTAGGCACACTAAGAGTCCCCTGGTGTCTTTTACTTCATGTCACCCCTGTTGTGAGTGAGAAAGAACCAGTCCGTTACCTTTTCCCTGGAGACCACCCCAAACCAGAGAGAGAGAGATACCGAAAGTTGAGAAGAGTGAAATATAGATATGCTTGCACTGATGTTAAGAAGATACTGGGGACATTTGAAATAAGAAAGTCAATTTGAATGAGGAATATGTTCTGTCCCTAATTTGTTAAAAACATGAAAATGATTTTATTTATATATTTTATTAGTGATTTAATAATGATTGACAAAACTCTAGAATAAGAGGGGAACAAGTCCATACAATTCCCACCACCGGAGTTTATGAAAAGAATTTGTAACCCTTCTTTTAGTAGGACGAGGACTTCAAACAGGCATGATTTTCTTACTATGGAACACATTTTTCATGTACATGAAAATATAAGACAGAGAAAGAGAGAGAGAGAGTGTGTGTGTGTGTGTGTGTGTGTGTAAGAGAGAGAGAGAGAGATGGAGAGAGATTACAGCATCAAAGCTTCCTCCACTGTCATTGCACCTCCCATGAGATGCCAGGGCTTGAACCTGGAATGACAATGCAGGCATCTGACCTAGTGAGTTATTCCTCTGATATTCAGAATTTTAAATTTATTTTAAATAATTCTATTCATGTAATTAATTATTTTATTTTATTCATTTTTGATAGAGATATATGATGGAGATGGAGATATATATATACGGAGAGAGATGGGGGGACCCCCTGCAGAACCGTTTCATTACTTATGAAGCTTCCCATCTACAGGTGAGAGTGGGGTTTTGGGTTTTTGTGCACTGTAATTCATGCACCATCATATTTTCAATAAAATTCACTGGCCCCTTATTTGAACTTTATTATTATTATTATTATTTATAAAAAGGAAACACTGAGAAAACCATAGGATAAGGGGGGTACAACTCCACACAATTCCCACCACCAGAACTCCATATCCAGTCCCCTCCTTTGATAGCTTTCCTATTCTTTAACTCTCTGGGAGTATAGACCCAAGGTCATTGTGGGATGCAGAAGATGGAAGGTCTAGTTTCTGTAATGGCTTCCCTGCTGAACATGGGCATTGACAGATCGATATACACTCTCTCTATCCCTAGTGGGGTGGGGTTCTGGGGAAGCTGAGCTCCAGGATACATTGGTGGGGTTGTCTGTCCAGGAAAATCTGGTTGGCATCATGCTAGCATCTGTAAAGTGGTGGCTGAATAGAGATTTAACATACAAAGCCAAACAAATTGTTGACCAATTATGAAACTAAAGGCTGGAATAGTGCAGGTGAAGAGGGGGAGGTGGTGTCTCTATTTTGTAGATAGCTAGTAGGCATATTTTATTTATATTCCAAAGGGCCTGTGACTATACTAGATTTTTTTTTCCTTGAGCTTGAAATCTGATATGCAGGTGGATTCAAGGAACATTACTCAGATCTGGTAGGAGAGACAAGTATTAAACCCTTAACCTTAGAACCTTAGGCAAGAAAGTTTATTTGCATAATAACAATACTATCTACCCCAAGTATGCAAAATTTAAATGTAGCTGACAAAGTAGTGGCATATATACACAATGGAATACTAGTCAGCTATTAAGAATAATGATGGGAAACTGGGAAATGTTATGCATATACAAACTATTGTATTTGCTGTTGAATGTAAAAAAATTAATTCCCCAATAAAGAAATTAAAAAAAAAGAATAATGAATTTATCTTCTTAGATCCATACTTGGATTAAGCTAGAAGGACTTATGTTAAGTGAGATAAGGCAGAATAAGAAAGAAGAGTGTGGAATGATCCCACACATAAATAGAAGTTGAAAAAGGACAGGGAAATGCAATGCGGAATTTGACAGAGTTTGGAGTATTGCACCAAAGTTAAAAAAAAAAAAAAGCTATGGGGGTGGGAAAGGGTAGATTTTCAGCTCCATTATATGGGGGTGAGGTAGAGAATCAGATTTTTGGTGGTTGAAATGGTGTTAATATAGACTCCTGTAAACCTATAGTCTTACAAATCACTGCTTAATTAATATGAGACTAGTGAATGTCTCAAGCTTTTTAATGCATAGACTTCAGTTCTAACTATATATTCCTTCAGTATAAGCATTTAAGGTTTCAACTGAGTAAACTGATTAAATTTTAACATTGGGATTAAATTCTTAAAGCATTTCTAATAATAACTTTTTTTGAAAAATTAAATCATCTATAATCTTAGACCAGGGAAACAAGAAGTAACCAGTCTTGCAAGTATATAAGATACAGTCATTTGTAAATAGCATTAAGTGACACAAATTGTGGTAAGGTCTTGTGTAGTACAGTAAATCCTAACCATTGGTTTTTTGAAGTAAATCAAGGTGACAAATAACTTGGTTATAATAATAATTGACTGTTGTCTGAGTAGGGCACCAAAGAAAAAACCCTGGATGTCAGGTGAGGGTGAATGTTCAGTTTCATGGGGCAGCGGGGAGGAGGAGCTGGGGGGAGGGGATAGGACACAGTCTTTTGGTGGTGGGAATGGTGTTTATGTACACTCCTGTCAATTTGTAGTCATATAAATCACTATTTAATTAATATGAGGGGGAAAATTGATTGAATATCTCAAAGGTTTTAAAGTACAGACTGAGTCTTTTTTTTGCTGTAAATGTTTTTTTTTTTTTTTTTTATTTAAGAAAGGAAACATTAACAAAACCATAGAATAAGAGGGGCACAGTTCCACACGATTCCCACCACCTGATCTCCATATCCCCTGCCCTCCCCTGATAGCTTTCCCATTCTCTATTCCTCTGGGAGTATGGACCCAGGGTTAGTGTGGGTTACAGAAGGTGGAAGGTCTGGCTTCTGTAATTGCTTCCCTACTGAACATGGATGTTGACTGCTCAATCCATACTCCCAGTCTTCCTCTCTCTTTCCCTATTAGGGTGGGGCTCTGGGGAAGCGGAGCTCCAGGACACATTGGTGGGGTCCTCTGACCAGGGAGGTCTGGTCGGCATCGTGCTGGCATCCAGAACCTGGTGGCTGAAAAGAGAGTTAACACACAAAGCCAAACAAATTGTTGAACAACCATGGACCTAAAGACTGGAATCTTGCAGATGAAGTGTTGGGGGGTATTCCCTGCAGGCTCTTGTGTACTTCTGCTTTCAGGTCTTTTTAATACATAGGCTGAGTCTTTGATATGTTGACTCTCTTAAAAGCTTAGTCCGGGGAGAACAAAAGCAACTAGTGGCATAGCTATATGCAAACAATGTCAAAGAATATAAAATATGCTGAGGGTGTGTATGATACAGCATATCCTAACAAAGGGATTCTTCAAAGTTCACCCAATTGACAAACAATGTGATTATTGCAATAACTATCTATTTTCTTCTTAAACCCTAAGACAACTGGAATCTCCTGCTTTATCTATAGAGCTTATGTTTCTCCCAATCCTGGAACCTCTGGGGTGGAGCTCACTTCCCTGCAGGCTTCTCTCAAGTCAAGCCAAATGATATTGCATCCACTGATTCCAATCTAATCAATGCAACAAGTACCATCTCAGCATGCTTCACCTCAGACTCTGTACAGATACATCAGGCGTGGACTGCCAACCCTTCACCTTCATTACTCAGGTGAGACCTTTCCTTTCATGGTAGTCTATAATTCCATTCCAGGAGGTTCAGTACCTAACAAAGACCCAAAATCTATATATAGACCAGGTCCTGTAAGATAGAGCATATGTTCACATGTATCTAAAATTTAGGGCAAAATATATACCTGAAAGCAAAAACACACAATAGTCTTAGTGAGTCAATATCAAGTTCATAGTGAAATAGTGTCCACTTAGACTTAGATACCCTCCTCACTTACTTCCTGTTACAGTTTTCTCCCTCAATCCAAAGCTAACCTTAGCAAAACAAGCACTGCAAAACCTGAATAAGAGCAAGAGACTGGCATACTTTAATGATGACTCTTTAGTCACTATCAGGCTATTCCACCAGCTGGGGCCCTAATAAGGGAGTCCTGAGTTTCCTAAACAGACTTAATGGGCTTAGATCTCAAATAAATTCCTCTCCAGTCATCCCTATCAGCAACAACAAAATAGACCCCTTTGTGGGCCCCCATAGCACCTTGCCCTCAACCTGGGTCAACTAGTATAGAATGTTCCATCCTCTGAAGAATGCATGGACAACATACTCTATGCTACAGCTGAGGAAGATGGGTCAATAACAGGGCAACATGGAAGAAAGTTGCTACTCATCACCACAGAATGTGAGCTCAGATCTAGAAGGATGGAGAGGTCACACAGGCTCCTAAGCTAATTATGGGCCCCAGATCACATCAAATTGATGGGGTTTGCAGTAATATTTCTTTTCCATACTAGGGAGCTACTCTCTTTCCTGATCCAGCTTTCAGGTCCTTTTCCCAGCCATGATATTATCTCCCCGGACAATACTTAAGATTCATCTGCATATCAGATTTCAGGCTCAGGCAAAAACAAACAAACAACAACAACAAAACACTAGTATAACTATAGGCCCTTTGAAATATAACTAAAATATGTCTACTAGCTATCTACAAAATGGAGCACCCCCCAATGCTTCACCTGCACTATTCCAGCCTTTAGGTCCATGATTGTCCAACAATTTGTTTGGCTTTGTATATTAACTCTGTTTTCAGCCACCATGTTCCAGATGGTATCAGGATGTTGCCAGACTTCCCTAGACAGACAACCCCACCAATGTGCCTTGGAGCTCTGCTTCCCCAGAGCCCTTCCCCACTAGGGAAAGACAGAGACAGGCTGGGAGTATGGATCGACCTTTCAACACCCATGTTCAGTGGGGAAGCAAGTACAGAAGCCAGACCTTCAACCTTCTGCATCCCACAATGACCTTGGGTCCATACTCCCAGTGACTTAAAGAGTAGGTAAGCTATCAGGGGAGGTGTTAGTATATGGAGTTCTGATGGTGGGAATCATGCGAAGCTCTACCCTTCTTATCCTATGGTTTTGTCAATGTTTACTTTTTATAAATAAAAAATTAAAAAAATTGTCTATTGTCTTCTTAAACACTAAGGTAGTAGGAGCCTTTCTTATTCTCTATGAAACTCATATTTCTCCCAGCCTTAAAACCTCTGGGGCTTTGCTCCTTTTCCTTCATGCTTCTCTTGATTCATACCATTTGATACTGCATCTACTGATCTCAACCAAATTAATGCAACCAGTGCCACATCTACATGTTCCACTTAGAAATGTGTACAGAGATGCCAAGCTTGTTATGTCAACCCTGAAGCTCCAGTACTTTGGGTGAGACCTTTCCTAGCTCATAGAATACCTAAGTTCCATTTTGGGTGGCACAATTCTTAAGAAAATCACAGATCCTAGATTTAGACCAGGGTCCATGGGATAGAGTACATGTGCACATATAACCATGAGTTAGGGGAAAATATATGCCTTAAAGTGAAAGTGCACAATAGATTTCAGTGACTCAATAAATATATCAAGCAAGTAGAAAGACCTAAAAAAGACACCATAAGGTACTTAATCAGTTATTTTCTACTTAGAACTACATACTCTCCTCATATACTCCCTATTTCTTCAAGTCCAACCATTTCAGATAAAGTAAGGCCTACAAAATCTGGATAAGGGCAAGAAACCAGTACACTTTAATGATTGCCTTTTGGAAGTTACCAAGTCACTCTATCATCTGGGGAACTAGTTAGGAAATCCTTGGATTCCCATAGAGATATGATGGGTCTAGACCTCTAACAGATCCCTCTATCCAGCATCTCTGGTGATCTCTATCAAGAACAACATCATAAACCCTCTTGTGCGCCCCTACAGGACCTTAACTTCAATGTAGATCAACTGTGGTAGAAATTGTCTCACTCTCTGAAGGGAGGCTGAGTCAACATATTCTACCACTAGAGGAAGACTGATCATGAAATGAGTTCAGCCTAGAATGTTCCTAGCTACAACCATGAAATGTGAACTTATACTGACAGGGATGCAAGACTCCTCTGCTAAATATGAATAGACATTGGACCCTAAGTCAGATAGATGGAGTTTTAGAGTTAATGGTGGTTATACATTTTACCCCCATATTTGGGAGCTTCTCTATATGCCCTTATCCAACTTTGTAGTCTTATCTTCAACTGTAACACCATCTTTCCAGAAAATACTCATAGCCCACCAGCATTTTAGGTGTTGGGCTCAGTTAAAAACTAGTGAAGTCAGAGCAGAGCCAAGGTGATGACTTGAAAGCAGTTGCAGACATGAGCTCTGACAATTGCTAGAAAGCCTTAGAGATCCTGGCCTTCAGCAGGATGAGAACGGAGGAATTCTAAACGTGAGACCAAGGAAGTGACTATAGTTCTATCTGGGTTAAACATTAGAGCAAAAAAAAAGGAAAGGTTTTGATTATTTCTCTCCTCCCCCCTCTCCCCATAACCAGACCCCAGGGGTAGAAAGCTGCTACTAGCAGGATCCCCTCTGAGTTCCTTTATTTACCAAGATTCCTGGCTCATCAGGGGTGCCATTCCAATTCTCCTTCTTTCTAAATACCTAGGCTTTTTTTTTTTTTTTTTTTCTATGAGTAAGGGACTTAGGTACAATTGGAGAGAGAATTAGCTGATCAAGCAAGCCTTGGGAAAGACTGCTTGGAAGTCTTTGTTTTGTTTTGTTTTTTCTTTCTCAGTCAGTTGTCTAGACTCAGTGTGCAAGGGCTAACTGGAATCTGTCCAAGCTGCAGACCCACTGCTTGGGCTTTTTACTCTGTTCTATTTTATTGTTACTATTATATATACACATATATCCCTTTGCTCCCCACCCCAGGTTGACCAGAATTAACACTTAGTATACTTTCCATTGCTAGGCAATGAGATATGTTACTCATTGTGAGAGAAACTTGTCTCACTCTTCATACCTCCTCTATCCACTCTCCCCCTTCTCCCTCATCCAAGCCAATTAAAAAAAAAAAAAAAAAAACACACAACTTTCTTTTCACTGCTTTTTTTTTTTTTTACTGATTTCTTATTTTCTTTTTTTCTTTATCTCTTTTCCCCCTGTCTTCCTTTCTTTCTTCCTCCTCCCTCTGCTTTCTGAATTCACTTATACTCATTTGTGAACTATTTCAGGGAATAAATATGACTCAGAGTGGACTCTCTTTGAGTTTGTCTCTGTTCTACTTCCTTTTCTCCTCTTGCTACCACTAGAATTTATAGTGGACAGTAGATTTGCCTAATTGTCTATTCATGCTATCCCTTTTTTCCTTTCTCTTTCTTTTTCATTTGGATATGGTTGCTATTTTTTCTTGAACTGGAGACATTGTGGGGAAAACTGGTATTGGTTAAACTGCTTCAGTCATTGCCTTAGTTACTATTGTAATTTCCAAAGGTGGTGATTGCATTTGTCATAAATGTATTTAGTATAGTGTGGCTTGTACTCAAAACACAACAACTGAGGAAAAACAGAACACAAAAATAACACATTAAAAATGGGTAGATCAATAGAAAATAAAATTTCTACTAAAATGAATGAAGACAAGAGCCCAGAAGAAGCTACAAATCAGGCAGAAGTAAGAATAGGTAAGAAAAGTATGCTAGCAATAATAAACTTTTTAATCACAGAAATGAAAACAACTTTGGAGGAAAGGGCTAGGAGTATTAGGGAAACAACAGATGAGACCCTCAAGGAAAATACTAACTACTTTGAGGCAATTAGAGAACTGAAAGCTAAAATAGCTGAAATGAAGAAAGCAGCAGAGGGAATGGAAAACAGACTAGCAGAAAACAGAATTAGCCAGACAGAGGATGAGCTAGCGAAAACTAAGAAAGAGGTGAAAGAGCTCAAAAATAGATTGAGAGACACAGAAAACAACAAGAGAGACATGCGGGATAATCTCAAAAGAAATAACATTCATATAATTGGCCTACCAGAGGAAGAAAGAGAGGAAGAGGAAGTAAACATTTTAGAGGAAATTACAGAAGAAAACTTCCAAGACCTGAACAACAGAAAGGACATTAAGATCCAAGAGGGTCAGAGAGTCCCAAGCAGAATCAATTCAGACCTGAAGAAACCAAGACACATCATAGTTACAATAAAAAGAAGTAAGGATAAACAACAGTTAAAGGAGGGTTGCAAGAAAAAAACAAAAATCATGTACAGGGGAAAACCCATAAGACTATCAGCAGACTTCTCCACTCAAACTCTAAAAGCCAGAAGAGAATGACAAGATATCTATTGATCCCTGAATGAAAAAGGGTTTCAAACAAGGGTAATATATCCTGCTAGACTTTCATTCAAACTAGATGGAGGGATCAAAATCTTCTTAGAAAAACAACAGTTAAAGGAGGCAACCATCAACAATATGGCCCTGAAAGAGGTTCTAAAAGACCTCTTATAAACTAGAATATCACTATAATACTTGCAATATAGAGAGGGTATAAAGAAAATGTTGAAAATGGCACCACAATACATTAAATCCATAATATCAATAAATGTCAATGGCTTAAACTCACCCATCAAAAGGCAAAGAGTGGGAGGATGGATCAGAAAACACAACCCAACCATATGCTGCTTGCAAGAATCCCACTTGACCCAACAAGATAAACACAGACTTAAAGTGAAAGGATGGAAAACTATCCTAAAGGCTAAAATACCAAAAAAAAAAAAAGGCAGGAACAGCCATTCTCATCTCTGACACAATAGATTATAAATTGAATAAAGCAATAAAAGATAGGAAAGGCCATTACATAATGACTAGAGGATTAACAAGCCAAGAAGACAAAAATTATAAACATCTATGCATCCAATGACGGACCATCTAAATACATAAAGCACCTACTGAAAGAACTTCAAAAAAACATCAATAGTAATACAATAATAGTGGGAGACTTTAACACCCCACACTCACACTGAGATCAACGATGCAGAGAATCAACAAAGAAACAAGAGAATTAAATGAAGAGATGGACAGATTAGACCTCTTGAACATTTTCAGAGTTCTTCAGCCCAGAAAATTGAATACACATTATTTTCAAATCCACACAACATATACTCAAGGATAGACGACATATTAGGCCACAAAGACAGCATCAACAAATTCAAGAGCATTGAAATCATCACAAGTATCTTCTCAGACCACAGTGGAGTAAAGCTAACATTTAACAACAACAAAAAAATTATTAAAAGACACAGAATTTGGAAAATAAACAACATACTGCTTAGGAACAACTGGGTCAGAGAGACACTCAAGCAAGAAATTCAAATGTTCCTGGAAACAAATGAAAATGAAGGCACTAGCAATCAATACATTTGGGACACCACTAAAGCAGTATTGAGAGGGAAACTCAGAGCCATACAAACACATTAAACAACAAGAAAAAGCTCAAATAAACATTACTGCACACCTTAAGGACTTAGAGGAAGAGGAACAAAGGAACCCTAGAGCAACCAGAAGGACAGAAATCACTAAATATAGAGCAGAAATAAACAACATCGAAAATAAGAGAACCATACAAAAGATCAATGAAGCCAAATGTTGGTTCATTTAAAAGTTAAACAAGATTCACAAACCCCTAGCCAATCTCACTAAACAAAAAATGGAGAAGACTCAAATTAATAGATCTGTAAATGATAGAGGAGATATCACAACTGACACCACAGAAATCCAGAAAATCATGCGAAACTTCTATGAACTATACACCGTCAAGCTAGAGAATCTGGAAGAAATAGAATTCTTAAAAGCATATGCCCTTCCAAAACTAAACCAAGAAGAACTACAAAGCCTGCATACACCAATCACAGAGAAAGAAATCAAAACCATTATTAAGAATCTCCCCAATAACAAAAGTCCTAGACCCGATGGCTTCACAAACGAATTCTACAAAACCTTCAGGAAACAGTTAATACCCATACTTCTTAAGCTTTTCCATAAGATTGAAGAAACCGGAATTATTCCCTTCCACCTTCTATGAAGCCAACAATAACCTGATACCAAAAGTAGATAGAAACACAACAAAAAAGGAAAACTACAGACCAATATCTCTGATGAACATAGATGCCAAAATATTAAACAAGATCTTGGCCAACTGGAAACAACAGCATATCAAAAGGTTTGTTCATCACGACCAAGTGGGATTCATCCCAGGAATGCAAGGCTGGTTCGTCATCCTTATGTCAATCAATGTCTTTCTCTACATCAATAAAAGCAAAGCCAAAAACCACATGATTATCTCAATAGATGCATAGAAAGCCTTTGACAAAATCCAACACCCATTAATGTTCAAAACTACAAAAAAAAAAGGGGAAAAGATGGGAAATTCTTCAAGTTAGTGGACTCCAAATATAGCAAACCTAGAGCCAACATCATACTCAATGGACAGAAGCTGAAAGTGTTCCCCTCAGATGAGGGACTAGAGAGTGCTGCCCTATCACCTTTACTCTTCAGTATAGTATTGGAAGTTCTTGCCATAGCAATCAAGCAAGAGAAAGAAATCAAAGGAATACAGATTGGAAAGGAAGAAGGCAAACTCTCACTATTAGCAGATGATATGATAGTATACATAGAAAAACCTAAAGAATCCAGCAGAAAACTACTGGAATTTATTAGGCAATATAACAAGGTGTCAGGCTACAAAACCAATGTACAAAAATCAGTGGCATTTCTCTATGCAAACACTAAAACTGAAGAAGAAGACATCCAAAAATCACTCCCATTCACTGTTAAAGCAAAATCCATAAAATATCTTAGAATAAAGGAGACCAAAGAAGTGAAAGACTTGTATACTGAAAACTATGAGTCACTATTCAAGGAAACAGAAACTGATATGAAGAAATTGAATGACATCCATGCTCATGGAGAGGAAGAATAAATATTATCAAAATGAATATTCTCCCCAGAGCCATATACAAAATTAATGTGATACCCATCAATGTTCCACCAAGCTTCTTTAAGAGAGTAGAACAAAAACTACCATCATTTATCTGGAGCCAGAAAACACCTAGAATTGCCAAACCATCTTGAGGAAAATAAATAGAAATGGAGGCATCACACTCCCAGATCTTAAACTATATTATAAGACCATCATCATCAAAACAGCCTGGTACTGTAACAAAAAATAGGCACACACACACAGACCAGTGGAACAGAATTGAAAGCCGAGATCTAATCCCCCACACCTATGGACATCTAATCTTTGATCAGGGGCCCAAAGTATTAAATGGAAGAAGGAGACTTGCTTCAATAAATGGTGCTGGCAAAACTGGGTTGTAACATGCAGAAGAATAAAATTGAACCACCTTATCCCACCAGAAACAAAAATTAACTCCAAATGGGTCAAGGACCTGGATGTCATACTGGACACTATCAAATGCTTAGAGGAAAACATTGTTGGAAAACTTTCCCACCTAAACCTCAAGGACATTTCTGATGAAACAAACCTAATTGCAAGGAAGACTAAAGCAGAAACAAACCAATGGGACTACACCAAATTGAAAAGCTTATGCACATCCAAAGAAACTATCACACAAACAAAGAACACAGCAAACTTAGCACCAAAAAAGCAAATGACCCCATCCAAAATAATGGCAGAGGATATGAACAAGAAATTCACTTCAGAGGAGATCCAAAAGGCTAACAAACATATGAAAAACTGCTCCAGGTTGCTGATTGTTAGAGAAATGCAAATAAAGACAACACTGAGATACCACCCCACTCCTGTGAGAATCCATGTATCAAAAAGGACAGCAGCAACAAATGTTGGAGAGTCTGTGGGGACAATGGAACCATTCTGCACTGCTGCTGGGAATGTAAATTGGTCCAGCCTCTCTGGAGAGCAGTCTGGAGAACTCTCACAAGGCTAGACATGGACCTTCCATATGATCCAGCGATTCCTCTCCTGGAGATATACCCTAAGGGCTCCATAACTCCCAAGCAAAAAGAGGTGTGTACTCCTATGTTCATAGCAGCACAATTCATAATAGCTAAAACCTGGAAGCAACCCAGGTGCCCAACAGCAGATGAGTGGCTGAGAAAGCTGTGGTACATATATAGAATGGAATACTATGCAGCTATTAAGAACAATGAACCCACCTTCTCTGACCCATCTTGGACAGAGCTAGAAGGAATCATGTTAAGTCAGCTAAGCCAGAAAGATAAAGATGAGTATGGGATGATCCCACTTATCAACAGAAATTGAGAAAGAAGAACAGAAAGGGAAACTAAAAGCAGGATCTGATTAACTCGAGAGCAGGGCTCCAAAGTAAAACCCTGTGGTGAAGGGGAGGGTGTCCATTGGGCTTCCAGGGCAGAGTGGGGGTGGGTGGTTGGGATAGAATACAGTCTTTTGGTGGTGGGAATGGTGTTTATGTACACTCCTATTAAAGTGTAGACATATAAACCACTATTTAATTAATAAGAGATGGGAAAATTGATCATATATCTAGAACTTCTTAAAACACAGACTGAGTCTTTTTAATACATAGGCTGTCTTTGATATGTTGACTCTCTCAAAAGCCTAGACCAGGGAGAACAGAAGCAACCAGTAGCACAGCTATATATAACATGTTGGGTATTATACCCTAACCCTAACAAAGGGACTTTTCAAAGTTAACCCAATCACCAAATAATGTGATGATAACAATAACTATCCATTGTCTTCCTGGACCCTAAGACAGCAGGAACCTCACATTTCCACTATAGAGCCTATATTTCCCCCAGTCCTGGAATCTTAGGGTGGGGCCCACTTTCCTGTATGCTTCTATCAATTCAAATCAAATAATATTGCATCCGTGGATTGAAACCCAATCAAAGTAACAAGTGCCACCCCAACATGCTTCACTTCAGACTGTGACCAGAGACTTCAGGTGTGGAATGACAACCCTTCAGCTTCATCACTCCGGTGAGACCTTTCCTTTCATAGTATTCTCTAATTCCATTCCACGTGGTCCACTCTCCAATAAAGTTCCCAAACCTAGATATAGTCACACGTTCCCATAAACTAGAGAAAAATATATAACTGAAAACAGAAGTACACAAGAACCTGCAGGGAATACCCCCCAACACTTCATCTGCACTATTCCAGTCTGTAGGTCCATGATTGTTCAACAATTTGTTTGGCTTTGTATGTTAACTCTCTTTTCAGCCACCAGGTTCCGGATATCAGCATGATGCCCACCAGACTTCCCTGGACAGACAACCCCACTTTCCCAGAGCCCCACCCTGCTAGGGAAAGAGAGAGTCACTGGGAGTATGGATTGAGCAGTCAACGCTCATGTTCAGCAGGGAAGCAATTAAAGAAGTCAGACTTTCCACCTTCTGCAACCCACAATGACCCTGGGCCCATACTCCCAGAGGGGTAGAGAATGGAAAAGTTATCAGGTAAGGGGATGGGATATGGAGTTCTGGTGGTGGGATTTGTTTGGAACTGTGCCCCTCTTATCATAAGGTTTTGTTAATGTCTCCTTTTTTAAATAAATTAAAAAAAAACATCTTGTGAAGTCATCACCCTCTTGTTACCTAAATCAGACTTCCTAGCTTCTTCCAACTTGAAGACCTCAAATTTCATTAGCTATACTTTTTCTTTTAGGTTCCTGATTATTAAACAATTAGTTCTGCTTTATATCTTAATGATTATTAATCAATTAGTTCTGCTTTATATCTTAATGTCACAAATTTGCATATGCTCTCATTACATTAACCTGAATTCCCTGGGCAGATGACTTCACCAATGTATCCTGGAACCCCACCTCCCCAGAGTTGTACTCCTCTAGGGAAAATAGAAACAGGTTGGGGGTATGGATTGACATGCCAAAATCCATGTAAACCGTAAAGAAATTACAGAATACAGACCACCCACCTTCTTCTCCCTCTTTGGTCCATATTTCCAGAGTGATAAAGAGTAGGGTAGCTTTCAATGGAGGGAATATGATATGGAATTCTGGTGGTGGGTTTCTTATGGAAGTGTACCCTTTTTATACCACAATCTTGTCAATGATTATTAAATCACTAATGAAAAAATAAATAAAAAGAAAGAGGACTATAGGGAGAAAGGGAGAGATACTACAGAACTAAAGTTTTGACCCTTGGAGAGCAACACAGCTTGAACATGGTTTGTATACATGACAAAGCAGATATTCTAACCAGTGAGCTATTTTGTTGATCCAAGACTTGCAATTTTGTTTCCCCACCAAGGTTTCTCAGGGCTCCTTGCCTATAGAAAAAGCCTACCACTCCTGACAGCCATCTGTCTATCTAGCTAGTTATCTATCTATCATCTATCTATTTTCTTTTTCTGGTAGGAACAAAAAGAAACAGGGAGAAGAGAGTAGTAAGTCTTCAGTAACACTGAGACACTTTTCATGAGGTTTCCCTCCCTACAGGTGGGGGTCAGGTCCTTTGTTCTAGGTCCTGACTCATGGCAGTGCCTATGCCTTACACAATGCAGCACCACTCCATCCCCTAAAACATGTACTTTTAAGAGAGGTCAGAGTGAACAGATCTTGCCACTACTCACACTCATGTAAAATATGGATCCTTAAGAGAACAGCAAGATGGAAATTCAATTTTGTTTATACTAGTTCACTATGCAGCCTTCCACATACACTATTGGCATTAAGTCCAAGTCAGATATGTCTTTCCTTCTCTTTATTTCTCCTCAACCTAGAGCTCTAGGGATACCTGGGCTAATTTGATTTATGGAGCTTAGATAGTAAACTCATGAGCTGAATTACTTCGCTTTACAACTGGGCAGGTATAATTACAGATAAAGCCTGTCTAGGAAGATTATGCACAAATATTCCTTAGACAAAGTCTTTGGCCTCAGGAGACTTCATGGGACCCACTCCACATTAGAAAAAGGAATAATTTGACTTTACCAAGGAGTAGTTATGAGCTAATCATTTTGTTTTCTTTTTTAAGTCACTACAAGTTCCAAGGCATAAGAAAAACCTCAGAGGACTATATGATTGCAGATTTGAAAGTCTATTACTTCAAAAAAATTTTTTGTCCATTACTACTAAGGATGTGAGACAGCTTTTGAAAGCATACAATACCTCACTTTCTTTTCTTTAATTTTTTATATTTATAAAAAGGAAACATTGACTAAACCATAGGATAAGAATGGTACACCTCCACACAATTCCCACCACCAGAACTCTGTATCCCACCCCTTCCCCTGATACTTTTCCTTTCTTTAACCCTCTGGGAGTATAGACCCAAGGTCACTGTGGGATGCAGAAGGTGGAAGGACTGGCTTCTGTAATTGCTTCCCTTCTGAACATGGGTGTTGACAGGTTGATCCATACTCTCAGCCTGTCTCTGTGTTTCCCTAGTGAGGAAGGGCTCTGGGGAAGTGGAGCTCCAGGACACATTGGTGGGATTGTCTCTCCCAGGAAGTCTGGTTGGTATCATGCTAGCATCTGAAACCTGGTGGTTGAAAAGAGAGTTAATATACAAAGTCAAACAAATTGTTCACCAGTCATGGACCTAAAGGCTGGAATAGTGACGTTGAAGAGTTGGGAGTGTCTCCATTTTGTAGAAAGCTAGTAGGTATATTTTAGTTATATTCCAAAGGGCCTTTAGCTATACTAGCTTTTTTTTTCCCCCAAGCCTTAAATCTGATGTGCAGGTGGACCCAAGTTATTGTCTGGGGAGATGATGTTGTGGCTGGAAAAAGAACCAGAAAGCTGGATCAAGGAAGAGAGTAGCTCCCTAATAAGGGAAAGAGGTATAAATATTGTTGATTGTAAACCCCATGGATTTGATGTGACCTGGAGTCCATATTCAGCTTAGGATACCTCACTTTCTTGGATAGTCAGGTGAGGTGAGTTACTGTATATTCATTTACTATTTGTGACTATTATCTGTTCAAGCCAAGATGGTAATATAGCTGGTACTTCCTTTGCCAAATAAATAGAAAACTCACACATTTAAATTTTGGCATACATTTTTTTTGTAAGGCATGCTGAGGGATGTGTAAAGGAAAAATTTATAAACATATGTATAGATATATGAAAATATATGTTCTTGTTTTTGCAAAGAAAATTACAAGGAGAATATACAACTCACAGTTTAAAGTGGCATTATTGGGAGTAGAAATGAGGAGGTTGGAATGCACACACTTTCCATTTTCAGTTCATGAACAACAGAAATACTATTACATTTTAATGTCATTATCTTTTATATCATTTATGTCATCATAATTAAAATTATAGATTTTTTTTACTTTCAATAACAGATAAGTAGAAAAAAATCTCTTGCACAGATTCCCTTTCACTTGCACTTAATTCCTGGCAGGGGTGAGTGGGCTTCCTGCTTACAAGTCTCTTTGCTTAGAGAACTAAGGAAGTTACCATTGATCTGACTTTAGGGCACAGCCTATCATTGTAAACTTTGCATTTAAATGAGACTTCTCCTTGTTATTATTTTTAAATATCTTTATTTATTTGAATAGAGACAGCCAGAAATCAAGAAGGAAGAGGGAGATAGGGAGAGAGACAAAGAGACACCTGCAACCATTCTTCACCACTCATGAAGCTTCCCCCCTTCATATGGGGACCTGAGGCTCAAACTTGAGTCCTTGTGCATTGTAATGTGTGTATTCAACCAGGTGTGCCACCACAAAACATTTTTCAAGTTATAGTGCACAAGTTCCTCAACCACAGCACAGCATCCATATTGCTCATTATCTAGATAAGAGGACAGGTCTAGAAGATTCCATACTATATTTTTGGTAGGCTTTGAATATCTTTCCATCATGAACACATAGTAGCTTATGAATATATCAGGGAAAGAACGTGGTAATTTAACATAGATACTATGAACAACACCTGGCTCATTACAAGGCAGAGTATGGACTCAAACTATTTTCATAGTTTCCTTCATACAGGGAATCACACCCAAAATCTGAAACAATTTTCAGAATATACTAAACTGAATTAAATCTGCATCTCTGGAAGTGGATTTGTTACTGGGTAATAGATAAGCTGTTCATTCCAAGCAATGTCTGCATATTGTATAAACTGGTCAAATATTGTAGAACAAAAATAAAAATGAGTAGAGTACATATGACTATCAATGGCCTCTGGTCTTTTATAAGCCAGAATGGTGACCAAATTCACCTGAAGAACTAACTGCTCCCAGCCTTAGGCTTCAGGTGCCAGATACTTCTAGAGTTCCAAGTTGATCTGGAAAGTATCTGTTCTACAGTGGCTAACTGAGCAGTGGTTTCTTCACTACATCAAGTGCCATCATGAGATTCTGGCAGAGGGAGGCCCTCTAATTTAAGTGGTAATACCAAGAAACTTCAAGAAATTTGCATTGCCATAAACTTTTCCACCTCAAGTCAGAACTTTGGTAACATTAAAGTGATGCACTGATACTTGTTTTGATTAAAGCATCAGCTAACTCAAAACAGCATCTGTACTCAGAGATATAACTCAAACAAGCATAATGAAGGCCTATCTTTCAATTTTTTATGAAGGCTTCATAATATATAATTAAGATGTTTTTTACATGTTATACTGATAAACCATCTGCAGGTATGACATTTAGCATCTGTACTTAAAAGTGGCCACCTGTGACAGTCTAGTAATGCTGACTGTGAATCATTTTAGATAAATGGAACATAGTTATTTGGATTTGGAGGTTTCTCATGAATTTATTATTTTCTTGACATTTGTTATTTTATTGCAGGTTACCTTTCAGAATACACACACACATGTCACTTGTGGTGGCGGGAAGCAGAAAAAGGAGGTTTGGAGCAGAAAGGGAACTCAATCCTTTATTTGCTCAGAGTTGGGTGAGAGAGAAGTAACTTGGGCCACGTGGAGGTAGCAAAAATAGCTGCCTCACGCAGCAACCTTCCCTGCGTCTAATCACCAAAGTGAAAGGCGGTCAAGAGAGTGAGGTGTGGAAGAAGAAGGGCTTTTATGGGAATAGCTCTCACGAGAATGGGAAGGGGGAGGAGTAACCATAGCACTCCAAGGTAGGATAATAAGTCTCCTGAGAATGGGAAGGGGAGGAGTAACCAAAGCACTCCAGCTATCGTGGGGAATCAACAGTGCCCTGAGGGCACAACATGGCAGATGTGACTGCATCTGCACAATTTCCCAGCACACACACACATATACATACATATATAAGCCAATTTCTTATAGTAAGTATGTGTCTGTCTCTACCTCTCTATATACATATGTGTTAACACATATGTACACATTCTATTGACACTCTGAGAAATCAAGATGAGTGTAATCACTAATATTCTTTCATCTCAGATATTCTTTTCTTTTTTAAAAATATTTTTATATATATTTATTTTCCCTTTTGTTGCCCTTGTTTTTTTATTGTTGTTGTAGTTATTGGTGGTGTTATTGACGTTGTAGTTGTTAGATAGGACAGAGAGAAATGGGGAAGACAAAGAGGGTGAGAGAAAGATAGATACCTGCAAACCTGCTTCACTGCCTGTGAAGCAACTCTGCAGGTGGGTAGCAGCTGGGGACTGGAATTGGGATCCTTATGTCAGTTCTTGCACTTTGTGCCACATGCGCTTAACCAGATGCATTACCACCTGACTCCCTTCATCTCAGATATTCTGTCTTGCTTTGGAATACTAATTTGGTGGGTTCTGAATTTGGTGCCATTCCAATGCAAATACAAACCATATTATATTAACATATCAACATACACTCCACACAATATCATAAGTGATTCATAAAAAAAATTATCTCCTTCTGGTCCTGAAATGAATGTAGCCTAGAATGTTTCTAGTTGTGACCATAGACTGCAAGCTCAGACTTACAGGTATGTAGAGAGATTACTCAGACTCCTGTGCTAAATATGGGCCTTAGGTCAGATTGATGAGATTTACAGTTAAAGGTATTTATGTACTTTTCCCATATCTCTGCAGTGACACAGCTTCCTAATCATTTTTCTAGCTCTAACAACATCTTTCCAGACAACACTTTCAGCTCACCTGCATGTTAGCTATCAAGCTCAGGCAAAAATTACTAAAGTCATTGTCTCCTTGGAATATACCTAAAATAGTCTTCCTAGCTTCTTCCCATAGTTTCATCTGCACTATTTTTATCTTTAGGTTCCTGATCATTAAACATTTTGTTCTGTTTTATATCTTACTACTTTTAGCCTCCAAGTTGCAGATGCTAATATGATGCCAAACTGACTTCCCTGGGCTGACAACCTCACCATTTTGTCCTGGAACCCTACCTCCCCAGTGTCCTATCACACCAGGGAAAGATAGAAACAGGCTGGGGGTGTGGATTGATATGCCAATGTCCATGTCCAGTGAAGGAGCAATTACAGAAGCCAGAACTTCCACCTTCTGCACCCCATAAAGATATTTGGTCCATATTCCCAGAGGGATAAAAAAAAAAAGGGAAACTTCCAATGGAAGGAAGGAAATATGGAAATCTGGTGGTGGGAAATGTAACCCTCTTATCCTATCTTGTCAATCATTATTATTTACTAATAAAAAAAGAAAATGATCTTTTGTAGACAGTTACTGTTGTTATTGATGTCATCATTGTTAGATAGGAAAGAGAAAAATGGAGAGAGGAGGGGAAGGCAGAGATAGACACCTGCAGACCTGCTTCACCACTTGTGAAGCGACTCCCCTGCAAATGGGGAGCTGGGGACTCAAACTGAGATCCTTGTGCAGGTCCTTTCACTTAACCTGCTGTACTACCATCCAACTCCCAAGATGAAGAATTTTACCTTTGTGTCTACAACTATACCAAAAACTCCCCCCAAAATCATTAAACTTAAAATAGAAAAAATTGTCTTTCTGAGTAACATTTAGTATTGTGAATTAAGTAGTCATGTTAATCATATTCATTGCTGAATATTTAGTATTAAGCATAAGCTATGAAAAAAGACACTTAATGAAGATTTATTGAAAGAATGAATGCACATTTATCTTTAAAAATGAGCAGCACATTTCTCCTTCTTATGAAATAGTATGTGAACTGTCCTTCACTGAAAATCATATTTGAGCTATTTCTTACAACCTCATCTCACCGGGCAGCTTACCTTTCAAAGGATCAGTTAGAGAGCACAATTGCAAATTTGTGATTCTCTAGGTAGGGACCAAATTCAAGTCAACCATTTTGCAGGTGAGGAAACTGAGAAAAAGTAGATACTTGTGAAAAATATTTTCATAAAATATATGACTTCTACTTGGCAGGACATTTCTCTTCATTTTTTCTATTATTATTACTGGTCTATGAGGTAATTTTTGCTCTAATCTATGCTCATATACACAGTAAATGGAAAAAGCTTATGAATGAGTCTTGCATTGTACCCTTTCCAATTTTTTTATTTGTTTGTGAAATCCTAGAGGAATGTAAAACATATATTTTTGCTATACTTCAGAATGTATCTGGAAAATATTTTTAAATTATGGTACAAAAATTATGAACTAACAAAAAAATGTAATTTTTAAAATGTCTTTCCACAAGATGTGAAGTTACCAGATATGCAGGTGCAAAAGGAAAAGTATTTTAGATTTAATTTAGGATTTGTAAAAGGTGGTCCAAAAAAAAAAAAAAAGAGAGAAAATATCTAGCTTTCCTGGATAGCGGGCTGCTTTGCAGTGAAGATGACCCAGGTTCAAGCCCCACTCTCATTGCACTGAAAGAAATTTTAGTGATGTGCTTTCTTTTATTCTTTTTCTGGTTCTCCACCTCGCTGCCTCTCAAAAATATATACACATATAATAGGGCTGGCAAGATATTCCACTTGGGATGGGAACTACTTTAGTCTGCATGTGAACAAGGTTTAAGTATGACCCCTAGGACACTGAAGGAAACTTTTGTGTTGTGGTATCTATCTACTTATTTATCTATCTGAAAAGCTGGCTCAGAATGGTTAACCCCAGGAGCAGAAGGGGATATCCAATAGTCATTAGAGTAAAGGTGTATGATTACTATTTATAGACTAAACAACAGCAATTCAGACTTGTTCAGCACTCTGAGCAAAGTTGATCTGAAAGAGAGATGGAGTTTGGATATAACTTCAGTTTGTAGTGTTCAAGAAGAGAGACAGAATTGTAGTTGCTAGAGATTGCTGATGTCTAGAAATCATAACACATAATTCCAAGTGCCCTACACAAACACTAAAATCTAATTCTCAAAGCTTAGTGAATAAGAAAAACCATTGTCCTGTATATTTTCCACTGAATGGTGATTTTAAAACTGTTGACATAGTGAAGGTAAACTGATCTTACTTTCTATTTTATTTGTCTTTCTTTTTATTCATAATTGTAAGTACACATAAGTTGAAAGATTTAGAACAGTTCTTTCTGAAAAAGTATATTAAGGAATAAAAGAGTGATAGATGTGATAGATATCATAAGAAAATGAATGGTAATGTGACCAAAAGGTGCTAAAAGCACTCCAGGTTGGAGTGCATACTGGTCCAGCCCTTGTGGAGAGCAGTCTGATTATTTCTCAGAACACTAGAAATAGACCTGTATGACCCAGCAATTCCTCTCCAAAGAATTTAACTAAAGTAACAAAAGCACTTGACAGAATATTTCTGTGTAAACTTGTCTTTATAGCAGCATATTTTGCATTAGCCAAAACTTGGAAGCCATCCAGATATCTAATGACAGGTGAGTGACTAAAAAGAATAAACAAACAGCAACAACAACAAAACTGTGGTATGAAAGGACATTTAAACACTGTTAGAAGGGACATGTGTGCCCCTATATTCATAACTGCATTCTTCACAACAACCAAAGAGTGGAAACACCCTAGATGCCCATCAACAGATGACTGCTTAAAGAAGTTATGAGATGTCTACTACATGGAATATTACTATTTATTCAAAGAAGTTGATATTGTGTCCTTTGAGACAAAATGGATGGAACTGGAGATGACTATGCTTAGTGAAATAAGTAAAGAGAAGAAAGGCAACTACTAGACAGTTTCACTCACATGTAACATCCTGAGAGCTGATACACATGAAACTTGTGAAAACAAAACAAGTAAACTGTTTCAAAGATGTGTATGAGAACTATAGTGGTTATCTTTCTGAGGTAGAAGAGTGGGAATACAAAAGTTTGATAGTCAGTGTGGTGTGTAACTATACACTAAAATCTTACAATCTTGCAAGCTACTATAAATCTCAAATTCTTTTTTAAATGTAGTATATATTATGTTAAGTGAGATAAGTCTGAAAAACAAAGATAAGTATGGGATTATCTCACTAATAGACAGAAGTTGGGAAAGAAGAACAGAAAGGGACACTCAAAGTAGGACCTGACTGAGTTTGAGGTTGGACACCAAAGTAAAAATCTCTGGGTGGAGGATGAAGGTGGATGCTCAGATTCACTTGGGGGTATGTGTATGGATGGGATGGGACACAGATTTTGGTGGTGGGAATGGTGTTTATGTACACTCCTAATAACTTGTAGTCATATAAATCACTATTTAATTAATATAAGAGGGGGGAGATGGATTGAATGTCTCCAACTTTTTAAGGCACAGACTGAACCTCTTTAATACATAGGCTGAGTCTTTGATACATTGACTCTCTCAAAAGCCTAGATCAGGGAGAAGAGAAGCAACTGGTGGCACAGCTATATATAAATAATGTCAAAGGACATAAATGATGGTGGTGTTGGGTATTATACAGCAAATCCTAACAAAGGGATTTTTCAAAGTTAACCAAATAATGTAATTATAACAATAACTATCTATTATCTTTTTGAACCCTAAGACAGCAAGAACCTCACATTTCCACTGTAGAGCCTATATTTCCCCCAGTCCTGGAGCCTTACTGTGGGGCGCACTTTATAGCATGCTTCTCTCAATTCATACCAAATAATACTGTATCTGCCTATCCCAACCTAATCAATGCAATGACTACCACCTCGGTATGCTTCACTTCAGATTGTGTCCAGAGACTTCAGGTGTGGAATGACAACCCTTCAGCATCATTACTCTGGTGAGACCTTTCCTTTCATAGTATTCTATAATTCCATCCCAGGTGGTTCACTTCCTAGCAAAGTCCCAAAACCTAGATATAGACCAGGTCCCATGAGATAGAGCATATGTTCACATGTATCCATAAATTAGGGCAAAATATATACCTGAAAGCAAAAGTACACAATAGTCTACAGTGAGTCAGTATAAAGTTCCTAATGAAATAGTTAAATAATTAGACCTAGATAACCTCCTCACCGACTTCCTAATACAGTTCTCTCACTCACTCCGAAGCTAACCTTAGCAAAGCAAGGACTGCAAAACCTGAATAAGGGTAAGAGACTGGCATACTTTAATGATGACTCTTTAGTCTCTCTCAGGCCATCCTATCAGCTGGGGCCCTATTCAGGAAGTCCTGAGATTCCCAAACAGACATGATGGACCTAGACTGTGAATAAATGCCTCTATCCATTATTAAAGGTATTTTCTATCAGGAGCAACATAATAGACCCCTTTGTGGGCCCCCCTTGCCCTAAACTTGGATCAACAATGGTAATGACTGTTCCATCCTCTGAAGGGAGGACGGATAACATACTCTATGTTATACCTGAGGAAGAAGGGTTGATATTGGGGCAGCTTGGAATGTTCCTACTCATGACTACAAAATGTCAGCTCAGATCTACAGGAATGCAGAGATAACATAGGCTCCTAAGCTAAATATGGGCCCCAGACCAAATCAAATTGATGGTGTTTGCAGTCAACAATATTTATACCCCTTTCCTATATTAGGGAGCTACTCTCTTCCCTGATTCAGCTTTCTGTCCCTTTTCCAGCCATGACATCACCTCTCTAGACAATAACTAGGATCCACCTGCATATAAGATTTCAGGCTCAGAGAAAAAAAAACAAAACTAGTATAGCTACAGGACCTTTGAAATATAACTAAAATATGCCTACTAGCTATCTACAAAATGGAGGATACCCCCCCCCCCAACACTTCATCTGCACTATTCCAGACTTTAGGTCCATGATTGGTCAACAATTTGTTTGGCTTTGTATGTTAACTGTCTTTTCAGCCAACAGGTTCCAGATGCCAGCATGATGCTGACCAGACTTCCCTGGACAAACAACCTCACCAATGTGTTCTGGAGCTCCACTTCCTCAGATCCCCACCCTACTAGGGAAAGAGAGAGGCAGACTGGGAGTATGGTTAGACCAGTCAATGACCATGTTTAATGGAGAAGCAATTACAGAAGCCAGCCTTCCACCTTCTGCATCCCACAGTGACCTTGGGTCCATTCTTCCAGAGGAATAAAGAATAGGAATGCTATCAGGAGAGGGGATGGGATACGGAGTTCTGGTGGTAGGAATTGTGTGGAGTTGTACCCCTCTTATCCTATGGTTTTGTTAATGTCTCCTTTTTTAAATAAATAAAAAAAAGAAAAAAGAAAAAACTGGAAAAATAAGTAAATAAAACAGGTCTTAGCAGAAA
The DNA here is from genome assembly GCF_950295315.1 of Erinaceus europaeus. Classification (NCBI taxonomy): domain Eukaryota; kingdom Metazoa; phylum Chordata; class Mammalia; order Eulipotyphla; family Erinaceidae; genus Erinaceus; species Erinaceus europaeus. The sequence continues at coordinate 101,824,231 of NC_080164.1, read as the reverse complement.
AAAAGTAGTTTCTACTTAGGCTTAGGTACCCTCTTCACCTACTTCCTATTACAATTCTATAAGTCACTGAGAAAGCTAACCTTATCAAAGTAAGGACTACAAAAGCTGAATAAGGGCAAGAGATTGACAAACTTTAATGATGACTCTTAGTCACTATTGTGAAGCCCCATCAGCTGGAGCCCATGCGGGAGTCCTTAGGATTCCCACGCAAACAGGATGAGCCTAATAGATCCCTCTCTCCATTATCACTGGTCATCTCCATCAGGAACAACATAATGGGCCCCTTTGCGAGCCCCCATAGGACCTTGCCCTCAATGGGGATCAACAATGGTAAAGAATGTTCCATCCTCTGAACGGGAGTTGAATAGCATACTCCATCCACCACCTGAAGAAGATGGGTCCTGAAATTGTTTCAACTTGTAATGTTCCTACTGATGACCACAGAATGCAAGTTTGGACCTACGGGGATGTAGAGATTACATAGGTTCCTATGCTGAATATGGCCCCCAAATTAAATTGATGGGGTTTATAATCAACAATATTTATACATGTTTCACATATTTGGGAGCTAGTCTCTTCCCTGAACCAGCTTTCTAGCCCTTTTTCCAGTCATGACATCATCTCCCCAGAGAATAACCTGGGTCTACCTGTCAGACTCAGGCAAAAACTAATAAAGTGTTGGGCCCTTTGGAATATAACTAAATTTGGCCTACTAGCTATTTACAAAATGGAGACCCCAAATATTCATCTGCAATATTCCAGCCTTTAGGTTCATGATTAATCAACAATTTATATGGCTGTATATATTAACTTTTTTTCAGTCACCAGGTTCCAGATGCTACCATAATGCCAGTCAGACAGACAACCCCACCAATGTGTCCTGGAGCTCTGCTTCCTCAGATCCCTGCCCCAATAGGGAAAGAGAGAGACAGGCTGGGAGTATGGATTGACCTGTCAACACCCATGTTCAGCAGGGAAGCAATTACAGAAGTCAGAAATTCCACCTTCTGCACCCCATAAAGACCCTGTGTCCATACTCCCAGAAGGTTAAAGAGTAGGAAAGCTATCAGGGGAGGTAATGGGATATGGAGCTCTGGTGGTGGGAACTGTACCCCTCTTACCCTATGGTCTTGTCAGTGTTTCCATTTTATAAATAAACAGATTAAAATAATAATAATAACAAGAAAATATGGCACATTTTGGGTTGGGAGGGTGCTGCAGGTATTTTTTTCTATATCTTTCCTTCTTCCTCCCCTTCTCCCCTCTCTCCTTCTATTTCTTAATACTTTTATAAGAAAGAAAAAAGAGAGAAAGAGGGGTAGAGAGTAGAATTATCCACTTATAAGACTGGAATACTGGGCAGGTACAAACCCCAGGTATAACCCTGGTGGCAAATATATAAATAAATAAAAGAAGACTTTTAATACAGTGAATATAAATATGCTCATAGAGCTAAAGTAAAATATTCTTATAGTAGATATACTGGAAATAAGTAAGCATATAGTGAACTATAGAAGAAAAACAAGAAAACTGAATATATTAGAAATGAAAATACAGTATTTGAAATAAAAATAATTAGATGGTCTTAGAGACATAAATACTTTTTACATATCTGAAAAGATGCTGAAATTCTGAGCAAATAAAAACACACAACTTAGCAAAAAGACGCTAAAAATTAATAGCAAGGACATTTTAAAACGAAGATATTTACAAAAGCAGACATACTTATGGTTACCAAGCAAATAAAAATATGTTGAATATCACTAATCACCAAAAAAATGCAGGCTAAAATTGTGTGATAGCATTACACACTAGAAAGCTAAATTAAAAAACTGAAATAGAAATATAGGGGAACAGTTTTGAATATAGGGAAATTATACACTAAGAATAAAATAAAATTGGACTAATATTTACAAGCGTTTAATATAATCTTTTAAACTATTTTGTTTTTTCATTTATTTTTTAAATTTTATTTATTTTTTCTGTATATGTATATGTATATATACATATATTTTAATTTATAAAAAGGAAACACTGATAAAACCATAGGATAAGAGGGCTACAACTCCACACAATTCCCACCACCAGAACTCTATATCCCATACCCTCCCCCAATAGCTTTCCTATTCTTTATCCCTATCCCCAGGGTCACTGTGGGATGCAGAAGGTGAAAGGTCTGGCTTCTGTAATTGCTTCCCCACTGAACATGGGCGTTGACAGGTCAATCCATACTCCCAGCCTGCCTCTTTCTTTCCCTAGTAGGGTAGAGCTCTAGGGAATCGGAGCTCCAGGACACATTGGTGGGGTTGTCTGTCCAGGGAAGTCTGGTTGGCATCACGCTAGCATCTAGAACCTGGTGGCTGAAAAGAGATTTAGCATATAAAGCCAAACAAATTGTTGACTAATCATGAACCTAAAGGCTTGGATCCACCTGCATATCAGATTTCAGGCTCAGGGGAAAAAACAAACAAACAAACAAAAAACTAGTATAGCCACAGGCTCTTTGGAATATAACTAAAATATGCCTGCTATCTATCTACAAAAGGGAGACTTCCCAAACTCTTCATCTGCACTATTCCAGCCTTTAGGTCACTTATTTATTTTTTCACCATTCCTGTCACCAAAAGTTTGTGTACCATCCTCACTCCAATAGATAACCACTATAGTTTTTCCACAGTCTTGGAAATAGGTTAACTTTTTTTTGTTGTTGTTAAAGACAGAGAGAAATTTATGGGGGGGGGGAGAGACAGCTCTGTTCTACTGTTCTTGATGCACGCCCCTGCAGATAGGGACTGGGGGCTTGAATCTGGGTCCTTATGCATTTTAATGTGTGTGCCCCACCAGGTGCACTATCACCCACTCACCTGCTAGAATCTTACATATTTAATCACACACACACACACACACACACACACTTAAACATACACATACATGGACAGAACAACTCCCATGATTTTATTTAAAATATATGAATATAGTTATCTACAAATAGATTTTATAACTAGTTATAATGAACTTATTCACACTATTAAGCAGTTGAAGGTGACTCATAGGCTCATCTGTGAATGAAAGAATAAATAAATTGTTCTGTTTTCTCACCATAGAGTAACATGTAGTAACAGAAATAGATGACATAAAAATTGCAATGATTATCATGGATTTCAAAATCACCATCCTAACAGAAAATGATGCATCTGTGCACTGTGGTTTCTTTGAAAAGAAAGGTAAACTATGATCATCAAAATAATGTTAGAGGTTGCAAAGGATCCAGAATGGAGGGAAGCATGGTACAGAAAGCAGTATAAAGGGAACCACACAATTATGCACCTGGTTGAGTGCACACACTACAGTGCACTAAGACCCAAGTTCAAGCCTTTGGTCCCCTCTTGCAAGGGGAAAGCTTCATGAGGGGTGAAGTGGGGCTGCAGGTGTCTGTCTGTCTCTTTTTCTCTCTTTCTCTTCCTCTCTTCTCAATTTCTCTCTGTCTCTATCCAATAATAAATGATCAAAAGTATTAAAAATGAAACAATAATAAAAGTGATATGTAATGGAGGAGACGGTGAAGTTTTATATTTTATGGTCAAAATTCATCCATCTTGGCTTAAAGTATAAGTGAGATTTAGCATTCTCTCATATAACTGAGACATAATAATAGTTGACATTATGGAGGTAATACAAGAGGGCAGGTTTGGAAGTTTTGGGGAACACTTCTTAGAAATCCACAGGACATGCAATAATAGATGGATTATTATTCTCTGAAAAAAAATAAATCCAAGAATGTGCTTCTTTACAGGGGAGGTGAGGACCACACTGATGTAGATAGCTGAGACAGAGAGAGAATCCCAGGCCTGCAAATTAGCTGACTGATAGTGTGCTGTTTTGCCATGTGTGTGATACAGATTTGAGTTCTGTCCACACAGCACTGAAGGAAGCTTTGCTAGGAAGGAAAAGGAAGGGGGTGGGGATAGGAGGGAAGAGAAGGGAAGCTCACCAAGAAGCTCTATCTTTTGTTATAGTAAGCCACAGTAGAGACAAACTCCCTGAGGACTAAAATCTTCGTCTCCATGAGTCCAAAACTTTTACTGCAGAGACAAGTCTATTTTTTTCCCCTTTTATAAGGACATTTGTGGTTTACAAAAGAATTGTCTACACAGGGGCTTCATTTATGCAAAATACTCTCATTGCCAACCTAAAACCTGCCTCCACCCTCCACCCCCACACTTTTCAGCTCCCTCAGGTCTTTAAAAACATCTAGCTTTGAAAGTAGCTAACTTTGTAACCAGTGCACTCAAGAGTTAGTGGGGAAAAGAGACTTGGATCCTAATAGGCAAATACACAAACCACCCAATCTGGGATCAAGCACAACTAAAGTAAATCTATGCCTAACAGAGGCCATTCCAAAATGAACTACAGACTTCACTGACTTCACCAGACGTTTTCAAACACAAAATGAATGAACAAAAGCTTTATTATACTATCAGAAGGTAAGGCTAGTTAGTGTATTCAATTCCCAACTCAACTTATGAGGTTAGAGTTACCTTAATAGACAAAACACTTTAAGAAAAAATGACTATGAACTCAACTCTTCAGAATATAAATAAAGGGTTATTAAAATATTAGCACATTAAATTCATAAACATGTAAAAATGATGAATCACAACCAGAGTAAGTGTATCCCTGAAATTAATTACTATTTAACATTGAAAAAACAATACTTTATTTATTATGTAGACACAATAAAAGATAATAAGGATATGCTTATCTCAGTAAATAAGTAACTGAACTTAACATTTATTGTTATGACAAAACGATTACCTTAATAAATTAGACTTTGATGACAAATTCTTCTTTATGGATTTCTAATAGTGGATGTATATGAAACATTAACACCTAGCCTCAGAAAACAGTGAATAATTAAATGCATTTTTCTACAGTCCAAGGAAAATATATTTTAGATTTTAATTCTATTTTACTTCTATCTACTACTACACTAAGAGGCATAAGTATAAAAATTAAAAACAAACCAAATTACTAAAAGTGGAAGAAAATATTTCTGCTACACTAGGAGTTGGTACACACAGAAAAACCTAAGGAAGAAGCCAGACTGTAGTGCACCTGGTAGAGTGCACACATCATCATGCTCAAGGATCGGTCCAAGGTCCTGCTGCTTCCCAACTGCAGAGGGTACACTTCACAAGTGATTAAGTAGACCTGCAGGTGATTCTCTTTCTCTCTTTATCCAAATATTCAAATAAGAAAGAAAGGAACAAAAAGGAAGAAAAAAAAAGGAAGGAAGGAAGAAAGAGAGAGAGAGAGAGAAAGAAAGGAAAAAATGGCCACCAGGAGTGGTGAATTCCTGGTGGTAGCACTGAGCCCCAGGATAACCCAGATGATAATAAATACACACACACACACACACACACACACACACACACACACACACACACACACACACACACACACATAGGCACACACAAGAAAACCCTACAGAAAGGATGCTTTTGAATCAAATATCTATGTAATGATAATGCAAAAATACAGAAAAAATTTTTAAACAGTCCTACTAAGATCTAAAATCTTAAACAGATTAGAAACATAATCAACAATGTGTTTATAAAATTTATGCACTAAAATGTTAAAAGCCAGTGAAATAATTAAACATAGGAATATCAACTGTAATCAATGTGGAAAATAAATATCCAGATATTATTCTAAAATGCGTATGATTTATGTATTTCCTAGAAAAATCTAGAAGTTTTATTTCTGTAAATCTTAGCAATGCTATTCTAAATCATATGCTAAAATAAGAATAACCTAGAAATAGTCAAAACATTTTAGGAACAAACAACAGTGCATGTGGCATTCTGATGATAGGTGATGTTGTACATTAAATAAGTGAGGACTTGTGAACAAACTTCACCTTAATGAAAAGTAAGAAAAACCTATAGTATTCTTTTTTTTTCCTTCTAGGGTTATTGATGGGCCTTGGTGCCTACAGTATGAATACACTGCTCCTGAAGGACATCTTGTTTCCTTTATTGTTGTTGTTGTTGTTATTGTTGTTGCTGTTGTCATTGGATAGGACAAAGACAAATTGAGAGAGAAGGAGAGAAAGGTATACATCTGCAGATCTGCTTCACTGTTGGATCCTTCGTGGACCCTCTCCTTGGTCAGACCTGGTTGGCTAACCCACTCTTGCATGCCAGAGGTGGGGCCAAAGAGCTCTAGACCAAGGGCATCAGGGGTGAGCACACAGAGACCTCTCTCTCTGGAGAATGGTACATTTACTGTGTAGCAGAGCAGCATTTTTAAAGGGTGGTAGGGAGAGCAGTTGCAAGGAGAGTTCGGTTAAGGGATACCTTATATGGTCAAGACAGCAGGGGGTAGAGAAATGGTAAGGGTCCTTCCAATAACCATTGGGTAAGTGGTTGAGCTAGTTTGGGGAATGATGAAGTAAATGCCAGCTATCACAGAGGGGATGTGGTCCCTGCTGGAGGGAGACTTACAGGGGGACTGGGACCCATTTGGCAGTTCCCTCTTGCTCAATCCACAGAGGCAAAAAACCCCTAGGGAGACTAATAGAAAGCCTTTACCTCCCAGGCATCCAGGGGTTTGCCCGTGATGTTGGGCCTTAAGCCACCCCCCCCACACCTGCTCTGCTCCATCCTCCATTGCTGACACTATGGCCTATTTACATAATCATAGTTTTGCCTGAAAGACTCCCCACCCATTCCTTTGATCTATCTTCTTTCTACCTAGAGACCTGCTCTACCTGCAGGGTATTAATTGATCCCACTGGTTAAAACCTTCACAACAGTTGCTAAGGGAGTTGCTAAGGGAGTTTCGACCTCAGCTCGATCTTTCCTTTTCTCCACCCCCTTTCCTAGCCATTTCCTTTTCCGACTTGCCACTTCCGGTTCTAATATATAAAAGTGTTGTGTCTTATCAATAAAGACACATTGCATCTGCTCTGCCACAAGTTCCTGGTCTCTCTCCTGTGTCGCTGAGTAAGCAGCAGCCCAGGTTGGCCCCAGTAGAGTTCTCTCCAACCCAGAGAGCATGTGCCCAGAAAGAAACACCCTCATGCTAGCCCGGCTCGACCTGGCTTATGCAAGGTCTCACATTACACCACTTATGAAGTGACCTACCAAAGCTGGGGAGCTGGGATCTCAAACTGGGATTATTGTACTGGTCCTTGTGCTTCATGTCATGTGCATTTAACCTGATACACTACTGCCCACCCTCCCCCAAAAGAATATGTTTTAACACATTTGCCTGTACCCAAATATACACTGCATCTGTATATTTATTTAAAAAATATTTATGTGGAAAACAACTTAACTATGCTTCACCGGGTAATGGAAAAACAAATGAGGATACCTTGATTATATCCATTTAGTAACCAAGAGGAAGGATCTATTAAACAAATTTAGTAAGTGTAGATATCAAAAGTAAAAGCTAGTGGAATCTGACTAAATATCCTTTTGCTTTTGTCATAAGAACTTTATATAAAAATTCTAATTATAATCCAGGGGTATAAAATCTATTATCTTCCAAGGGCCAGTTGTATTAATTTTGCATCCTATGGTATGACTAGTGAAAATGCTTTGGTGGGCCTGTTTATATACAATGGGTCTAATATTTCTTCTCTATCTGCTATCCCCTCTTAATTTCTTTTTATCCTATCAAGTATAATAGAAAGAAAAAATAAAAATCGAATGGAAAAACATAGTCACTGAAAACAGTGAAGACTGTGCTAGCACCAAGCCATATAACGCTGGTGGGAAAAAAAAAATGTGTATCTTGTTCAAATAGCATAAGCAGGCTGCCATAGTCAAGAATAAAATCTGACACAAAGCAATAAAAACTCACTGCCTAAATCCATGTAAGTTAAGATGAAAGGCCTCCCCTCTTTCTCTGCCACTCCCAAGGACACATTAGCACAGCTATATACAAGATACTGGATACTGTACAGCAAACCATAACAAAAGGACTTTTCAAAGTTAACCCAATTACCAAATAATGTGATGATAACATTAAATATTGATTGTCTTTTTGAACCCTAAGACAGCAGGAACCTCACATCTCCACTATAGAGTCCCTACTTCCCCCAGTCCTGGAACCCTTGGACAGGGCCCACTTTCCGGTATGCATCTCCCAATCCAAACCAAATAATATTGCACCTGCCGATCACAACCTAACCAACGCAATGATTACCACCTCAACATGCTTCACCTCAGACTGAGTCCAGAGACTTCACATGTGGAATGACAACCCTTTGGCTTCATTACTCGGGTGAGACCTTTCCTTTTATAGTACACTCTAATTTCATCTTAGGTAGTTCACTCTCTAACAAAGTCCCATAACCTAGATATACACCAGTTTCTGTGAGAGAGAGCTTATGTTCACACGTATCCATAAACTACTGCAAAATATATACCGGAAAGCAGAAGTACATTAGAGTTTGCAGTGAGTACCCCCCTAACACTTCCTCTCCACTATTCCAGGCTTGGGATCCATGATTTCTCAACAAATTGTTTGGCTTCATATGTTAACTCTCTTTTCAATCACCAGGTTCCAGACGCCACAAGGATGCTGGCCAGGCTTCCCTGAATTGAAGACCCCACCAATGTGTCCTGGAGCTCTGCTTCCCCAGAGACACACCTTACTAGGGAAAGAGAGAGGCAGACTGGGAGTATGGATGCACCAGTCAATGCCCATGTTCAGCGGGGAAGCAATTACAGAAGCCAGACCTTCTACCTTCTGCAACCCTCAATGACCCTGGGTCCTTGCTCCCAGAGGGCTAGAGAATGGGAAAGCTATCATGGGAGGGGGTGGGTTATGGAGATTGGGTGGTGGGAATTGTGTGGAGTTGTACCCCTCCTACCTTATGTTTTTGTTCATTAATCCTTTCTTAAATAAAAAATTAAATAAAAAAAACATACAGTGGTACACCTGATTAAGTGCACATAATACTATGCTCAAGGATTCAGGCAAGGACCTGGATTCATCCCTTCACAAGTAGTGAAGCATGTCTGCAGGTATCTATCTCCCTATCTCCTTCCCCTTTTTCTCTTAATGTCTCTATGCTCTGTCCAATAAAATGGGAGAGAGAGAGAGAGAGAGAAAGAGATATTGAAGAGAGAAATGACCACCAGGAGTGGCAGTGCTGGCACTGAGCCCCAGTAATAACCTTAGAGGCTATATATATATATATATATATATATATATATATATATATATATATATATCACTACCTGCTAAAATATGGAAGAAAGAAAAAAGACTTGGAAAAATATTTGATTTTGAATTTTAAATTAAGAAAACTCATTGTGAAGGCAATTCACCAATCATAGCATACAAAAACAAATTCACAATCACAGAAAATATTTCAACAAATAACTACTGAATTCACAAATAAAACTTTTAATAAAAATACATGAAGTCAAAGATGTTCTTCAGAAAGTTAGGGCTAATATTAGAGGCCTTGTACATAGAAGGATTCAGTTAGAGGATAGAGTAGCAGGGCTAAAATAACACGACACTGTTGACTGCATGGCTGTTGTAGAGGGAATACTCATGAACAATGAAGCTATTGTGGGTGAAATGACAACATTCACAGAATAAAAGAAAGAAATAGATGGGGAAGAGAGAAAGAGAGAGGGAGAGAGAGAGAGAGAGGAAGGACAAATAAGAATTATTGGAATCCCTGAAGACAAAGAGACAGAGAGAGGGACAGAAATCATATTCACAGAAGTTATAGCACAAAAAGTTCCACACCTGTGAAATCCTGAAAATACAAGCACAGAGAGAGCTTAAAGAAAACCCAGGACTTATAGTTCAAAATGACTCACACCATAAAACATCATGCAAAATTATCCTAAAGCAGAGAGGAAGAAAAGCTAATGTAGGCCACTAGAGAAAAAGAAGAAAGAAGGAGGAGGAGGAGGAGCAGGAGGAGGAGGAGGAGGAGGAGAAGTTGAAGAAGAAGAAAATGGAGGAGGAGGAGGAGGAGGGAAAGGAGGAGGAGGAAGAAAAGAAGGAGAAAAAGAAGGAGGGGAGGAGAAGAAGCAGAAGAAGAAAGAGGAGGAGGAGAAGAAGGAGAAAAAGAAGGAGGATGAGAAGAAGAGGAGGAGGAATGGGAAGGAGGAGGAGAAAGAGAAGGAGGAGGAGAAGAAGGAGAAAAAGAAGGAGGATGAGAAGAAGAGGAGGGGGAGTAGGGAGGAGGAGGAGAAAGAGAAGGCAGAGGTGGAGAAGAAGAGGAATAGGAGGAGGAGGATGAGGAAGGAGAAGGAGAACAAGAAGAAAGAGGGGAGGAAAAGGAGGAGATGGAGAAGAAGAAGGAGGAGGGTGGAGGAGGAGGAAGAGGAGAAGAATTTGACATGCAAAAGTAGAACCATTCAGCTATTATCAGAGTTTTTCACCACAAACACTAGAAGAATGAAGAGAATTAGGATGGAATAATCATAGTACTAAAGGATAAAGATTACCAGCCCCAAATACTAAATTATATTTTAAGTATGGAGTATAAATTAAAACCTTCCCAAACATACAGAAACTGAAGTAATTCACCACCGTCTAACCTTCCTTGAAAGATTACTGCATGACAAACAGCAACAAATAGAGCTCTAAATAGCAGAATAAAACTGGGAAACAACTAGCAATAAAATAAATAAAGACATCAGAAAAATGAGGACAAAATGGACAGTGATATGAATCAAGTTGGTGAAACAAGGCCATATATAAAAATCCCAATACTATACCCCAAACTCCAAATCTTTGCCACTCTTTGAATGGAAACTGAAAAAAAAAAAGGGGGGGGGGAGAGTTGGGTGGGACAAGTCAGGAAGAGAGGGTGGAATGTCATTACTTCATGTGTAGGTGAAGCTCAGGATACAGAGTACAAATGGAAAGCACAGGGTAAAAGTTGGGATGCGGCTGAGGTTAAAAAAGTTAACAATGGTAGAGAATGTCCCATCCTCCTAAGGTAGGATGGACAACATACTCTATGCTACATCTGAGGAAGATGGGTCGATATTTAGGCAGCTTGGAATGTTCCTATGCATGACCACAAAACATGAGCTCAGATTTAGAGGGATGCAGAGGTCACATAGGCTCCTAAGCTGAATATGGGGCCCAGATCACATCAGATTGATGAGGTTTACAGTCAACAATATGTAAACCCCTTTCCCATATTAGGGAGCTCTCTTCCCTGATCCAGGTTTCTGGTACTTGTCCAGACATGACATCATCTCCCCAGACAATAACTTGGATCTATATGCATATCAGATTTCAGGCTCAGGGGAAAAAAGAAAAAGAAAAATAAAAAAAAAAGCAAACTAGTATAGCCACAGTCCTTTTGGAATATAACTAAAATATGCCTACTATCTACCTACAAAATGGAGAACCCCCCAGCTCTTCATCTGTAATTTTCCAGCCTTTAGGTCCATGATTGTTCAACAACTTGTTTGGCTTTGTATATTAACTCTCTTTTCAGCCACCAGGTTCCAGATGCTAGCATGATGCTGACCAGATTTCCCTGCACAGACAACCCCAGCAATGTGTCCTAGAACTCCTATTCCCCAGAGTCCTTCCACACTAGGGAAAGACAGAGACAGGCCAGGAGTATGGATTAACCTATCAACATCCATGTTCAGTGAGGAAGCAATTACAGAATTCTGCATCCCACAATGACCTTCTTTAACTCCCAGAGGGTTAAAGAATAGGAAAACTATCAGGGGATGGGATGGGATATAGAGTTCTGGTGATGGGAATTGTGTGGCATTGTACCCCTCTTATCCTGTGGTTTAGTCCACATTTCCTTTTTATAAATAAAAAATTAAAGAAAGTTAAAGCATTTTTTAAAAATGTGCCAGTCTCTTGCCCTTATTCAGCTTTTGCAGTTCTTACTTTGATAAGGTTAGCTTTGGAGTGACTGAGGGTGCAATAGGAAGTAGGTGAGGATGGTATCTAGCGTCTAAGTCATTTTACTTGCTTGCTGCATATACTGACTCACTTCAGACTACTGTGCACTTTTTGCTTTCAGGTATATATCTTTACCCTGATTTATGGATACATGTGGACATATGCCCTATCTCATAGGACTTGGACTATTTCTAAGATTTTGGGACTTTGTTAGGAAGTAAACCACCTGAAATGGAATTAGAGAATTGTCATGTCTCTCTGGCGGGGTGACCTCCAGGGGAAAGGTAACGGACCAGTTCTTTCTCTCTCACAACAGAGGTGACATGAAGTAAAAGACACCAGGGAGCTCTCCAGCATGTTCAGACTCAGAACTAAGAACTCAGAACTCATTTATTAGCAAGGTGGACATTAGTTAAATAGAAAAACAAATGAAGGGAATTATTACTGAAATATGTCAAAAATTACAGGTTTCTTAACTGTAGGCAAGCCACAGTAGCTCACAGCCACTCCCCCCACCTCCCCCCAAGAGGGGAGGGTATGGCTAGGGGAATGATTGACGGAAGTCTTTGCCAATCTGTGGAGCAGGAACTCTATGACATGATTGGCTGCACGGACGGAACAGGTGGGCTTAGTTTACCGCAGCGGGGAGAAAAATCTTTGGAAGTTCTTTTCTGGGCTAAGATATATTTTAGATTTTTAAAGAAACAAATCATTAAATTTCTATCAAAAGTGTGTGCTGGTTCTCTGATTAATAGCTTTTGAGTTAGAGAGAATGTCTTGTTTGATTGAAGCATAGGGGTTTAACCAGAAAGGTTAGACAGAGAGAAGATAGATATCAAAAGGCCATATAGTTTGGAATTTCTTTTGTCTGGGGTCTCAGGTGTATGATGAAGTGTGTGATAAGGTGTGTTATTTTGTGATCAGAAGGTGACTTTGAATAAGTGAATCTGTGGCCATGTGCCTGCAATTAATGGAGGGAAGTATTGGGGTTTCTGTGGGCCTGAGAGTCAAGAAGGAAAGAACTAAGTCTGAGTTTCCCCCCTTTTGCTCACCTCGGTTGAGAGAGACTTACCAAGAGGTTATCTTCTCAGACCTCCATCCAAGGATGGGGGGCAGTTCTCCCTAAGCTCTATCAGGCTTACACATAGTCCCAACAGAGAATCTTATGAAAGGAAAGGTCTTTCCTGAGTAATGAGGCTGAAGGGTTGACATGCCACACCTGATGTCTCTGGACACAGTATGAAGTGAAGCATGCTGAGGTGGTACTCCTTGAGTTGATTAGGATGGGACCAGAATATGCAATATCATTTGATATGAATTGAGAGAAGCATTCAGGAAACTGAGCCCCACCTTAGAGGTTCTAGGGCTGGGGGAAATATGGGCTATATACGGACATGATGGGACTAAACATAAAATAGATCCCTCTCTCCATTGTTACTGGCCATCACTATCAGGAACAACACAATAGACCCCTTTGTGGGCTGCCATAGGACTTGCTCTCAATGTGGATCAACAATGACAGAATGTCCCATCCTCTAAAGGGAGGCTTGACAACATACTCTATGTTCCACCTGAGGAAGATGGGTCCTGAAATTGGGACAGCTTGGAACATTCCTACTCATGACCACTGAATATGGACTCAGATATACAGAGATGCAGAGGTCACATAGAATCCTAAGCTGAATATGGGCCCCAGATCAGATCAACTCAATGGGGTTTACAGCCAACAATATTTATTTGGATGCTACTCTTCCCTAATCCAGCTTTCTGGTTCTTTTTCCAGCCATGATATCATCTCCCCAGAAAATAACCTGCATATCAGATGTCAGGCTCAGAAAAAAAACAAACAAACAAACAGAAACAAACTAGACTATCCATGTGCTCTTTGGAATATAACTAAAATAGGACTACTATCTACAAAATGGAGGACCCCCCCCCCCCAATCTCTTCATCTGAACTAGTCCAGAGCCTTTAGGTTCATGATTAGTCAACAATTTGTTTAGTTTTGAGGGGCGGACCCAAGAAGGTGACATTAGAGCTGCAGCTGCTTTGAGCTCCAAGAGGCAGAAGCTTGCAATCTGGAATCCACTGGATTTGGTAGGATATTGGGCTTTCTGTAGGAGGATGAACATGGACTGGTCACCAAAATACAATTCCACAACTCTCTCTTGGGCTGATAAAGGTAGGTCAGGGGGACAAAGGGAAGTCCTTTGATTATTTCTGATCTCGCCCCCCCCCCATGCCTATACCAGCCCACAGGGGCAGCATGGCTTCTAGCAATCTCCCCACTGAGCTATTTTCTTTAACAAGATTCCTGGCCCACCAGGGGTACCATTCTAAGCCTCTTCCTTAAACTTCTCTCTCTCTCTCTCTCTCTCTCTCTCTGGCTAGAGCTCTATTTGAGTGACAAAATACCTAAGGAATCAGAGCCTCAGTCCTGCCTGGGAAAGACTACCTGGAGGTTTTTTTTTTTTTTTTTTGATATTTCTTAAAATTGACTATCTTTGCTCAGGCAAAACAAAACAACAACTGAGACCTATGGGATGACTTCAAAAGAAATGATATATGCATTATTGGCTTACCAGAGAAATAAAGAGAGGGAGGGGAAGGATGGGAGCTAAATGAGGAGATAGATAAACTAGAACTATTAGACATTTTCAGAGTCATTCATCCCAAGAAACTGGGATACACATTCTACTCAAGTTCACATGGGTCATTCTCAATGATAGACTATATATTAGGCCACAAAGACAGCATCAGCAAATTCAAAAGCATTGAAATTATCCCAAGTATCTTCTCAGATCACAGTGCAATTAAACTAACACTTAACAGTCAACAAAATATTAGTAATAGTTCCAAAATGTGGAAGCTCAACAGTACACTCCTTAATAACTACTGGGTCAAAGAGGAAATAAAGGAAGAAATCAAAATGTTTCGAGAGTTCAATGAACATGAAGACATAAGCTATCAAAATATTTGGGACACATTTAAAGCAGTACTGAGAGGGAAGTTCATAGCCATACAAGCTAAGATTAGGAAAAAAGAAAAAGCACAAATAAACACCCTGATTGCAGATCATAAATACCTAAAAGAAGAAGAACAAAGGAACCCTAAAGCAACCAGAAGGTCAGAAATCACTAAAGTTAGGGCAGAAATAAATAACATTGAAAATAAGAAAATCATACAACGAAATAAATGTTGGTTCTTCGAAAGAGTGAACAAAATTGACAAACCTTTACCCAGACTCACAAAACAAAAAAGGGAGAAGACCCAAATTAATCGATACTAAATTAAAGAGGCAATATCACAACAGACACCACAGAAATTTAACATATTACATGAGGATTTTATGAACATCTATATGCCATCAAGCTAGAGAACCTGGAAGAAATGGAGAATTTCCTAGATATCTACCAACTTCCAAAATTAAGTAAAGAGGAACTAGATAGCATGAACAGGCCCATCATAGTTAATGAAATTGAAACAGTTATCAAAACCCTCCCTAAAAATAAAAGTCCTGGACCAGATGGTTTTACAAATGAATTCTACAAAACCTTAAAAGAAATAATCAGGCAGGATCAAGGAATTAAATAAATACAGGTTCGAGGAGAAGTCAAACTCTCTCTATGTGCAGATGACATGATAGTATACATAGAAAAACCTAAGGAATCCAGTAATTATTTTTTGGATATCATCAGGCAATAGGGTTGCATTGGATCGACCTTCTCGTGGTGCATCCCGTGAGTACCCATTCATTGGGGAAACTGACGATCCTTCCTAGCTGACTGAATCCACATGGATCCCAGTCACTTTCAAAGCCAGCAACAAGCAGCTCCTGACAGCTTTGCTGTTGACTGGCTACGGAAGAAGGGCAAAAGCTAGAAGAAGAAGAAGAAGAAGAATCAGGCAATACAGTAAGGTGTCAGGCTACAAAATTAACATTCAAAAGTCAGTGACATTCCCCTATGCAAACACAAAAGTTAGAAGAAGTTGAAATCCAGAAATGAATTACTTTTGCTATAGAAACAAAAAACATAAAATATCTAGGAATAAACCTAACCAAAGAAGTGAAAGACTTGTACACTGAAAATTATGAGTCACTACTCAAGGAAATTGAAAAAGACACAAAGAAATGGAAAGATATTACATGTTCATGGGTTGGAAGAATTAACATCATCAAAATGAATATACTACCCAGAGCTATATACAAATTTAATGCTTTCCTCCACAAGAGTTCCACCACATATTTTAGGAGAATAGAACAAATGCTACAAATGTTTATCTGGAACCAGAAAAGACCTAAAATTGCCAAAACAATTTTGAGAAGAAAGAACAGAACTGGAGGCATCACACTCCCAGATCTCAAATTGTATTATAGGGCCATTGTCATCAAAACTGCTTGTTACTGGAACATGAAAAGACACACTGACCACTAGAATTAAGAGTCTGGAAGTAAGCCCCCATATCTATGGATATCTAATATTTGAAAAAGGTGCCCAGACTATTAAATTGGGAAACATAGTCTCTTCAACAGATGGTGTTGGAATAAATGGGTAGAAACATGCAGAAGAATGAAACCAAACACAAAAGTAAATTTTAAGTGGATCAAGGACTTGGATGTTAGACCAGAATCTATCAGTTACTTAGAGGATAATACTGGCAGAACTCTTTTCTACATGAATTTTAAAGACATCTTCAATGAAACAGACCCAATTACAAAGAAGACTAAGGCAAACATAAACCTGTGGGAATACATCAAATTAAAAAGCTTCTGCACAGCTAAAGAAACTATTACCCATTCCAAGAGACCCCTCACAGAATGGGAAAAGATTTTTACATGGCATACATCAGAAAATAGTCTAATAACCAAATTAATAAAGAACTTGCCAAACTCAACAACAAGAAAACAAATAACCCCATCCAAAAATGGGGAGAAGATATGGACAGAATATTCACTGCAGAAGAGATCCAAAAGGCTGAGAAACACATGAAAAAATACTCCAAGTCTTGATTGTTAGAGAAATGCAGATAAAGACAACCTTGAGATACCACTTCACTCCTGTGAGAATGTCATACATCAGAAAAGGTAACAGCAGCAAATGCTGGAGAGGGTGTGGGGTCAAAGGAACACTCCTACACTGTCGGTGGGACTGTAATTTGGTCCAATCTCTGTGGAGAACAGTCTGGAGAGCTCTCAGAAGGCTAGAAGTGGACCTGCAATTCCTCTGCTGGGGATATATCATAAGGAACCCAACACACCATCCAAAAAGATCTGTGTACACGTATGTTCTTAGCAGCACAATTTGTAATAGCCAAAACCTGGAAGCAACCCAGGTGTTCAACAACAGATGAGTGGCTGAGCAAGTTGTGGTATATATACACAGTGGAATACTACTCAGCTACAAAAAAATGGTGACTTGACCGTTTTCAGCTGATCTTGGATGGACCTTGAAAAATTCATGTTAAGTGAAATAAGTGAGAAACGGACATGGGATAATCTCACTCTCAGACAGAAGCTTAAATACAGGATCAGAAAAGAAAACACAAGTAGAACCTGAACTGGAATTGATGTATTTCACCAAAGTAAAAAACTCGTGTGTGTGTGTTGGGGGGGGGGGAGAAAAGGTCCAAAAATGATGATAAAGGACCTGGTGGGGGTAGTATTTTTATATGGAAAAGTGGCAAATGTTATGCATGTAGAAACTATTGTATTTACTGTTGAATGTAAAACAATAAGTCCCCAATAGTGAAATTTAAAAAAAAAAAAGAAAATGTGGAATATATTTAACAAGGGAAGAGAAAAACCTCTACATTTAAAAATTTGTAAGTCATTGCTAAATATAAAAGGAAACACTAGAAATATAAAGACACTTGCTTCTTTGTCTCTCTCCTCATACAACTCCTCTTATCCTCTCAATTTCTTATCATGAATATCCAATAAATCAATAAAGATAATTTAAAAATCAAACTAAAAAAAATTAGAATACACTGTTTTTATTACTACATGATCTTTGCTCTCCCTGCACAGATGTAAAGAATTTTTTTTTTCTTTTACCAGATCACTGCTCAGCTCTAGCTTATAGTGGTGTTAGGAACTGAATCTGGGATTTTGAAGCCTCAGGTATGAGAGTCTCTTTGCATAACCATTACACTTTCTACCCTCTGCCCAAAGAAATAATTTTTAATTTTATATTATATTTATTTATTTATTTATAAAGACAGCAAGAAATCCAGAGTGAATGGGTTGATAAAGAGGAAGAGAGAAAGAGAGACACTGGCAACACTTGAAAAGCTTTCCTCCTGTAGGTGGGGACTGGGGACTCGAATCTTGGTCCTTGTATGCTCAACCAGGTGCGATACCACTGAGTTGTAAGAATTTTTAACAAACACTTTTAGTCCATCACAAGAAATGCAGGTCTTTTCATTTGCATATAAGGCCATCAAACTTAAGGAAGAGGCCTATGGGAAAAAAAACAAAAACTAAGGGGCCAGTTGGTGGCGCACCTGGTTGAGCACACATATTACAGTGCACAAGGACCCAGGTTCAAGGACCTGGTCCCCATCTGCAGGGGGAAAGCTTCACAAGTGGTGAAGCAGGGCTGCAGGTATCTCTCTGTCTCCCTATCTCCCCATTCCTCTCAATTTCTGGCTGTGTCTATCCAAAAAAAAAAAGATAAAAGTAATTAAAACAAAAATCAAAAACAAAACAAACAAACAAAAACAACTTCAGGGCTGTATGTTGAAGCACCTAGTCATGTCTATATTACCATACATAAGGAACTGGGTTCATTCCCCTGGTCCTCACCTACTACAAGGGGGGGGGGGTTTACAAACAGTGAAGCACCGCTGCAGATGTTTCCCTTTTAACTCTCCCCCATATAGTTTTCTGATTCTATTAAATAAATAAGAAACCGTTAAAAATATTTTCAATCCCCAATTTTACTCAGTGCTTTTTAGTCACTTCTTTTATAGGTTTCTACTTTCTAAGAACACTGAACCATAACTATGGGTGACTACCTTGCCCTTTGTTTCACAGTACCTGGAAACTCACCAATGCAGCTTTTCTTTTCTTCCTGTTGACTTGCCTAGAAAGACAGGTAAGACCTTTTTTTTTTTTTTTTTGCTTTTCAGGGGCTGGAACCAGGTTCATTGTGTGGGTCCTTGCACTTACTACGTGACCTTAACTGGTTGCAAACACCCGGACACCATATAAGACCCTCTTTGTGATCAGATATGTGAACATGTGGCCCTCAATATGAACATATGTCATCAGGGATTCTAATTAATTAGTTGAACAGATAGATTCGAGAATCAAGTTTATACAGCTCTTAAACATATTGCAGTACAATGTCACTGATTATAATTTTGGGGACAATTCACATGCTTCCCAAGTATGTCAAGTTGCTTACTTAGCTTAATGTTTGTTTGTTTTTTCCCATTAACATCTGTAGATGAATTTTAAAGTAAATTCTAACACTAACTTGCCAGCTATGAGGAAAAGTAAAGTGTTGTGCAAGTTTCTCCCTTGAGAAAACAATATATATATATATAATTTTTCTTTATTTTTTTCAAATTTATTGGATAGAGAGAGCCAGAAGTCAAGGGGGAAGGGAGTGATAGAGAGGGAGATACAGAGACACATCTGTAGTACTGCTTCACCACTCATGAAACTTCCCCATACAAATGGAGATTGGGGGTTCAAATCTGGGTCCTTGTGCTCTCAACCAGATGCACCACCACCTGGCATCCCTACAGAAGAATTTCTTAATTATTATTTTTTATTCAGAAAGCTTGTGGAAGTTATTAGGCAATTTAGCAAGGTGTCAAGCTAAAAAATTCACATACAAAAACTAGTGGCATTCCTTTACACAAACATAAGTCAGCAGAAGAAGATATCCAGAAATTACTCCCATTCATTGTTGTAGCAAAATCATAAAATATCTAGGAATGAACCTGACCAAAGAAGTGAAAGACTTATATACTAAAAACTATGTATTACTATTCAAGAAATGGTAAATGACACAAAGAAATGGAGATATCCCATACTCATGGATTAGAAGAATTAATACCATCAAAATGAATATTATACCCAGAGCCATATACAAATTTAATGTGATACCTATTAAAGTCCCACTAATTTTATTTAAGAGAATAGAACAAAAATTACAAACATTTATTTGAAATGAGAAAACACCTAGAAATGCCAAAACAATCTTGAGAAAAAGAAACAGATATGGAGGGATCACTCTTCGAGATCTCAAACTATATTAAAAGGTCCTCATAATCAAAATTTTCTGGTAGTGAATAAAAATAAATACACAGATCAGTAGAAAAGAATTGAAAGCCCTGAAATAAACTCTTGTATCTATGGAAAACTAATTTTTGATAAGAGGTCCCAAGTTAATAAATGGAGAAAGGAGAGTCTCTTCCATAAATTATGTTGGTTATATTGGGTTGAAATGTGTAGAGGAATGAAGCTGAAGCACTTTATCTCACCAGAAACAGAAGTAAATTCCAACTGGATCAAGGATCTGGATATTAGAACAGAAACTATCAGATACATAGAGGAAAATATTGGTAGAACACTTTTACATCTTAATTTAATCATACAAACCCAGTTGCAAGGAAGAAAAATAAATCAACAGGATTACATCAAATTGAAAAGTTTCTGCACAGCAAATAAAACCATCACCCAAACACAGAGAGTCCCCACAGAATGGGAGAAGATAATTACATGTTATACATCAGACAAGAGGCTAATAACCAAAATATATAAAGTTCTCACAAGACTTAGCATCAAAAAAGCAAATGACCCAATACAAAAGTGGGGAGAGGATATGAACAGAATATTCAGTACAGAAGAGATACAAAAGGCCAACAGACAGATGAAAAATTGCTCCAAGTCACTGGTTGTCAGAGAAATGCAAATACAGACAACAATGAGATACTCCTTCACCCCTGTGAGAATGTCATATAGAAATGACAGTAACATTTAAAAAAATCTTTAAGTTACCATTTGAAAAGAAACATTATTGTTTTAGTATCTTCTAGGTGGTAGGACTGGTGTGCAGACACAAATCACTGAAGAATAAGAGATTGTTCCAAGGTGTCAAGAAATATCCTATAAGCCATAAATTTCCCAATAAAATATTAAAAGAAAAATATATTGACATTATAGACTAAAGCAGCCTGTACTGAATGTTTACCTTTGTTCTGTATTTATAGCTTATGTTTATATTTTAATATTCACTGGGTTTGTTATTTTTATTGGCTGAAGAATCATAGAATAATGGTAATACAATTTAAACACACTTTAAAATTTTATTACTATATTTAATGACTTATAGCATAAGGAATAAAACAATTCTCTTGTGGCCGAGGTCCATCATTTCAGTTTGATTTGCTATTTCTTGAGATTACACAAGCTGAAATATCATTCTATTTGGAGCTAAGGGGATAAAATATTTGTGAATTATAGTAATGGTATTTATTCAAGGCACCACACTCAAAAATTTAATCTAGACCTTTCATTTAACACACAAGCTAGGAAATAGAAAGTATTAATACTATTACTATCAATATTTAAGATGATAATGCAAACATTTTTACCCATTTTTACAGTTAATAGAAGCTACAGTGAGTTATAAATATTAAGGAATTTAACTGAACTATCCTACCTAGTATGGAATAGATTCCAGAGTTTAATGACTATTGTTCAACTCCAAGATTCCAGACCTTCACAAACAGGACACTTTTGCTTTGAAATATTATGAAGCAGATGTTAATATTTAGAGTTAAGTTATGTGGGGTGAATGAATCACAAACACTATGTGGTTAAAAACCATTCCACATAAAGCAAATTGGACAGTGACCCTGAGTTTCAGTTAATATGAGTGATTATGGAAGTTGTGGTCTATATACACAATGGTATACTACTTGGCTACCAAGAATGATGAAGTATTGAATAATGATGAAGAATGATATGAGGAATCGTGTTAAGTCACATAAATCCAAAAGAAAAGAATGAGTATGGGATGATCTCACTCATCAACAGAAGTTGATAAATAAGAACAGAAAGGGGAAACACAGAGCAGATGCCAGTCCCTGATAAGGCGCCATTTTCCCGAGCACTTTTTAATCACAAAGACAGGAGTATTCCATGGGCTTCAGGAATGACGAATGTGTCCCAAGGACAACGGATCTCAGATGAGCTCTTTTAAAATTTCTAGCTTCTCCCTAGGCAAGGGCCACTGTTCCACCCAGACAGGCTCGTTAGAAAGCCAATCTAAGCAGGGAGTTTGGTTACAAACAGTGGCCATTAGTATTGGCAGTGTGGTTAGATCTAGACATCTCATAGGAGTGGGTGCTGCACTCTGCGGAGGCATTTGTGGATATTATAACATCAAGAGACTCTAGCAGATCTCTGCCCAGTAGGTTGGTGCCGGGCTAGCTTCGCAGGCAGGAGAGAGAGACAACCAGGGACTCATGGCTGAGTGGTATGCAGTTCAGTCTTTATTCATGTGGAACACAGCACAATCTAAGCTATCTCTAGTCACAGTCCTGTCCTTATATATCTTGAGGTGGAACTGTCAGTTTGGAAGAGGATGTATGTAGGATAGGGGTGAGGAGAAGGAAAAAGCACACCAACCAGTGAGGATTAAACCAATGCCCTGGAGGCAGGGTAGTGCTTACTTAACAGTGTTATGTAAATAGCAGTGTTAAGCTGGCAGGGTAGTGCTTAGTTAAGCAGGATTAGAGACAGAGGCTTTAAGCAGGGGGAAGCTGGCTTACTGCCCAACAGGTTGGTGCTAATATCAGCTGCCACATGTAAGCGAATCTCGTGTGAGAAAGGCTTGGGTCAACTCTCCAACACCATGTAAACGGGGTCCTGGGAGGAGTTCCCAATACTGGGGAACCTCTGCTTGCCTTAAAATCATCTTTTCTGCCCCCGTGTCAATCAAACACTTAAAAGGAATATTACCAATCCTTACTATCATAGTAGCGTGACCTCATTCTAAAACAGGAGTGGTCCACAAAATCTCAGGCTATGAATTAGCGCCATTCAGGGGAATGCCATTTTTATGAAACTTGGACCAACAATCTCTCCTCCAATGAAAACCTTTCTGGCATCTAGGACAATGTCTTCATGGCCTCTGGCTCCCTGACTGGAGGCGGGGTTGCCCTGACTGGAGGCGTGGTTACCCTCACTGGAGGCATGGTTGTCCTGACTGGAGGTGGGGTCGCAGCTTATCTGGACATTGGTTATGCCAATGCCCTGGGTGTCCAAACTGAAGGCAAGCCCCCTTTTGCTTATGTGGGGTAGCTGCATAAGCCTGTGTCATAATGGAGCCTAGTCTAAGTTCCTGGGTTGCTAAAATCCAATTATCTGGGTGTTCGTGTTTAAGACTGAGGCATGCCTGACAAATTCCAGTAGCATTCCATCCCAGACAATAGAATGCAGGAGGAGAAAATGGGCTTCAGGATTTTAAATCTTTCTCTCTAAGCTTGACTGCACCCTGGCAATGAATTTAGCTAGTGATTCATCGTTTTCTTGGTGAAGGGAGAGAATGGGGACTGAGGCCGCTCCTATGGGTGGGGTTAACCTCTCCCATGCTTGTGATGCATAGATGTATACCTGTTCAAAATAACTGGGTGGAAACTTGGCTTCTGCCTGCTGAATTCCAGTTTCAAACTCTCTCGCTCCAAACAGTGCATCAAAATTCCACTCCAGCTGATTCTGACTATTTCTCTGGGATTGCTTTGACCATTCATCATGAAAACATGTCTCCCATTGCAGGTAGATGGGGTCTGGGACCGTAGCATGAGCTACTTCCCTCCAATCTTGGGGGATATTAAGGTGCTGGAGAAAGCCTCATAAAATGGACTTGGTCCATGGAGCATGAACTTCGTCATCCTTAACTGCCTGCTGGAATTCTATAAGTTCTTTGGAGGAGTATGGATGTCTCTATTTTTTCCACTTTTCTTTTTTTTCCTCCTAGCTGATCTGAACAATCTCTTTCAGTTTTCTGCTTTTTTTCTGTATTTACTGGCACTTGTTTATGGACTCTCTCTCTATCTTTTCTCCTTTCCTTTCTCTTCCTAATATCTTTAGAAATTATAGTGGACAATTGATTTTCGTAATTGTCTATTCTTGTGTTGTCTTTTTGTTTGTTTTCTTTGTATTTGTTTTTGGAGTGGAAGTTTTGCTTGACTAACTAGTTTTGGTTGAACTGCACTAATATTTGCTTTGCTATGCTATACTTTCTAATTTTGTGACTTCATTTATAAAAATACTTTATTTTAGTGGCATCATACTCCTAGATCTCAAACTATATTATAAGGCCATCATAATCAAAACAGCATGGTGCTGAAACAAAAATAGGTATGCAGACCAGTGGAACAAAATTTAAAGCCCAGAAGTAAGGCCCCACACTTATGGGATCTAATTTTTTTATAAAGGGTCCCAAATTATTAAATGGTGGAAAGAGGTTCTTTTTAATAAATGTTGCTGGGAAAACTGGGTTGAAATATTCAGAGGAATGAAACTGAACCATCTTATCTCACCAGAAATCCAAATAGACCTGGATGTTAGACCAGAAACTATCAAATATTTAGAGGAAAACATTGGTGGAACACTTTCCCACCTAAATCTCAAGGACATCTTTGATGATTTAAACCTCACTACAAGGAAAAGTAAAATAAAAACAAATCAATGGAACTAAGTCTAATTTAAAAGCTTCTGAACAGAAAAAGAAGCTATCACCCAAACAAAAAGACCCCTCATAGAATGAGAGAAGGTCTAGAGACTAATAACCAAAATATATAAAGAGATCACCAAACTCAGCAACAAGAAATCAAATAACCCCACCAAAAATGAGCAGAAGATATTGAGCACAATATTCACTCCAGAAGAGATTCAATAGAACAATAAACACATAAAAAACTGCTCCAGATCAGATTGTCAAAGAAATGCAAATAAAGACAACATTGAGATACCACTTCACCCCCATGGAATAGCATACATCATATGTAAGTACAGTATGTATTTCTTCTGTCTCCAGCAGAGAAAAATAAAACTTTTGTTTTCTACTTGGATAGTTTTATGCTTGGAAATAGCAAAGCAAGTCACTGCAACTGTGTTATCCAAGATGATTTCCAGATTTTTTTTCTCTTAACTTCCATAATTCAGTCTCCATGGAAAAACAATATGGAAATTTCTCAAAATATTAAAAGTAGATCTCAAATATTTTTTTCTATTCCTTGTCTAAGTATTTGTCTTAAGAAATACTGTATATTGCAGTGCTACTTACAGGAGATGAAATACAGAAACTACCTAAATGCTTAATGACAAATGACTGGAGAAGATGTGATATATACCATGAACCTGCAATGTTGCTGTGAGTGTTCCTGATGTTTTTCTGTCTAAATCATTATCCAGAACACTGCATTTACAGAACTCAGTTCTGCATACTATTTTCTTTTCACTTCAATGTTATGTTAGTTTCTGTAATTTAGGTAATCACTGAGTGGTTATTCAGACTCTACTCATTATACTATTAAATTTCCCTCTGTTGTAGACAGTGATAAATTAGACATGACAATGAAACCATGCTCATGTTCACATAAAACCTCTGTGTGTGCATGTATGTGTTCTGTATATATGAGTCCATGTTTTTATTTATTTATTTATTTATTTATTTATTTATGCCTCTAAAGTTTTCTTGGGGCTCTGTGCTTGCACTAGGAATCCACTGCCCTGGTGGTTTTTTTTTTTCCTCTTTTTTTCATTATATTGGATAGGACAGAGAGAAATTGAGAGGGAGAGGAGGTGGAGATGGGGTGATAAAGATAGACACCAATACCCTCCACACCAATGGGCATCTAATTTTTGACAAGGGGGCCCAAAATGGAGAAATGCAAGTATCTTCAAAACATTTCTGGGAAAATTGGATTGAAATAGGTAGAAGAATAAAGCTGAACCACTTATATCTCACCAGAAACAAAAGTAAACTCCAAATGGATCAAGGACCTGGATATTATATCAGAAACTATCAAATACTTAGAGGAACATAATGGTGGAAATTTTTACCATCTAAATCTCAAGGACAACTTTGATGATACAGTCCCAATTTCAAGGAAGACTAAAACAAAAATAAATCAATGGAACTACATCAAATTGAAGAAATTCTGCATAGCAAAAGAAACTGTCACCCAAACAAAGAGTCTTCTCACAGAATGGGAGAAGATCTTCACATGCCATATATCAGACAAGAGGCTAATAATAAAAGTACATAAAGAGCTCACAAAACTTGGCAGTAAAAAGCAAATGACCCAATTCAAAAGTGGGGAGAGGATATGAACAGAATATTCACTACAAAAGAGATCCAAAATGCCAAAAAAACATATGAAAAATTACTCCAAGTAACTGACTGTCAGGGAAATTCAAATATAAACAACAATGAGATGCTTCTTCACTCCTGTGAGAATGTCATGCATTAGAAATGACAGAAATAACAAACGCTGGAGAGGTAGTGAGGACAAAGGAATCATCCTACACTGCTGGTGGGAATGTAAATTGGCCCAACCCCTATGGAGAGTAGTCTGGAGAATTTTCACAAGGCTAGACATAGACCTCACATATGACCCAGTAATTCCTCTCCTAGGGATATATCCTAAGGACTCCATAACACCCAACCAAAAATATGTGTGTACACTTATGTTCATGGTAGCACTTAGATCAGAGAGAACAGAAACAACTGGTGGTGCTACCTTATAAGATACAGCTAGGTATTCTTTAACCCTCTGGGAGTATGGACCCAAGGTCATTGTGGGATGTAGATGTTGAAATGTTATCAGGGAAGGGGTTGGGATACAGAATTCTTGTGGTGGGAACTGTCTGGAGTTGTACCCCTCTTATCCTATGGTTTTGTCAGTGTTTCCTTTTTATAAATAAATTAAAATAAATTAAAAAATTAAATACAGCTATATATGAATAGCATAAAATATATAAATTATAGTGAGGTCTTGTATGATACAGCAAATCCTAACAATGGGATTTTCAGCATTAACCCACTTGCCAAATAATGTGGTTATAGCAATAACTACCTATTGCCTTATTAAACTCTAAGACAACAGGAAACTTCCCTTTACTCTGTAAAGGCCACACATCTCCCGGTCCTTGAACCTCAGGGTGGGAGCTCGATTTACTGCATGATTTTCTCAAATCACACCAACTGATACTGCATCTGTTGATCCTAACCTAATCAATGCAACCAGTACCACCTCAGCATGCTTCACTTTGGACTGTATCCAGAGACTTCAGGCATGGGATGTCAACCCCTAAGCTTCATTACTCTGGGAGAATTTTTATAGTTTATAGGACTCCTTAATTCTATTTCAGATGGCACACTTCTTTTTTTTCCCTTGCAATGCATAATTGGTTACTGACTCTACACTCCAGCAAAATATCCAAGATCATCAATGCTTATGATCTGGATGATTTTTTAAATTTTTATTTCTTATAAATAGTTTATTACAAGATTGTACAATTATAGAGTTCCACACCATATCCCACCACCAGAGTTCTGTATCCCCACCTCCCACCTCCCAAAGATAACCACAATAGTACTTATAAGTCTTACAAACAGTTTTCTTGAATCTACTTTGTTTTTGGCAAGGTGGTACACTTCTTAACCAAACCTTAAAACCCAGATATACACCAGGTCCCATGAAATAGGGCATATGTACACATGTATCCATAAGTTAGGGGAAATATATACCTTAAAGCAAAAGTGCACAGTAGTTTTCAGTGAGTAAATAAATGCAGCAAGCAAATAGAAAGACTTAAAAATATACCATAAAGTACCTGTCAACTGGTCTCTACTTTGAGCTAGATACCCTCCTCACCTACCTACTATTATAGTTCCTTTCCTCAATTTCTCCAAAACTAACTTTGTCAGACAAAGTAAGGACTACAAAAGCTGGATAAGGGCAAGAGACTGGCATGCTTTAATGATGACTCTTTGTTCACTACCAGGACATCCTGGAGCCCTGGTCAGGGAAACCTGGAATTCCCACACAGACATGGTGGGCCTAGGCCTCTAACAAATCCCTCTCTCCACTCGCTCTGATCATCCCAATTGAGAACAACATAATGGACCTCTTTGTGGGCTCCTATAGGAATTTTCCCTCAATGTGGATACATATACTCTACCTACTACCTGAGGAAGATGGGTCCTGAAATAAGTGCAGCCTGGAATGTTTCTGGCTGTGACCATAGAATGAGAGCTCAGATCTATAGGGATGCAGAAGTTACAAAGGCTCCTGTGCTGATTATCGGCCCCAGATCAAACATTGGGTTTTATAGTCAACAATATTTATATAATTTTCCAATATTTGGGATATCCTCTCTGCCCTGATCCAGCTTTCTTGTCCTTTTTCCAACTATGACACCATTTCCCCAGACAAGAACCTGAGTCCACCTGCATATGAAATGTCATGCTCAGGCAAAAACTAGTAAAATCATGGGCTTCTGGTGATAGACCTACTCACTTTTTCCAAAACAGAGACCTCAAATCTTCATTTGCAATATTTTTGCTTTTAGGTTAATCATTAGGCAACAGTTGGTTCTGCTTTATATCTTAACTCTTTTATAGCTACCAGGTTCCAGATACTATCATAATGCCAACCTGACATCCTTGGGCAGATGACCCTATCAATCTATCCTTGGATCCCTGCCATCCCAGATCCCTGCCCCACTAGGGAAAGAGGGAGCTATGCTAGGAGTATGGATTGACCTACCAACACCCATTTTCAGAGGGAGGATCAATTGCAGAAGTTAGACCTTTCACTTTCTGCACCCCATTATGATCCTGGGTCTATACTTTCAGAGGGATAACTAATAGGAAAGATATCAGGGGAGGGGACTGAATATGGAGTTCTGGTGGTGGGAATTGTATGTAATTGTACCCCTCTTATCCTATGGTCTTGTCAGTATTTCCATTTTATAAATAAAATTTTTAAAAAAGAAAAGAAAAAAGGAGAGAGTAGAGTTAGAGTAACTTATTTTTTCTCCTTGAAAACATTGCACTTTTGCTTGTGCCCTATGCTTCTTTAGTCAGTTTAATTTGGCACCATATATATATATATACCCGTGTGTGTGTGTGTGTGTAGACACACACATATATGGTATATGCATTATATATTATAAATGCATTACTTATATACATAAATAAGTAAATATATGTTATACATAGACTTTTTATCAGATAATATTTTTTCTTTTTCTTTCTTTTTTATTTTATTTATCTGTTATTGGATAGAGACAGAGAGAAGTTGAAAGGTGAGGAGGAGATAGATAAGGAGAGAGACAGATTCACCTGCAGCTATAGTTCACCATTCATGAAGCTTTCCCCTACAGGCAGGGATCAGGGACTTGAACCCGAGTCCTTATGCATTGTAATGTGAGTGCTTAACCAGGTGCACCACTGTCTGGCCCCCTACATATATTTATTTATTTTAATTTTTACTAAGTGTGAGAAACAGAGAGAAGGATGCATAACGACTAGAGAATTGTTCAGCTCTGGGCTATAGTGGTACAGGGGGTTGAACCTGGTACTTAGGTGCCTTGGGCATTATGTTTTTTTATCCCCAGCTCTGTATTTTTTTTTCTCTTTCTGTATTATTTTCTCTTTCTTATTATTCTAACTGAATGTTTCTTTTAATGCAGATTGCACTCAGATTTTAGATAAAGTAACACTTTCTCATTTGTGAGATTTCTGCTAAATTTATAGTGTGTCTAGTATATTCCCCCAGCTACACTAGACAAACTCCCTCAGCACCACTTATTCCTGCATCTCAACTGAATCTAGCTGATATTGCTTAAAATATTCTCGTTCCTACATTATTTATGTCCTCTTTTCTGGTCTTGATTTAAGCTCTTTGAAGTAGTTCTCTTTACCTGACACAGCATAAGCATCAGTGATCCTTGGATAAAATTGGTGAGGACAGATTTGTTTCCCAGAGCACATCTTGCTAAGTGTTAAATATGCAGCTGTCATTCAATTAATTGTTCTTGATTGATTAAGCACACGCATATTTTTACCTTGTGTCTCAGCTTTAATTAGATATATATTTATTGGTGCTATTTCTAAACGCTGCAAGAATTTTTAGTTTTGTAATTCCAAACATTCATTTGTGAATTTTTATTCTCATTTCCTGAATGTCCTTCATAATCATCTCTGAAAATATCTGCCTTTATTAATCAATTATATATTAAATAAGTTACCCAATTAAACTCACTTGAATTAAGTTTATAAATTCACTATTAGTGTCAAGATAAAACCTTTAATTTTTGTATGTATCCCTTTGATAAACTGATTACACATTTTTTAATTTTATTTTTTAAATTTATTTTTTATTTAAGAAAGGATAAATGAACAAAACCATAGGGTAGGAGGGGTACAACTCCAAACAATTCCCACCACCCAAACTCCATATCCCATCCCCTCCCCTGATAGCTTTCCCATTTTCTATCCCTCTGGGAGCATGGACCAGGGTCGTTGTGGGTTACAGAAGGTGGAAGGTCTGGCTTCTGTAATTGCTTCCCCACTTTACACATTTATTTGTATTATTTTCAATAAAAATAACTTCATATGATATTGCAAACATCTCTGTTCAACATTAATTAACTTAATTTCTCTCCTGTCACTTTTCTCAACCCTTCTTATTTATTCAGCTCATATATCTTTTTCCCTAGGCATTTCAACTATAATGCTGTTTTCTATCTCTGAAAAGTGGTATTTTGCAGTTCCTTCACATAGAAAATACTATATAGCCATTACTTCTTCAAATAAACTGAACTTTTATAATTTGTTAGTTTATAAATTAATTCAGTATGGTAATATATTTCTAACTTATTACAGCATATTGAACACTTCTAACTACCAAATATATAGAGATAATACACTAGAGTAAGAGAAAATATTCTAGGTGTGGAGTCAAGATGGCAGAGTAGCAGGCTATATTTCCATTACTAGCATAGGAACCGAATATACATCGAAGCTACAACATAGCAAGGGACTTGGATCTCAGATAAACTCCAGCAATAATAACAGCTCAGGTAGAATAATCCCCACCTTACTGAGCCACTTTCTGTTCCTGTGCTTCAGTGACCCCATTCCACACCTGTCTGTTCCACTCCTACTGTTCCATAGCCTACCCTGTGCCAACTGTCTTCACTTCTGCCCACTCAATACACTCTGCTATGATGACTTCACACCTGCCTTCCCAGTACCCCACAGTGCCCTCCCTCTTTTCTGCTCCCTAGGGACCGATTCTACCCACTATTCCCAGAGGCCCAAATTCCTGATGTCACTGTAATTTTGACTGACTCAAAATCCTAGGACTTTAGTTCCATTGCAACTTTGTTCCCACAGCTTTCAACAGTGGGAAAGGGTCATAAGAGCTCTGAACCACACTGAACCTAGAACTCCAGCTTGAATACAGTCATCTTGGATTTTTTTCATTTCATAGTAACTAACTCAATGGGATAACTGACCAGAAGGGATCCACTATCTGAATGCAGTCTGTCAAAGTATATTATCCCATATAATAGAATATAATGGGCATTTCTTTATTATGTAAATAAATTAGACAGTGTAAATCAAACATACCAGTTTATCTAAAGTTGCTAACTAGCCCAGGTAATATGAAAGAGTTAATATAAATACCCCAGCACATATTAGGCATATTAATTCATTATTGGAAAGAAAATCCCATGAAAGGCATCTCCTGCTCCAGATTGTTTCAAAGACATCTACCAAATGTTTAAAAGAGAGTTTATACTTAATTCAAGAAATAAATAGAACTTTGACACTTAATTCATAGAACCAGTGCAAAAAAACTAAAAAAAAAAATCACCAATTAAAAAAGAATTATCACTTACAAACCTAGACAAAACAGTTCAATTAAATATTAACAAGAAGAATGAAAAATAATCATTGTGATAAATGAGGCTTATTTTAGGATGAAGAGTTATATTCATAGGTAAAAAAATCAAACAATGCAAAGGTTAATAAAATAAAGGCAAAAATATCACATCAATTGATACAGAATGAAGCATATGGCATAATTTACATCTGTTCATTATAAAATATGTCAAATACTAGAAGAAGAAAGGAATTTCCTCAATATGATGGTCTACATTTATAAAATGGGCAAAACCCTTCATCATACGTAATGATGAGAAGCTGTGTATTTTAAATCTAAGATTGAAGGGGATCAGAATATCTGTTCTCATCACTCATTCTAGTCACCAAGAGATATTGTACATTTTCAGCTTATAAATCCTATATATATATTTTATATTTATAAAAGTAGTTATAGGTAAAATAATATTTAAAAATTCTGATTTCTAGGGTCCGTAAGATAGTTCACATAAGATAGTTCACATCCTTTGCATGCACATGTTCTAGGCTTGAATTGGCTCCCACCCCACTGAGTAACACATCCGTGTTGTTCAACATCCATCTTTCTTTTTCTATAATCTATCATCTATCTATCTATCTATCAGTCATATATATATATATATATATATATATATATATATATATATATTACCAGCTATCATCTATTTTTCACTTTATCTAATCTATCATCTACCATATAATATTCTGGTTTCTCTCTAGATCATATCTTTTAATACCACCTATCTATCTCTATCATCTGAAAAAGCTAACCTAGAGTTGTGAAATTCTAGCTATGACAGAAAAAAAAAATCTAGCGTTCACTGCTACTATGTAGAAATATGACTAATTTCTATATGATTAGTTGATGAATTACAAATGTTCATATATATTTTTAGTAGATTCCTTGGGAGTGTCTATGTAAATGCTGTTTAAGTAGATTCTTTGGGAGTGTCTATGTAAATGAAAGCATATACCCTTATGAAGATTTACCCATGAATATTCATAGCAGCTTGAGTAACCCAGATACAAATAAATACCAAATAATACTTTAGTGTATAAACAATTGTAGAATATTAAAATTCTCAATAACAATAAATAAATCATTGTACACAGTTGAAATAGTGAGCAATTCTTTACCATTTCACCACTTCTTTTTAAAGTGGTTTATTTCTACTTGTTACATCACCTAAACTACTGGGCAAATTTCAGCAAATAAAATTGATAGAATAAGTAAAAGACATATTATTCATTTATTTTGAAATTGTCATTGGCTACATCTATTGTATCTTAATTCTGGTTTATTGAGCTTCTGTTTCTAAGAAATAGGTAAGTAATAAACAGCGATTAAATAAATTCAATATAACCAATTTTTGAATATGAATATTGAGGTAAGAGAACTTCCATTTTTTTTTACTTTATTAGGGGTATAATGAATTTCAAAACATTTGTATAAACATGCGTATGGTTTCTCAGTTTTGTGTAGCAAGTGTCTACTATATCCTCTTATCACCACCCCTCCAATTAAGTATTCCAAGCCCCTACACCTCCCAGAACCCTTATTATATCCCCATGCCCCAGAGCCCCTTGCTTTCATGCAATATACAATCCCCAGTTCAGGCTTCACCCTGTATTTTCCCTTTCTGACTTCATCTTTTGAACTCTACCTACATGTGGAGTCATCCTGTATTCATTCCTCTCTTCTTGCCTCATCATACCTAATACTTTTCCTTTTCTTTCAGAGAAAGTGAGGCAAAGATTCAGATTTTAAAAGTTCTATTCTGCTGTCTAGGTCTTTGACAGTTGACCTTGGTTGACCAACATTGGTATTATCACTATGCCCTTTATACCATCTCATTTGCTATATTTGCTCCTTTTGTAGGTGTTGTTTGAGTTCTCATTTTTATTCTAACACAGGTTATCTCCTTTAGGGTTAGAGTTCTTTTACTTCTTTTCCTGTAGGATTCTTTCCAAGAGTTCTTGTAAGACAGAATTGGTGGTGGTGCATTCCTTCAGTGTTTGTATGTTTGGGAAGCATTTGTTTTCTCTTTCATTTGGCAGGATAGTGAACACAGAGTTGATAATTCTTTTCTTTTAATAACATAAAAAATGTCAATTCATTCCCTCCTTGCTTCTCAATATTGTGCTGAGAAACTTGGTGAGAGCATGATAGTTCTGCCTCTGTATGTCAGCTTCTTCCTTTCCCTTGCAGCTGCAATATTTCCTCCTTGTCCTTACGTTTGGAAAGTGTGACTATTATAATTCTTGGAATCATCTACTTGGGGTTCAGTAATTTTGATTTCCATTCACTTCTCTGTACACCTATATTTTGAGCACTGTCTAGGTGTGGAAAGCTTAATTTCTTTCTTTTTTTTTTTTGACTTATTTATTTATTTTTATTTAAGAAAGGAGACATTAACAAAACCATAGAATAAGAGGGGTACAATTCCACACAATTCCCATAACCCGATCTCTATATCCCATCCCCTCCTCTGACAGCCTTCCCATTCTATATCTCTCTGGGAGTATGGATTCAGGGTCGTTGTGGATTGCAGGTTGAGGGTGGAAGGTCTGGCTTCTGTAATTGCTTCCCCACTGAACATAAGCGTTGACTGGTCGATCAATACTCCCAGTCTGCCTCTCTGTTTCCCTAGTAGGGTGGGGCTCTGAGGAAGCAGAGCTCCAGTACACATTGATGGGGTCATCTGTCCAGGGAAGTCTGGTCAGGATCTTGCTGGCATCCGGAACCTGGTGGCTAAAAAGAGAGTTAACATTCAAAGCCAAAAAAATTGTTAAACAATCATGGACCCAAAGACTGGAATAGTGCAGATGAAGTGTTGTGGGGTATTCCCTGCATGCTCTTGTGTACTTCTGAAAGCTTAATTTCTTTGAACATGCTCTCTGCTTCTCTTACCTTCTCTTCATCCTCAGGTATCCGAAAACTTTTTCTTATGATAGAGTCTATTATTTCACAGTGGTTTCATCATTTTTTATAAACTTTTATTCTTCAGCTGCTTTGCACTCTGAGAGTGTTCAGTCTTGCTATTGTGTCTTCAATCTGGTTTAATTTAGATGAAATCCCTCTTATATAGGCTTTTATGCTGTCAAGGATTTCCTTTATTTCCAATATTTCTTTAAGAGTTTTCTTTGTAAAATGCTTAGCTTTTTGGTAAAGAGATATCTGGTTTCCTTAATTTGCTTTTATATATTACTGTTGAAGTTCTGAATCCCTTTCATAATTAGCTTCATGAATTTAAACTCAGACACCTGTTTCAAATCTTAATGATGATGAATTTCTATGATTTCCCCCCATAGTTTCTGCTGTTCAAATGTTGCAGGTGACACTGTGGTTGTATCATTTAAAAGTGGTGTTGGTGAGGTGGTGAGGTGTGGTGGGGGTGTCTTACCCTTGTTTTTGTTACTCACACTTGTTTAGGGTAGCCTATAGTGTGCAGTGTGAGTTTCAGTATGGCTCCTTCTCCTTCCCATTGCTGCTTTCCCTGTTCCTGATAAAATAGGATGTGTGTGTGTGTGTGTGTGTGTGTGTGTGTGTGTGTGTGTGTGTGTGTGTCTGTGTGACTGTGTGTGTGTGTGTGTGTTGCTGTTTGCATTTGGGGCCCCAGCTGTGTCTGCATTTTTCAGTCTATTCTAGTTTCTCTCCACCTTGCTCAGGAGATACGAGAGAAAGAGAGAGAGAGAGAGGAGAGAGAGACTAAGCAAACTGTTACAGGAGTTACTGACACATATCATCCTATGATAGGTGTATGTAGAACACTTTCACTCCCAGTTTAGGTCCTTTTCCTCTATCATGCACCAGCAGCCAAATGCCCTTTCCACCACCTCACAACCCATTCTTTCCAATTCCTTTGCTTGAGATGGATATGCCACTCAGTAAAAATTTCACTGTATGTTTTCTCTTTCTGTTATTAAGCTCCACCTATTAGTGAGGTTATTCAGTATTTTTCCTCTTTTTGACTTATCTCACTTAACATGATTCTTTTAAGTTTCATCCAAGATAAGACAAATTACTTCATTTTAGCAGCTTAATATATATATATACATATATATATATACAATATTTATGCAATGTGGTTTATTTATTATTTATTTAGTATAATTTAATCCCATTTTAAAATATTTTAAATTATTGACATATATACATATATGTATTATACATGGAACATATTAAAATTATCACAAGATTTTAGTCCCTCATATGTATTTGGGTATCTGTGTTACTTTCAAGTTTGAGCTCTGACTAAGGTTTATTTATTTATTTATTTATTTATTTCATGAGAGAGAATGAAATAGCAGCAAAAGCAATGCTATGATATATGTGATAGTAGAGACTGAAGTCAAGGCCTTAGATGTGGTGCCAGTGGGTTTTACCTGCTGAGTCACTTGATCACTGAAGCTTCCTTTTATTTATTTGTTTAACTTTTATTATGTTTATTTATTTATTGGATAGAGGCAGTCAAAATTGAGAGGGAAGGGGGTAATAGAGAGGGAGAGAGACAGAGAGGCACCTGTAGCCCTACTTCACCACCTGTGAATCTTTCTCCCTGAAGGTTAGAACCAGGGTTTTGAGCCCAGGTCCTTGTGCACTGTAACATGTGTGCTCAGCCAGATGTACTGTCACCTGGCCCCTTAAGCTTCCTTGTAGAGAATGATTTTATTATACAAGATCCAGGACCACTTTTGCAACACTATGACATGAATCCCTAATCGTGTGTGTGTGTGTGTGTGTGTGTGTGTGTGTGTGTGTGTGTGTGTGTATGTGTGCGTGTGTTGGCTTGTAGCTTTTATAAAACTGTTTTATAAAATTCTGTTTTATAAAACTCTCTGTAGGATTAGAGAGCAAGCCTGTTAAAGAAGACCTGAAAATAGTTACTAAGTAAGTACTAGTAGCACCAGGCATGAAGCACAGAGATATTTACAGATAGTTTGTTACATTATTTGTGGCTGTTGAGAATCATATAAACAGATGGAGCTGAAAGTGCAAGAATATTTTTGGAGACTATTATCTGCAAAAGATAAAAGAAGAAAGAAAACAAGGCTGCATAGAAATAATACAGATACATCAAAGTCTTGACCACTTAACTGGTGACCTCTAGAAAAGAGATTGACCATTGGAAGACCATCATTGCAGAGAGATCCTGGCTATATTATCCCTCCATGATTCTTTGTCTGGGAGCTTCCCCAGAAGTATATGGCCATAAACCCAAAACAAGCAAATCCTGAAGAAGTTCACAGTTAGAAGTTACCAGCTAACTATGCTTTCTTGCAGTTGAGTATAAACTATTTCTTGAAGGGAGAGCCAACCCATGTACTCCCAGAGCAGACACAGTTGACCCAGGGTGTGTGTATTTGTGTGTGTGTGGGGGGGGAGCTGGGGCTCGCTCGTGCACATGTGCACATGCAGTCATTTTTTTTTTTTATTAAGGAACTTAGGATAATAGTCATACTACATGTCCAATTGCAAATAAGGCAACAGATCAAAGGAATCAATGTTTGTGAAACAAAACACTTGATTTCATTGGGGCTGCATATTGTAAAATAATAGGAATAATACATTCTATATCAAAGTTTCAATTCATGGGTAGCTGTGGCTTTCTTAGTAAATTATAAACTTGAACTATTTATTTATAATGAAGAAAGGGATTGGATTTCTATATATTAAGCAAAAATATGATTAATAATGGTAAAAGTGTACATTCCTCAGCCTTATTTCTTAGTTGATCTCAAATTTGAAGATATTTATATTTAAACAGGGAGAAAGCATATTAAAAGTAAGAAATAATATAGCTGCAAAAGAATATTGCAAATGCTGGTGGAATTAGGTGATAAACACTTTGGTAAGGACTAAAACTGCAATAGAAATTGTTTTCAATCACAACAGTTACAGAGAATAAATAAACCATAAAAAGATAGGTGGTTTGACTTGGTCCAAGCAAGGCTACAGAGTAGCAGCAACTGTATCTCTCTCCTCTCCCTGGTCAACTAAGAAAACAAAGATCACCTGAGAACACAAGACAAAAGTCAGATTACTTTGGGAACCCACCCAGTCATGGATGAATGTGAACATGTGTAGCTTGTGGACACAGAGGGGCATAAGAAGAGATTCCTGGAGCTGAAATTCTATCTAATGGGTGAGACTAGTAGCAGTCCAAAAGTATGCCATTTAAAGCACCAGTTCCAGAATGAGTTTTATCAATCAATAAACTGCTGATGGGATTAGAGGACCCCCTAAGGGTCACCAAATGCAACTCTGAGTCTCCATTGCTACTGTCTTTGGAGGCTGGAGCAGCAGTGGGGAGATCCTGTGCTGACATCAGAGGCAAAAACCTGATCCGACAACTCAAGGGAAGACATACATTCCCAGTATTCTAGATAGTGGGCTTTATAGTGGTAGCCTTAGAAAATTGATCTTCGCATAAATTCAGAGACACATTGAATAATTGCCACAGAACCCATGGAGTACAAACAAGATTTGTTTAGAAACTCACAGGACTGGGAGTCCGGTGGTAGTGCACCTGGTTAAGCTCAGGGGCCACAAAGCGCAATGACTGGAGTAAGGATCCCAGTTCGAGCCCCCAAATCCCCCCACCCTGCAGGGGAGTCACTTCACAAGTGGTGAAGCAGGTCTTCAGGTCTTTCTCTCTCCCTATCTTCCCCTCCTCTCTCCATTTCTCTCTGTCCTATCCAACAATGACGATAATAAGAATAACCACAACAATAAAACAACAAGGGCAACAAAAGAGGAGAAATAAATACTAAAAAAATAAATAAATAAATAAGGGAGTTGGGCGGTAGTGCAGCGGGTTAAGTGCAGGTAGCACAAAGCGCAATGACTGGAGTAAGGATCCCAGTTCGAGCCCCCAGATCCCCCCACCCTGCAGGGGAGTCGCTTCACAAGCAGTGAAGAAGGTCTGCAGGTGTCTTTCTCTCCCCCTCTCTGTCTTCCCCTCCTCTTTCTATATTTCTCTCCGTTCTATCCAACTATGACAACATCAATAATAACAACAATAAAACATCAAGGGCAACAAAAGTGAATAAATTAATAAATAAAAAATAAAAGAAACTCACGGGACCCAGGAGAGCTGTCCAGCTTGGTTCTTATTGCTATCAGAAAAGCAAAATTGTACCTGAGGATTTTGACCTTTGGGCCTGGGGGTCTCTTTGCATAACTACTGTGTTATCTCTCCCCCACCCACCTTTAGATTAGGAGTGAGTAATTAAGCTAAAAAATCTACTTATAGTGAAAAAAGCACAAAGGCTGCCAAAGCCTACAGAGAAGGTAAAGAGGGTTCAACAACCACCATGTTTCACCTTAAGGATTGAGACAACATTGAACAAAACCTGTTAATAAACATAACTGTGAACTCTTTAAGTACTTTATGTAAACAGAAAACAATCAAAGCAAGGGTGATTAGTAGATTGACTAGTACTGAGAGAGGTACCTCATAAAAACACCATATACAATGGTTAAACCAAGAAAGAACATTGGAGAAATGAAACAGGACTAAAGCCCAGATAGCCAACCCCCAAGGTAGAAGCACATAAGAATGAGAACAAGATTCAAACACTAATTGATGCATTAGTCACAGGAGTGAGGAAAGAGTTTGAAAGACATATAAGAAATGGGGAAACAACAGATGAGACTCCAAAAGAAATCATTAACTATCTAGAAGTAATTAAAGAACTGAAAGCTGAAATACCCAAGCTAAGAGCACAAGTAGCTGAACAAGCTAATACAGTATCGGAACAGGGTAAAAACATAGTTGAGCTACAGAAAATGACAGAAGGAAGAGATAATAGAATAAATGAGGCCTAAAACAGAATTATAAAGATTGAGGACAAATTAGAGAAAACTGAGAAAAAAGTAAGAGATTTCAAAAAGAGATGAAGAGATATTGAAAGCAACAATAGAGACATATGGGATGAATCCAAAACAAACAATTTAGGCATTATTGCCTTGCCAGAAGAAGAAAGAGAGGGAGGGAAAGAAAGCATTCCACAGGACATAATAGCTGAGAACTTTTTAAATCGAGACACGATAAAAGACATAAAGGTTCAAGTAACTCAGAGGTTCCCAAACAGAATTAACCCAGATTTTAAGACACCAAGACACAACATATTTATAATTAAAAGGAATAAAGATAGGGAAAGGATTTTGAATGCTGAAAGAGAAAAATAGTCACCTACAGAGGAAAGCACATAAGCAGCAGATTTCTCCACACAAATAATAATGACCAGAGGAGAATGGCAAGATACATATCAGGCTCTCAATGAGAAAGGCTTTCATTATTGTATCCTACTAGACTGTCATCCAAACTAGATGGAAACATAAAAACCTTCTCAGACAAGCAACAGCTGAAGGACTCAATTTTTACCTATTAAAAGGTACAGAGTAGGAAGGTACATCAGCATATGTAAACCAATCATATGTTGTCTGCAGAATTTTTACCTAACTCAACAAGACAAACATGGAAGTGAAAAGGATGGAAATCTGCCTTAAAAACCCATGGACCACAGAAAAGGGCAAGAACAAGTATTCTTAATCTGGCATAAAAGACTATAAAATAAATAAAATTAAAAAAAAAATAGGGGTAGACATTACTTAGTGCTCAGAGGATCAGTCAATCTAGAGGTTTTAACAGTTATTATGCACCCAATGAGAAGCCACTTAAATACATCAAACATTTATTGAAAGAGCTACAGCAATGTAGTGACAGCAACATGGTAATAGTAGGGGAATTCAACACCCCTTGGATGTTAGTCCAGAAACTGTCAAACACAGGAAAATATTGGTGGAACTCTTTTCCATCTAAATTTGAAAGGTGTCTTCAATGAAACAAATCCAATGGCAATAATAATAATAATAACTGAACAATAAACACAAAACAGAACTTGGACTGGGTCTGGTGCATTGATCCAAGTAAAACAGTCCAGGGTATGTTTGTGTGTGTGTGTGTGGGGGGGCATTTCAAGTTCTTGAGCATGATAGCAGAGGGGAACATATAGGAACATTGAATTGTTAAGTGAAAAGCTGAGAAATGTGAACAGGGGTAGATGGTATAATGATTAAGTAAAGAGACTCT
The DNA here is from genome assembly GCF_950295315.1 of Erinaceus europaeus. Lineage (NCBI taxonomy): Eukaryota > Metazoa > Chordata > Mammalia > Eulipotyphla > Erinaceidae > Erinaceus > Erinaceus europaeus. Next base: position 101,783,241 of record NC_080164.1, on the reverse strand, counting down.
TATTCCTGAGGCTCCAGAGTCTCAGATTCATGGTGAATTCACCTATTTTTTTTATTTTTTATGTTTTTTTTTATTTAAGAAAGGAGACATTAACAAAACCATAGGATAAGAGGGGTATAGTTCCATACAATTCCCACCACCAGAACTCCATATCACATCCCCTGCCCTGGTAGCATTCCCATTCTCTAGCCCTCTGGGAGTATGGACCCAGGGTCATTATGGATTGTAGAAGGTAGAAAGTCTGGCTTCTGTAATTGCTTCCCCACTGAACATGGGCATTGACTGGTCGATCCATACTCCCAGTCTTCCTCTCTTTCCCTAATAGGGTGGGGCTCTGGAAAAGTGGAGCTCCAGTACACATTGGTGGGTTCATTAGTCCAGGGAAGTCTGGTAGACATCGTGCTGGCATCCGGAACTGCTGGATAGTATGCCAGCTCCCCCTGGCTTCTGCTTAACCATATGCCTATATAGGGATAGATTTAATCCCATTCAAAGCTTTGGTCTATTTACATAAATCACTTTTACATTTACATAAAGCACTCCAGGGCATTGGTGGTTCAGTGATAGGATTCTCGCCTGCTCTGCCCCCTCCTTGTCACACTCTGATTTTCACCAGTCACTTTTCTCTCACCCTCTCTATGTCACATCCTGTTTCCACCCTACTTGGAAGTATATATATAAAGACAGCATTGTGAGTTTTAGGGTACTTGAGTTTAGCTTAGCTCATCTTAGATTGTGCTGCATCCTACATGAATAAAGAGATACTGCCTACTGCTCAACCATGAGTCCCTGGTCGTCTGTTACCCGCCCATGAAGCCAGCCTGGCGAAAACAACATAGCCCGGAGAAAACAACCTATGGCGCTACAACGTGGGACTGGACCTGCGCAACTCCCAAATAAGTGAAGACTTTGCCTACCTATGCACTATGGTCTTCTCTTCTACTTAAGAAGAGGTTTGCCAAAGCCTCTACTGTTTCATTATGAGACAGTTTCTCTGTCTCTGGAACATTTTACTCTGGGCCATACTTCGGTTCCCTGACCGGGAACTTTGGTTTCTTATGACCGGGATCATAGAGCTTGGGAGATGCACGGAGATTTCTCCTTGGACTTTCTGGATTCCCTCTCCCATGTTTCCTGAGGAAAAGGACTACATTTTGCTCCGGGCTACAGTTTGGTTCTTTATGACCATGATCATAGACCTTGGGATATGCATGGGGATTTCCCCTGGGACTTTCTGGACTTCTTCTCGCATGTTTCCCATGGAGAAGGACTACTCTAATTTGAAGAACATTCTCGAGTACCCTGGCAGTTCCCAAGTATGGAGACACGTGGTTAGTTTTACTCTCCTGATTGGATTATTTCTTCGATGGGAAGACACTTTTAAAAATGGGTGCCTGAAGCAATCCAGCAGGAACAGTCAGAAGCACCCTAAATGGAATTTCGAGGAGTTTTTTGGACTAGGACGCCCTCCGGGGACTCATAATCCTACATGGTGAAATCTTGATAATGTGGTTCAAGTTGCATTTCATAAGAGAATGATTTGAATGACTGAATTTTTGTTTGACATTGACTTAAAAAAAATGCTGGACGCAGCCATGATTTCTAGAGACATCCAGAAACAATGCAAAAAATTGTTTTTCCCTCCTTTGATTTCTCTTTTACGTCTTGATATGAATCTGAAACGTTTAATCCTGAAAACTGTATGAGTTATGGGTGGGGCAGATAGTGCAATGATTATGTTAATTATTCTCATGCCTAAGGCTTCTACCGTGGTTCTTCTGTTTACCTTTCCATATTTTATTGAGTTTAAACTGTTTAAACAACCTTAAAATCATACTAGAAAGGACTTCCAATTATAATGGAGTTATCAATTATAGTAAACTTCTAATCTGCTACAAGTTTTGTTTGACAAGTAAGTGAATTTCAGCTGTCAAAGTCTTCACATAAAAAAGCATCTACTCAAATGGAATTCCTGGAAATCCATTTGGATCCTATTCTCTGACATCGCCCACAAGATGGAATGACTACAACACACCCCCGGAAACCAATGAGGTGACCTGGCACGACCTGAAGAAACAGATTCACAGACTCCAAAGCTCACTCTCTACAGAAAAGCAGAATTCTGGTGGCTGACATTCCCCATCGAGACAGACGTGCAGCATTTCATCCCTTGGCATTTTCTTCCGTGGTTATCTACTTTGAACTGACACTTCCATCAGACTTACTGGTACATGTTGCTGTGTTTCTCAAAGACTAACTTCAGCCAGAGCCTTGGGACTTTATAGGCCATGTTCCGTCACCTGCAGGCTCTGCCCCAGAGGCAGAAAACTCCCCCCCCCCCATTATTAGGTTATGCCCACAGAGGCATGAAGCACCCCAAGAGGCAAGAGATGCCCACAGAGGCAGGAAACGCCCTTTGAGGCAAGAGATGCCCCCAGAGGCATGAAGCGTTCCCAGAGGCAAGAAATGCCCTTTCGCCTGCTAGGCCTTGCCATTTGATGCAAGAAACATTCCCCTTGGCATCACACTGGTTATTGCTGCTCGCCTATTTTGTTTTCCATGTCTTATGCAAGTTCTTTTGAAAATGCCTGTATGAAGCTGAAGGGTTGTCATTCCACATGTGAAGTCTCTGGATACAGTCTGAGGTGAAGCATGTTGAGGTAGCAATCGTTGCTTTGGTTAGGTTGTGATCGGCAGATGCAATGTTATTTGGTTTGGATTGGGAGATGCATACGGGAAAGTGGGCCCTATCCAAGGGTTCCAGGACTGGGGGAAGTAGGGGCTCTATAGTGAAGATGTGAGGTTCCTGCTGTCTTAGGGTTCAAAAAGACACTCAATAGTTAATATTATCATCACATTATTTGTTAATTGGGTTAACTTTGAAAAGTCCCTTTGTTATGCTTTGCTGGACAGTACCCAGTATCTTGTATATAGCTGTGCTATTACTCGGGTGAGACCTTTCCTTTTATAGTACACTCTAATTTCATCTCAGGTAGTTCACTTTCTAACAAAGTCCCATAACCTAGATATACACCAGTTTCTGTGAGAGAGAGCTTATGTGCACACGTATCCATAAACTACTGCAAAATATATACCTGAAAGCAGGACTACACTAGAGTTTGCAGTGAGTACCTCCCTAACACTTCCTCTCCACTATTCCAAGCTTGGGATCCATGATTGCTCAACAAATTGTTTGGCTTCATATGTTAACTCTCTTTTCAATCACCAGGTTCCAGATGCCACCAGGATGCTGGCTAGGCTTCCCTGGATTGAAGACCCCACCAATGTGTCCTGGAGCTCAGCTTCCCCAGAGACACACCCTACTAGGGAAAGAGAGAGGCAGACTGGGGGTATGGACCGACCAGTCAACGCCCATGTTCAGCGGGGAAGCAATTACAGAAGCCAGACCTTCTACCTTCTGCATCCCTCAACGACCCTGGGTCCATGCTCCCAGAGGGATAGAGAATGGGAAAGCTATGAGGGGAGGGGGTGAGTTATGGGGATTGGGTGTTGGGAATTGTGTGGAGTTGTACCCCTCCTACCTTATGCTTTTGTTCACTAATCCATTCTTAAATAAAAAATTAAAAAAAAAAAAAAGAAAATGCCTGTATGATATAGGTTTCTGTTCACCCCACAATTCTGATACTATGGCAAATAGTTAAAAAGAAAGGGGGAGATGTTGAATAGTATGCCAGCTCCCCCTGGCTTCTGCTTAACCATATGCTATATAGGGATAGATTTAATCCCATTCAAAGCTTTGGTCTATTTACATAAATCACTTTTACATTTACATAAAGCACTCCAGGGCATTGGTGGTTCAGTGATAGGATTCTCGCCTGCTCTGCCCCCTCCTTGTCACACTCTGATTTTCACCAGTCACTTTTCTCCCCACCCTCTCTATGTCACATCCTGTTTCCACCCTACTTGGCAAGTATATATAAAGACAGCATTGTGAGTTTTACAGTACTTGAGTTTATCTTAGCTCGTCTTAGATTGTGCTGCATCCTGAATGAATAAAGAGATACTGCTCAACCATGAGTCCCTGGTCATCTGTTACCCACCCGTGAAGCCAGCCAGGCGAAAACAACATAACCCGTCGAAAACAACACGGAACCTTGTGCCTGAAAAGAAAGTTAACATACAAAGCCAAACAAATTGCTGAACGACCTTGAACGTAAAGCTGGAATAGTGCAGATGAAGTGTTGGGGGTATTCCCTGCAGGCTCTTGTGTAATTCAGCTTTCAGGTATATATTTTTACCTAGCTTATGGCCACAAGTGAACATATACTCTATCTCAGGGGACCTGGACTATATCTAGGTTTGGGGACTTTATTGGGGAGTGGAACACCTGGAATGGAATTAGAGAATACTATGAAAGGAAAGGTCTCACCCAAGTGATGAAGCTGAAGGGTTGTCATTCCACACTTGAAGTCTCTGGTCACAGTCTGAAGTGAAGCATGTTGGGGTGGCACTCATTGCGTTGATTGGGTTGCAATCCGAGGATGCAATATTATTTGATTTGAATTGAGAGAAGCATGCGGGAAAGTGGGCCCAACCTTAAGGTTCCAGGACCAGGGGAAATATTGGCTCTATAGTGGAAATGTGAGGTTCCTGCTGTCTTAGGTTTCAAGAAGACAATGGATAGTTACTGGTATCATCACATTATTTGGTGATTGGGTTAACTTTGAAAAGTCCCTTTGTTAGGGTTTGGGTTTTAATACCCAGCATCTTGTATATAGCTGTGCTACCAGTTGCTTCTGTTCTTGCTAGTGTAGGATTTTGAGAAAGTCAACATATCAAAGACAGCCTATGTATTTTAAGAAGACTCAGTCTTTGTTTTAAGAAGTTCTAGACATATGATCAATTTTCCCCTCATATTAATTCAATAGTGGTTAATATGTCTACACTATAGTAGGAGTGTACATAAACACCATTCCCACCACCAAAAGACTGTGTCCCATCCCAACCACCCACCTCCACCCCCACCCCACCCCCCGCCACGCCCAGAAGCCCAATGGCCACCCCCCTCTTCACTACAGGGTTTGTACTTTGGTGCCCTGTTCTAGATTTATTCAGATGCTGCTTTTAGTTTCCCTTTCTGTTCTTCTTTCTCAATTTCTATTGATGAGTGGGGACATCCCACAGTCATCTTTATCTTTCTGGGTTAGCTGACCTAACATAATCCCTTCTAGTTACTTCCAAGATGGGTCAGATAAGGTGGGTTCATTGTTTGTAATAGCTGCATAGTATGCCATTGTGTATATATACCGCAGATTTCTCAGCCACTCATCTGTTGTTGGGCACCTGGGTTCCTTTCAGGTTTTAGCTATTATGAATTGTGATGTTATGAACATAGGTGTACACATATCTTTTTGATTGGGCGTTATGGAATCCTTGGGGTATATCCCCAGGAGAGGAATTACTGGGTCATATGGAAAGTCTATGTCTAGCCTTCTGAGAGTTTTCCAGACTGCTCTTCACAGAGGCTGGACCAATTTACATTCCCATCAGCAGTGCAGAAGGTTTCCTTCCCCATAGCCTCTCCAACATTTGTTTCTGCTGTCCTTTTTGATGTATGACATTCTCACAGGAGTGAGGTGGTATCACAATGTTGTCTTTATTTGCATTTCTCTGATAATCAGCAACCTGGAGCAGTTTTTCATGTGTTTGTTAGCCTTTTAGATCTCTTCTGTTCTGGAATGTTCTGTTCCTATCCTCTGCCCATTTTTGGATGGGGTCATTTGCTTTTTGGATGCTAAGTTTGCTGAGTTCTTTGTATAGTTTGGTGATTAGTCTCTTGTCTGATGTATGGCATGTGAAGATCTTCTTCCATTCTGTGAGGTGTCTCTTTGTTTAATAGTTTCTTTGGCTGTGCAGAAGCTTTTCAATTTGATGTAGTCCCATTTGTTTGTTTCTGCTTTAGTCTTCCTTGCAATTGGGTTTGTTTCATCAAAGATGTCCTTGAGGTTTAGGTGGGAAAGTATTTCACAGATATTTTCCTATAAGTATTTGGTAGTTTCCAGACTGACATCCAGGTCTTTGATCCATTTGGAGTTGATTTTTGTTTCTGGTGAGATAAGGTTGTTCAATTTTATTCTTCTGCACATTACAACCCAGTTTTCCCAGCACCATTTATTGAAGAGAGTCTCCTTCTTCCATTTAATCCTTTGGGCCCCCTTATCAAAGATTAGATTTCCATGGGTGTGGGGGTTTATATCTGGGCTTTCAATTGTGTTCCACTCGGATCTGTGACTATTTTTGTTCCAGTACCAGGCTGTTTTGATGATGACAGCCTTATTAAATAGTTTGAGATATGGCAGAGTCATGCCTCCATTTCTGTTTCTTTTCATCAAGATGGTTTCGGCAATTCTAGGTGTTTTCTGATTCCAGATAAATGATTGTAGTTTTTGTTCTATTCTTTTCAAGAAGGTTTTTGGAACTTTGATGGGTATCACATTAAATTTGTATATGGCTCTGGGGAGAATATTCATTTTGATGATATTTATTCTTCCTATCCATGAGCATGGGATGTCTTTCCATTTATTAGTATCAGTTTCTATTTCCTTAAATAGTGACTCATAGTTTTCAGTATACAGGTCTTTCACTTTTTTGGTCAGCTTTATTCCTAGTTATTTTATTAATTTTGCTGCCACAGTGTATGGGAGTGATTTCTGGATGTCTTCTTCTTCAGTTTTAGTGTTTTCATAGATAAATCCCACTGATTTCTGTACATTGACTTTGTAGCCTGACACTTTGCTATATTGCCTAATAAATTCCAGTAGTTTTGTACTGGATTCTTTAGGTTTTTCTATGTATACTATCATATCATCTGCTAATAGTGAGAGTTTGACTTCTTCTCTTCCAATCTGTATTCCTTTGATTTCTTTCTCTTGCCTGATTGCTATGGCAAGAACTTCCAATACTATGTTGAAGAGTAATGGTGATAGTGGACAGCCCTGTCTAGTCCCTGAACTGAGGGGAAATGCTTTCAGTTTCTGTCCACTGAGTATGATGTTGGCTGTAGGTTTGCTATATATGGATTCTACTAACTTGAAGAATTTCCCATATATTCCCATTTTTGTAGAGTTTTGTGCATGAATGGGTGTTGGATTTTGCCAAAGGCTTTCTCTGCATCTATTTAGATAATCAAGTGGTTTTTGGCTTTGCTTTTATTGATTTTTGCTTCTGGTAGTCTGCTTTCCGTTCCCCAGCTGCTTTCTTCATTTCAGCTATTTTAGCTTTCAGTTCTCTAATTGCTTCAAGGTAGTTAGTATTTTACTTGAGGGTTTCATCTGTTTTTTTTCTGAATACTGCTAGCCCTTTCCTTGAAAGTTGTTTTCATTACTGTGATTAATAAATTTATTGCTTGTATACTTTTCTTATCTATGGTTACTTCTGGCTGATTTGTAGTTTCTTCTGGGCTCTTGTCTTCATTCATTGTAGTAGCAGTTTTATTTGCTCTTGATCTACCCAATTTTTGATGTGTTTTTTATTTTTATGTTCTGTTGTTCCTCAGTTGTTGTGTATTATGTACAAGCTTCACTATACTAAATACCTTTATGACAAATGCAATCACCACCCTTGGAAATTACAATAGTAACTAAAGCAATGACTTAAGCAGTTTAACCAATACGAGTTAGCCCTACAATGTCTCCAGTTCAAGGAAAATAAGCAACCAAATTCAAATGAAAAAGAAAGAGAAAGGAAAAAAATGTACAGTTGAATAGACAATTATGCAAATCTACTGTCCACTGTATAGTCTAGGGGTAGCAAGAGGAGAAAGCGAAGTAGAGCAGAGACACACTCAAAGAGAGTCCACTCTGAGTCAGATTTATTCCCAAATTATTCACATATGAGTATCAGTTAATTCAGAAAGCAGAGGGAGGAGGAAGTAAGAAAGAAGACAGGGGAAGAAAAAGAGAGAAAAGAAAAAAGAAAAGAAGAAATCAGTAAAAAAAAAAAAAAAGCAGTGAAAGGAAAGTTTTTTTTTTTTAATTGGTTTGGAGGTGGAAGAAGGATGAGAGTGGTTAGAGGAGAAGGTATGAAGAGTGAGGTAAGTTTCTCTCACAATGAGTAAGACACCTAGTAGCCTATCAATGGAAAATATACTAAGAGTTAATTTTGGTTAACCTGATAGAAAGGGGGAAAAGGGATATGCATGTATATATAATACTAATAATAAAATAGAACTGAGTAAAAAGCCCAAGTAGTGGGTCTGCTTCCAGTTAGCACATGCACATTGAGTCTAGACAACTGATTGAGAAAGAAAAAACAAAACAAAACAAAATCTTTCAAGCAGTCTTTCCCAGCCTGGGTGAGGCCTGCTTGATCAGCTAATTGTCACTCCAATTGAGCCTAAGTCCCTTACTCAGAGAGAAAAAAAATAGCCTAGGTATTTAGAAAGTAGCAGAAGAATGGCACCCCTGGTGAGCCAAGAATCTTGATAAAGAAAGGAGCTCAGCAGGGAGCCTGCTAACAGCAGCTGCCTACACCCAGGGTCTAATTATGGGGAGAAGGGGGGCGGAGAGAAATAATAAAAAAATACTTTCTTTTTGCTCTAATGTTTAACCCAAATAGAATTATAGTCACCTCCTTTTCTCAAGTTTAGAATGCCTCCTTGCTTGTCCCGCTGTAGGCCAGGATCTCTAAGGCTTTCTAGCAATTGTTTCAGAACTCATGCTGGCAGCTGCCTTCCAGTCACCATCTTGACTCTGCCCTCTGAATTCACATTCTTTACCATATCTTGAATGGAGCTCAATGTTAAGTGAGATAAGTCAGAAATAAAAGGATGAATATGGGATGATCTCACTCATAGAAGTTGAAAAACAAGATCAGAAAGGAAAACTATAAGCAGAACCTGGACTGGAGTTGCTGTATTGTGCCAAAATAAAAGACACTGAGGTGGGGCAGAGGGTTCAGGTCCTTAAACATGATGACAGAGGAGGACCTAGTGGAGGTTGTACTGTTATGTGGAAATGCTATGCATGTACAAACTATTGTATTTTACTTTTGACTGTAAATGACCCAATAAAGAAATTAAAAAAAAAAGCAAGTAGTACTTCTCATGGTCTAAAGATGCTTTGCTTATTATTACATGATAATGTCATTTTTGTTATAGAAGCAATTACATTTACCTTTGTCTTTAGGCATAAAACTCTTGTGTTTCCACATGGTATTTATAATAGAGCTTCCATAATTTCTTGCCTTTCCTTCAATTTATTATCTATCTATCTATCTATCTATCTATTTATTTATTTTATTTGATGGAAGTACCACTCTACTTTGGTTTTGGGCTATTAGTGTATCTGGGGATTGGTAATGGAACTTCTTAGATGTAAGTCCTATGAACTATTACAGTTTGTAATATTTAAAAAAAAACGTACTATTAGAGTTTCAAATTCAGAAACTTTAGATTGTGCATCTTGTTGTGATTGATGATATTCATAAAGTATTGCATCTGGCTAGCACTTAGTAAATGGAATTATATATAGGCTACAACACCTAAAATTAACTCCATGGGAAAATGTTTAAAAATAGTAACAGTAGGACCCCTCCCCCCAAGCTAAAGAGGTTTATCAGAAAGCAGTTAACAGTACCACTACATTGGTGATTGAACATTTTAAAACTAATAAGGGACCATGAAAAACTCATCCTTTACCAAACAAAGGTATCTAAACATCAAAAAGCTTATATCCCGTGGAAAGAATTGCAAAATGTATAATAAATAAAAAAGAAAAAGAAACTTTGAACCATATGTACCAGGCAACTGTCAGGCCCAGTAAACAGTGCTAGTCAGAGACTTCTTATTGACTTAAAATAAACAACAACAAAAACACACCTAAATAATTAAATATCAGAACATCTTTTATAGACCCAAGGAAAAATAATTTTCAGCAAAGCACAAAAAAAGCTTTTCTTTCTTTAATGTTTTTGATTCTTTACCATGGAACATCTCAGATTATCAGTCCTGTTTAAAACAATAACAAAATTCATAGTTGAGCAAGGAAACATAATTATAAAATTTTTTACTTTAATAAAAATTCCTTAAAGAGTTAACAAAATAAAAGAAATAGTAGCAATAAGAAGTTAAAGTGTAATTGAAGAATTGGGGTAGATAGCATAATGTTTCTGCCTGAGGCTCCCAAATCCCAGGTTCAATACCTTGCACCACCATAAGCCAGAGCTGAACAGTATGCTGGGGGATATAATAATAAAATAAAAATATATTTTAAAAAGGGAGTAATTGAAATCTACTAAAACCTGGCATAGGATATTTGATACAGTTCCTTATAGAACTATGGTAATGTTAACTATATTGTATAATGTGCAACCTTATTTTTGTGATCCTAGTTCAATTTCAAACAAATATTCCTTTAGGAACATTTTTATCTTCTATAATTCATTAGCTAAGCATCTAGTCTCCTTGTGTTTATTATAATGACTCTTAATCATTTCAATTAGTGATGTTAACATGTTTGTTCATTTACTCTGTATTTTTTTTGCTAAGTATCTAACATATTATTTACTGAGGTATCAAGAGGATTTATGAGATTATTATTATTATTTCTATATTCAGAGTATGAGGTTGAGCACCACTTTTAATTACATGTGACAAATATAGGGCCTTTCCTCTTCATATTTTCTATCACTGTACTTCAGTGGATTTTAGACACAAATAATTTAAACTATTGAAAAGAAAAATACAATTGTCCTGTCAAAAGGGAAGAATAATGACATTCCTAAAAATAGCTATACAGTTAGTAAAATATTTGTCTACAAATAAAGCAACCTGGTATTCAAGGACTCCTGTTTAAGTAGTATATTCAAAAAAGAAGATAAGTACAAAGTCAATCACTGTGGACCTGTTTGAATTGATTTGTTGTTTTTTATTTCTTTTTTATTTATTATATTTATTGTTTGGATAGAGACAGTAAAAGATTGAGAGGGAAGTGGGAGATAGAGAGGGAAAGACAGAGAGACACCTGCAGCCCTGTTTCATCACTTGTGAAGCTTTCCCCCTGCAGGTGGGGACCAGAGGCATGAACCTGGGTCCTTGCATATTGCCATGTGTATGCTTAACCAGGTGTGCCACCACCCGCCCCCTGCTTTTTTATGAATTCATACATAAGACAAGGTATTACAAGAAGTCACTAACATCTATTTATATTGTATGAGTTGTATTGTCTTGCAGGGTGTTGGCCCCGGCAAAGTAATTCAGGGTCCCTGAAGGAAAGGGGGAGTCAGCGAGATGAATGAAGCGAGAGACACATTAGCTGTTTCTGGTGCGGAAGAGAGGCGTCTCTGTCCTCTGTCTTCAGAGGTTTACTATTCAAACAGTTTTTGCCCGGATATAGTTGACATTATGTAAGATTATTTTCATTAACATCAAGGGTACAGATGGCATTATGTATAATTGTTTTCATTAACATCAGGAATAACCTCAAACAACATTATTGTTATTATAGGTATGTTTTTCTTAGAAAGTTCCCGAGGTCTGGGGCATCCTGTCTCCCCTGCGATATTCAATTTCACTTTGTCTTTATCCATAAATAAATAATATAATATAACATATTCAACAAATTAAAAAATAAAAAAATGACTGCTTTAAAAAAAGAAAAAAAAATCTATTCTGGAAAATTATCATTAAATTATGATAGAGAAATGCTTTCTCAGACTAATAATTTAAAAAAAATTATTATGCATTTATTTTTAATATTTTAATTTTATTTATTATTTGATAGAGACAGAGTGAAATAAAGAAGGGTGATGGATATGGAGAGAGGGAAAGAGACAGAGAGATACCTACAGCCCTGCTTCAACACTAGTGAAGCTCCCCCTCCCATACACTGCCCCCCTAAGGTGAGAGCCAGGGGCTAATGGTGTTTACCATCACCAGGCTTGCACTACAATAAATATTGAAAGGAACTATTTTGCATAACAAGAAAAAAAACCCAAAATCTTGTTCAAGATGATAAATAAACTTATTTGGAAACATAAACAAGAATGAAATGAGACACCAATATAAATCACTAGAGAGGGAGAGGGAAGAAGGACAGAATCTGATTAGTCTGAAGGCTGAGGAATTATTGCCACAGCAAAGACTATTTCAGATTATCTTTAAACACATTCTTGTAAGCCAATATCACCTCAGTAAAACTTCTGAAAAATCAAGAAGTTGTAAGCTGGTATAATTTAATTTTTCATCAGAAGTATTCACATTCAGTAAACTTCAAATATATATCTTGGATCATGCATTCTTGACAGGTGTAAGCTATTAAGTAACTGTATTCCTCAAGGCAGATTTTGTCTTGCTGGAGGAAAAGTTTCACAGTCATATCTATCACTAATAGGTTTTTGCTCTCAGTACACATCAACTCCAAATCTTGGTTCAAATTCCAGGAAAATTCTGACTCACATATTTTGAAACCCTCTTTTACATTCTCACATTCACATACTTTCTTGAAAGGAACAAATGAAGTTTTAAAAAAGCATATACCCAAATTCAGAGGTATCACCTTGAGCTACTATAAGTTGAGAAGCATTCTTGGCATTTTAATGATTTTATTTTTTAATTTTTTAATTTTTTGGGGAATAAAGAAATATATATTTTTATAAAGTATATTCTGTCATTTCACTTTTGATTGTTTTCACAGGGCAGAACATGGGTCTAGTCATACTGAAATTATGACAGTGTTTTTTACCTTTCACTAAAAAAAAATAAAATAAAATTCAATCGATCTTCATTGACAAAGAAGCAGAGTCCTGGGAAGAACTATTCCTCTTGTGTGTGAAGAGGTGACAGCAGGAGAACAGGTCAGAGACTCAGAAGGGTATTCTGGTCTTGACATTGCCACATCTTGCCTGGTGGGCCCAGGGGAAGCCACACCCCATCTGTATGAATCAGTTTCTTTATATTTAAAAACAAGTGATTTTTAATATGGCTACTCACAGAGTTGTGAGGATTTGCTGAGATGATGAAATGTGAGTCATTGTTCAAAGAAGACATGCTATCAGTAGCATTCACAGACAGACCCCATCTGTCACTGAGGATGATTTTATTTTTAACCAAAGCACTGCTCAGCTCTGGCTCGCAAGAGATTGAACCTGAGACTTAGAAACATCAGGCTTGAGGGTCTCTTTGCATAACCATTATTCTATCTGTCCCTGCCCCACTCTTTGCATTTTACAAATGATTTTTAAGGCCTATAAATAACTACTTTACTTTGATTTTTGCAAAAGCCTAGCTTCTGGTTATTTATCACCATTCCTTAATGGCAAAGTGGTTTTAATCCTACGCTGCTCAGTTGTAGCTTATCGTGGTGCTGAGGATTGAACCTGGTATTCTGGTGCCTTAGTCATTAAAGTCTTTTTTATAAACGTTCTAACTTCTCCACCCCTCATCACACACTTTGGAAGTACAGTGAGACTGGTCTAGGGCTTTGTGTGCATATGTGTTTCTTTTTTTCTTTTTTTTTTTTAGTATATTTAATTTTTTTAGATTTAATTATCTTTTATTTATTTATTTATTTTATTTAAGAAAGGAGACATTAACAAAACCAAAGAATAAGAAGGGTACAATTCCGCACAATTCCCATAACCTGATCTCCACATCCCACTCCCTCCCCTGATAGCCTTCCCATTCTATATCTCTCTGGGAGTATGGATCCAGGGTCGTTGTGGTTTGCAGAGGGTGGGAAGACTGGCTTCTGTAACTGCTTCCCCGCTGAACATGGGCCTTGACTGGTCTATCCATACTCCCAGCCTGTCTCTCTCTTTCCCTAGTAGGGTGGGGCTCTGAGGAAGTGGAGCTCCAGTACAAGTTGATGGGGTCGGCTGTCCAGGGAAGTCTGGTCAGCATCCCGCTGGCATCCGGAACCTGGTGGCTAAAAAGAGAGTTAACATACAAAGCCAAACAAATTGTTGAACAATCATGGACCTAAATACTGTAATCTTCTTCTTCTAGCGTTTGCCCTTCTTCCGTAGCCAGTCAACAGCATCAGGTTGAGCCTGATGTCTGCTTGTTGCTGGCTTTGAAAGTGACTGGGATCCATGTGGATTCAGTCGGCTAGGAAGGATCGTCAGTTTCCCCAATGAATGGGTACTCACGGGATGCACCACGAGAAGGTCGATCCAATGCAACCCAATACTGTAATAGTGCAGATGAAGTGTTTGGGGTATTCCCTGCAGTGCATATGTGTTTCTATGGAGCTGCCCCACTGGTCCAATTTTTATTTCATATTTTGAGAGAGACCAAGCCGCTACTTGTTCATTCTTTGTGTTGTTCACAGTGACCTAAAGCAGTGCTAGGCGTCAAGCCTAGAATCTTTTGACTAGAAGGCATGCATTGACAGCTATGCCATCACTCAGAGACACCTATTCCCTCTCTGTTTATTTCGCTGTCCCTATCCTTATCCCTATCTCTGTCTCTATTAACTTTTTACTTTCCCAGATGCTCCTGTTCAAGTTTTCTTTGTTTTGCTTTGTTTGCAAATGACTATAATCATCTTCCTATCAGACTCTCTGGATGGATGACTATAGAAGGGGAAAAATAGTTAAGTCAATGACAATTCTACAATCATCTAATACTCTATATGTTTGCCCCCTCTTTTTTTTAATCAATGATTTAATAATGCTCAATGAGATTGTGGGATAAAGGGGTACAGTTAGACACAATTCCAACTACCAGAGTTCCATATTCCATCCCCTCCATTGGAAGCTTCACTGTTCTTTATCCCTCTGGGAGTATGGACCAAAGATTTTTATGGGGTTTAGAAGATGCGAGGTCTGGCTTCTGTAATTGCTTCTCTGCTGAACATAGGCATGGCGAGGTCATCTGCCCAGGGAATTGAGGTTGGTATCATGGTAACTTCTGCAACTTGGTGGCTAAAAAACCTTAAGATTAAAAACAGAACAAACTTCAATAATCAGGAACCTAAAGGTAATAATATAGCAGGTGAGACTTGGGGGGTCATTGTGTTAAAAGGAGCTAGAAAGTCTATTTTAGGTATATTCCAAGGGGCCCATAACTTTATTAATGTTTGCTTGAGACCAATAGTTAACATGCAGGTGAGCTGAAAATATTACCTGATACAGTGATATCAAAGTTGGAAATATGACTGTATCAGAGCTGAGAGTAGCTCCAAAATTTTGGGAAATTATATAAATACTGTCAATTATAAACCTCACTGATTTAATATTGTGCCCATATCTATTCATATTTAGCACAGAAGCCTGTGTAATCTCTCAGTCCTTGTCAGTCTAAGCTCACAGTCCATGGTCACAGCTGGAAACATTCTAGGCTGCACTCATTTTAGAACCAGTCTTCTTCAAGTGGCAGAGTAAGTTGGCCAGGCCTCCCCTCCGAGAGTAGGAGTGGGGCAGTTTTTCCCATTGCTGTTCTACATTGAGGTATATATGCACATGCTAGGACTATTCAAAGAGGCACTGGGTGGTAGAGCATCCTAGTTAAGCACACATGGTACCATGAGAAAGGATCTTGGTTCAAGGCCCCGGTCACCACCTGAGGGAATAGGGTTGGGGAAAGCTTCACAAGTGGTGGAGCAGTGCTGCAAGCATCTCTTTTTTTCCTCCCCTTTCTTTTATTTTATTTTTAATTACCTTTGTTTGTTGATTGGATAGAGACAGCCACAAATCAAAAGGGAAGAGGGTGATAGAGAGGGACAGACAGCTCAGGTGGTGGCATACCTGATTTAGCACACATGCTACAGTATACAAGCTCCTGGTCCCCACCTACAGGGGGAAAGGTTTGTGAGTGGTGAAGTAATACTGCAGGTGTCTCTCTGTTTTTCTTCTCTTATCTCCCCTGGCTTTTTTGATTTCTGTCTCTATCCAATAGACACAAAATAAAGATAATGAAAAAATTTTTAAAAAATAAAAGAAAGAAGCATAGAGACAGAGAGATCTACAACACTGCTTTATGGATCATGAAGCTTCCCCCCTGCAGGTGGGAATTGGGGGCTCAAACACAGGTCCTTGAGCATTGTAACATACATTGGACCAGGTATGTCACTACCTGGTCCCTTTCTCTCTTCCTCTTTAGCTCCTATTTGCATCTCAATAATCTCTGTATCCAGTGCATAAATCAATATTTATAAAAATTAAAATTGTCAGGGGGGTGGGTGGTAGCACAGCGTGTTAAGGCCTATGGCACAAAGTGTAAGGACTGGCCCAAGGATCTGTGTTTGAGCCCCCGGATCCCCACCTGCATGGGGAGGGGGTTTAGCTTCATAGGCAGTGAAGCAGGTCTGCAGGTGTCTATCTTCCTCTCTCCCTCTCTGTCTTCTCCTCTCTCAATTTCTCTCTGTTCTATCTAACAACAACAACATCATCAACAACAACAATAATAACAACTACTACAATAAACAACAAGAGCAACAGAAAAAGAGGAAAATGCCCTCCAGGTTCAGTGGACTTATAGTGTAGGCACCGAGTCCCAGCAACAACCCTGGAGGCAAAATAAAATAAAATAAAATTCTCCTGTGTAATAAAACTATACATTCCCATGCTGGATGCTCTTTATAAGAAGCATGGCTTAAACACATAGAACTACATTATGCTAGTTTGTATGTGAGAAGGAAATTTAAAATTGATATTTTTCAACTATTAAACACTGACTCAGACAGCAGCTTGGAGATAAGGCCTCTGGGATTCTGTATTAGTTTTATTAATTGTGCTCTGGGCTTGCATATTTCATCACAGAACAGAAGCTTGTTCAAGAATTCCCTTTCACCAAGTAGAACATGAAGTACCTGTGACAAGAGTTTGGAATTTAGGATGAAACCTGGAGAGATCAATTCAAGGATCAAGTCTTGCTAGATTATCAGACAGGCTATTAAGTGAGTGGCTTAGAAAGCAGACCATAATGAACTTAAAATCCTATTTTATGAGCTAAAAAAGTGGTTAGAGATTCATCTCCAACAACTGGATAAAGAAATGGCAGGGGAGTCAGGCAGTAATGCAAAGGGTTAAGCACATGACACAAAGTGCAAGGACCTGTATCAGGATCCCAGTTCAAGCCTCTCTGCTCTCCACCTGCAGGGAAGTCGCTTCACAGGTGGTGAAGCAGGTCTGCAGGTGTCTATCTTTTTCTCTACCTCTCTGTCTTCCCCCCCTCTCCATTTTTCTCTGTCCTAACAATGACATAAATAACAATAATAATAATAACTATAACAATAAAACAAGGGCAACAAAACAACAAAGGGAAAATAAATAAAATATAAAAAAATAAATAAAAAAGAAATGCCAGAAGGAGTTAAACATGATGCTTGTGAATGTTGGGAATGGAGCAAAAGAAGATGCATGGGGAGAATAAGGGGGAGAATAGAAAGGAGATGAACACCTCTGGGCCTTACACTTCCAGATTACAAAATGAAGATCCTATATTGATAACTATGATAAGAATATTACATGGAAGAAGTAAATGTGATCTGACTGGAGCATCTGTCACCCAGTTGATCACCAGGGTTATTGAAATGAATTGACTGACTCTGTGGGTTCCCCTTCCACACTGTGCAGTCCCCATGAAAGTTAATAACCAGTGAAGTGGACAACTTTATAAAGAAGAACCTGTCTTCTGTCATGGGGATAAGAATAGAAGTACTCTCCCGCCTCAACAACCAAATGAACTTCCAAGTCTATTTGTGGGGGAATATAGAGTAGTCTTTTTTTTTTAAGATTAATGTATTTATAATGATAGAAGAGGGGAAAAGACCAAAGCATTCCTTAGCTCTGACAGAAATTGGTGTCAGAGACTGAACCTGTAGTCACTGGGGCTTCAGACAGGTACTTTGGTCCTCTTATATGGTGAGCTATCTCCTTGGTCCTATGATAATCCTTTGAAAAACCACACATTTTTAAATTATGAAGGAATTTTATATATTAGTAAACTAAAGAAATTATAGCATGTTTGATCGCTAGAGAGGGATTATCTAGGTTTAAATACTGATTCTCACCACCTAGCTTTATTTTTTATTTATTTTCTGCCTCTAGGGTGGGACTTAGTGCCTGCACTATGAATCCACTGCTCCTGTGGCCATTTTACTTATTTATTTATTTATTTATTTATTTTGATTTTTGAATAGAACAAAGAGCAATTGAGAGACGAGGGAAGAAAGAGAGGGAGAAAGAAAGATAAAAATCTGCAAACATGCTTTAGTTCTCAGAAGTGACAGCTTTGCAGGTAAGGGAGTCAGGGACTCAAAACAGGAGCCTTTCCCAGGTCCTTATGCTTCCTACTATGTGCACATAACCAAGTGTGCCACTGCATACCTCCCTTACCACAGAGCTTTAGATCTTGACCTACTTAAACCCTCACTGAGTTGTTGCAAGTATGAAATGAATTAATATACATAACATATCTAAAAAGCATGGATTGAGTCTTCAGTAAGTAACCATTATTACCTTAAATGAATGACCTCCAAGGCAGTGTTTAATTTGATCTACTACATAAACTTACAATTTCACTTATACACTACTTACTCTATTACATTTAACCTTGTTCCATGCTGTGTGTATGTGTGTGCACGCTACACAAGTCACTATAATAATCATAGTTAATTACTACACATTAGCATATCAAGTACAGGATGTAGATGTTATTAAAACATTCAGTTTGGGTGTCTAAACGTTACAGAGTGGTTAACTGAGGGCACATGTGCATGGCACACAAGAGCTGCAGAAATGTTCAGTGGTTCCTGGCAGACTCCATTTTACTTACATTATCACCATCAGGCTAACAGTTCCCGATCATCTTGACAGGTCTTTGCTTTAGTGCTGCTTTATGAGAACTGTATATTAGTAGTACATTGATGACCATTAATAATTCTAGTTGTGATGATCCACCTTTTCTATGATTAGTCATTCATTTCCTTAAGTAGTTGGGTTAAACACTCAAAAACACTTAGAACAAAAACTGCCACTTTCAACTCTTTTAGTAGCTCTGCAAATAAAAAAAGTAGAAGTGGCCAGATAGCAAAAGAGTAGGTTGTCAGCAGATTGTACTATCCTGAGCATGTATCTCATGTAGGTGCACAAAGTACTACTTGGCTCTAGAAAGCTCTTCCCTGAGGGGATAATATAGGGAGAGTCAGGTATTCAACATAATGCCAACATTTTAATGCTATACAAAAGTCATTCAATGTCTGAAGAAATTGAAGAAAAATATTTTACAAGTTAATCAAAATTCATCAGGATGATTTGGGCTTCTAAATCAAAGCTGATAAGACCTGGCAGAGAGTCTTCAAATAAAGCATACCAGGTTTAAATTAATGAATGTTATCCCTCACACTGATTCCTTGAAAGAAACAGCTCAAAATTCACTTGATAGTAATAACCTTGCTGACTTCTTCAGCAAATATATATTATGTACCAAATATGTCTCATTCAGTTTTCAAGGTGCCACGGACATAAAAGCAAACAAAACAGAATTCCTGACCTCATAAAGTCTACATTTTACTAGAGTGGGAAAAAAAAGGAATAATGCTCAGTGTTCTTTTCTTGGAGAAATATAAAAAAGAACTTAACAATGGCAGACATAACACATATTATTTTATATATAGTAGATAGAGAGGCTTTCCAGGATAAAATTAAATTTGAACAGAGACCTGATGACAAGTTAGGCTTTAGTGATGGCTAGAAGGAAAAATAACACAAAACAGAGCTTTTATTCAAGTAACATCAAAGAAACATATAGGTTGGATTCATGGCATTCATTAGTATAGGATATTAAGAATAGCTTATATTTCAATAATGCCTTGCTTGTCATTTGGGCTGTTCAATAAATTTAAAACAATTGAAATATTTAATAGACATAGACCAAAGATTGAAAATTTTACACAATGATCTTTTTAAACTTTTTTTAACCAAATAGAAGTGAGACTTTAAATTTTAAAACATACTGTATATTAGAAGGCAGATAATTTAAATATACTTTACTTTGTTGAATATAACAACAAAAATGATTATATTATATCACCTCAAATTATATTTTAGTAACATATTTCTATTATTTATTTATGAGAAAGATAGGAGAGGAGAGAGAAAGAACCAGATATCACTCTGGTATATGTGCTGCTGTGGATTGAACTCAGGACCTCATGCTTGAGAGTCCAATGCCTTATCTACTGTACTACCTCCTGTACCACCATATTTTTAAGCTTCAAACCATCAACATAACACTGAATTTACTAAAGATAGCAATCAGTGCACTCTGTTTGGAAGGGCGTTCACAGTGTTCAACATCTTCAACAGTAGAATGTCTGTGGTTATAGAGTCCTCTTTAACACATCCTTAACCCCAGTCTTGACATCATAAAACATGAAGCAAAGAGCCTGGCTAAAGAAGTCCAACCTACATATGTCATTTTTGTTGACCTATACATGTAAACATGCACCTTATTTTTCTTAGAAACACTTTCAGTCAAAGTGAACCAATCTTCTGTGGCTTTTTTTTTTTTTTTTTTTTTTAACAAAATTGAGAAACACTTATTGTTAATTCATGGGTAACCAAGTCTATGAATTCTAAGATATTTAGAGTAGGAGCTGGTCATTCAAATTAGAAACTTATTAGAGCCTAAAAGTATCAAATCTTTCTTCTTCTTCTTCTTCTTCTTCTTCTTCTTCTTCTTCTTCTTCTTCTTCTTCTTCTTCTTCTTCTTCTTCTTTTTTATTTAAGAAAGGATTAATTAACAAAACCATAGGGTAGGAGGGGTACAACACCACACAATTCCCACCACCCAATCTCCATATCCCACCCCCTCCCCTGATAGCTTTCCCACTATCTATCCCTCTGGGAGCATGGACCCAGGGTCATTGTGGGTTGTAGAAGGTGGAAGGTCTGGCTTCTGTAATTGCTTCGCTGCTGAACATGCGCATTGACTGGTCGGTCCATACTCCCAGTCTGCCTCTCTCTTTCCCTAGTAGGGTGGGTCTCTGGGGAAGCAGAGCTCCAGGCCACATTGGTGGGGTCTTCAGTCTAAGGAAGCCTGGCCGGTATCCTGATGACATCTGGAACCTGGTGACTGAAAAGAGAGTTAACATACAAAGCCAAACAAATTGTTGAGCAATCATGGACCCAAAGCTTAGAATAGTGGAGAGGAAGTGTTAGGAAGGTACTCACTGCAAACTCTTGTGTACTTCTGCTTTCAGGTATATATTTTGCAGTAGGTTATGGATACATGTGAACATATGGTCTCTCTCACAGAAACTGGTGTATATCTAGTGGGCCCTATCCTAAGGTTCCAGGACTGGGGGAAGTAGAGGCTCTATAGTGGAGATGTGAGGTTCCTGCTGTCTTAGGGTTCAAAAAGACAATTGATAGTTAATGTTATCATCACATTATTTGGTAATTGGGTTAACTTTGAAAAGTCCTTTTGTTAGGGTTTGCTGTACAGTACCCAGTATCTTGTATATAGCTGTGCTATTGGTTGTTTCTGATCTACTTGGTCTAGGCTTTTGAGAGAGTCCACATATCAAATACACAGCCTATATATTAAAAAGATTCACTTTTTGTTTTGAAAAACTTCGAGACATACAATTAATTTTCCCCCTCTCATATTAATTAACTAGTGATTTATATGACTACATTTTACTCAGAGTGTACATAAACACCATTCCCACCACCAAAAGACTGTGACCCATCCCTCCCACCCACTCCCACCCCCCACTGGCCCAGGAAGCAGCATGTCTACCCCTCTCCACAGGGCTTTTACTTTGGTGCCCTACTTACAATTTGGTCAAGTCCTGCTTTTAGTTTCCCTTTCAGATCTTCCTCCTCAACTTCTGTTGATGAGTGGGATCATCCCATACTCAGCTTTATCTTTCTGACTTAGCTCACTTAACATAATTCCTTCTACCTCTGTCCAAGATGGGTCAGAGAAGCTGGGTTCATTGTTCTTGATAGCTGCAGAGTATTCCATTATGTATATATACCACAGCTTTCTCAGCCACTCATCTGTTGTTGGGCACCTGGGTTGCCTCCAGGTTTTAGCTATTATGAATTGCCTATGGACATCTAATCTTTGATAAGGGGGCCAAAAGGATTAAATGGAAGAAGGAGGCTCTCTTCAATAAACGGTGCTAGGAAAACTGGGTTATAAAATGCAGAAGAATGAAATTGAACCACTTTATCTCACCAGAAACAAAAATCAACTCCAAATGGATCAAAGACCTAGATGTCAGACCAGAAACAATAAAATACTTAGCAGAAAATATTGGTAAAACAGTTTCCCACCTATACCTCAAGGACATCTTTGATTAATCAAACCCAATTGCAAGGAAGACTAAAGCAGAAACAAACCAATGGGACTACATCAAATTGAAAAGCTTCTGCACAGCCAGAGAAACTATTAAACAAACAAAGAGACCTCTCACAGAATGGGAGATCTTCACATGCCATACATCAGACAAGAAACTAATCACCAAAATATATAAAGAGCTCAGCAAACTTAGCACCAAAAAAGCAAATGACACCATCCAAAAATGGGCAGAGGATATGAACAAAACATTCACCTCAGAGGAGATCCAAAAGGCTAACAAACATATGAAAAACTGCTCTAGGTCACTGATTGTCAGAGAAATGCAAATTAAGACAACACTAAGATACCACCTCACTCCTGTAAGAATGGCATACATCAAAAAGGACAGCAGCAACAAATGCTGGAGAGGATGTGGGGACAGAGGAACCCTTTTACATTGCTGGTGGGAATGTAAACTGGTACCGCCTCTGTGGAGAGCAGTCTGGAAAACTCAGAAGGCTAGACTTGGACCTTCCATATGATCCAGTAATTCCTCTCCTGGGATTACACCCCAAGGACTCCATAACACCCAACCAAAAAGAGGTGTGTACTCCTATGTTCATAACAGTATCAAATCTTAATGTTAATCCCAGGTCAACTTCAAGCCCAAGCCCGACAGTTCAAATGGATGTTTTATATTTATGATGGAAAGGTTTACTTAGTAAACTAGGCATTGGCCACAAAAATGTTATGCCTTTTTTGTTTTTAATGATATTTCAGCTGACAAATGTAAAGAGACTCAAAGCATCTTATGGGTCAGACCAGTTTGGACAGCAAAAAACGGTGTTTGCTTCCAGGGTTAAAAATACTCAGAGGAACAAATTTCTCTTCCATAAACTTTTCAGAAAATAAAAATATATATAGTTTATTTTTGCTTTTATTTTTTTCATTTTTTAAAAGATTTTCTTTATTTCTTAATAAGAAAGATAGGAGAGGAGAGAGAAATAATCAGACATCAGTGCTGCGAGGGATTGGACTTGAGACCGCATACTTGAGAGTCCATTGTATTATCCAATGCAACACCTCCTAGACAATCAATGTATGTGGTTTTTAAACAGTTCTCAATGATAGGCTAAAGGAGAAATCATGCTTCATGTTGGTAATAGAGAAGCAGGTCTTTAAAGAGTTTTACAAGTTGGAAAATTGTGTCTGCTTCACTCTTCACAAAAGTATGTATTCTCCTGTAGGATAAATTCATCATCTTCACTATCATCATCAACAAGAACACTGCCACTCTCACATGTAAACAGCAGTATATGAGCACAGTTGTCTCCCTTACAGTAAAACTAACTTTCATTGATTTTTATGGAACCTACAACACTAGGACAATGCTTTCAATAAATTCTTTATTTATAAAAAGAAAACTGACTAAACCATAGGATAGGAGGGGTACAACTTCACACAATTCCCGCTACCAGAACTCTGTATCCTATCACCACCCCTGATAGCTTTCTTATTCAGTGACACTCTGGGAGTATGGACCCAAGGTCATTGTGGGATGCAGAAGGTGGAAAGTCTGGTTTCTGCAATTGCTTCTCCACTGAACATGGACATTGACAGGTTGATCCATACTCCCAGACTGTCTCTCTCTTTCCCTAGTGGGGAAGGGCTCTGGGGAAGCGGAGCTCCAGGACACATTGGTGGGGTTGTCTGTCCATGGAATTATGCTAGCATCTGGCACATGGTGGTTGAAAAGAGAATTAACATACAAAGCCAAAGAAATTGTTGACCAGTCATGGACCTAAAGGCTGGAATAGTGCAGATGAAGAGTTGGGGGTTCCTCCATTTTTTAGAGCAACTGGTGGCACAGCTATATACAAATAATATCAAATTTATGAATTATGGTGATGTTGTGTATGATACAGTAAATCCTAACAAAGGGATGTTTCAAGGTTAAACCAATTACCAAATATCATGATTATAGCAGTAACTATCTATTGTCTTCTTAAACCCTAAGTCAGCTGGGATCTGCTTAATTTATAGAGCCTATATTTCACCTGTCCTGGAACCACTAGGGTGGGGCTCACTTTCCTGCATGCATCTCTTAGTTCATACCAAACAATATTACATCTGCTGTTCCTAACCTAATCAATGCAATGAGTACCACCTCAACATGCTTCACTTCAGACTCAGTCCAGAGACATCAGGCATGGAATGCCAACCCTTCACCCTCATTACTTGGGTGAGACCTTTCCTTTCATAGTATTCTCTTAATTTCATTCCAGGCAGTTCACTTCCTAACGAAGTCCCAAAACTTAGATATAGACCAGGTCCTGTGAAATAGAGCATATGTTCACATGTATCCATAAATTAGGGCAAAATATATACCTGAAAGCAAAAGTACACAATAGTCTACAATGAGTCAGTATAAAGTTCCTAATGAAATAGTATCTAATGGGAAGATGGCAGACTGAGAACCTGCTAATGGCTGAGCTCTGACCACATCTCCTGTAAACGGTAGGATTTTCTGCCTTTAGTAGGCCAGCCAATAAGGGGTCCTTGCTGCGACACCAAGGAGGTGACAATAACTTAATTTGGGTTAAGAATTTAAAAAAAAAAGGGGGGGGGAAGGGAAATTTTTTTTTCTTCCTTTTAATTTTCAAGCATACCTCCTTCTCGCCCCCCCCCCCCATAACCAGTCCTTTTCTTTACCAAATTCCTGTCCCACCAGGGAGTATCATTAATTCTAAGCCTATACCATTCTGAAACCTCTGGCCTTTTTTCTTTCTAAGTAGCCAAACCCCCCCACCTCACCCCGCATAGCTAATTAAATAATTAAAAATAAATACATTAAAAAAAAACCTTTTCCTTTCACTGCCCTTTTATGACTGTTCTTTTTCTTAGCTTATCTTTCTTTCTCTCTCTCTCTCTCTTTCTTTTTTTTTCTTTTTCTCATTCTTGTCATCCCTTCTTCCTTAATCCTACAGCTTCCAAAGTCACAGCCCCCAGCCCCCACACCAACAAACAGTGTGCTTTTTTGAATTCACTGATACACATTTGGGAATTTCCTTTCACTGCTCTTTAATTACAGCTCTTTTTCTTATCTTTTCCCTTTTCTCTCTCTTGTCTCTCTCTCTCTTTTTTTTTAATCTTGTCATACACTTCTTCCTTCTTCTTTGCCTTTCTGAATTTGTGAATTATTTTGGGGAAGAAATCTGACTCAGAGTGGACTCTCTATGTGTGTATCTCTGCTCTAGTTCCCTTTCCCCTCTTGTTACCCCTAGAATATACAGTGGATAGTAGATTTGCATAACTGTCTACTCTTGCTATCCTTTCTTTCTTTTCCCTTTCTTCACTGGGATTTGGTTACTATTTTTTCATGGACTGGAAAAATTGTTTGGCTAACTGGTAACGATTAAACTACTTCAATACTTGCTTCAGTTGCTACTGTAATTCCTGAGGTTGGTGAGTGCAATTGTCATAAAGGTATTTAGTACAGTGTTACTTGTACTCAAGACACAACAACTGAGGAATAACAGAACATAAAAAAAAATGAAATAGTATCTAATTAGACCTAGATACCCTCCTCACCCACTTTCTATTATAGGTATCTTACGCATTCCAAAGCTAACCACATCAAAGCAAGGACTGCAAAACCTGAATAAGGGCAAGAGACTGGAATACTTTAATAATGACTCTAGTCACTATCAGGCCACCCCATGAGCTGGGGCCCTAATCAGGGAGTTCTGAGATTGCCAAACAGTCATGATGGGCCTAGACCTAGAATAAATCTCTCTCTCTGTTTTTATTGGTCATTCCATCAGGAACAACACAATAGAGCCCTTTGTGGGCTCACATAGGACCTTGCCCTCAACTTGGATTAACAATAGTACAGAATGTCCCATCCTCTGAAGGGAAGATTGACAACATACTCTATGTTACACATGAGGAAGATGGGTCAATATTGGGGCAGCTTGGAATGTTCCTACTCATGACCACAGAATGTGAGTTCAGATCTATAGGGATGCAAAGGTCACATAGGTGCCTAAGTTGTATATGGGCCCCAGATCCTGTCAAATCAACAATATTTATACCCCTTTCCCATATTAGGGAGCTACTCTCTTCCCTGATCCAGCTTTCTGGTCCTTTTTCAATCATGAAATCATCCCCCCAGACAGTAACTTGGATCCACATGCATATCAAAGTTCAGGCTCAGGGAAAACAAATGCTAGTATAGCCACAGGCCCTTTGAAATATAACTAAAATATGCCTACTTGCTGTCTACAGAAATATATTTTTAAAGGATATTTGTATCCTGGGAGTAAGAGAATAGGGAGTGATATGAATTATAACACTGGACAAGAGTTATAGCTTGAGTCAGAAAGAAGAAGCAGTTTTCAAATAATCCTTCCATTATTTTGAACAGTGGGATCTGTGGTAAGCATAGGCCATATGTATAGCTGAAACTTAAAGGAACAAATCTTCTATTGCCAGAAACAGTTGACCTTGATATTTGGAGAAAATTTGAATTTATAATTTAAAATTAGTTTCATTCAGTTACTTTGTATCTATATAGCCAAAGGACAGGAAAATTTTTATACAAAGAGTAGGGTGTGGGGTCCGGTGGTAGCACACTTAGGTAAGCATACATGTTATCTTGCTCAAGGGTACAATTCAAGCCCCCACTCCCCACCTGCAGGGAGTGGTGAAGCAGGTCTACAGGTCTCTCTCTTTCTCTCTGCTTCTCTATCTCTGCTCCCCTCCCGATTTATCCCTGTCCTATCAAGTATAGTCAGAAGGAAAAAAAAAAGAGAGAAAGAGAGAAGGAAAAAAAAAAGGAAAATATGGCTACAAGGAGCAATGGATTTATAATGCTGGCACTGAGCTTCAGCAATAACTCTAGTGGCAATACAAATAATAATAATAAATGTAGGTCAATGCATTGTTCAAGTGTACTTTCGTCAGGCTATTAAAATCACTGATGTGTTCTTTCATTAAGTCAACAATACAAGAAGCATTTTATAATTTTATTCATTCATTTAATATTCAACATTTAGTGTATATATACTGAACATATATTACTATAAATTTAAGTAGAAATCAAATTTAGTGTTGGCCTAGAATATAGATAAGAATATATAGAACTCATACACTGTAGATACTGCAAGAAATTTGCAATTTGCTCTGGTTTTTATTTTTATTTCTTGGTTAGTTTATGTTTTGCCTCCAGAGTTATTGCCAGGGCTCAGTGCCTACACTATGAATTCATAGCTTCCATTCGGCTTTTTTCTCTTTCTATTTTATAGAAATTGACAGAATTCCGGGAGGCATAGCCATGGAATAACGACAGAGAAGACTATCCCCAAAACAACAAATATCTACAATTATCAATCTTAACAATCTCACCAACAAGCCCAAAAGCTTGGTTTCAGATAAAAATCATACAGAGAAACCATATATCCACACTACACAGGGTACAAAACAGCTCAAAGAAACAACAAGAAAAATGAACCCAGCAACTGTCTTAAATGTGATTGGTCTAAAGACTTGGAATAGCTAAGTAGACTAAAGAACAGGATCCATCGATTATATGTCTTTAGGAAATGTCTTCATATGTCTTCAGGAAACACACATCCAAAGAAAAGACAAGCGGAAGCTTAGTTTAAGAGGCTGAAGCATGATGTTCTAATAATTCAGAAAAAAATGTCAGAGACAGTTATTCTGGCTATCTCTATCTGATAAATAAATAAAGATAATAAATAAATGTTCTTTCTGATAAAAAAAGTAAGCAAGAGAAAGAGA
Source organism: Erinaceus europaeus (assembly GCF_950295315.1). Lineage (NCBI taxonomy): Eukaryota > Metazoa > Chordata > Mammalia > Eulipotyphla > Erinaceidae > Erinaceus > Erinaceus europaeus. The sequence continues at coordinate 101,755,187 of NC_080164.1, read as the reverse complement.
AAGACATTACATGATGATCAAAGAATTGATTCAACAAGAAGACATTACCATTATAAATATATTTGCCTCAAACACAGATGCACTCAAATATATAAAACAAAAACTTACTGAACTTAAGAAGACATTGAAAACAACACAATAATAATAGGAGATCACAGCAAAAGACAGATAATCTGGATAAAAAATTAACAGGGAAATGGTGGTCTTATGTGAAACCACAGATAAAATGAACCTAATAGATATTTTCAGAACTTTCTATCCCAAAAGAAATGAATACACATTCTTCTCAGGTATGCATGGAACACTCATAAGAATTGACTATATGCTGGGCCACAAAGATAACCTAAACAAATTTGAAATATGAAAAACAAAATATTCATCTTAGACCATGATGGTATGAAGCTAGAAATCAGTTACAAAAAGAAAATCAACTGTCTCAAAGTTTTTTTTTTCTAGTTCCAAACATGAAATGGAAGGCAAGTGATTCCTCCTCAAACACACTGTGTCTTTCTACTGCAAATAAAGTTTTCTCTAGAAATGCATAATACAAAGTCAACTTCACTCTCACACCTGTCTCATCCAGGTTCAGTGGCTAGCTGGGATAGGGGCGCTAACACCAGTTTCAGCAAGAGTTGGCTAAGGTTGATGGAAAACAAAGACATTGTTTTGGAGTAATGGGTACCCAAGAGAGCACTACATTTACCTTACCTGGACTAAAGTAGAAAACCACTTTTTCCTGTAGTTTGCAGAATGAATGTATTTTGCTAAACTACACATCCCTGGAATGGGAATCACAGGACCTATTATTGCTGTTATTATTATTTTTCACATAGCTAGTGTCTCCTCAACAATTTATAGATTTTCATGGGCAAGGCTGCAAACAAAAGTAATCTCAGCAGCAGGGTGAGGGCACACTTGGTTAAGCACACACATTGCAATGTTCAAGAACCTGGGTTCAAACCTCCGGTCCCCATCTGTAGGGGGAAAGCTTCACAAGTGGTGAAACAGGGCTACAATTGTCTCACTGTCTCTCTCACTCTCTACCTATCCCTTCCACTCAATTTCTGTCTGTCAATTTCTGTCAGTCTCTATCGAATAAATAAATATGTAAAGATAAGAAAACAATTTTTTCGTAAAAGTAATCTCAGGAGTATTTCAAATCACCATACTTATTCTTATACATCAAAGACAGAATTTGCATGTAAAATTTAAAACACCACCATTTTCTAATGTTACATCATCTTGTATAGGAATTAAAATATTATGAAATGCGATTGTCTTAATAGCTATGACCTTACATTAAGAAGTGTTGTATGGGGGATAGATACTGATATTGAGTCTTTATTATTCCTCACATTACATTCAGCATATCATTCTAGAGGCTAGGGGTACTGATGGAGTGGATATGAATTTTAATGTTGAAATTGAACTAAAAATTTAATTTCAGGTAATTAGACAGAAATGAAGAATGAATCCCACACGGGGATTTATTTATTTATTTACTTCTGAAAGTTGAGGAAGAAGGAGTCTGCTTTTTTCTGGCTCTGTCCTCTCTCTGCTTTGGCACCCAGGGCCCTTCCCTGCTGCCATGTGGCAGATTTGGATAGGGAGAACTTTTACTGCTCTAAATTGTATTTACTTCTTTGAATTCCTAAGCCTTGATACTAGGTTCTCTGTGGGAGCTTGATAAATATTCATTGATGGGGATGGTAATGAATACGAGATTTTTTTTTGGCTCCCTGCTTTCTGACTTTAATCCAGCCATTTCCTTCTTTCTTCCCTGGGGGAGCTGGCAATCTGTTTAAAGCCTGTTTGCACTTTGGAATCAGGAGGAGAAGCCAGCATAATTATTAGCTCCCAGTGAGTCTTGGACTGTCAGTTAATTTTTAGGTCTTGCCATTTTCTCTGCTTTCCTCATGGAGCAAAGTTTACATACAAGTGAATTAGGTATCACCTTGAAATACTTACTGGAGATGAAAGGATGCCTCAGAATGTACTTTTCTCTCTCTAAATACCTAGCTTCCAAACACACCATTTTACGGTGGCTTAAAACTTCTTTTTTATTATTGAATACCCATTTCCTGGATGATCTACTGCCTCCTCCTTAAAAAGTTAATTTAATGTTCGCTTTGGCAGCACATATACTAAAATTGGAACTGTACAAAGAAGATTAGCATGGCCCCTGGGCAAGGATTCCAGATTAAAAAAAAAAGTTTTAAAGTGTAAACATATAAACCACTATTGAATTAATATGAGAGGGGAAAAATTGATCATATGTCTAAAACTTCTTAAAACACAGACTGAGTCTTTTTAATACATAGGCTATATACAAGATGCTGGGTATTATACCCCAAACCCTAACAGAGGGACTTTTCAAAGTTAACCCAATCACCAAATAACGTGATGATAATAGTAACTATCCATGGTCTTCTTGAACCCTAAGACAACAGGAACCTCACATTTCTACTATAAAGCCTATATTTCCCCCAGTCCTGGAATCTTAGGGTGGGGCTCACTTTTCTGCATGCTTCTCTCAATTCAAATCAAATAATATTGCATCCGCGGATCGCAACCTAATCAACGCAATGAGTGCCACCCCAACATGCTTCACTTCAGACTGTGACCAGAGACTTCAGGTGTGGAATGACAACCCTTCAGCTTCATCACTCCGGTGAGACCTTTCCTTTGATAGTACTCTCTAATTCCAGTCCAGGTGTTCCACTCCCCAATAAAGTCCCCAAACCTAGATATAGTCCAGGTCCCCTGAGACAGAGCATAGGTTCACACATGCCCATAAACTAGGGGAAAAATATATACCTGAAAGCAGAAGTACACAAGAGCATGCAGGGAATACCCCCAACACTTCATCTGTACTATTCCAGTCTTTAGGTTCATGATTATTCAACAGTTTGTTTGCCTTTTTATGTTAACACTCTTTTCAGCCACTAGGTTCTGGATGCCAGCAAGATGCTGACCAGACTTCCCTGGAAAGACGACCCCATCAATGTATACTGGAGGACAGCTTCCCCAGAGTCCCACCCTACTAGGGAAACAGAGAGGCAGACTGGGAGTATGGACCAACCAATCAACACTCATGTTCAGTGGGGAAGCAATTACAGAAGCCAGACCTTCCACCCTCTGCAACCCACAATGACCCTGGATCCATACTCCCAGAGAGATAGAGAATGGAAAGGCTATCAGGGGAGGGGATGGGATATGGAGATCAGGTTATGGGAATTGTGCAGAACTGTACCCCTCTTATTCTATGGTTTTGTTAATGTCTCCTTTCTTAAATTAAAAAAAAAAAGAAACCACCAGAAATAAAACATCAAGGGCAACAAAAGAGAATAAATAAATATTTAAAAAAATAAACAAATAAATTGCTACAGGCCAGGGCAATGGTTCAACTTGCAGAACAGAGACACAGGAATTGCATGTCATGTCTGGGGCTCCTGGTTTAATCCCCAGCATAGCATGTACCAGAGTGATGCTCTGGCTTCTCACACATACGACACAAATAAATCTTATTTCAAATGAAAATAATCATAACATACTTACTGTAGTAGATTAAAATCAGTTGGTGTTTCAAGAAAAAAGAAGTTAATTTAAAGGCTAACACAAGAAGTCAATCATAAATAGCACATACTACAGAATTCCAATAATAACATTCTGGAAAAGGCACAAGAAACAAAAACATCAAGGTAATGGTTTCCACGAAATATGTGAGGGGACAAATTAGTAGAACACAAAGATTTTCTATTGCAGTAAAAACATGATGCCCAAATGAACACTATGCCATAAATTTGCTCTAGCCCATGGAATATACACCAACATGAGTCCTAATCAAACCTGTGGAGTTTGAGTGAGTATGTGTCAATATAGATTCATTAGTTATAGCAAACACATCACTCAGATGGGATGTTCATAATGGTGGAGACTAGTCTTTTGGGTTGGGGGAGGGGGAAGTAGGGAGTGATAGAAAAGTAATCTCTGCCACTTTTTAGTTTTAATCTGAAACCCAAACTACTCTAGAAAACAAAGTACTACTAGAAGTTGCTCATTCATTTGGCTTTGAATATGACAGAGAATCCATATCAGGGTGGGGCCAGGTGGTGGCACATCTGGTTGAACACACACGTTCCAGTGTGCAAGGATCCAGGTTTGAGTCACCAGTCCCCACCTGCAGAGGGAATGCTTCATGAGTGGTAAAGTAGTGCTGCAGGTGTCTCTCTGTCCTCTTCCTCCCTATCCCTGCCTTCCCTCTCAATTTATGGCTGCCTCTATCCAATAACTAAATAAAGACAATGAGAGAGAGAGAGAGAGAGATGGAGAGAGAGAGAGAGAGAAAGAGAGAGAGAGAGAGAGAATCCACACCAGGAAAGGACGTGATTCATGTACCAATAGCTGGCTACACAATGACACAAAACTGATCATTTTGGGACTCACATTTAGCTACCTATAAAGTGATAGGGTTCTAAAAGATGGCAAGGTTTATATCTCTGGATAATAACACATGAGAAATGATCCCCATGTAAATAAATATTAGTATGCATTATTGAACTCAGGCTGGGAGTACAGATTGACTTCTTAATGCCCTTGTCCAGCAGAGAAGCAATTACAGAAGCCTCCTATCTTCTGTACCCCATAAAGATCTTCAGTCCATACTACCAGTGGAGGAGAAGTGATAGGAGGAAGAAGATAAGAGAACTCTGAACTCCAACTCCAACAGGACCTCAAGAAGGAGGAGGAAAAATGGAAGGACATTTGGGTGTACTGAAAGGGTTATTTGTGCCTTGGAGGGGAAGACAGGACTGGGCCTGGAAGAAAAAGGGGGCAATTATGTACAAATGTAGACAGAAAGATTTAGAGATGATAGTTGACCAATGTCTGCAACCTTAGGAGAACTGCTGTGACTTGCATTGGGGTGCTCAAGATCTACAGGAACTGAAGATCTACAGAGCTACAAGATTTACAGAACTCGGATCTATAAGGATGCAGAGGTCACATAGGATCTTAAGGCCCAGACCAAATCAAATGAATATCGGCCCCGGACCAAATCAAATCGATGGCATTTACAGTCAATAATATTTATACACCTTTCCTATATTAGAGAGCTACTCACTTACCTGATCCAGCTTTCTTGTCCTTTTTCCAGCTATTATGTCATCTCCCCAGACAATAACTTGGATTCACCTGCATATCAGATTTCAGGCTCAGGGAAAAAAAAAACTAATATATCCAGAGGCCTTTTGTAATATAACTTTTTTTTGGAATAAAAGTATGCCTACTAGCTATCTACAAAATGGAGGACCCACTGGGTACTATACAGCAAACTCTAACAAAAGGACTTTTCAAAGTTAACCCAATTACCAAACAATGTGATAATAACATTAACTATTCATTGTCTTTCTGAACCCTAAGACAACAGGAACCTCAGATCTCCACTATAGAGCCTATATTTCCCCCAGCCCTGGAACCTTAGGATAGGGCCCACTTTCCCTCATGACTCTCCCAATCCATATCAAATAATATTGCATCTGCCGATCGCAACCTAATCAGTGCAACAATTGCCACCTCAACATGCTTCAGCTCAGACTGTATCCAGAGACTTCAGGTGTGGAATGACAACCCTTCAGCTTCATTACTCGGGTGAGACCTTTCCTTTCATAGTATTCTCTAATTCCATCCCAGGTGGTTGACTTTCTAACAAAGTCCCAAAACCTAGATATAGACCAAGTTCTGTGAGAGAGAGCATATGTTCACTCTTATCCATAAACTACTGCAAAATATATACCTGAAAGCAGAAGCACACTAGAATTTGCAATGAGTACCCCCCTAACACTTCCTCTCCACTATTCCAAGCTTTGGGTCCATGATTGCTCAATAATTTGTTTGGCTTTGAATGTTAACTCTCTTTTCAGCCACCAGGTTCCAGATGACATCAGGATGCTGGCCAGGCTTCCCTGGACTGAAGACCCCACCAATGTGGCCTGGAGCTCTGCTTCCCCAGAGACCCACCCTACTAGGGAAAGAGAGAGGCAGACTGGGAGTATAGACCAACCAGACAACGTCCATGTTCAGCAGGGAAGCAATTACAGAAGCCAGACCTTCTACGTTCTGCAACGCACAACGACCCTGGGTCCATGCTCCCAGAGGGATAGAGAATGGGAAAGTTATCAGGGGAGGGGATGGGATATGGAAATTGGGTGGTGGAAATTGTGTAGAGTTGTACCCCTCCTACCCTATGGTTTTGTTAATTTATCCTTTCTTAAATAAAAAATAAATTTTTTAAAAAGAAAGATAGATACATGAAAAAAAAATGGAGGACCCCCAATTCTTCATCTGCACTATTCCAGCCTTTAGGCTTACGATTGTCCAATAAATTGATTGGCTTTGTATCTTAACTGTCTTTTCAGCCACCAGGTTCTAGATACTAGCATGATGCCGACCAGACTTCCCTGCATAGGCAACCCCACCAGTGTGTCCTGGAGCTCTGCTTCCCCAGAGCCCCATCCTACTAGGGAAAGGGAGAGGCAGGCTGGGAGTATGGATCGCCCTGTCAACACACATACAGACAGACTATGACCCACATAGTCAACGACTGCCACCTCTCCAGATTCAAAGGAGGTCTCGAAACTTTACATCAGGCTCAACCTGACGCTGTTGACTGGCTACGGAAGAAGGGCAAACGCTAGAAGAAGAAGTGGGGAAGCAATTACAGAATACAGACCTTTCACCTTCTGCATCCTACAGTGACCTTGGGTCCATACTACCAGAGGGTTAAAGAATAGGAAGGCTATCGTGGGAAGGGGTGGGATATGGAGTTCTGGTGTTGGGAATTCTGTGGAATTGTACCCCTCTTATCCTATGGTTTTTCAATGATTCCTTTTTTTTTTTTAATTTTTTATTTAAGAAAGGATTAGTGAACAAAAAATAAGGTAGAAGGGGTACAACTACACACAATTCCTATCACCCAATCCCCATAATCACCCCCTCCCATGGTAGCTTTCCCATTCTCTAGCCCTCTGGGAGCATGGACCCAGGGTCATTGAGGGTTGCAGAAGGTAGAAGGTCTGGCTTCTGTAATTGCTTCCCCGCTGAACATGGGCGTTGACTGGTCGGTCCATACTCCCAGTCTGCCTCTCTCTTTCCCTAGTAAGGTGTGTCTCTGGGTAAGCTGAGCTCCAGGACACATTGGTGGGGTCTTCAATCCAGGGAAGCCTAGCCAGCATCCAGGTGGCATCTGGAACCTGGTGATTGAAAAGAGAGTTAACATATGAGGCCAAACAATTTGTTGAGCAATCATGGATCCCAAGCTTGGAATAGTGGAGAGGAAGTGTTAGGGAGGTACTCACTGCAAACTCTAGTGTACTTCTGCTTTCAGGTATATATTTTGCAGTAGTTTATGGATACGTGTGCACATAAGCTCTCTCTCACAGAAACTGGTGTATATCTAGATTATGGGACTTTGTTAGAAAGTGAACTACCTGAGATGAAATTAGAGTGTACTATAAAAGGAAAGGTCTCACCCGAGAAATGAAGGTGAAGGGTTGTCATTCCACACGTGAAGTCTCTGGATACAGTCTGAGGTGAAGCATATTGAGGTGGCAATCGTTGCTTTGGTTAGGTTGTGATCGGCGGATGCAATATTACTTGGTTCGGATTGGGAGTTGCATACAGGAAAGTGGGCCCTATCCAAGGGTTCCAGGACTGGGGGAAGTAGGGGCTCTATAGTAAAGATGTGAGGTTCCTGCTGTAATTTGATCAGGTTCTGCTTTTAGTTTCCCTTTCAGATCTTCTTAGTCAGCTTCTGTTGATGAGTGGGATCATCCCATACTCATCTTTATCTTTCTGACTTAGTTCACTTAACATAATTCCTTCTAGCTCTGTCCAAGATGGGTCAGAGAAGGAGGGTTCATTGTTCTTGATAGCTGCATAGTATGCCATTGTGTATATATACCACAGCTTTCTCAGCCACTCATCTGTTGTTGGGCACCTGGGTTGCTTCCAGGTTTTAGCTATTATGAATTGTGCTACTATGAACATAGGAGTACACACCTCTTTTTGGTTGGGTGTTATGGAGTCCTTGGGGTATAACCCCAGGAGAGGAATTACTGGGTCATATGGAAGGTCCATGTCTAGTCTTCTGAGAGTTTTCCAGACTGCTCTCCACAGAGGCTGTACCAATTTACATTCCCACCAGCAATGTAAAAGGGTTCCTCTGTCCACATATCCTCTCCAGCATTTGTTGCTGCTGTCATTTTTGATGTATGCCATTCTTACAGGAGTGAGGTGGTATCTTAGTGTTGTCTTAATTTGCATTTCTCTGACAATCAGTGACCTAGAGCAGTTTTTCATATGTTTGTTAGCCTTTTGGATCTCCTCTGTGGTGAATGTTTTGTTTATTTCCTCTGCCCATTTTTGGATGGGGTCATTTGCTTTTTTGCGGCTAAGTTTCCTGTGCTCTTTATATATTTTGGTGATTAGTTTCTTGTCTGATGTCTGGCATGTGAAGATCATCTCCCATTCTGTGAGGGGTCTCTCTGTTTGTTTAATAGTTTCTTTGGATGTTCAGAAGCTTTTCAATTTGATGTAGTCCCATTGGTTTGTTTCTGCTTTAGTCTTCCTTGCAATTGGGTTTGATTCATCAAAGATGTCCTTGAGGTGTAGGTGGGGAAGTATTTTAACAATGTTTTCCTCTAAGTATGTGATTGTTTCTGGTCTGACATCTAGGTCTTTGATCCATTTGGAGTTGATTTTTGTTTCTGGTGAGATAAATTCGTTCAATTTCATTCTTCTGCATGTTTCAACTCAGTTTTCCCAGCACCATTTATTGAAGAGAGCCTCCTTTTTCCATTTAATCCTTTGTTCCCGCTTATCAAAGATTAGATGCCCATAGGCGTTGGGATTTACTTCTGGGCTTTCAATTCTGTTCCACTGGTATGTATGCCTATTTTTGTTCCAGTACCAGGATGTTTTGATGATGATGGCTTTATAATATTGTTTAAGGTCTGGGAGTGTGATGCCTCCATTTCTGTTTCTTTTCCTTAAGATGGTTTTGGCAATTCTAGGTGTTTTCAGGTTCCAGATAAATGATTGTAGTGTTTGTTCTAGTCTCTTAAAGAAGCCTGGTGGAACTTTGATGGGTATTGCATTAAATTTGTATATGGCTCTGGAGAGAATATTCATTTTGATGATATTTATTCTTCCAATCCATGAGCATGGGATATCTTTCCATTTCTTGGTATCAGTTTCTATTTCCTTGAGTAGCGACTCATAGTTTTCAGTATACAAGTCTTTCACTTCTTTGGTCAACTTTATTCCTAGGTATTTGATTGATTTTGCTGAAACAGTAAATGGGAGTGATTTCTGGATCTCTTCTTCTTCAGATTTAGTGTTTGCATAAAGAAATGCCACTGATTTTTGTACATTGATTTTGTAGCCTGATACCTTGCTATATTGCCTAATAACTTCCAGTAATTTTCTACTGGTTTCTTTAGGTCTTTCTATGTATACTATCATATCATCTGCAAATAGTGAGAGCTTGACTTCTTCCCTTCCAATCTGTATCCCTTTGATTTCTTTCTCTTGCCTGATTGCTATGGCAAGAACTTCCAATACTATGTTGAAGAGTAACGGTGACAGTGGACAGCCCTGTCTAGTCCCCGATCTAAGGGGGAATGCTTTCAGCTTCTCTCCATTGAGTATGATGTTGGCTGTAGGTTTGCTATATATAGACTCCACTATCTTGAGGAATTTCCCATCTATTCCCATTTTTTGTAGAGTTTTGAGCATGAATGGGTGTTGGGTTTTGTCAAAGGCTTTCTCTGCATCTATTGAGATAATCATGTGGTTTTTGGCTTTGCTTTTATTGATGTGGTGAATGACATTGATTGACTTACGGATGTTGAACCAGCCTTGCATTCCTGGGATGAATCCCACTTGGTCATGATGAACAATCTTTTTGATGTGTTGCTGTATCCGGTTGGCCAAGATCTTGTTTAATATTTTGGCATCTATGTTCATCAGAGATATTGGTCTGTAGTTTTCCTTTTTTGTTCTGTCCCTATCAGCTTTTGGTATCAGGGTGATGTTGGCTTCATAAAAGGTGGAAGGGAGTATTCCTGTTTCTTCAATCTTATGGAGTAGCTTCAGAAGTATGGGTGTTAACTGTTTCCTGAAAGTTTTGTAGAATTCGTTTGTGAAGTCATCTGGTCCAGGACTTTTGTTGTTGGGGAGATTCTTAATAACGGTTTCAATTTCTTTGTCTGTGATTGGTGCATTTAGATTTTATAGTTCTTCTTGGTTCAGTTTTGGAAGTGCATAGGTTTCTAGGAATTGTTCCATTTCTTCCAGATTCTCTAGCTTGGTGGCATATAGTTCTTCATAGAAGTTTTGCAGGATTCTCTGGATTTCTGTGGTGTCAGTTGTGATATCTCCTGCATCGTTTACAATTCTATTAATTTGAGTCTTCTCTCTTTTTTGTTTGGTGAGTCTGGATAGGGATTTGTCAATTTTCTTTAATCTTTCGAAGAACCAACATTTGTCTTCATTGATCTTTTGTATGGTTCTTTTATTTTCGATGTTATTTATTTCTGCTCTAACTTTAGTGATTTCTGTCCTTCTGGTTGCTTTAGGGTTCCTTTGTTCCTCTTCCTCTAAGTCCTTCTTCTTGGTGTTTAATATGTGATTGTATGGCTATAATTTTCCCTCTCAGTACTGCCTTAGCTGTGTCCCAAATATTTTGATAGGTTGTGTCTTCATTTTCATTAGTTTCCAGGAACATTTGAATTTCCTGTTTGAGTGAGTCTCTGACCCAGTGGTTCTTAAGGAGCATGTTGTTTAGTTTCCAAATTCTATGTCTTTTAATAATTTTCCGTTTGTTGTTAAATGTTATTTTTACTCCACTGTGGTCTGAGAAGATACTTGGGATGATTTCAATGCTCTTGAATTTATTGATGCTGTCTTTGTGGCCTAACATGTGGTCTATCCTTGAGTATGTGTTATGTGGGTTTGAAAAGAAGGTGTATTCCAGTTTTTTGGGGTGGAGGAGTCTGAAAATGTCCAAGAGGTCTAGTCTGTCAATCTCTTCATTCAATTCTCTTGTATCTTTATTGGTTCTCTGCTTTGTAGATCTGTCTAAGTGTGAGAGTGGGGTATTGAAGTCTCCCACTATTATTGTATTACTATTGATGTATTTTTGAAATTCTTTCAGTAGATGCTTAATGTATTTAGATGGTCCCTCGTTGGGTGCATAGATGTTAATAATTGTTAAGTCTTCTTGGCTGATTGATCCTCTAATCATTATGTAATGTCCTTGCCTATCTTTTATTATTTTATTTAAATTAAAATCTATCGTGACTGAGATGAGAATGGCTGTTCCTGCCCTTTTTTGTGGACCGTTAGCCTGTATGATAGTTTTCCATCCTTTCACTTTAAGTCTGTGTTTATCTTGTTGTGACAGATGGGATTCTTGCAAGCAGCATATGGTTGGGTTATGTTTTATCATTCATCCCCTCACCCTGTGCCTTTCGATGGGTGAGTTTAAGCCATTGACATTTATTGATATTATGGATTCAATGTATTGTAGTGCCATTGTTCTAAAAAACAGTTTGCTCTGATATATTGCAAGTATTATAGTGATGTTCTTGTTTATAAGAGGTCTTTTAGTCCCTCTTTCAGGGCCGGCTTGGTGATGGTTGCCTCCTTTAACTGTTGTGTGTCTAAGAAGGTTTTGATCCCTCCATCTAGCTTGAATGAAGGTCTAGCAGGATATATTATCCTTGGTTGAAACCCTTTTTCATTCAGGGTTCGATAGATATCTTGCCACTCCCTTCTGGCTTTTAGAGTTTGAGTGGAGAAATCTGCAGATAGTCTTATGGGTTTTCCCTTGTATGTGACTTTTTGTTTCTCTCTTGCAGCCTTTAGGATCCTTTCTTTATCCTTACTTCTTCTCATTGTGACTATGATGTGTCTTGGTGTCTTCAGGTCTGGGTTGATTCTGTTTGGTACTCTCTGGGCCTCTTGAACCTTGATATCCTTTCTGTTATTCAGGTCTGGGAAGTTTTCTTGTATTATTTCCTCTAGAATGTTTGCTTCCCCTTCCTCTCTTTCTTCCTCTGGCAGGCCAATTGTACGAATGTTACTTCTTTTGAGATCATCCCATATGTCTCTGTTGTTGTTTTCAGTGTCTCTCAATCTCTTTTTAAGCTCTTTCATCTCTTTCTTAGTTTTCTCTAACTCATCCTCTGTCTGACTAATTCTGTTTTCTGCTTCTGTTAGTCTGCTTTCCCTTGCCTCAGCTTCTTTCTTCATTACAGCTATTTCAGCTTTCAGTTCTCTAATTGTCTCAAGATAATCAGTATTTTCCTTGGGGGTCTCAACTGTTGTTTCCCTAATACTGCCATTCCTTTCCTCCAATGTTGTTTTCATTTCTGTGATTAATAAGTTTATTATTGCTTGCATACTTTTCTTATCTATGGTTACTTCTGACTGATTTGTGGTTTCTTCTGGGCTCTTGTCTTCATTCATTGGAGTAGCAGTTTTATTTGTTTTTAATCTACCCTTTTTTTTGATTTATGTGTTTCTCTTTTTTTTATGCTCTGTTGTTCCTCAGTTGTTGTGTATTGAGTACAAGTAACACTGTTACTAAATGCCTTTATGACAATTGCACTCACCAACCTCCTGAATTACAGTAGCAACTGAAGTAAGTATTGAAGTAGTTTAATCGCTACCAGTTAGCCAAACAATTTCTCCAGTCCGTGAAAAAATAGTAACCAAATCCCAGTGAAGAAAGAGAAAAGAAAGAGAGGATAGCAAGAATAGACAGTTATGCAAATCTACTATCCAGTGTATATTCTAGGTATAACAAGAGGGGAAAGGGAACTAGAGCAGAGATACACACATAGAGAGTCCACTCTGAGTCATATTTCTTTCCCAAAGTAATTCACAAATTCAGAAAGGCAGAGAAGAAAGAAGTGTATGACAAGATTAAAAAAAAAGAGAGAGAGAGATAAGAGAGATAAAAGGGAGAAGATAAGAAGAAGAGTTGTAATTAAAGAGCAGTGTAAGGAACTTCCCGAATGCGTATCAGTGAGTTAAAAAAAAAAAAAACCCTGTTTGGAGGTATGGGGTATCCTGCTAGTAGCTGGTCCCAGGGACTGCTTATGGGGGGGAGGGGCGGCGGGAAGGATGTATGCTTGAAAATTAAAAGGTAGAAAAAAGAATTTTTTTCCCTACTCTAATTCTTAACCCAAATTAAGTTATAATCGCCTCCTTGGTGTCTAAGGACACCTTATTGGCTGGCCTGCTAAAGGCAGAAAGTCTTATTGTCTCCAGGGGAGTGCGTTCGGAGCTCAGAGGCTAGCAGCTTCCGGGAAACCCCCCCCTCCAGACTTTTTTAAAGGATTTCTCGAAAATGGAACCTAGCTCCAAGTCCTTTGATCCAATGAGAGCTATACTCAAGAAGTCTTTGGATCTGCCCTCAGGGTTGCGGTGGACCCTGGAGACTCCCAAGAGACAGCCCCCGAGCTAAAGTGCTCTCTCTGCGTCCTCTGCCCACCGCGCTCTGCAACCGGCGGAGGAGTCGCCTTCCCGGGCGGAGGACAATGCCCGGCACACTCTCCTTGCCCGGCGCCTGGGAAGTCTGGAGCCCCGCTAGTCCGTGTCACCTTTACTCTAATTCTTAACCCAAATTAAATTATAATCACCTCTTTGGTGTCACCCCTTATTGACTGGCCTGCTAAAGGCAGAAAATCCTACCGTTGCCGACGATGCGATCAGAGCACTAGCTGTTAGAAGCTTCTCAGTCCGCCATCTTCCCACCCAATATTTCCTTTTTATAAATAAATAAATAAATAAAAAGAACACAGCTAGCTGAACAAGCTAAAACAGTATCAGAACAGGGCAACAAAATAGATGAACTCCAGAAAATAGCAAAGCGGAGAGAGAATAGAATAAATGATACTGAAGACAGAACACTAAGTTAGAAGAAGATAAAATCCAGAAATCAATTATTTTTACTGTAGCAACAAAAACAATAATATATCTAGGAATAAACCTAAGTGAAGAAGTGAAAAACATGTATTCTGAAAATTATGAGTCACTACTCAAGAAAAGAGAAAAAGACAAAAAGAAGTGAAAAGGTATTCCATGTTCATGTGCTGGAAGACTTAATATCATTAAAATGAATATACAACCCAGAGACATATACAAATTTAATGCTATCAACATCAAGATCCCAACCACATTTTTAGGAGAATAGAACAAATGCTACAAATGTTTATCTGGAAGCAGAAAAGACCTAGAATTGCCAAAGCAGTCTTGATGAGAAAAAACAGAACTGGAAGCATCACACTCCCAGATCTCAAATTGTATTATAGGGCTATTGTCATCAAAACAGCTTGGTACTGGAACATGAATAGACACACTGACCACTAGAATATAATTAGGACCCTGGAAGTAATCCCCCAAACCTATTGACATCTCATCTTTGACAAAGGTGCCCAGAATATTAAATGGGGAAAACAGAGTCTCTTCAACAAATGACATTGGAAAAAAAATGAGTTGAAACATGCAGAAGAATGAAAGTGAAGTTCTATATTTCACCAAATACAAGAATAAATTCCAAGTGGATCAAGGACTTGGATGTTAGTCTAGAAACTATCAAATACTTAAAGGAAAATATTGGCAGAACTCTTTTTCTGCATAAATTTTAGAGGCGTCTTCAATGAAAGGAATCCAATTACAAAGAAGACTAAAGCAAACATAAACCTATGGGACCACATCAAATTGAAAGCTTCTGCACAGAAAACGAAATCACTTCCCAAATCAAGAGACCCCTCACAGAATGGAAGATCTTTACATGCCATACATCAGACAAGATGCCAATAACCAAAGTATATAAAGAGCTTGCCAAACTCAACTTCAAGAAAAAAAATAACCCCATCCAAAAATGGGAAGAGGACATGGACATAATATTCACCGCAGAAGAGATACACAAGGCTGAGAAATACATGAAAAAATGCTCCAAGCCTTTGATTGTCAAAGAAATCAAATATAGACAACAACGAGATATCACTTCACTCCTGTTAAAATGTCATACATCAGAAACGGTAATAGCAGCAAATCCTGGAGAGGTTGTGGGGTCAAAGGAACTGCACTGCTGGTGGGAATGTCAGTTGGTCCAAGCTCTTTGGAAAACTGTCTGGAGAACTCTAGAAATGGACCTACCCTGTGATCCTGTAATTCCTCCCCTGGTAATATAGCATAAGGAATCCAACATACCCATCCAAAAACTATGCACACATATGTCCTTAGCAGCACAATTTGTGATATCCAAAACCTGGAAGCAATCCAGGTGTCCAACAACAGATGAGTGACTGAGTAAGTTGTGGTATATATACACAGTGGAATACTACTCAGCTATAAAATTCAGTGACTTTGCCGTTTTCAGCTGATCTTGGATGCACCTTGAAAAATTCACGTTAAATGAAATAAGTCAGAAACAGAAGGATAAATATGGGATGATGTCACTCTCAGGCAGATTGAAAAACAAGATCAGAAGATAAAACACAAGTAGAACCTGAAATGGAATTGGCGTACTGCACCATATTAAAAGACTCTGGGTTGAGTGAGGGGATAATACAGGTCCAAAAAGAATGACAGAGGACCTAATGGGAGTTGTATCGTTATCTGGAAAACCGAGAAATGTTATGCATGCACAAAATATTGTATTTACTATTGAATGTAAAACATTAATTCCCCAATAAAGACATTTAAAAAAACCTGTCATTACAACGGTGTTTGTTAACAAGTGTGCATTTTTTTAAAATAAAAAGTATGACACACAGGATAAACTAAAAAAAAAACAAACTATAACTCTGTAGGCAGAAAGTATCAGTCAATTCTCTTAGTCATCCACAATTTATTGAGTTATAAAATGGTTCCATAATATTGAATGAGGGATGTCTAAAAGCTGTGTTCTAGATAATATGTAGTTTTACCACCAAACCAAGAATTTTTCCCTTATATTAGAAATCAAATGTTAAATACACTGTGTGTACATTTTAGTCACTAATATGCCTTTGAAAACAATATCTATGGTCTTAGCATCTAGCTCTATTGCTCAATATTGGAATTATCTAAGGAACCATTTGCTCTTTCTTCTTTGGTCTAATGTGTTCTGTATGATGCAGTTTATACATGAGATTTCTCTGTTAGAATGAATATCCCTATAGGAATAATATATATATATCTTTATGAGAGCAAGGGTTGAGCTATTGAAGGACAATAATGATACCTATCTTTATCCAGCATCAGTTGTAATTAGAATTTGTATCTATTTCAGCTTGTGATCGATATTTATAGGAATTATTTCCAGACGTAGCACATTAAATTGCCATGCCTCTGTTCTTCATTGCTCCTTCCCTTTTACTTGACAATTCCCCTTGCACATTGATGGACATCTAGGTTTACCTCTTACTTTACACTTTATTCCTCTCCTTTCTTTTTGATTTCTTTGGCTCCAATAAAATGTCAACTCCTGGAAACAGATAAAACTATAAATCAAATCAAGGGGACTCTTTCCATTATCTGTTCATAAAAATTCTAAATCAAATATAGATATGATTTTATTAAGAAGGAGTTTTAGGGCTCTAGAAAAAAACAGGGGTACAGGTCACGCTTGTCACAGTTCTGCTGGAAGACAGTGCTGTAATTGGATGCCATCACTGTTCTCAGTGATAGTGTTCATGAATGCAAGGTCAAGACTGGCCTGTAGATTCACAGTGCCGGCACTGTCTTTTAAACTTAAATGAATCAATACTTTTAGTAATACTTGCTTATATACAAGGCCCTTATCAGTATTTCCCTTTGGATTGTAATTCATTTTCTGATCTTATTTTTCTTTAGAAGCATAAGTGAGGGATTTTTTTTTAAGTCAATTTCTAATTTAGTTTTCAAACAAGAGTTGGCTGGTATACTCCTTTCCTATGAGAAAACACTGGCAAGACAGTTGTGCTTCAAGTGAAATTTTACTGGACTGGAAGCCAACATCATTTTATCTGATAGGGTAACACGTTGGCAAATCTTCACCTCTTGGATGTGGTTGTATGCTTGGTCACGATAAAACTGAGTAACAGGAATCTCATTATTCAGCAAAGAGACCATGGAATTATAGAAAATGTAAAATAAGCCTAATTTAAGGAAACTTGATCTAAAACATACTTGGAGTTCATGAAATGCTTCAAAAACCACATGCTTTAAAAGAGTACATGCCTTTCTTATAACAGTCAGAATTTAGTAGTAAGACGGTAATTTATTTGCTATAATAAATAGAATTTTTGAAAGAGGCCAGGTTATCAATGAGTCATTTTCAAGGTATTAAAAGTGTTATAAAGTAGCTTATGCTGAAAAGAAATGTACATATTTACAAATGCTTTAAGAGCATTTGACATTAATTGCTTAGGCAAGCACAGCTTTTTAAATTTTCAATTTTTTTATTACTAGTGATTTAAAAAAGATAGACAATATTATAGTATAAAAGGGGTACAGTTCCATACAATCCTCACTGCCAGAGTGCCATATCTCACCCTCTCCATTGGAAGCTTAGCTATTTTTTATCCTTCTGGGAGTATGGACCAAAGCTCCTTATGGGGTTCAGAAGGTGGAAGGTCTGGCTTCTGTAATTGTTTCTCCACTGGACATGGGCATTGGTAGGTTGATCCATAGTCCCAGCCTGTTTTTCTTTTTCCCTAGTGGAGTACAACATATTATCTGTCACTCCAGAGCTCAGTATAGGGCTATGAACATTATAAATGTTTAACAATAAACAACAAAATATTTAC
This sequence comes from Erinaceus europaeus, assembly GCF_950295315.1. Lineage (NCBI taxonomy): Eukaryota > Metazoa > Chordata > Mammalia > Eulipotyphla > Erinaceidae > Erinaceus > Erinaceus europaeus. The sequence continues at coordinate 101,737,341 of NC_080164.1, read as the reverse complement.
TGACCAGCAAAACATACCAAGCACTTTTGCATAGCATATATATATGTGAATATATATATATATATATATATATATATATATATATATATGTATTCATTTAATTTTGATAACAACTATATAAAGAAGGTTCTTGAAATTTCCCCCAATTTAAAGCACAAGTTAATAATTAGAATACTATCCAATAGTAAGTAATTATTTAAAGCCTATTTGAACCTATGAAAGGGGATCTATATTCAACTCTTGAATATTCTGAGTAATATATATTACAAAAATATTTATATGCTGTGTTCCATAGTCACTCGGGTCATTTCATTGTAAAGTGCTAGTTCCTTCTCTATCAATGTCTCTTGTGTTTCTGTAGCTTATTTCAGTATAGATTTGAAAAAAAGTATAATGAGCTGTTCCTTTACATAAAGGCATGGGACAAGTAGAATATATATCCAGAGTTACTGTTAGGGCTTGGTGCCCATGGCCTTTTTTTTTCTTTCTTTCTAATTTTTATTCAATAGGATAGAAAATGGGGCAAGAGGAACAGAGAGGGAGTGAGAAAGATAAACGCCTGTAGACCTGTTTCATCACTTGTGAAGTGTTTCTCTGTCTCCCCTTGCAAGTGGGGAGTGGGGGTTAGAACCTGGGTCCTCTACCTTGGTAATATGTGTGCTTAACTGGGTGAATCTTTGCCCAGCCCTAAGAATTCTATTTTTTTCCTAATAAACCAGGTTGAAAATAACTGGTGCTGATATCCATATGCCAAGTAAAAAAGAAAAATTTTAAATGATGTAATAGGTTTCTTATCTGTTAGTAAACTAAAATTGCTGGGTAAAAGACTACTGAGCAATGTTTTAGAATAATTTAAATGAGTTTTAAAATATACTCTCTACACTACATTTACTCAAATTATTCACTTTTTTTTGGTTTATTGTGAGTTTTGATTTTTAAAAATCCCCCCAACAGCAAAACCAACACCTAAGAGTATTTTTATGCAGATGACCTATATGTGAACAAAAATAAAATCATTTTACAGGAAGTAGGTTTTAATTTTAACTAGTATTAATTTAATTTTGCTTACTTCATGGCCTTGAGGTAATTACAAAACAGCTGAGTAAACTAACAAATTAGTAACTATGTTACACAAGTTTTGTTTTTTTTTAACCTCACAGAATATCTCAAACTTGTTTTCACCATGAAGCACAGAGTTAGCAACCAGATAGACAACCTGGTCTCTTCTGAGGGTAGTGACTTAGACAGCTTGGCCATTCTGATGTCACATCCAAGTTTGGTCTTTAAACTTTACCTTCATACCTTTTACCCCAATTCAGTATTACAAAAAAAAAAAGGAAGAAAGAAAGAAAGGAAGGAAGGAAGAAGGGAAAAAGACAAAAGAAAAATTATCTTTATATACTAAGCTTGAAACTATTTCAATTTGGAAAATGTTATTCCATTTATGAGATCAAGTATTAATTATAATTAATAATATATCACTTGAGGCATATTTTTAAAATAATTGTAACACTCTTATGTAGAGACACTATTAATTTAGGAATATATTTTTACATTATATGATATCAATGGTTTAATATTTGGGAGAAAGTTAAAAAAACATATACATGTGGTCCCAGGTTCAATCCCCCACACTACCATAAGCCAGAGCTAAACAGTGCTCCAGTAAAACAAATGAACAAACAAAAAACATACACATGTGTTAATATGTATATATGATACACTGAAAATAATAAAACTGTCAAACAGATTTTAAAAGTGCTGAAAAAAGTATACCTTAAAAGAACAAGGTATTTAAAGAGAATCTTACTTTAAGCTCTTTAGGAGCTAGGTAGGTGTGTGCCTTGTTATAGACAAAGCCCAAATTCAAGACCCATGGCCACATGGGAGTGGTAATGGTACCCAAACTACTCTCCAGTGTTGCCATGTCTTTTTCTCTTTCTTTGTCTCTGTGTCTAGCTATAAAAATGAAAAAAAAAGTGCCCCAGGAGTAATGAAATTGCTCATTCACAAGACCCAAGTGCATAAGAAAAATAGACATCTTAAATGACTCTTTAAGAGAAAAAGAAAAGAAAAAAAAGAGAAGAAGAAAAGAAAAATTCTAGAGACTCAGAGACAGCTCATTACAGAATGCACACTTTATTATGTACAGGGAGCTGACTCTGAGCCTCAGCACCTTGAGCATAATGGCCAGCACCAGAGAGGAATCTTATTCATAGTGGAACAGTACTATGGTGCCCTTCCTTCTTACTTTTATTCCATGTTTTCTCTTTAAAAAATTAAATGAGACAAAAAAATTCAAAGGATCCACAAGGAATGGCATAGGAGCAAAATTCTATTAACAAAAAATAGAGAAAAGACTCAAATTTAATACTAGCCATATCCTTTCATAAAAGCATTTCAGACACTTTCATACATTTACTTCTCGAGTCCAGTTTTTTTATATTATTTTCCTTTTATCCCCACCCTACAACAACAAGTGTTAGTCAAAAACCTGTATACCAAGTGACTGAGGACACTGTGGTATTTATACACAGTGGAGTCCTACTCCCGTATTAAAACTGGTGAACTCACCTTCTTCATCTCATCTTGGATGGAGCTTGAAGGAACCATGTAAAGTGATATGTCAAAAAGAGAAGGAGGAAAATCTGGAGATTTTCCTGTGGGCTGTGGGGATGGGGGATTTCAGGTCCTGGTGCAGGATTGTGGAGGAAGACCTAGACATGGGGTCAGGATGTTTTGAAGAAACTGAGAAATTTTGACAGAAAGCTATAAGACCCCCAGTGAAATAAATAAACAAATAAACAATACAAACCTTGCAAACCATTAAGCAAAAATCAGTTCTTAAAAAAAAAAAAGGTTTAGGGGCCAGATAGTAGTGCACCTGGTTAACTACACATATTACAGTGTACAAGGACCCAGGTTTGAGCCCCTGGTCCCCACCTGCAGAGAGAAAACCTCACAAGTGGTGAAGCAGTGTTGCAGGTGTCTCTGTCTTTCCCTCTCCATTTCCCCTTCCCTCTTGATTTCTGGCTGTCACTATCCAATAAACAAATAAAGATAATAAAAAATTAATCCAACCGCTATGGAGCACAGAAGGGTTCCTTTGTCCCCACAGCCTCTCCAGCATTTGTTTTTGATGTCCTTTTTGATGTATGCCATTCTCACAGGGGTGAGGTGGTTATCTCATTGTTATCTTTATTTGTATTTCTCTGACAATCTGTGACCTGGAACAATTTTTCATAAGCCTGTTGGTCTTTTGTATTTCTCCTGTAGTGAATATTCTTTACATATCCTCTGTCCATTTTTGGATGGGGTCATTGACTTTTTTGTTGCAAAGTTTGGTGAGCTCTTTATGTATTTCGGTTATTAGCCTCTTTTCTGATGTATGTAAAGATCTCTGAGGGGTCTCTTCATTTGGATGATGATTTCTTTTGCTGTGCAGAAGCTTTTCAATTTGTTTTAGTCCCACTGATTTATTTTTTATTTAGTCTTCTTTGCAATTGGGTTTGTGTCATCAAAGATGCCCTTAAGATTTAAAAGGGAAAGTATTCTGCCAATATTTTCCTGTAAATATTTAATTTTTTTATCTAACATTCAACACCTTAATTCATTTGGAGTTGACTTTTGTTTCTGATGAGATAAAGTGATTCAGTTTGATTTTTGTGCATATTTCAACCCAGTTTTCCCAGTACCATTTACTTACCTTCTTCCTCCATTATATATTCTGGGTCCCCTTATCAAAAATTGATGTCCATAGGTGTTCAGTGAGGCAATTTTATAAGTTACAGTATTCAAGTTCAGGAGACTTAGTCATATAGTCTACCAATCAGCAAAAGTAAGTAAATAAGAGACACTGTCCCACATCCCCAATGCATCCTAGACCATGAAAATATCAAGTTCTGGAACATCAACATCTGGATGTTAGATTTTCTTTCCTGTTACACTTATAATACAATCTGTACACATTTTTTAACAAGATTTCACAATTGTCCTAGGATTTTCATCTAGTACTGGCTCCAATCTTTATTCTTTTCTTACTGAATAAATTTCAAAAGCCCCAAAGTTACATGTGAATCAAGAAAGCTCCACTGAGTTCAGACAAACTTTAAACTCTGTGTGGCAGGGAATAGAATTGAAAATTTCACACAAAAAAAACATTTTATTCTAAGGGTCATCATAGCAGGGAACCAAGAGTATAGAACAGGTGAGAAAAAAAAGTTAATCAAGAAAAGAAACCCTCTCATGGGCCTAGCTCAAGTCACAAAAGTCATGATTCACAATCAGGGTTACTGGTGAGACTAGGTCTTATTTTATCCAAAGTATTTATTCTGATTTTTCATGATGTTCCTATCTAGTTCTGATGATTGTCTCAGAACAGGTTTCTGTCGTATGCCTCATAAATAAACCAGCAAGATAAAAATAACTACTTTTCCCAAAGTTAATGAAAAACGAAAGTTGTTGCCAGCATTTTTTCTACTAGTTTTCTTCTTTCCTTTTTAATGTTCTTAGATTAATATCTAAGAAATTCTCAGAGTAAGAAATGTGCAAACATAAACAAAAGCTGATTTTAAAAGAAAATATTTATGTTGACTAATAGTTAAAGATCTAGCACTGAACAGCATTTCTTTTTAAGAATTTGACACATTTTATTAACAAACAAACTAACAAAACAAACAAACAAGCAAACAAAAACAAAAAAACCCTATTGTTTGAGGCCCAAGGACTAGTACAATAGGTTTTTTTTTTTTTTTTATTTAGGAAAGGATAAATTAACAAAACCATAGGGTAGGAGGGGTACAATTCCACACAATTCCCACCACCCAATCTCCATATCCCACCCCCTCCCCTGATAGCTTTCCCACTCTTTATCCCTCTGGGAGCATAGACCCAGGGTCATTGTGGGTTGTAGAAGGTGGAAGGTCTGGCTTCTGTAATTGCTTCCCTGCTGAACATGGGCATTGACTGGTCGGTCCATACTCCCAGTCTGCCTCTCTCTTTCCTTAGTAGGGTGGGTCTCTGGGGAAGCAGAGCTCCAGGCCACATTGGTGGGGTCTTCAGTCTAGGGAAGCCTGGCTGGCATCCTGATGACATCTGGAACCTTGTGACTGAAAAGAGAGTTAACGTACAAAGCCAAACAAATTGTTGAGCAATCATGGACCCAAAGCTTGGAATAATGGAGAGGAAGTGTTAGGGGGGTACTCACTGCAAACTCTAGTGTACTTCTGCTTTCAGGTATATATTTTGCAGTAGTTTACGGATACATGTGAACATATGTTCTCTCTCACAGAAACTGGTGTATATCTAGGTTTTGGGACTTTGTTAGAAAGTGAACCACCTGAGATGGAATTAGCATATACTAAGAAAGGAAAGGTCTCACCCGAGTAATGAAGCTGAAGGTTTGTCATTCCACACGTGAAGTCTCTGGACACAGTCTGAAGTGAAGCATGTTGAGGTGGCAATCGTTTCGTTGAACATAGTCAATTAGCCTAACATATCAGACAGTAAATTAAAAAATATATAAATTAGTAAAGAGAAAACACCATCTAAAAGGGGGCAAAAATCCTATGATGCCATTTTTTCTTTCTTTTATTATCTTTTAAATTTTTATTTATTTATTATTGGATAAAGAAATTGAAATGGAGGAGGAAAGAGACAGTGTGACAAACAGACATCTGCAGCCCAATTTCACCACTCATGATGCTTTCCCCCTGCAAGTGGGAACCAAGAGCTTGAACCTGTCCTTGCTCACTGTAATGTGAACATTTAACCAGTGTGCTACTGCCTGTCCTCTATTTTTCTTTTCTCAACAAACATTATAAAAATAAGATGACTAAGAACTCTACACAAGACCACACCATTTTAGCAATGAAGGCAATGGAAGAAAAAAAAAATTTTTTTTTATAGAGCTAAGAAAGAGTTTGGTCAAGCAGCAGCTGCTTTTCTCTCTTTTCCTCTCCCTGGTCAACTAGGAATATCAAAGAAGAGCACCTGAGACCACAACAAGACAAGACTAGGACTACTTTGGGAACCCACCAAGTTTCCAGTAAGTGAAAACACATGTGGTTTGTGGAAAGGCTCATAAGGAGAGATTTTTGGGACGAAAGCCCTTTTCTACTGCTGAGCTGCTGGTAACAGTCTGGCAGTTTACAAGTGGAGGAGCCCCTCCAGTATGTTTTAACAACAGAAAGACTACTGAAGGGAGAAAGGACTACCAGAAGTTTTACCAAATACAATTGTGAGTCTCCATTGCTAATCCCCCTTAGAGACTGGAGCAGCAGTGTGGAAACCCTGTGCTAACTTCGAGGAGCAGAGAACTAACAGGGAAACACAGGAGAAGATCTACACCTGGTGGTCTAGAGGTGGGTCTGTATAGTAGAAGCTTTTCCTCATTGTTATCATGAGGACACAGTGAATAATTGTCTCATATATAACAGACTATAAATGTGACTTGTTTAGAAACTCACAGGGCCAAGTAGTGCTGCCCAGCTTAGTTCTGGCTGCCAGCAGATAAATTGAATAGAGCCGGGGACTTTGGATACTCTAGGTATGGGAGTCCCTTTGCCTAGCCACTATGATGTCTCTCCCAACCCTGATTTATCTCCTTCTAAGAAGTGAGTGATTAAGATAAAAAAAACCTACATATAGGTAAAAAGCTATCAGACTACCATAGCCTACAGGGATAAAAAAAATTTAAAAAAAAAGAACAAAAGAAGTTTTAACAGCCACTGCACTTCTACTCAGACATTGATATAACATTGGAACAACTGTTAATTACCACAATTGTGAGCTCTTTAAGTACCTTACTTAGACACAAGTCAATCTAGGCAAGTGAGATTAGTGGATTGAAATGTACAGGAATAGGGACCTCATAACACATTGTATAAAATGATTAAACCAAGAAGGAACATTGGAGAAATGAACCAGGACAAAAGCCCAGCTAAAAAAAAAACTCTAAAGTAAGAAGCACATAAGAATGAGGACAATGTCCAAACACTAACTGAAACATTTGTCACAGGAGTGAGGAAAGAGTTTTAAAGAAATGTCATCAAAATGGGTAAACAACAAGTGAGACTCTGGGAGAAAATACAATCTCCAAGTAATTAGAGAGTTGAAAATTGTAATAACTGAGCTAAGAGCACAACTAGATGAACAAGCTAATACAGTACCAGAACAGGATAAAAAAATAGATGATCTAAAGAAAAACACAGAAGGGAGAGTGAATAAAATAAATGAGGCAGAAAACAGAACTAGCAAGATGGAGGGAAAATTATAGAAAACTAAGAAAGAAATAGATCTCAAAAAGAGATTAAGAGTTACTGAAAATAGCAATAAAGACATATGGGAGGACTTCAAAAGAAATAATATACACATTATTGACTTACCAGAGGAAGAAAGAGAGGGAAGGGAAGAAAGTATTCTACAGGCCATAATAGCTGAGGACTTCCTAGTCTAGACAAGATAAAAGACATAAAAGTTCAAGAAACTCAGAGGATCCCAGAAAGAATTAACCTAGATGTAAAGACATCTAGACATACTATATTTAGAATGAAAAGGAATAAGGATAAAGGGTTATGAAGGCATAAAGAGGGTAAAAAAAGAGTCACAGAGGAAAACCCATAAGATTAGCAGCATAGGCTCCCCACATGCAGGGAAGTCGTTTCACAGACGGTCAAGCAGGTCTGCAGGTATCTATCTTTTTCTCCCCCTCTGTCTTCCCCTCATCTCTCCATTTCTTTCTGTCCTAACAATGATGGCATCATCAACAACAATAATAACAACCACAACAACAATGAAAAACAACAGGGCAACAAAAGGGAAAATTATCTATATATATAATTAGCAGCATGCTAATTATATATATATATATATATATATATATATATATCATATATAATTAGATATATAATTGGCAGCATGCTTCTCCACACAAACATTGCAGGCCAGAAGAGAATGGCAAGATATCTAATGAGTGCTCAATGCGAAAGGCTCTCAACCAAGACTACTGAATCCTACTAGACTGTCATTCAAACTAGATGGAGACACAAAAACCTTCTCAGAGAAGCAACAGTTGAAGGAATCAACTATCACCAAGCCTGCCCTGAAAGAAGTTCTGAAAGGTCTCCTATAAGCAATCAGTTCACAATGAATATGCCATATATCAGAACACTCTAAAAACCTACAATAATGGTATTAAATATATTAATATTATAATATCATACCATTTCCCTGGATTCACCTATTTGAAGGCATAGATGGATCAGAAAACACAATACAACCATATGTTGACTATAGGAATCCTATCTAACTCAACAAGACAATAAAGGACTCAAAATGAAAGGATGAAAAACTATCATACAAACAATGGCCCACAAAAAATGACTGGAACAACTGTTCTCATATCTGACATGATATACCTCAAAGTAAGCACCATATAAAAAGATAGGGATGGACATTACTTAAATGTTCAGAAGATCAGTCAATCAAGAGGACTTAAGGATTATCAACATCTATGCCCCCAATGAAAGGCTATCTAAATACATCAAACATCTAATGGATGATCTACAACAAGATATTAACATTAAGACAGTCATAGTAGGGGACTTCAACACCGTACTCTCTCAGCTTGACAGATTATACAAGCAGAAAATCAATAAAGAAATGAGTGAACAGGGAGTCAGGCAGTAGCACAGCAAATTAAGCACATGTGGCATGAAGCTCAAGGAACTGCGTACAAGGATCCTGGTTCAAACCCCGGCTACCCACCTGCAGGGAGGTCAGTTCACAAGTGGTGAAGCAGTTCTGCAGGTATCTATCTTTCTCTCCCCCTCTGTCTTACCCTCCTTTCTCCATTTCTCTGTCCTATCCAATGACGACAACATCAATAACAACAGTAATAACTACAACAATAAAATAAAAAGAAATGAGTGAATTAAACTAAGAGATAAATGAGATCTGTGGAGACATTCATCCCAAGATTATGGAATACACATGCTATTCATGTTCACTTGAGTCATTCTCAAGACTATATATTAGGCCACAAAGATCATGTCAACAAATTCAAGAGTATTGAAATTATCACAAGAATCTTCTCAGACTACTCTGAATTTAAAATAACACTTAATAAACAGATACTTAGTAAAAGTCCAAAAATATGGAAAATCAGCAATACATCACCTACCAACTACTGGGTCAGAGAAGAAATTAAGGAAGAAGTCAAATTTTCTGAGAGTTCAATGAAACTGAAGACACATGCTACCAAAGTATTTGGGACACAGCCAATGCAGTATTGAGAGGGAAATTCATAGCCATATAATCACACATTCCAAAGCAAGAAAAAGCTCAAAGAACCCGATTTTCACCTTAAAGACTTAGAAGAAGAACAAAGGAATCCTAAAGCATTCAGAACGACTGAAGTAAAGTTACGGCAGAACAAAATAAGAACATTGAAAATAAGAAAACCATACAAAAGATAAATGGAAGTAAATGTTTATTATTTGAAAGAGTAAACAAAATTGATAAACCTTTATCCAGACTCACCAAACAAAAATGGATAAAACCCAAATGAATCAGATTAGAAATTAAAGAGGAGATAATGTACAAGTCACCACAGGAATTCAATGTATAATGTGAGGCTTCTATGAACAGCTATATGCCACCAAGCTAGAGAACCTGGTAGAAATGGACAAGTTCCTAGTAAATTATAAACTTCCAAAATTAAATAGAGGAAATAGAAAATATGAACAGGCTAACCACAGCCAAAGTAATAGTAACAGTTATCAAAAATCTTCCCAAGAATAAAAGTACTAGAACAGATGGTTTTACAAAAAAATTCTACAAAACCTTCAAGGATGAGTTAATACCAGTAATTTTAAAAGTCTTCCAGAAGATTGAAGATATAAGAATACTCCGTTCCAGCTTCTAGGAAGCCAACATCACTCTGATACCAAAAGAAGACAGACACAACTAAAAAATAAAAACTGCAGGCCAATATCTCTGATGAACTTAGATGCTAAAATATTAAACAAAATTCTAGCCAACTAGATACAATAGTATATTAAAAAGGTTGTTCAGGTCTGGGTGGTGGAACACCTGGTTGAGTGCACATTACAATGCACAAGGGCCCAGGTTTGATTCCCTGGTCCCCACCTGCATGGGTAAAGCTTCACAAGTGGTGAAGCAGTGCTGTAGGTGTCTCTCTGTCTTTTGCCTTCTCTATCCCCCTCCCCTCTTGATTTCTGACTGTCTATATCCAATAAATAAATAAAGATAATGTTTAAAAAGTGTTTAATGTTTAAAAGATTGTTCATCATGATTAAATGGAGCTCATCCAAGGGATGCAAGGTTGGTTTAATATATATATATATATATATATATATATATATATATATATATATATATATATATATATATACATAAATATATATGTAAATCAATCAACGTGATTCACCACATCAATAAAAGCAAGACCAAAACCACATGGTTATATCAATAGATGCATAGAAAGCCTTTGACAAAATCCAACATGGCTTTGTGATCATAATACTACAAAAATGGGAATAGATTTAAATTCTCAAGATAGTGGAACCTATATACAGCAAGGCTACAGTCAACATCATACTCTGTGGTGTATAGCTGGAAGCATTTCCTCTTAGATCAGGTACTAGATCTGGCTACCCACTATCACCATTACTATCCAATATAGGGCTGAAAGTTTTGCCATAGCAATCAGGAAAGAACAAGGAATTTTAAAGGGATACAGACTAGAAGAGAAAAAGCCACACTGTCCCTATTTGCAGATTATATGGTAATATAAATATAAAAACCTAAAGAGTCCAGCAAAAAGCTTTTGGAAATCATCAGGCAATATATCAAGGTGTTAGGCTATAAAAATTAACATACAAAAATAAGTGGCATTCCTTCGTGCAAACAATAAGTTGGGAGAAATCCAGAAATCAATTCCTTTTACAATAACAAATATATATAAAGAAGTGAAAGACTTGTATACTGAAAAGTATGAGTCACTATTCAAGGAAATAGAAAAAGACACAAAGAAGTGGAAAAATATTTTATGTTCATGGGTTGGAAGAATTAACATCATCAAAATGAATATACTACCCAGAGCCATATACAAATACTTCCCATCAAGATCCTAATGACAGTTTTTAGGGGAATAGAAGAAAAGATACATTCATTTATCTGTAACCAGAAAAGACATAGAATTTCCAAAACGATCTTGAGAAGAAAGAATATAACTAGGGGCATCACACTCCCAGATCTCAAACTGTATTATAGGCCATTGTAATTAAGACTGCTTGGTACTGGAACATGAATAGACACCTGACCAGTGTTATAGAATTGAGAGCCCAGAAATAAGGCCCCACACCTATGGACATCTAATGTTTGAGAAAGGTGCCCACACTATTAAATGGAGAAATCAGAGTCTCTTCAACAAATGGTGCTGAAAAAAATGGGTTGTAACATGCAGAAGAATGAAACTGAACCACTGTATTTCACCAAACACAAAAGTAAATTCCAATGGATCAAGGATTTGGATGTTAGACCAGAAACTATCAGATACTTAAAGGCAGAACTCTTTTCCTCATACATTTTAAAGACATCTTCAGTGAAATAAAGCAACCCAGATGTCCAACAACAGATGAGTGACTGAGCAAGTTGTGGTATATATACACAATGAAATATTACTCATATTAAAAATTGTGATTTCACCACTTTTAGCCCATCTTGGATGCAGCTTGAAGAAATCATCCTAAGTGAAATAAGTCAGAAATAGAAAGATGTATATGGGATTATCTCACTCACAGGCAGAAGTTGAAAAACAAGGTCAGAAGAGAAAACATTTATCAGAACTTGGACAAGAGTTTGTGTATTGCACCAAAGTTAAAGACTCTGGTGTGTGTGTGTGTGTGTGTGTGTGTGTGTCTGTGTGTGTGTGTGTGTGCATGTGTGTGTGTTTCAGTTTTATTCCTCTCAATGTTTCAACCCAATTTTTCCAACATCATTTATTGAAGAGACTCTCCTTTCTCCATTTAATAGTCTGGGCAACTTTGTCAAAGATTAGATGGCCATAGGTGTGGGGGCTTACATCTGGGGGGGGGTGGGATTGAATCTGTGACAATGGAGACTTAGGCATGCAGGTCTCTGAGTTTCTTTGAATAACCATTTTGTTATCAACTCCAGGTTCTGACTTAAACTTGGGAACTCTGGCACTTCAGTATTTCAAATCTGATTTCTTATGCTTTGCCTGAGTAATGGAACACACTCTGTGTATATACTACTGGCCTGAGTCTGAAAATCTGAAGTCACTAAGGAGAGAAAGGGATCTCAGTGAGAAAAATAGATCCCAAGTCCCCTGTAGTGGGAGCAAAAAACATTCTGAGGGTGGGTGAAACAGGTGAGCACATACTGGGGGGAAATATGAAATTGTATTCTGAGACATCAGCATTCTCAATAACGAGAAATTTTAAAAAATGATAGTGTGTACTTAAAAATATCCATGCAGATCAACAACAATAACAGCAAAACATACATTTTTAAGTAATTATGACTCAACTTATCTACAATCCTTGTAATCTTTGAAGATAATATTATATGATAATTTGTGGCTATAGTAAGTTAAGTGGAAAATCACAATAGAAAAAATAACCAAGATATAAATACAATTCTAATGGTATTAGAATGGAAAATAATAGAAAAACTGAGAGCCATTAATTAAGAAATAAAAGAAATATATAAAGGTTTGTAAAAGCAGAATACAATAAGGTGACATAGATCATCTTACTTGTGGAAGTACAGTTAGTTACATGGAATTCAAATGAACAGGTATATCTATTATTAATTGTCAAGGTTGGGTGGTAGTGCACATATTTCAATGCACAAGGACCTGGGTTCGAGCCTCTGGTCCTCATCTACATGAGGGAAGCTTCACAAGAGGTGAAGCAGGGATGCAGGCATCTCCCTGTCTCTCTCCTTATTTCCCTCTTTTATTGTCTCTATCCAATAAATAAATAAAGATAATACAATTATTGTAAAATAAAATAGCTGAAAAATGAACATGCTGAAAAGCCTAATGAACACATCAGGGTTAAACAGTAATGAAGCTATCAGTTAAGATGTTATTTTTGTAAAGTAATGAAAATTAAATCAAAGCAGTAAAATCAACTAGTTTAAACAGTCGAGAATGAAATAAATTTATAGAATAAACCATATTTGTTGTTTCTTTCTTTCTTTCATTTCTTGACAATTTTAAGTATTACTTCCTTAGGGTTTTCTTCCCAATATGGACCAAAACCTTAAGTGAGATGAACTATTTATTAATTAATCCATCCATTTATATATGCATTTATTAATTTGTTCTTAGATTCAATAAACTGAGTATTATCTACACTTGGGCAACTGTGAGTCAAATGAATACAACAGAGACTGGGACTTGAGCACTGTTCCTACCTCTCACATTTTAGTGTTACTTCTATGAAAAGCTGGAGGCACTGTGGTCAACAGAGATAGATAACCACATGTGATGCCTTCTTCAAAGCATCACCTCTAGGGTCCATCTCATGTTTTTCTGAACTTACTGTTTCCTGGGAAATCTCTATTCTCTAGCATACAACTTCTATTTGATTTGGTGCGGAGCTCAAGCCACAAAAGGCATGAGTCTACCCGTGGGGCATTTCTAAAGCAATAGCACACTGCTGGCAACCTCTCAGTTGCCTGAAGTTTTAAATTCTGTGAATGCAAAGAAGAGCTAGTCTGATAATTGCAAATGATACCTGGTAAACTCAATGAACATAAGAAACAAAAAATAAAGGAACAACACCAACAAAAATCTCAGATATATATATGATAACCTAATATTCTCTGTGTATGGGAAAATTTTTCATGTGGACAGGAGACACAGGGAAGGAAAAGATACCAGTAGTTCTCTCTTGGTTGACTTTACAACTCTGCAACCTAGAGTCATCACAAAAAATGGCTTGTCAGGTGTTTGCCTAAGGTTTCTACTCACATGGATTCATTTAACAGAGTTAAACAGACTATCTGCATGGCCACTGGCTGACTTAGATGTAACAAATAAGAAGAGAAATAAGGCTATAAAACTGTTTAAAATAGGTTTTTGAAAAACTCAATTAACAGATATGTGTGGTCACACATTGCCAAGAAAGTAGAATATAAAAACACTAATCCAGAGGAAAAATAACAACTAGACAGAAGTGAAAATACCAAACAACAAAATATCATTAGAAATAATTAACATAATACCAGATGTGTTATATAATGTGTCATCTAAAATATATACATCTTAGCCAGTATATTAAGCATGGAAAAAGAGAAACATAAAAGAAATTCACAATGTAGCAAAACTATGAATGGCCCAGAGTTTTCCCTGATGCAAACCTTAAATTATCCAATAAAAGATGTTCAAAGAACAAAAAAATAATAACGCTAAAAAGATTAAAGTGTATCAATGTTATCTTACCAGTTACAGAGTGTCATCAAAGAAAAATAAATGATAAATGTGAACTAATAAAAAATTGTGAAGCTGAAAAATCATTAATGAAATAGAAACTTACTAGAGGGGGATAACAGATATCAGCATATTTCACATGGGAGAATTAGAAGTCAGCAAACATGTTCAGATCAACAGAAGTAGACCAGGCTGAGGATATGAAAGTAAAAAAAAAAAAATAATAAGAAAAATGAACAAAGTTTCAGAGAGTCCTTGGACATCAAACACACAAGTGCAGAATGGTAGTCCAAGGAGCAGAGGAGGTGAGAAGGGCACAGAAAAAATGAATTGAAAGAAAAAAATATCCATTAAACACTTTTGAGTATGTGTTTAATTGTCAACTACATTGATTAGTGCAAAGGGAGTATCATGCCTGAGGCCCCAAAAGTCCTAGGTTCAATCCCTGATACCCACAAAAAATCAGAAGAAACCCATGCTCTGGTAAATAAACAAACACAAAAGATCCCCTCAGCTATCCATCCAGAAATCAATCAGTTCCAAGTGGGGTACATGGAAAGAGCTGTGGAGCCAGAGATGATGTAGCATAATCAATTTTATGTGCTAAGCACAAAAAGATAAAACAATGAAAGCAAAAAATAGCATACCAACTAAGTCATCTCATAACAATTGTTAGAAACCTACATAGGGAACCCCTTCTCCTCTTCACCCTGCAAGTAGACAAGAAGAGGGGCCAGAATACCAGTGTGTCTGCATCCTGACCCAGCCTCTTCCTATCTACCTGACTGCAAATGGAGGCAGAATCAAGAAGAGGCTAAAGTGCCCTCATCCCTCAGTCCCCCCTCCCCAGTTCTGTGCATCCCTGGAAGCCACTATAAAACTTAGAAAATTATAAATAGGGGGGTAGAGCCAAGATGGCAACATGGCAAATTATAAATAGGGGGGTAGAGCCAAGATGGCAACCTTCTGTGAGCTCTGTAAGCAGGCTGAGGCTGCTTTAACTCTGAGAATCCTGTGTGAGGGTAAAGCTTCTGGACCAGTGGTGGAGAAGGAGTGCAGGGGGAGTTAGGCTGGAAACAAGGAAGAGTCCTATAATACACCTTAGACTGGCAACAGAGGCCAAAAAGGACAAAGGAAACAGGGATTTGGCAGGGAGTTTTCTATTTGACTATTTCTCTCTGCACTCCTGCCCAAGACTATCCTTCACTCACCTAGTAGGCCTCCTGTGGAGCTAATTTATGTTCCAAGATGCTAGACTCAACAGAGGTGTCATCCAATGTGGGGCTATGTGAAAGCTTGATAGAGCTTAGGGGAGCTATCCCATCCTTGGATAGAGGTCTGGAAAGACACCCCATTTGTTAGCCTCTCTCCTTGTAGACATGAGGCAAGAGAGAAAATTGAGTCTCCCAGACTCAGTTTCTCCTTGTTAGTTTCTCAAGCTCACAGAAAGCCTACAAGCCTCTTACACTTAGTTCTCCCCTGCTAGCAGGCCAAATGGCTGGCTGCTTGAGGGTTCACTCATACACCTCCCCAACACCAGTCAGTAAGACCCCAAATTCTATTTCCTTGTGTTCTTTGATATCTGTGATTTACATCAAGCTTTGTCTTTCTTCTTCTCTACTTCACCTTACTAGTTTAACCCCTATGCTTCTCTCAAATACCTTTGGAAAATTAACTCGCTTGCATCATAGAGACTAATCGTTTTGACCTTTATGTATCTCATCAATTCTTGTCATACCAGCCCCCTACCATAGGAGCAAACTGACCTTTAAGAAACCTGTAATCTCTGACATATGTGAAAAAAAGTCCTTTGTTTAACTCAGTATAACGACCTGTACTATTCTTCCAATAAACTAATGTTCATACCAGAATATTCCCAATGCCTCCTTTCTGAGTCACATAAGCCCTTGAGCTGGTGAGAGAGGGTCAGAGGCTTACCCTCTGGTTGGAGACACTCAATGTGAGCACCAGAAATCCAAAGCAGGGGGATACTTCCACAATCAAAGGCTTTTAAGGCTTTTTTATTTTCTTGAAGGTAGCTGGAGCTCTATCTGAGTGACAGAAAACCTGACCAATCAGGGCTTCAGTTTTGCCTAGGTTAGATTGCCTGTCTATCTTCCCTCTACCTCTTGATTTTGTTTGATAGTTGCTTCTTGTAATTGTTTTTCTTTGGTTTAGGAAAGGGATGAGGCTGTGTGCAGTTAATTTGTAGTGGTTTCATCTGTAGATTGACAGGGTTTTGTTGTTGTTGTTGTTTTATTTTATTGTGTTAGTATTATTATCTGCACTTGTCTGTTTTCCCTCCTATTTAGGTAGACCAAAATTATCTGCTGTTGTTTTCCATTGATAGGTCATTGGTAAGGCTACCCATTGTGGGAGAAACTTGCTTTTCTCTCTCTCTTTTCTCCACTTTTCTTATTATTTCCAGCTAGCTAATCCAAAAGGTTTTTCTTTCTTTAACACTCTCTTTCTATATTCTCTTTCCCTTTCCACAATCTTTTAAATTTATGATGATAGTGGATTTTTGTAATTGTGTGTTCTTGCTTTGTATTTTTTCTGATATTGTTATTTTGTTTTTGCTTTTGGCTTGTTTTGCTTTTGATGGCAAGAGTTTTTGCAGCTATGAGGTTTGGATTGAACTGCATTAATCATCACTTTTGTTGTTGTGTTTGCTGAGGTTTGTGACCTCAGTTGCAAGAAGCCTTTGGTTTAGTGGGGCTTTTACTCACCAACACAACAACTGAACATAAATAGCCCAGGCATAAAAATACAAAACATACCAACAATAACAAAAAAAAATATGGTCAAATAAAAAGCAACTAAATCAACTATGGCAATGAGTCAGGACAGAAGACCAGAAAAAATTCCAAATAAACCAGAAGCAACTATAAATAAGGAAAATATTAAAATAATAATTGGCCTATTAATCACAGAAATGAGGACAGCTATTGAGGAAAAAACAATCTGAAATAAGCAAACAACAGATGAGACCCTCAAGGAAAATACTAGCTACCTAGAGCTAATTAGATAACTTGAAAGCTGAAATAGCTGAGTGAAAAGGGCAACTAGTACAACAAGCTAATACTGTAACTGAGCAAGGTTAAAAAATAAAGCTGAACTGAAGAATGAAGCTGAGGGAAGGGAAAGCAGAAACAGAAAACAGAATCATCCAGACAGAGGATGGTTAGAGAAAACTAAGAAGGAGGTAAAAGAGATCAAAAAGAGATTTAGAGACACTGAAAATAATTAACAACAGATACATATGGTATGATCTCAAAAGAAGTAAATTTTGCATCATTGAACTACCAAAGGAAGAAAGAGAAGATGGGGGAGTAAACATCCTAGAGGAAATAATAGAAGAAAACTTCTCAGCTCTAAACAGCAGAAAGGTCATTGAAATTCAAGAGGCCCAGAGAGTACCAAACAGAAACAACCCAGTCCTGAAGACACATCATAGTTACAACAAAGTGAAGCAAGGATAGAGAAAGGATCTTAAAAGCTTCAAGAGAAAAATTAAAGTCACATACAGGGGAAAACCCGTAAGACTTCTCCACTAAACTCTGAAAAAGCCAGAAACTCTGAAAACTCTTTAAACTCTGAAAGCCAGAAGAGAATGGCAAGATATCTATGGATCCCTGAAAGAAAACAGGTTTCAACAAGGATAATCTGCTACACTTTCATTCAAACTAGATGGAGGGATCAAAACCTTCTCAGACAGGCAACAGTTAAAGGAAGCATCCATCACCAAGCCTTCCCTGAAAGAGGTTCTAAAAGACTTCCTATAAACAAGAACATCATCATAATACTTTCCATATATCAGAGCAAAAAATAATTGTTAAATAATGACACTGTGATACTTTAAATCCATGTTATTAGCGAATGTCTATGGCCTAAATTCACCCATTAAAATTCACAGAGTAGGAGGATGGATCAGAAAACACAATACAACCATATGCTGCTTACAACAATCCCACCTGACTCAACAAAACAAACAGAGACTTAAAGTGAAAGGATAGAAAATTATCATACAGGCTAATGGACCACAAAAAAGGCAGGAATCGCTATTCTCATCTCTGGTACAATAGACTTTAAATAAAGTAATAAGACAGAAATCTATAAAACTTAAAATGTAGGGACCCTTATCTCTCTGTCTCTGGATTTTTGTCTGGAGGCTACATGACTATAAGGTGTGTATTTTCTTTTAAAGATTATCTTTATTTATTGTGTAGAGATACCCAAAAATCAAGAGGGAAGGGAGAAATAGAGAGTGAGAGAGACAGAGAGATACCTCTTCTTCTGCTTCACCACTTACAAAGCTTCTCCCTTGTAGGTAGGGACACAGGCTTCAAAACTGGGTCCTTGTACATTGTGACATGTGTGCCTTACCAGGTGAACCACCACACAGCTCCATTTCTACAATTTTCTTTCCTGCTTTGTTTCAGTAAATAGTCGTCTCTCATGGCTGTCTCTATTTGATTCTTCTATATATAGTTTGGGCTCTCTCTGGGTCTCTCTCCCCCCTGGCCAGGTGAGGAGAGGGTCAGAGTAGCCTCCTGGGAGTCCCAGGGTAGCTCCATTTGCAAGGGCAAAGTGTGTATAGAGACAGGGCAGTCAGCTCTGGGAAACCCTCAGTGGGGCAATTTGTTTATTAAAAGAAAAAGCAGGTAAATATACCCATAACTTGGGGGGAAGGTTGCGGTAAAATTAACCCAAACACAGAGCAACACAATACATAGTCACATTTTGAACAACAGACTGTTTGATCATAAGCTTTATAATGTACATATTCTGGAGGTAAATTACGGGCACTTTAGGACAGCAGGGGAGGGGGAAAGGGAGACAGTTGAGCAATCAGGATGTTTACTAGAAGTTTTAAGGTTAACCTCACACATTAATCTATGGCTTTTAATTTAAAAAGAAAAGGAGAGAAGGTGGCATGTGTAGAAAGGTGCCCATGTCCAGGGCTCCAGTCATCATAAATTCCAGAGATTGTGGAACCTGCCCTTATCTTGACCTGAAGGGAGAGTTGGGGGTCAACCCCCTAGGACCTCATGGAAACAATGGCTTGGACTTTCAAGGCTAGTGGGCCCCACTCTCCAGCAATAGAGGTCAGTCTAGAATCCTACCAGTGGAGCTGAGAGAGGAACCCCATATCCGTTGGCCTATTACATCTCACTTCCCTGCAACAACATGTACCAAACACACATGTAACAAATACATGTACCAAACACACTTCCCTGAAACAACATGTACCAAACACACATCAGGAGTATCAGGGCCCTAAGCCCCTGCTCACCAAATGGGAAGACTATGCAAAGGAAAATGTTTCATGAGGGGTGGAACAGTGTTCTGAGGTCTTTCCTTCTCTATCACACTTATCTAAAAACCAAGAGTCCTCTGTGAATGGTGTAATTGTGCAGTCATGAAGTGCTAGTGAAAATACTGTGAGCAAATAAATAATAAATGAATTTAAAAAGAGAGATACCCACTTTTTTAATTAAGTACTTAGTACTTAATCAAATAATTTCTGTGTAGACATTGAAACCCTCACCTACTTCCTGTTTCTCTTCCTTCAATCACTCCAAGGCTAATCTTGTCAGACAAAGTAAAGACTACAAAAGCTGGATAAGGGCAAAAGACCGGCATACTTTAATGGTTACTCTTTGATCATTACCAAGACACCCCATCACTAGTCAGGGGGTCCTGGAATTCCCACACAGACATGATGGGCCTGAACCTCTAACAGATCTCCCTTGCCACTTCCACTGGTCATCTCCATCAGGAATAACATAATGGACCTCTTTGTGGGCCTCTATAGGACTTTGCCCTCAATATGGATCAACCGTGGTAGGAATGTTCCATTCTCTGAAGGGAGGTTGGACAACATCTATCTACTACCCAAGTAAGATGGGTCCTGAAATTAGTACAGCGTGGTATGTCCCCAGCTGTGACCACAGAATGCGAGCTCAGACCTACAGGGATGCAGAGGTTACATAGGCTTCTGTGCTAAATATGGGTCCCAGATCAAATCAATGGGATTTACAGTTAACAATATTTATAAACTTTCCCTATATTTTGGAGCTGCTCTCTGTACAGATCCTGCTTTCTTGTCCTATTTTCAACTCTGACACCATCTCCCCAGATAATGCCTTTAGCAAACCTGCATGTTATCTCTTGGGCTCTGGCAAAAATTAGTGAAATCATGGGCCTCTTGGAATATACTGAAAGTAGACCTGCTAGCTTTTTCCAAAATGGAGAACCTAAACCTCAGCTGCTATATTCTTACCTTTAGGTTCCTGATTACTGAACAATTTGTTCTGCTTTATATCAAAACTTTTCAGCCACCAAATTTCAGATGATACCATGATGCCAACTTGCCTTCCTTGGGCAGATGTCCTCACCGATATACCCTGGAACCCCACCTCCCCAGACCACTGCCACACTAGGGAAAGCTAGAAACATACTGGGAGTATGGATCCACTTGTCCAACAGAGGAGCTTTCACAGAAGCCAGACCTTCCAGCTTTTACACCCCATAATGATCTTGGGTCCATACTTCTAGAGGGGTAAATAATAGGAAAGTTTCCTATGGAAATGATGGTATATAGAACTCTAGTGGTGGGAATTGTGTGGAGCTGTGCCCCTCTTATCCTACAGTCTTGTAAATCATTATTAAATCAATAAAAAGATAGAGAAAATGTAAACCTTTACAGCACCATTCCAGGAAACATTAAGTTGGGTGACACTGAAGGGAAGTACCCACCATGGTCACTCAGAGTCTGAAAAATCAGGGGAGCTACAGTCCAGCACCATCTTTGTGTCTCTATGGAAACATGTGGGAGATGGTAGTGGTTTTTAGAAAGACTAATTGGAATGACTTCAACTCTGGAAGAACTGGCTTGCCACTGATTATTTAGTACCCATCCATGAAGCAAGGAAGATGCTTCTTTAGTAGCCTTTCAAGTACTGTAAGGTAGGTGAGTACAGATGTGAGATGAACGGATTAGGAAGAAACTAACTTCTAGTTTTTCTAGTTTGAGCCTCAAAACTAGGCCATGAAAGTTTCTTAAGGAACCATATTGTATGCTGCTGCACCAAATTATTAAGGTCCTCACACTTCTACAGAACTAAACTTTAGATATAAATGAAATGCAGATCTGAAACCCAGTAGATTCTGCTCAAAACCCAGATATAAATCAGCTTTCTTACATACCTAAAATCTAAGGAGAATCTTGCTTTGCTTCCAAGTTCACATAGGTTTTTGTGTGAATTTAGTTCCATATAACTATAGAACTGAGTTTGCTGTTGACTTTAGGCATCTTTCTCAGCTTCTCTGCCTAGGAAGTTTTTTTAGCCACTCATATAATGTTGGGCATCTGGGTTGTGCCCAGGCTTTGGCAATTACAAACTGTGCTGCTATGGACATAGGTATACACAGATCTCTTCTGATAGGTATTTCTGTTTGCTTTGAGTATATTCCCAGGAGAGGAATTGCTACATTGTAGGGTAGGTCTATTTCTAGTGTCCGAAAAAGTCTCCAAATTGCTTTCCACAATGGTTGGACTATTTTGCACTCTTACCAGCAGTGAAAAAAGTGTCCCTTTTTGTACACAACCTCTTGAACATTTGTAATTTCTGTCCTTCCTGATGAATGCCATTCTCACATGTGTAAAGTGGTATCTTATTGTCTTTATTTGCTTTTATCTGATATCAGTGACTTTGGGCACCTTCTCATATATCTGTTGGCCCTTTGGATCTCTCCTTCAGTGAAATCTCTATGCCCTGGCCCCATTCTTTAATGGGATTGTTTGGTTTTTTGGTGCTTAGTTTACTGAGTTCTTTATGCCTTTTGGTTATTATTTATTTGTCTGATGTGTGTTGTGAAAAGATCTTCTCCCATGCTCTAGGGTGTCTATCTGTTTTGGGGGTGGTACAATTTGCTGTGCAGAAACTCTTCAGTTTGATAGTTCCATTGGCTTATTTTAACTTTTTTGTTGTTGTTGCAACTGAACCTCTGAAGGCTTTTTTGAAGCAGAGGTCATGGAGTGTCCTGCCAATGTTTTCTTCTATATTTCTGATAATTTATGCCTATGTCCTTGATGCAATTAAAGTTAACTTTTCAGATGCACTTATTTCAAAAATTATATTATAAAACGTTTAACTTTTCATCTTCAGAATATAAACCTACTCAAAGACTATGATTTCACATCTCTTTAGTGCAACTTTTGATTGTCAGATTAAACATGTGTCATTTTAAAATTGAAGCTTTAGGTTTAGAGAAATAACACCAGGATTAAGGCAATAAACCTTCATGTCTGAGGCAACAGAAGTCTCAGGTCTAATCCCTGGCACTACCATAAGGATAATTTAAAAAAAAAGTGGATACTGAACCTTGAAGTTTTAAGAGTTGTTTGTGGGAGCTGGGTGGTGGCACACCTGGTTGAGCATTCACATTACAATGTTCAAGGACCTGCATTCACAAGTGGTAAAGCAGGTCTTCAGGTGTTTCTCTGTTTCTCTCTCATTCTCTCTCTCATCCTCTCTATCTCTCTTTCTTTTTCTCGCTTCATATTCTCCACCATATAATGTAAGAGAGGGGAGTTGGGCAGTAGCACAGCGTGGCATGAAGTGCAGGGACCTGCATAAGGATCCTGGTTCAAGCCCCCGGATCCCCACCTGCAGGGTAGTCACTTCACAAGCGGTGAAGCAGGTCTGCAGGTGTCTATCTTTCACTCCCCCTCTCTGTCTTCCCCTCCCCTCTCCATTTCTCTCTGTCCTATCTAACAACGATGAAAACAATAATAACTAAAACAACAATAAAACAACAAGGGCAACAAAAAGGAGAATAAATTTTAAAAAAATTTTAAAAAATGTAAGAGAAATCAGGACCATAGGAAAATGGGCAAACATATATAAATATAGACAGGTACTTATAGGAATAACAGTTGACCCATGTTTGTGCCTACAATGCCGAGTGGAGGAAATGGGAAGACAGAACGCTTGTAGAGAAAGTGCTATGGAATTATACCCCTGTTATCTCATAATTCTGTAAATCAATATTGTCATTAATAAATAAAAATCAATGTCATTCTTCTATGTAAACATTAAGCAAGAAGAGGAATCAATAAGGAAATTGATCCCATTTACTACAGAAAGAAAGCCAAACAAGTATTTGGTTATAAATTTAACAAAGGTAGTAAAGTCTTGTATACTGAAACTTTTTTTTTAAATTTTTATTTAAGAAAGGATTAATGAACAAAACCATAAGGTAGGAGGAGTACAACTCCACACACTTCCCACCACACAATCTCCATAACCCAACCCCTCCCATGATAGCTTTCCCATTCTCTATCCCTCTGGAAGCATGGACCCAGGGTCATTGAGGGTTACAGAAGGTAGAAGGTCTGGCTTCTGTAATTGCTTCCCCGCTGAACATGGGCGTTGACTGGTCGGTCCATACTCCCAGTCTGCCTCTCTCTTTCCCTAGTAAGGTGTGTCTCTGGGGAGGCTGAGCTCCAGGACACATTGGTGGGGTCTTCAATCCAGGGAAGCCTGGCCAGCATCCTGATGGCATCTGGAACCTGGTGATTGAAAAGAGAGTTAACATACGAAGCCAAACAAATTGTTGAGCAATCATGGATCCAAAGCTTAGAATAGTGGAGAGGAAGTGTTAGGGAGGTACTCACTGCAAACTCTAGTGTACTTCTGCTTTCAGGTATATATTTTGCAGTAGTTTATGGATACCTGTGAACATAAGCTCTCTCTCACAGAAACTGGTGTATACCTAGGTTATGGGACTTTGTTAGAAAGTGAACCACCTGTGATGGAATTAGGGTACTATAAAAGGAAAGGTCTCATCCAAGTAATGAAGCTGAAGGGTTGTCATTACACACGTGAAGTCTCTGGACACAGTCTGAGGTGAAGCATGTTGAGGTGGCAATCGTTGCATTGGTTAGGTTGTGATCGGCGGATGCAATATTATTTGGTATGGATTGGGAGATGCATACAGGAAATTGGGCCCTATCCAAGGGTTCTAGGACTGGGGGAAGTAGGGGCTCTATAGTGGAGATGTGAGGTTCCTGCTGTCTTAGGGTTCAAAAAGACAATCGATAGTTAATGTTATCATCACATTATTTGGTAATTGGGTTATCTTTGAAAAGTCCTTTTGTTAGAGTTTGCTGTACAGTATCCAGTATCTTGTATATAGCTGTGCTATTGGATGCTTCTAATCTACTTTGTCTAGGCTTTTGAGAGAGTCTGCATATCAAATACACAGCCTATATATTAAAAAGATTCAGTTTGTGTTTTGAGAAACTTTGAGACATACAACTGATTTTCCCCCTCTCATATTAATTAACTACTGGTTTATATGTCTACATTTTGCTAGGAGTATACATAAACACCCTTCCCACCACCAAAAGACTGTGACCTATCCCTCCCACCCAATCCCACCCCCAACTGGCACAGGAAGCAGCATGTCTACCCCTCACCACAGGGTTTTTACTTTGGTGCCCTACTTACAATTTGATCAGGTCCTGCTTTTAGTTTCCCTTTCAGATCTTCTAAGTCAGCTTCTGTTGATGAGTGGGATCATCCCATACTCATCTTTATCTTTCTGACTTAGTTCACTTAACATAATTCCTTCTGGCTCTGTCCAAGATGGGTCAGAGAAGGTGGGTTCATTGTTCTTGATAGCTTCATAGTATTCCATTGTGTATATATACCACAGCTTTCTCAGCCACTCATCTGCTGTTGGGCACCTGGGTTGCTTCCAGGTTTTAGCTATTATGAATTGTGCTGCTATGAACATAGGAGTACACACCTCTTTTTGTTGGGTGTTATGGAGTCTTTGGGGTATAACCCCTGGAGAGGAATTACTGGATCATATGGAAGGTCCATTGTTGTTAAAATTCGTAGGCTCTTGCCAGCCGGGTTAGCTTCGCAGTGGGTAACAAAGACGCGGAGACAAAGGCTGGCCAGGGAAGCTGTATTTCTTTATTCAGGAACAATGATTCATAAACTAAACCAATCACCAAACAGAACTCTGCTGTCTCATTGCGGCGGCACAAGCACTCTCTCTTTTCTGTAACTTGGGAACTTTGCTTTTATTGATGTGGTGAATGACATTGATTGACTTACTGATGTTGAACCAGCCTTGCATTCCTGGGATGAATCCCACTTGGTCGTGATGAACAATCTTTTTGATATATTGTTGTATCTGGTTGGCCAAGATCTTGTTTAATATTTTGGCATCTATGTTCATCAGATATATTGGTCTGTAGTTTTCCTTTTTTTTCTGTCCCTATCAGCTTTTGGTATCAGGGTGATGTTGGCTTCATAGAAGGTGGAAGGGAGTATTCCAGTTTCTTCAATCTTATGGAAAAGCTTAAGAAGTATGGGTACTAACTGTTTCCTAAAAGTTTTGTAGAATTCGTTTGTGAAGCCATCTGGTCCAGGTCTTTTGTTGTTAGGGAGATTCTTTTTTTTTTTTTTCTTTTCCTCCAGGGTTATTGCTGGGCTCGATGCCTGCACCATGAATCCACTGCTCCTGGAGGCCATTTTCCCCCTTTTGTTGCCCTTGTTGTAGCTTCGTTGTGGCTATTATTGTTGCCCTTGTTGACGCAATTTGTTGTTGGATAGGACAGAGAGAAATGGAGAGAGGAGGGGAAGACAGAGAATGGGAGAGAAAGATAGACACCTGCAGACCTGCTTCACCGCCTGTGAAGCGACTCCCCTGCAGGTGGGGAGCCGGGGGCTCGAACCAGGATCCTTACGCTGGTCCCTGCGCTTTGCGCCACATGCATTTAACCCACTGCACCACCGCCCAACCCCCGTTGGGGAGATTCTTAATAACGGTTTCAATTTCTATGTCTGTGATTGGTGCATTTAGATTTTGCAGTTCTTTTTGGTTCAGTTTTGGAAGGGCATAGGTTTCTAGGAATTGTTCCATTTCTTCCAGATTCTCTAGCTTGGTGGCAAATAGTTCTTTATAGTAGTTTCGCAGAATTCTCTGGATTTCTGTGGTGTCAGTTGTGATATCTCCTCCAATGTTTACAATTCTATTAATTTGAGTCTTCTCTCTTTTTTCTTGGTGAGTCTGGCTACGGGTTTGTCAGTTTTGTTTAATCTTTCAAAGAACCAACATTTGGCTTCATTGATCTTTTGTATGGTTCTTTTATTTTTGATGTTGTTTATTTCTTCTCTAACTTCAGTGATTTCTGTCCTTCTGGTTGCTTTAGGGTTCCTTTGTTCCTATTCCTCTAAATTATGAGGTGTGCAGTAAGGTCATTCATTTGAGCTTCTTCTTGGTGTTTAATATGTGATTGTATGGCTATAAGTTTCCCTTTCAGTACTGCTTTGGCTGTGTGCCAAATATTTTGATAGGTTGTGTCTTCATTTTCATTAGTTTCCAGGAACATTTGAATTTCCTGCTTGAGTGAATCTCTGATCCAGTGGTTCTTAAGGAGTATGTTGTTTAGTTTCCAAATTCTGTGTCTTTTAATAATTTTCTTTTTTTTGTTAAATGTTAGTTTTACTCCACTGTGGTCTGAGAAGATACTTGGGATGATTTCAATGCTTTTGAATTTATTGATGCTGTCTTTGTGGCCTAACATGTGGTCTATCCTCGAGTATGTGTTATGTGGATTTGAAAAGAAGCTGTATTCCAGTTTTTTGGGGTGGAGGAGTCTGAAAATTTCCAAGAGGTCTAGTCTGTCGATCTCTTCATTTAATTCTCTTGTATCTATATTGGTTCTCTGCTTTGTTGATCTGTCTAAGTGTGAGAGTGTGGTATTGAAGTCTCCCACTATTATGGTATTACTATTGATGTATTTTTGAAATTATTTCAGTAGGTGCTTAATGTATTAAATGGTCCCTCATTGGGTGCATAGATGCTAATAATTTTTAAGTCTTCTTGGCTGATTGATCCTCTAATCATTATGTAATGTCCTTGCCTATCTTTTATTACTTTATTTAATTTAAAATCTACCGTGTCTGAGATGAGAATGGCTGTTCCTGCCCTTTTTTGTGGTCTGTTAGCCTTTATGATAGTTTTCCATCCTTTCACTTTAAGTCTGTGTTTATCTTGTTGTGACTGATGGGATTCTTGCAAGCAGCATATGGTTGGGTTATGTTTTCTGATCCATCCCCCCACCCTGTGCCTTTTGATGGATGAGTTTAAGCTATTGACATTTATTGATATTATGGATTTAATGTATTGTAGTGCCATTGTTCAAAAAAATTTTGTTTGCTCTGATATATTGCAAGTATTATAGTGATGTTCTTGTTTATAAGAGGTATTTTAGAACCTCTTTCAGGGCCAGCTTGGTGATGGTTGCCTACTTTAACTGTTGTTTATCTAAGAAGGTTTTGATCCCTCCGTCTAGTTTGAATGAAAGTCTAGCAGGATATATTATCCTTGGTTGAAACCCTTTTTCATTCAGGGCTCGATAGATATCTTGCCACTCCCTTCTGGCTTTTAGAGTTTGAGTGGAGAAGTCTGCAGATAATCTTATAGGTTTTCCCTTGTATGTGACTTTTTGTTTCTCTCTTGCAGCCTTTAGGATCCTTTCTTTATCCTTACTTCTTCTCATTGTGACTATGATGTGTCTTGGTGTCTTCAGGTTTGGGTTGATTCTGTTTGGTACTCTCTGGGCCTCTTGAATCTTGATATCCTTTCAGTTATTCAGGTCTGGGAAGTTTTCTTGTATTATTTCCTCTAGAATGTTTTCTTCCCCTTCCTCTCTTTCTTCCTCTGGCAGGCCAATTGTACGAATGTTACTTCTTCTGAGATCATCCCATATGTCTCTGTTGTTGTTTTCAGTGTCTCTCAATCTCTTTTTAAGGTCTTTCACCTCTTTCTTTGTTTTCTCTAACTCATCCTCTGTCTGACTAATTCTGTTTTCTGCTTCTGTTAGTCTGCTTTCCCTTGCCTCAGCTTCTTTCTTCATTACAGCTATTTTGTATACTGAAACTATTAAGTTATTATTCAAAGAAATGGAAAATAAAAGATACAAAAAATGGAAATATGTCCCATATTCATCAATTTGAAGAATTATCATTGTGAAAATGATTGTCTTGGACATAATCATATACAGATTTAATTCAATCTCTATCAAAGCGCATTCAAGTTCTTTAAGGGGATAGAACAAAAATTTGTTTGGAACCAGAAATACATAAAATGTCATAACAATTTTGAGGGGAAAAAAAGGAATAATGGAGGCATTATACTTTCTGTTCTACCTGGTCTGAGCTTTTAAGAGTGTCAACATATCAAATACTCAGTCTCTGTATTAAAAAGACTCAGTCTGTGCTTCAAAAAGTTTGAGATATTCAAATTTGCCCCTCTCATATTAATTAAATAGTGATTTATATGACTACAAATTAATAGGAGTTTACATAAACACCATTCCCACCACCAAAAGACTGTGTCTTATGCCCTCTCCCTTCACCCTCACTCCCGGAGAACCTGAACATCCAACCTCACCCTCACCCCAGTATTTTCACTTTGGTGCCCTACTCCAAATTTAGTCAAATTCTGCTCTTAGTTTTCCTTTCTGCTATTTTTTCTCAACTTCTGTTTATGAGTCGGATCATCCCATAATAATCTTTATCTTTCTGATTTAGCTTACTTAACATATTTTTTTCTAGCTCCATCCAAGTTGGGTCAGAGAGTGTGGGTTCATTATTCTTAACAGCTGTTTAGTATTCCATTGTGTATATATACCACAGCTTTCTCAGCCACTCACCTGATGTTGGGCACCTGGGTTGCTTCCAGGTTTTAGCTATTACGAATTGTGCTGTTATGAACATAGGTGTACACATATCTTTTTGGTTGCATGTTATGGAGTCCTTGGGGTATATCCCCAAGAGACGAATTACTAGGTCATATGGAAGGTCCATGTCTAGCCTTGTGAGTGTTCTCCAGACTGCTCTCCACAGTGTCTGGACTAATTTACATCCCCACCAGCAGTGCAGAAGTGTTCCTCTTCCCAACAGCCTCTCCAGCACTTGTTGCTGCTGTCCTTTTTGATGTATGCCATTCTCACAGGGGTGAGGTGTTA
Source organism: Erinaceus europaeus (assembly GCF_950295315.1). NCBI lineage: Eukaryota > Metazoa > Chordata > Mammalia > Eulipotyphla > Erinaceidae > Erinaceus > Erinaceus europaeus. The sequence continues at coordinate 101,707,795 of NC_080164.1, read as the reverse complement.
TCTTAGTGTTGTCTTTATTTGCATTTCTCTGACAATCAGCGACCTGGAGCAATTTTTCATGTGTTTCATGTGTTTGTTAGCCTTTTGGCTCTCTTCTGTAGTGAATGTTCTGTTCATATCTTCTGCCGATTTTTGGATGGGGTCATACAAAACAGCTTCTTTTTTTAAATTTTTTATTTATAAAAAGGAAACATTGACAAAACCATCAGATAAGAGAAGAGAAACTTCACACAATTTCCACCACTAGAACTCTATACCCCACCCCCTCCCCTGATAGCTTTCCTATTCTTTAACCCTCTGGGAGTATGGACCCAAGGTCAATGTGGGATGCAGAAGGTGGAAGGACTGGCTTATATAATTGCTTCCCCTCTGAACATGGTCATTGACAGGTCAATCCATACTCCCAACCTGTCTCTCTCTTTCCTGAGTGGGGATGGTCTCTGGGGAATCGGAGCTCCAGGACACATTGGTGGGGTTGTCTGTCCAGGGAAGTCTGGTCGGCATACTGCTAGCATCTGGAATCTGGTGTTTGATAAGAGAGTTAGCATACAAAGCCAAACAAATTGTTGACCAATCATGGACCTAAGGGCTGGAATAGTGCAGATGAAGAGTTGATAGGTCCTCCAATTTGTATATAGCTAGTAGGCATATTTTAGTTAAATTCCAAAGGGTCTGTGGCTATACTAGTTGTTTTGTTTGTTGGTTTGTTTGTTTTTATGGATGTAGATTTCACACAAGCTCCTAAACTAATTCTTGGCCCCAGATCACATCAAACAGTGAACAATATATATACATCGTTCCCATATTAGGGAGCTACTTTATTCCCTGGTCTAGCTTTCTGGTTCTTTTTCTAGGCATGGCATCATCTCCCCAGACAATAACTTTGATCCACTGGCATATCAGATTTCAGGCTCTGGGGCAAAGAGAAAAAGGAAAAATAATAATAATAATAAAACTAGTATAGCCAAAACAGCTTCTTAAGATAGTAAAGGAAATAGAGGGGGTCAGGCGGTAGCCCAGTGGGTTAAGCACACATGTCTTGAAGCACAAGGATGAGCCTAAGGATCCCGGTTTGAGCCCCAGGAGCTCTGCCTGCAGGGGGGTCACTTCACAAGCAGTGAGGCAGGGCTGCAGGTGTCTTTCCCTGCCCCACACTGTCTCCCTTCCTCTCTTGATTTCTTTCTGTCCTATCCAACAACAAGGGCATCAGTAACAACAGTAATTTCCCCAGCCAGTGGGGTGGTGAACAGGGGCTAGGAACCCATGAACCTGGAATGAATGGAACAGGAGACATGAGAAATGACAGCATGACAGGATTCTGATCAAGCTGCAAAATTTTATTGTGTTCACAGGCATTATAAGGCTTTGGGGAAGGGGGAAGTGCTGGAGGAGGAAGAGGAGGAGGAGCAATCATCAAAGTGGAATGTTCCTTGCAACATACAATGGCCGAAACCATGTTTGTTACCACAACTATATGTTGTGTCACTTGGTTTCTGATAAATGGTCTACCTGAGGGGAAATGGTCTGCCCAGGGGGAAATGAAAACTTGTCTCTAGGGCTTCCATTGTTTCAAAGCTTATCAAGCAGAGAAATGGCTCCTGGCATCTCCTCCTTTCTTTATAATTTAACTGAGGCAGGAAATTGGGGGTGAGGGATAGAGACCTTAACAGCAGATTTGGTGGGCATTAACGAGAGGGGAGAAGTATTGACCCGATTCCTCCCGCAGGGTGAATGTAAAACTAATCTTCCCGCATCTTATAAGGCTATTAATAATGACAACAATGATAAAAAACATGTGCAACAAAGGGAAAAATATAGACTCCAAGAGCAGTAGATTCATAGAGTAGGCACCAAGAGCCCCAGTGACACCCCTGGAGGTGAGAAAAAAGAAAAGAATACAAAAGCAGATATGGAGGTATAGATTGAGAAATACCATTATACAGGAACTTCCTTCAGTAAGATGAGGATTGAACTGGAGTTTGTATAGAGTGCATGCCAAAGTAGGTGAGCAGTCCAGATAAATTATTCTTTCAGACCCACATTTCTATTTTTAACAATATTAATATGATGAAGCCAGGCAGTGGTATACCTGGTTGAGTGCTCATATTGCTCTGCACAGTGACCCAGGTTCAAGCGCTGGGTTCCTACTTGTAGAGTGAAAGCTTCATGCGTGGTGAAGCAGGGCTGCAGGTTTCTCTCTGTCTCTCTCCCTCTCTTTCTTTACCTCCCCTCTCAAATTATCTCTGTCTTTATTCAATAATAGATAAATAAAGATTTAAAATAAGAATATTTACATCATTAGCTAATATAAAATATTGAAATTTAGAACAAGAGTGTACTTACTAATGAATCTATTTTTAGAAAGTGGAAAAGACAATATTTAACTTAGTGTTCCAGAACTCTCCTTCTTGAATTTCCTGTTTCAATGTTAGTTCTTTACTTGATTCATGGTGCATTGTAGAGATGGTTCAGGGAAAGGCAGCAGGGGTCATTAATATCTTGTCTTGCCACAGTGAGAACAACTCTGCAACACTGATGGGTTTTAAATATGCATAGTGTGAGCTACTGTTTGATGGATCACAGCAATGGCTCTTTCAATGAGCACACAAGCTTGTCCTAAAGCCAGACAGACCTCTACAAATGATACTCCAGAACTACTGTCAACACAGTTTTACTTAATATAAAAATTGACTGATAACCAAAACAATCAGTGTGAAAAAAGGAGTTTTGTCTTCTGCTAAACTGTGATGTGCTGAAAATTCAACTTTAGAAAATCTTTTTTTTTTCTTTCTTCCCTATCTTGACTGAGGGAAGAAAATAAATTTTCACTGCATTGTAAGAGACTCAGCTAGTCAAATTCATTGATTCCTATCAACACACACACACACACACACACACACACACACACACACACACACACACACACATCTGTCTCAGGATAGATAAAGGCATATTTTCTTGTTTGTTGGTTTGGTTTTTTTGCTGCTAGAGTTTTGTCTAGGACTTCATGCCTGCAGACTTCTACTGGTCCTGATGGACTATTTGTTTCTAGAGAGGGAAAGAGGGAGAGAGGGATAGAAGGAGAGAGAGAACTAAAAGGAGGAGGAAGAGGAGGAGGAGGAAAGCAGAGATACCATGGTATTTATTGTTCCACAATTTGTGAATCTTCCTCCTGGCATGGAATAAAATCTACTCAGGGATGATAGTTTGTTTTCTACCCAGTTAGACTGCATCTGACTTCCTAGAGATACTTATTTGTGTATATTTATTTATTCTATGAGCAAGAGACTAAAGCACACCTCTGGCATAATGATGCCATTCTATTGCAACCTGAAAATATATGTAATATAATCTCATTATTTCACTATTAAGAAGACTGGTCCTGAAATGAGTGCAACCTAGAATGCTCCTAGATGTGACCATAGAATATGAACTCAGACTGACAAGCTTGTGGAGGTTACACAGGCCCCCATGCTAAATATGAATAGACATGGGCCCAAGGTAAGATTGATGGTCTACAATTAATGGTGTTTATATATTTTTCCCATATTTTTCAAGGTTCTCTCTGCTATCATCCAGCTTTTTAGCCCTATCCTCAACTGACACCATCTCCTCAGATAATACATTTAGCCCTCCTGCATGTTAGCTGTGGGGCTCAGGCAATGATTAGTAAAGTCATGAGCCTCTTGGAATATACCTAAAAGAGACCTACTAGCTCCTTCCAACATAAAGAGCCCAAATTTCACTTGATATACTTTTACCTTTAGGTTCCTGATTATTAAACAAATTGTTCTGCTTTATGTCTTAATTTTTTTCAAGCGCAAAGCTGCAGATACTACCTTGATGTCAACCTGCCTTCCCTGGGCAGATGACCTCTCTAGTATGTCCTAGAACCCCACCTTCCTAAAGTCCTACTCTGCTAGGGAAAGATAGAATCAGGATGGGGATATGAATCAATCTGCCAAAGTCCATGTCCAGCAGAGAACCAGTTATATAAATCAGACCTTGCACTTTCTACACCCATGCTCCCAGGGGGATAAAGAATAGGTAAACTTCCAATGGAGGGGAGGGATATGGTACTGAGGTGTTGAGAATTGTATGAAATTGTACCTCTCTTATACCAAAATCTTGTCAATAACTATTACTTACAAACAAAAGGAAAAAATAGAAAGAAAAACATTTCCAATTGGAACATCATTATGACTTTGAGGCTTGACCATGTGATTCTTATCTTGCATTTTCTTCATTCAGGGAACTATTGATTTACATGCATAAGGTGACACATCCTTGAATCACTATAATAAATACAATTCAACACAGAATTAAAAAATAAAGAAGGGGAGGTAGAGATAAAGGAGGAGAAGAAGGAGAAAATAATGTGTTTCCAAGTGCCATTGGGTAGAAAGTTAAGTTTATACCAATTAGATCAACTTAGTGTGTAAGGCTGCTGTTCTACCCTGTTTATTTGATTTTTTTTTTAACGAATGTGCTATACATTATTGAAAATGTTATAGCTGCCTACAACTGTGGTGTTGCTCTTGAATTTTCCTTTTAGTTCTGAAAAAGCTTGTTTCATTATTTAGTATCACTGATGTTGGCAGACATATATTTAAAATTGCCTTATCTTCCTCATGATCAACTTTTTCACTATATGCAGTAGTCTATTCTGTAATCTATTTTCTTAAAATATTCTGACTTGAACTCTTAAATACCCTACCACCTGCTCCTCTAGGTTACCATTTGGATAAAACAGGGGGACACCTCAGAGTTAATGGTAGATTTGGTTCTAAATCACTCCTATAAAATGAACATTAAAATAAAGGGAGTGAAATTATTTTTTTTAATTCTCCAGTGACTATATTTTTAAGTATAATTTTCCCTCCCCCTTAAGTATAATTTTTAATTCTCCAGTGTATGAGGGGGTGAGGTGGTATGGGATGGGGGTATTATATGTCTTTTCTGACCACAGTGGAGTGAAACAAGAACTCAAAAGTAAAAAGAAATTTGTAAAACTTACCATTTTGGGAAATGAAATATAACCCCCAGCTACACTTTGTTCTCACTTAAATAAGGAGAATTAGAATTGGAGAAGATGATGCTTAGTGAAGCAAGTAAGGAGGTGAAGGATAACTACGGAATGATTTCACTTATATGTGGAATATAAACAAGTGAGTAAGTAAATCTGACAAAAGCAAAATGTCAACTTATATCTAAGACTGTGGTAGAACTATAGTAGTTATCTATGAGGGGTGGAGATGGGGACACAGAGCTCTGATGATGAGAGTGGTGAATAAATAAATGAATGAATAGGAAAGGAATGGGAAACAAAAATTCACTCTTTTTGTCAAGTTATCCCTGTTGTAGCCCAGGGTGACTCAGGAAATACATGGAACTTGCATGTGAAAGATTCTAGACTCTGCCACATATGCCAGGGCAGTGCTCTAAACTCTCTCATAAACTAAACAAATTTATATAATAAAATGCATCTATAAATCAGAAGATGGCTCAGTGGACGAGAGAAAGGTGATTTTTGTTGTTATTTCTTTGCTTGTTTTAATTTTTATCTTTAAGACTTGGCACAGGTTTTAGGTATCTCCATTATTTTGATTCACTGCCTCCATTACTCTACTCCTGTAAGGCTTTCATGGAAAAGAAAAAAATAAACACAAGCTATCATAAGTGAGCATCCTCAATGATCATGACAGTCTCCTATTTCAGCCAAGTTTCCACTGATAATGAGTTTCCACTTATTATCTTCAATGTGAGAATAATGATAGATTACTTTCTGGGTTTCTAGAGACACATAATTAAAAATACTATTCTTTCACCACCTAGGCAGAAGATAAGAATAACTGAATTTTCTCTTCCAAGATTAGAATACTAGGTGAAATCTGGATATATACTTTCCAATAACCACCAAGAGGAAATTAGCTGACTCACAGGAAGTAACTCACAACTCAGACTGTCATAGGACTTTCCATGCACCAAGAGTTGAGCGCCTTAGACTGATTAGTAAGTGTCGATTAGAGATAATTAAATTCAAATACAAAAGGTGTGATTTCATCTAGAGTGTCTGTATAATGGAGTAGGGAAGAAGAGATTATGTAGGAAGGCTTTAGTCAGACCATTACAAGTATTTTTGGACCACTTATAGTGCACAAAATAACTTAAAATTCATGAGGCTGATTCTTTTTTATTTTTTAATTTATTTAAGAAAAGAGACATTAACAAAACCATAGAATAAGAGGGGTACAATTCGGCACAATTCCCATAATCCGATCTCCACATCCCACCACTTCCCCTGATAGCCTTTCCATTCTCTATCTCTCTGGGAGTATGGATCCAGGGTCGTTGTGGGTTGCAGAGGGTGGAAGGTCTGGCTTCTGTAATTGCTTCCCCACTGAACATGGGTGTTGACTGGTTGGTCCATACTCCCAGTCTGTCTCTTTCTTTCCCTAGTAGGGAGGGGCTCTGAGGAAGCAGAGCTCCAGTACACATTGATGGGTCGTCTGTCCAGGGAAGTCTGGTCAGCATCCAGAACCTGGTGGCTGAAAAGAGAGTTAACATACAAAGCCAAACAAATTGTTGAACAATCATGGACCTAAAGACTGTAATAGTGCAGATGAAGTGTTGGGAGTATTGCATGCTATTGTGCACTTCTGCTTTCAGGTATATATTTTTCCCCTAGTTTATGGGCATGGGTGAACCTATGCTCTATCTCAGGGGACCTGGACTATATCTAGGTTTGGGGACTTTATTGGGGAGTGGAAAACCTGGAATGGAATTAGAGAGTACTATCAAAGGAAAGGTCTCACCGGAGTGATGAAGCTGAAGGGTTGTCATTCCACACCTGAAGTCTCTGGTCACAGTTTGAAGTGAAGCATGCTGGGATGGCACTTGTTGTATTGATTAGGTTGCGATACGCACATGCAATATTATTTGATTTGAATTGAGAGAAGCATGCAGAAAAGTGGTCCCCACCCTAAGGTTCCAGGACTAGGGGAAATATAGGCTCTATAGTGGAAATGTGAGGTTCCTGTTGTCTTAGGGTTCAAGAAGACAATGGATAGTTATTGTTATCATCACATTATTTGGTGATTGGGTTAACTTTGGAAAGTCCCTTTGATAGGGTTTGGGGTATAGTACCCAGCATCTTGTATATAGCTGTCATGTTGGTTGCTTCTGTTCTCCCTGGTCTAGGCTTTTGGGAGAGAACATATCAAAGACAGCCTATGTCTTAAAAAGTCTCAGTCTGTGTTTTAAAAAGTTCTAGACATATTATCAGTTTTTCGCCTCTCATATTAAATATTAAATAGTGGTATAGTAAATATTAATATACCATATTAAATAGTGGTTTTAAATATAAAATATTAAATAGTGGTTTATATAATGTTTCATATTAATAATTTCATATTAATAATGGTTCATATTAGTGGTTTATATAATGTTTACACTTTAATAGGATTGTACATAAACACCACTCCCACCACCAAAAGACTGTGTCCCATCCCCATCCCCCACCCTCCACTGTGCCGGGAAGCCCAAAGGCCACCCTCCCCTTCACCACAGTGTTTTTACATTGGTGCCCTGCTTTCGATTTAATCAGGTCCTGCTTTTAGTTTCCCTTTCTGTTCTTCTTTCTCAACTTCTGTAGATGAGTGGGGACATCCCATATTCATCTTTATCTTTCTGACTTAGCTGATTCTTATGGTGAGCACTATTAAGGCCATAGATAGTCTCACTACTAACTTTGGCCTTGACTTTTTAATTTTTTGATCTTCATTTATTTATTGGATAGACACAACCAGAAACTGAGAGGGAAGGAGGTGGTAGAGAGGGAGAGACACCTGCAGCACTGGAGCACTCATAAAGCTTTTTCCACTGCTTGAACCCATACCCTTGAACACTATAACGTGTGCACTCAACTAAGTACACCACCCTGACTTTGACTTTCTAATTGTGCTAGCATTAGAGTATGTAGTTTGCCAGGGGATAAATGCAAGTGTGTATGTCAGTGTAACTACTGAGGAAAAGATAAGGCAGAAATTAAAATCACTGTAATCTGGACAGCTAGTAAACCTACTTAACGCTGCATTAATAAAATAATTTAGAATCATACTTGGACTTTTATTTAAGTACTTTCAGTTTCTGTGGACAGTAGACACTTTGAACTGCTGATTCACTGTTATTAAGCTCAGGTAGTACATATTTGTAATGCAAAATGGATAGATCTTGTGAGACCTTGATATTCTCATTAAACACCTTAAGATTGGCTCCTCTAATTCACAGTTGGACTATGAATATCGATTACTTACATATCCCTAGCAAATTCAGGAAATTAGTTAGAAACTTGTATTGATTAAGTGAGGTGGAGAGCTCTATGAAGAAACACGAAAAAAAATCCTAATAGTTTGTGGTTTCCTATTTCTGTGTTATAGATCACTTAAATGGACCTTTCTCCAGTTTCCCAGTATTACAATGGGAATTGTGTTGTTTTGTACCCACTTACAGATCTTTAGTGGAAAAGACATTTATTCATGTGAGTGGGTCTGTTAGTCCATTTTTTATTTCCTTCTGTCTTTGCCCCCCAAGGTTGTCACTGGGGCTTGGTGCCTACAAATGCTCCTAGAAGCTTTTTTTTTCCCATTGTATTTGATAGGACAGAGAGAAATTGAGAGAGAAAAGGAGATAGAGAGGGAGAGAGATAGAGACCTGAATAACTTCTTCATAGTTTGTGAAGCATCCCCCCTGCAGGTAGGGAGTAGGTGGCTTTGAGATCCTTGCTTGGGTCCTTTCACTTAGTACTATACACTTAACTGGGTGTAGCACTGCCCAGCCCTCTGGGTGTGCTAGTCTAAAGTTATAACCTGTCGACACCTTCTACTGTATCTGTAACAGTGACTGGTTTATATTTTCTTATGTTTTTCTTTTCATTTTATATCGAATTAATTTTGAGGTCAACTTGGTTTCTAGACTGTCTGTTTTAGAGGGATATCTTCTCTCATCATATTGTGTATTACTCACCCTCAATATGGCTGTATCTCTTTTTTATTGTTTAGTTGGTTCTCTCACCTTCTCTTCTTCCATCATGGTGATATTAGTTCGACATCAAATCTTAGGGTGTATTTTTCTTGGAATTTATTTTTTTTAATTTATTTGCCTGATCACTGATGTTTCACCACTCTGGGCCAGTGTATTCCATTTAGATAGCTGGAGAGAGATGCACAGATAGAAAGAATGGTAGAGAAATACAATAACAGAGAAATAATCAGAGATGCTCCCATCTCCTGAGAAGTACCGTTCTTGATGCTTCTCCTGGGTAGGTGCTCCCATGAAGCTCAAACTGAATCAGCACAGCATGAAGTATTTGCTTTACCAGGTGAGTCAGCTCTTGTTTGTTTCTTTATGGTCTACATTTGAATGATGTTATTTGGTGTTTTGTTTTATCCTTTCTTGTTTTACTTAGCATGGCCACCAGCTAAGTAAAACTACCAGCTCCATCATCGCTATAGCAAAAGACTAAGTAGTAGTCCACCGTGGATATCCAGTACATCTTCTTTATCTTCTTATCTGCTCTTGGTTCCTATGGATATTTATATGGATATATTTTGGCTATTGTACTACAGTGAACATAAGTGTACACATCTGATTTTAGATTTATGACTTTGTGTTTTTTCTTAAATTATCTTATTTATAGAATAGAGACAGCCAGATATGAAGAGGGGGAAATGGAGATAGAAAGAAAGAGACCAAAAAAAAAAAAAAAAAAAAAAAGAAAGGAGGGGGAGAGAGACATCTACAGCACTGCTTCATCATTTGCAACATTTTCCCCTTGGAGTTTAAATCCTAAATCATATGACAGGTCTATTTCTAGTAACCTGAGAAGTAACTATGCTATTTTACATAGATCTGGACTATTTTTTGTTCCCATAAACAATCTACAAGAGTTCATTTTTCTTCACGTACACATCACCTGTCCATTTTTATAGAGTTCATTCTCAAAGGTGTGAAAAAAATTCACTGTAGTTTTGATTAGTGTTTCTTGGTATTCTCCCAAGTCTCTTATAGACATTGCTTTAAAATTAAAGTATGCTTCCTATTGTCAAATCTGACACTATCTTTCCAGACATTTTTTTTTTAGTCCATCTGCATGTGAGCTATTGAACTCAGACAAATAAAGTGACGGGCCCCTTGGTACATAGCTAAAATAGACTCCCTAGCTCCTTCCCTCGTGAAGATCCCTAATTTAATGTGCTTTATTCCTACTTGCAGGTTCCCATTTATTGAACAATTTGTCCTGCTTTCTATCTTACCTGCTTTCAGCCACGAAGTTGTAGATGCTGCCTTGACTCTATCCTGACTTCCCAATGTATTCCAGTCTCCCCTCTCCAGAGCCCTACCCCACTAAGGTAAGATACAAATAGGTTGGGGGAATGAATCCACATGCTAATGCCCATGGTTTGTAGATAAGCAATTATAGAAGCCAGATCTTTGCATTCTGTCCTCATAAAGAATACTAGTCCATATTTCCAGAGCAGTAAAGAATAGAAAAGCTTCAAATGGAGGGGGTGGAACATCTTAAAAACTTGTTAATCATTATTAAATCACTAATAAAAATTAAAAAAAAATTATACAGTCCATCATTGCCTTAGACTACCAAAACATTCATTCATACATCATTTAGAAAGTTGTCATGATAGTTTTCTTCAAAAGTCCAAGGTGGCATTGCTGGAAAATGCATCATCATAGTAAAAATAGAATTGAAGACATTTGGAGGTGTTTTTATAAGTAAGATTGTTTTATATTATTGTGGTCTCTATATAGTTGCTAGTTTAGTACCTAAAATAATATTGTACATTTAACTGAGAATTATTTTATCTCTATGATATAAATTAAGACACAAAGACAGATGGAAAATGTAATGACTTTAAGTTGTGTTAAGTTGTAACACACAGTAGTTGGTCACGGCTCTGCCTAATGTGTGATGTGGCTTCACACGTGTACCCTTTCATAATACAGACTTTAGTGAATTAGTAAAATGCAAATTGTAAATATATGTAAGTGTGTAAAATTCACACATTAATGTTAACTAAGTCACTTGTATCTGAAATTAGAAAGATCAAAAGATCAATATTTTCATCACTATTTACCAGCTCTGTTTTTTTAATATCACACATCCTTAATTCAAGGATAAAATTTATTTATACCTCATGAAAGTATTATATGAATTAATAGAAACAGTGAATATAAAATATTTAATATTAAAGGACATTGATTAATAAGTCATCTTAGCTCTTTTGCTCTTGTTAAAACTTGAAACTACGGTCGGTGGCCACGTTGTTACAACTTGTAACTGGTTATGGATAGAAAATAAATTGGTTGTTCCTTTTCTCTACAGAAATATCCCTAAATTTGATGGTTAACTTCATTCCTCAGCAATTTTTTCCTGCGCTCACTATTGTTAGTCATTAGTTTGTTACTTTCTGTAAAGTGTGTTTTCTCTAACTACTTTGCATCCTCATTTCTGCAGCTGAGTTTTACTGTTTGGGCAATGTCTGAATTTATTCTATTATCTTCCATTGTATCCCCTGATAGTTAACCAGCTTACAGTATACCCTACTACTAAAACTTCACAGATAATCCATAAAAATCCAGTCATGGGGACCAAGTATACAAAGTAAAACTGAATTTATACCCATGATACCATGTCAAATATTTCTACACATTTTTCTCAATCATAGTAAAATGAAAATTTAGCCCAATTTAAGTCCCCAATGATTGCAATACTTTGTGAAAATGATGTTGGTTACCTCTGGAAAGTGGGAAGGCTGAGACACAAATGCTGGTGGGTGTGGTGTAGAACAATATACTGTAATTTTGTATCCCACAATTAATAACAAAAAATGTGGGAAAAATGCCTGTAATAACATGAAAGTCACTGATTTTTTTTCAGAGATTTTTTCCCCCTGGTTAGGCACAATGGAAGCTTAGATATTTTCTTTCACAATGTATATATATATATTTCCCTCAGACCCAGGAATTCTGAAGTGGCTTCTCAATACTGTGTGTGTGTGTGTGTGTGTGTGTTAAGTCATAAATCTAGTAGTTTTATTGCCATATATATATATATATATATATATCTCAAAATTCTGTAGTCATGATAGGACCATGCTTCCTGTGACTTGGTGAATACATGGGATTAATGATCATAACTACAAAGAGTATTCTTCCCTTCTCTGACAGTACACTTAATATTTTGGTTAAAATTCACCCTGATTATGGAGTACCAGCAGCTGCATTTTGTTCACCTTGATCAACTAGAAAATGCAAAAAGGATCACCTGAGAATGCAACAGATAGGACTAGGATTACTCTGCAAACCTTCCAAGCCAGGGGTGTGTGAAAACACAGGTGGTTCATGGACACAGAGAGGCTTAAGAAGAGATTTCTGGGGCTAAAAGTCTGTGCCTACTCAGGAGTAGCTGGTACTATTCTGACAGTTTACCAGTTGAAACACCATCTCTGGTCTGATTTTATCAACAAAAAGACTGCTGAAGGGAGTAGATCACCTAAACTCCACCAATTAACAACTGTGAGTCTCCATTATTGTTGTACCTCAGGGGTTGAAACAGTACTAGAGAAGCCCTATACTGACATGTGGGGGAAAAGAATTGGCTGGGTGACCCAGGAGAAAATATACATTTCTAGTGGTCTGGAGGTGTGGCTTATAAATGGAGGCATTTCACATTATTTTCCTGATAAATTAGGGAAAAAAGTGAATAATCCCCTCAGAAATCAGGAACATATGGCTACATAATTCAGAAACATATGGCTACAGAGCACTGCTAGGCTCAGGTTTGGCTGGTGATGGAGTAGGTACTAGGCCTAGGACTTTTGACCCTTAGGCTTTGGGAGCCTCTTGTATAAAAACTATGGTATCTATCCACCACCCTATTTTATCTGTTGGTAATGAGTGAGTGATTAAGATAAAAAATAATTCCCTATAGTTAAAAAGACCTCAGGCTCCCAGAATTTGCAGGGAAGATAATAACATAAGAAAGTTTAATAGCCACTGTGTTTCACCACAGAGATTGCGATAACATTGAAACAACTTTTAATTTTCACAGCTGTGAACTCTTAAGTACCTTACTTAGACACAAGTTAATCCAAGCAAATATGATTAGTGAATCATAAAATAGTGAGATAACATTATAACACACCAAACCTATGGATTAATTCAAGAAGAAAAATTAGAGAAATCAACCAAGACAAAATCTCAGATAAAAGACCCTGAAAGTAAAAAAACCCTAGAAGCAAATAAGAAGGAGGACAACATAGAAACTCTAAGTGATGCAATAGTTACAGGAGTGAGGAAAACTTTTAGAATGGGAAAAAAACAAATGAGACTCTTAAATAAAACACTAATTATTTCAAGGCAACTAGAGAGCTGAAAGCTGAAGTAGTGGAACTAAGAGAAAAACTAGCTGAACAAGCCAATATGGTATCAGAACAAGGTAACAAAATAGTTGAGCTAGAGAAAACAACAAAAGGGAGAGAACAGAATAAATGAGGCAAAAAACAGAGGTAGAAAGACTGAGGATGAATTGGGAAAAACTAAGAAGGAAGTAAGATATCTCAAAAAGAGATTAAGAGATACTGAAAATAACAATGGAGACATATGTGATGACTTAAAATGAATTAATATATGCATAATTGGTTTGCCAGAAGAAAAAGAGGAAGGGGAAGAAAGCATTGTACAGGATTTAATAGCTGAGAACTTCCGTACTTTAGACAATATCAAAGGCATGAAGGTTCAAGAAGTCCAAACAGAATTCACTCAGCCCTAAAGATATCAAGATATATCATATATATAGAACAAAAATAAATTAGGATAAAGAAAGGACATTTAGGGCTACAAGAGAAAAACAGAAGAAAACCCATAAGATTAGCAGCAGATTTCTTCACATAAACACTAAATGCAGAAGACAATAGCAAGATATATATTGAATGCCAAGATATATATGTAACACTCAGTGAGAAAGGCTTTCAACCAAGACTATTATAACCTGCTAGACTGTCATTCAAATTAAATGGAAGCCTAAGAAACTTATCTGACAACAGTTGAAGGAATCAACTATCACCAAGCCTGCCCTTCAAGAAGTTCTGAAAGATCATTATAAACAATCACATCATCATAAACATACCACATATGAGAATACTCTAAAATTTTAGAATAATGAGATTAAAATATTTTAAATCTATAATGTCAGTGGCCCAGATTCACCTATTAAAAATCACAGAGTAGAAAGATGGATCAGAAAACACAACCCAACCACATGTTGTCTGTGGGAATCCCACCTAACACAACAAGACAAACACAGACTTAAAGTGAAAGGATGGAAAACTATCATACAAGTCAACGGGCCACAAAAAGGGTAGGAACAGCTATTCTCATATCTGACACCATAGACTTTAAAATAAATAAAAATATAACAGATAGTGGTAACTGTTACTTAATACTCAGAGGATCAATCAATGAAATACTAATGGTTATTAATACCTATGAACCCAGTGAGAAGCCATCTAAATACATCAAACATCTACTGAAAGAGCTACAGCAAGATATTAACTGAAATACAGTAATAGTAGGGGATTTCAACACCCAACTCTCTCAACTTGTCAGATCATGTAGGCAGAAAATTCATTTTAAAAAGGAGGGAATTAATTGAAAAGGTAGATAAACTAGAACTATTGAACATTTTCAGAGTAATTCACCAGAAGAATATGGAATACACATTTTATTTAAGTCCACATTGATCATTCTCAGGGATAGACCACATTGAAATAACTCTAAACATCTTCTCAGACCACGGTGGAATTAAATTAACACTTAACAAAAATCAACAACAAAAAGTAAAGTTCCCAATATTGCATCCGCCGATCACAACCTAACCAAAGCAACGATTGCCATCTCAACATGCTTCACCTCAGTGTGTATCCAGAGACTTCACGTGTGGAATGACAACCCTTCAGCTTCATTACTCGGGTGAGACCTTTCCTTTTATAGTACACTCTAATTTCATCTCAGGTAGTTCTCTTTCTAACAAAGTCCCATAACCTAGACATACACCAGTTTCTGTGAGAGAGAGCGTATGTGCACACGTATCCATAAACTACTGCAAAATATATACCTGAAAGCAGGATTACACTAGAGTCTGCAGTGAGTACCTCCCTAACACTTCCTCTCCACTATTCCAATCTTGGGATCCATGATTGCTCAACAAATTGTTTGGCTTTGTATGTTAACTCTCTTTTCAATCACCAGGTTCCAGATGCCACCAGGATGCTGGCTAGGCTTCCCTGGATTGAAGACCCCACCAATGTGTCCTGGAGCTCAGCTTCCCCAGAGACACACTTTACTAGGGAAAGAGAGAGGCAAACTGGGAGTATGGACCGACCATTCAACGCCCATGTTCAGCGGGGAAGCAATTACAGAAGCCAGACCCTCTACCTTCTGCAACCCTCAATGACCCTGGGTCCATGCTCCCAGAGGGCTAGAGAATGGGAAGGCTATCATGGGAGAGGGTGGGTTATGGGGATTGGGTGGTGGGAATTGTGTGGAGTTGTACCCCTCCTACCTTATGCTTTTGTTCACTAATCCTTTCTTAAATTAAAAATTTAAATAAAAAAAAAAGTAAAGTTCCCAAAATATTGAACCTCAGCAGTACACTATTTTACAACTATTTGGCCAAAGAGGAAATTGAGGAAGAAGTCAAATGTTTGAAGAATTCCATGAAAATGAAGACATGAGAATTCAAAATATTTAGGACTCAGATAAGGCAGTACTGAGATGGAAGTTCATAGCCATACAATCACACATTAGCAAACAAGAAAAAGCTTAAATAAACAACCTGATTGTGCACATTAAAGACATAGACGAGGAATAAAGAAACTGTAAAACAGCCAGAAAAACTGAAGTAAACTAAAATAAGATAGAAATAAATAAAATTGAACGTAAAACAACCATACAAAAAGATCAACAAAACTAAATGTTTGTTCTTCAAGAGAGTATACACAACTGACAGACCCTTAGACAAACTCACAAAAATAAAATGGGGGGGGGGGTTAATCAACGAAATATAATTGTAAATGGAAGAGGAGATATCACAACAGTCACCATAGAAATTCAACATTTCATTCGAGGGTTCTATGAACAACTATATGACACCAAGCTAGAGAAACTGGAATAAATGGACTAGTTCCTAGATACCCAAATCAAACAAAAAGGAATTTGAATGTATGAATGGGCCAATCACAGCCAAAGAAATGGAAACTGTTATTAAAAAAATAATAATAACCAAAAAAACTTTCCCAACAATAATAGTATTAGACCACATGGTTTTACAAATAAATTCTATAAAGCCTTCAAGAAAGAGTTATTTCCTATACTTTCAAAACTCTTTCAAAAATTGAAAACAGAGGAATACTCCCTTCCAGCTTCTATGAAGCCAACATCACTCTGATACCAAAAGCAGACAGGGACACAGCAACAAAAAAAAAAAAAAAAAAGAAAGAAAGAAAGAAAGAAAGAAAACTACAGACAGATATTTCTGAGGAACATAGTTGCTAAAATATTGAACAAAATTTTAGCCAACCAGACACAAAAGTATATTAAAAAGATTGTTCATTATAACCAATTGGGGTTTGTCCTAGGGATGCAAGGTTGATTTAAGATACGTAAATCAATCAACATAAGCCACCACATCAATAAAAGCAAGAGCAAAAACTGCATGGTTATATCAATAGATGCAGAGAAAGCCTTTGACAAAATACAACACCCCTTTATGATTAAAACACTACAAAAATTGGAGTATTCCTCAAGATAGTGGATTCCATATATAACAAACCTACAGCCAACATCTTACTTAATGGTGAAAACTGGAAGCATTTCTCCTCATATCAGGCACTAGATAGGGCTATCCATTGTCATCATCACTATTTAATATAGTGCTAGAAGTTCTCACCATAGCAATCAGGCAGGGACATGGAATTATAGGGATACATATGGGAAGAAAAGTCAAATTCTCAATATTTGCAGATGATATGATAGTATACATAGAAAAAAAAAACTACAGAATCCAGCAGGAAGTGTTTGGAAATTAACAAGAAATAGAGTAAGGTGTCAGGCTACAAAGTTAACATGCAAAAGTCAGTGGCATTCTTCTATGTAATCACTAAGATAACAGAAGAAAAATCCAGAAATAAAACCATTTTACTACAGCAATAAAAACAATAGAATATGTAGGAATAAACCTAACAAAAAAAGTAAAAGGAAATAGAAAAAGACACAAAGACGTGGAAAGATATTCCATGCTCATGGGTTGAATGAATTAACAAAGAAAAAATGATTATACTACCCAGAGCCATATACAAATTTAATGAAATCTCCATCAAGATACCACTCAATTTTTTTTTATGGTAATAGAGCAAAAGCTACCAATGTTTATCTGGAACCAGAAAAGAACTAGAATTGCCAAAACAATATTGAGAAGACAGAACAGAATTGAAGGAATCACAATCTAGGATCACAAATCGTATTATAGAATCATTAGTAATCAAAACTGTTTGGTACTGGAACTTGAATAGACACACTGACCAGTGGAATAGAATTGAGAGCCAAGAAGTAAGCCTCTAATCTATTGATATCTAATCTTTGACAAAGGTGACCAGATTATTAAATGGAGGGGAAGTGGAGTATCTACAACAAATGTTGGAATATTAGGTTGAAATATGCAGAAGAATGAAACTGAACCACTATGTCTCACTAGACACAAAAGTAGACTCCAAATAAATCAGGATGTTACACCAGAAAGTATCAAATACTTAGAGGAAAGTATTGGCAGAACTCTGTTCTGTCTAAATTTTAAAGTTGCCTTCAATGATACAAACCCAGCTACAAAGAAGACTAAAATAAAAGTAAAATAACTGGACTACATCAAATTAAAAATATTCTACACAGATAAAAACAAACAAACAAAAACACCATCTAAAAAAAGAGACTTCCCAAGGAATGGGAGATCTTTACATGCCATAAATCAGACAAGAGGCTAATAATCAAAATATATAAAGTTCACTAATCTCAGCAACATGAGGCTGTGGGGACAGAGGAACATTTCTGCATTGTTGGTGGGAATGTAAACTGGGAGAGCCTCTGTGAAGAGCAGTCTGGAGGACACTCACAAGGCTAGACATGGACCTTCCATATGACCCAGTAATTCCTCTCTTGGGGATATACCCCAACAACTCCATAATGCCCTGCCAAAAAGATATGTGTACACCTATGTTCATAGCAGCACAATTCGTAATAGCTAAAACCTGGAAGCAACCCAGGTGCCCAACAACAGATAAGTGTCTGAAAAAGCTGTGGTATATATACAGAATGGAATACTATGCAGCTATTATGAACAATGAACCCACATTATCTGACCCATCTTGGAAGGAGCTAGAAGGAATTAGGTCAGCTAAGCCAGAAAGATAAAGATGAGTATGGGATGATTCCACTTATAGACAGAAGTTGATAAAGAAGAACAAAAAGGGAAACTAAAAGCAGGATTTGACTAAATCTAGTGTAGGGCATTAAAGTAAAATCCTTGGGTTAGGGTGAGGGTGGATATTTGGCTTCCCAGGGCAGCAGGGGAAGGTGGCTGGGTAGGATGGGACAGTCTTTTGGTGGTGGGAATGATGTTTATGTACACCTCTATTAATTTTTAGCCATATAAATCACTAATTAATATGAGAGGGAAAATTGATTGTATATCTCAAACTTTTTAAAGTACACACTGAATATTTTTAATACATAGGCTGAATCTTTGATATGTTGACTCTCTCAAAAGCCAAGACCAGGGAGAACAGAAGCAACTGGTGGCACAGCTATATACAGGATGCTGGGTATTATACAGCAAATCCTAACAAAGGGACTTCGCAAGGTTAACCCAATTACCAAACAATGTGATGATAACAGTAACTATCTACTGTCTTCTTGAACCCTAAAATAGCAGGAACCTCACATTTCCACATTTCCACATTTCCACTATAGAGCCTATATTTCCCCCAGTCACACTTTCCTGCATGCTTCTCTCATCTCATATAAAATAATATTGCATCCACTGATCCCAACCTAATCAAAGAAAGAGTGCCACCTCAGCATGCTTCTCTTCAGACTATGTCCAGACACTTCAGGTGTGGAATGACAACCCTTCAGCTTCATTACTCAGGAGAAACCTTTCCTTTTATAGTATTCTCTAATTCCATTCCAGGCAGTTCACTTCCTAAGTCCCAAAACCTAGATATAGACTAGATCCCATGAGATAGAGCATATGTTCACAAGTATCCATAAACTAGGGCAAAATATATACCTGAAAGCAAAGGTACACAGTAGTCTGTAGTGAATACCCCTAACACTTCATCTGCACTATTCCAGCCTTTAGGTCCATAATTGTTCAACAATTTGTTTGGCTTTGTATGCTAACTGTCTTTTCAGCCACCAGGTTCCAGATGCTGGCATGATGCCCACCAGACTTCCCTGGACAGACAACCCCACCAATGTGTCCTGGAGCACTGCATCCCCAGAGACCCACCCAGAGACCCACTCTCTTTTCCTTTAGGGAAACAGAGAGGCAGGCTGGGAGTATAGACCTACCAGTCAACGCCCATGTTCAGCGGGGAAGCATTTACAGAAGCCAGACCTTCCACCTTCTGCAACCCACAATGTCCTTGGGATAAAGAATGGGAAATCTATCAGGGGAGGGGATGGGATATGGAGATTTGGTGATGACAATTTTGTGGAGTTATACCCCTTTTATCCTATGGTTTTGTTAATGTCTCCTTTTTAAATAAATAAATAAATGAAATGAAAACCCCATTAAAAATAGGGAGAGTATATGAACAGAATATTCACCCGAAGAAAATATCCAAAAACCTAACAGATGAAAACAAACAAACAAACAAAATGCAGGTCACTGTTTTTCAGAGAAATGCAAATAAAGAAAATAATGAGATACCACTTCACTTCTGTGAGAATGGCATACATCAGAAAAGGTAGCAGCAGCAATCAATGCTGAAGTTGTTGTGGGTACAAAGGAACCCTCTTGAATTACTGGTGGGAATGTCAGTTGGTCCAACCTCTTTGGAGTGCAGTCTGGATTACTCTCAGAAGACTAGATGTAGGCCTACCCTATGACTCTACAATTCCTCTCCTTGGGATCTATTCTAAGGAACAAAACAAAAGATCTGCATATACCTATGTTCATAGCAGCACAATTTGTAATAGCCAAAATCTGGAAGCAATCCAGGTATCCAACAACAGACAAGTGGCTGAGCAAATTGTGGTTTATATACACAATGGAATACTATTCAGCTATTAAAAATGGTGAATTCACCTTTTCACCTCATCTTGGATGGATCTTGAAGGAATTATGCTAAGTGAGATCAGTTAGAAAGAGAAGGATTAATACTGGATGATCTCACTCATAGAAGTTGAAAAACAAGATCAAAAGGGAAAACACAAAGCTGAACTTGGACTGGAGTTGGTATATTGCATCAAAGTAAAAGACTTTGAGGTGGGGTGGAGAGTTCATGTTTTGAAATATGATGGCAAAGGAGGGGTTAAATTGTTATGTAGAAAACTGGAGAAATGTAACACATTTACAGACTATTATATTTTACTATTTACTGTAAACCTTTAATTCCCCAATTAAGAATTTAAAAAAATCACCGTGATTCCTTTTTTCTTACTTGCTGCTTCACTAGAGAGATTCTCAGTGTGTCCCAGTTTAGCATAAGCTGACCTACTCTGATTAATATGAAGGAAGAGACAGTATTGAAAAACACTGTGTGTAACCTGGACTGGACACTGCATATTGTCTGAAAGCACAGGACTCTGGGTAAGGAAGGGGGAAAGAGACGAAGGGAAATTGGGGGTCCTACTGTATGATGAGACGGGTACCTGAGGTTGAGGCAACATTTATCTCTTAGATTCTTAGACACCTATCATAGGGATATGAGAGCTAGTACACATGCAAGCATGAATATGACAAGTGACTACACTTATCAACATGTTTTGTAACCATCCACACTAGCAAACAGTTTGTATTACCTGTGATTTGACAGTACAGACTCAAAGAATAATTTTGATTTCAATGACATATTCTAAGTTTTATTGTGTTATTTCTTTATCTGAGCAGTAAAATGTGGCAACATTTTATCGAACAACAGATTTTCATTTCTTTCTATGATTATCTCATGCTCATATGCAAATTCTAAAGGGAGGGAGGAGATATGGAACTCTGGTGGGGGAACTGTATGGAATTGTACCCCTCTTATTCTACAATCTTGTCAATCATTACTAAATCACTTAAAAAATTGATTGTTTGAGTGGATTTCCCAAAAAGGGTCAGACAGGTTTTGAAAAAGTCATCAAAGTAGGACTTTTTCTGTTATATTTTACTTTTTATGTTAAAGTTTGGCCACTTGAGATCCTGAAGGCAAACATCAACACTGCTATTATAATGGGCTCTCATGTGGGTTGTGATGTAACTTGAACTGTGTTCTTCACTGCACTTTCACAGCAACTATTCTTTTTTTGTTCTATTCATATTTGTAATGGTGCTGTCATAACATCTGAGAAATTGACACAGCACTGACTCTAGTAACCCAGAAAATATTGGCTTTAATAACATGTTGTATCCTTAGACTAAGTAGATATATGAAAACTATTGTATGCACATAAACACATAATATTAGGAGGAAGATGGGGATGTCAGATTACAGAAGCAATTTAGGAAAGCACTCAGAGGAACATTATACTGCAATGAACCAGGAAACTAGTCTGCCATATATCAGATGATAATTATGCTGAAGACAGGTCTAGCTCTTATTGTGTCAAAAACTGCTTTATTTTGACTTTTATAAAAAATATAAAATGAATCCATAAAAACACTATTTGTATATTCTGATAAATTTATATAATTCCTATTTAAATGGAAATTTAAGTGATTATTATTTGTAAAAATTATATTCCACTTCACAGTTTCTACAAAATGAGTTAAATCTTTGAAATATGACAAGTTTATGTGTCTTTTAATATAGAGGGCCACAGCCTGTTCCATAAATAAGAGGGAAATCAAAATGATAAAATAAGGCGTGGTACAAATATTTCACTCACTTTAATCTTCCTTTTTAGATACAAGCCTTTTTATGTCTCTATGTTCAATTTAAACTGCATAGCTGGGCACAATTCTTACGGATTTCATCTTTTTATATATTTATTTATTTATAGAGATAGAGAAAAATAAAGAGGGGAAAGTGGATATAGAGAGGAAGAAAGAAAGGAAAGGGAGCTCCAGTGGCACAATTGGTTAGTGTACGGTACTTATACAGAGAGGAAAGAAGGAAGAAAGGAAGGGAGGAAGGAAAGAAGGAATGAATAAAGAAAGAAAGAAAGAAAGAAAGAAAGAAAGAAAGAAAGAAAGAAAGAAAGAATAAAAGAGAGGAAAGAAGGAAGACACCTGCAGGGGGAAGCTTCACAACTGGTGAAACAGGCCTGTAGGTGTCTCTGTCTCTCTTCCTATCTCCCCCTTACCTCTCAATTTCTCTCAGTCTCTATCTAATTAATTAATAAATATTTTTAAAATGAAGAGAGAAAGAAAAAAAACCCTGTAGTACTACTTCACTGTTCATGAAATATTCTCCCTGAAGATGGGTCTATAGAGTTTAGATACAAACTAAAGGGAAGGACAAAAAAAAAAAAAAAAAAAAAAGCTTACCAGCTTACCATTTTTTCTGTTAATTAATGTTGCTTCCTTGATCCCATGCATGCATTAGAAGAAATAGGAAGAATGTTGGTTGTTTTACTTATTGAACAGTGACCTGAATTCGCATCTAGATTATAATGTCAACCTATGGAGCAAATTAAACATAAATTAAAAAGTCACCTCTGTTATTCATAATTAATATGCACATTGGAAAGTTACACAATACTTTTAATTTACTTTCAGTTTCTTACTCAGAAAATTAGAGTCCTTTTGCAGAATGGAAAACAAAATAATGGACACAGAATACTTCAAAGTAATTGAAATATGGTAGCTATTAATAGGTCAACTGTTAGATGGCTCCTTTATTTCCTCATTCCCATCTTTAAAATAAATAAGTTCTTTTACCATGCAATAATACATTTTCTATTAACAATTTAATATTTAAATAAATATTTTTCTTGTTATATTTTCTTTTTAAAATATTTTGATGTTAGAGACACAGAGAGAGGGAAGAAGAGAGGGAGGGAGAGACAGAGAGGGGGGGCATTTAAGGTGGTATAGCCATTGATGCACTGGTAATATTTGAAAGGGAAGCTTCACCAGTGATGGAGCAGTACTGCATGTGTTTTCTCTCTCTCTGACTCTCTTCTTCTTTCTCTGTCTTTCACTTTATCTAAATGGAAAAATGGATTCTAAGAGCAGTGGGATTATGCAGACACTGATACACAATAATAAGTCTGATGGCAATAATAAACATAAAATGAATATGCCTACATTATAAATATTTTAATAAAGTGTTTTATGTTTTATATGATGTATATCATGTATCAACACATATTATCTTAACCAAGGCTTCCCTGTTTCAGCATGTCTTTTACAGTTAGAGAGAGAGGAAAAAAAGAGACAAAAAGATGAATAGATAGGGTAAAAGAAACCAGAGCACCAAAGCTTTGTCCATTTTGTTGGGAGCCAGTTTGAAAACTGAGTTGCACATAGACAATACACTATTCAAGTGAGCTTCTTTTTGGTCCTGAGTCATATCAACATTTACTTTTTATTTTATTTATTTTTATTTATTGCATAGAGATAGCCAAGAAAATTGAGAGGAAGGGTAAGATAGAGAGTGAGAGAGAAGTGGGACAGGCATTGGTATACTTAGTCGTGAAGCAGGGCTTCGGGTGTCTCTCTCTTTTTCTCTCTCAATCTCTCCCTCCCATCTCAATTTCTCTCTGTCTCTAATAAGTAAGTAATGGTTAAAAGAGAGAGCTTTCCACCTGTAGATGGAGATTAGGAGATTGCACTGTAATGTGTGCACTCAACCAGGTGTGCCACTGCCCAGCCCTCATACGAGCATTTCCTTATATATTTATTTTTGTATAGAAGGTTGGATAAAATACTTTATTTTGTACTTATGTATGTTGTTACTGTTACTGGCACTATTGTTTATGCAGTTTTCATATACATTTGAATCATCTCTATTGCTCTTTTGATTATTCTTAAAAAAACTCTTAAATTTTGTGTTGTTTGATAGCTGGATTTAATTTTACTTTTCTCTCCCATATATACAAAATCAGTTGTGAAACCACATGCTGAACATTTTTGCCCTTCTACACTAATAACATTTTCTCAAATATCAAGCTTGTCTATGAACTAGGATCTAGTTCTAGTATTTCTTTTTAATCCATCCCCAAGGAATATCAATTCCAGGTGGCTTTACACATTCATTTCCTTTCCCTTTATAATGTGTCTCTCCCATTTCACTTTGCTTATTTTGATGAATTGGCTTAGCACCCCAAAGACAGATAAAGATAAAAGCTTCAAGATCACTGGTTATTCCAGCAGCATAGTGAAAATAACTTCATTCTTTAAATTGCAGCCCCAAATAACTTTTATATATTATTAGAAATCTCCCATAATTACATAATCAGCTGGTTTTATTTTTGTCCCTGTCTAATAATTTTATAACTGTATAAATACAGGGTCCAAGGAAATCCCTCCACTGACAGAGCATAGACTATGTGGTGATCCCAGTGCTATACATGCAACATTGATATCTTGGCTTCTTACTCATTCTCACTTTGTCATGTGAAAATCTATCTCATAAAGTAAATAAAAAACATGTTTAAAAATCAGTTAAACAAATATATAAATACAGCCACATAGTGTGTATGTATTTAGAGTAACAAATGTTATGTCCAACCCTGCCTGGCCACCCCACTAGGATTTTATAAAGTTTAGAACGGACTGGAGATTGTCACAACTGTTTCATTCCTTGAGGTAGCTTGTGTTTTCCTTGAGGATCTCATCTGTGTTTCCCTAATTCTGATAGCCCTTTCCTCCATAGTTGTCTTCATTTCTGTAATTATTAGTTTTACTATTGCTAGCATACTTTTCTTAGCTATCGTTACTTCTGGCTCATTTGGAGGTTCTTCTGGGCTCCTGTCTTGATTCATAGTGATAGCAGTTATATTTGCTCTTGAGTTAACAATTTTTTTAGTTGCCATATTTATGCATTTTTATTGGGGAATTAATGTTTTGCATTCAACAGTAAATACAATAGTTTGTACATGCATAACATTCCCTAGTTTCCCATTTAACAATACAACCCCCACTATGTCCTCTATCATCCTTCATGGACCTGTATTCTCCCCACCCACCCACCCCAGAGTCTTTTACTTTGGTGCGATATGCCAATTCCATTTGAGGTTCTACTTGTGTTTTCTTTTCTGATCTTGTTTTTCAACTTCTGCCTGAGAGTGAGATCATCCCATATTCATCCTTCTGTTTATGACTAATTTCACTTAACATGAATTTTTCAAGGTCCATCCAAGATCGGCTGAAAATGGTGAAGTCACCATTTTTTATAGCTAAGTAGTATTCCATTGTGTACATATACCACAACTTGCTCAGCCACTCATCTGTTGTTGGACACCTGTGTTGCTTCTAGGTTTTGACTATTACAAATTGTGCTGCCAAGAACATATGTGTACACAGATCTTTTTGGATGGATGTGTTGGGTTCCTTAGGATATATCCCCAGGAGAGGAAAGGCAGGGTCATAGGGTAGATCCCTTTCTAACCTTCTGAGAGTTCTCCAGACTGTTCTCCACAGAGGATGGGCCAATTGACATTCCCACCAGCAGTATTGGAGGGTTCCTTTGACCCCACACCCTCTCCAGCATTTGCTACTGTTACCTTTTCTGATGTATGGCATTCTCACAGGAGTGAAGTGGTATCTCAAGGTTGTCTTTATCTGAATTTCTCTGACAATCAGAGACTTGGACCATTTTTTCCATGTGTTTCTCAGCCTTTTGGATCTTTTCTGTGGTGAATATTCTGTCCAAGTCCTCCCCCCATTTTTGGATGGAGTTATTTGTTGTCTTGTTGTTGAGTTTGGCAAGCTCTTTATATATGTTGGTTATTAAACTCTTAACTGTTGTATGGTATGTAAAGATCTTCTCCCATTCTGGGAGGGGTCCCTTGGTTTGGGTTGTGGTTTTTTTTGCTGTGAAGAAGCTTTTTCATTTGATGTAGTCCCATAGATTTATACTTGCCTTAGTATTCCTTGTAATTGGATTCGTTTCATTGAAAATGTCTTTAAAATTTATGCGGAAAAGAGTTCTGCCAATATTTTCGTCTAAGTATCTGATAGTTTCTGGTCTAACATCCAAGTCTTTGATCCACTTGGAATTTACTTTTGTATTTGGTGAAATACAGTGATTCAGTTTAATTTTTCTGGATGTTTCAACCCATTGTTTCCAACACCATTTGTTGAAGAGACTCTGATTTCCCCATTTAATAGTCTGGACACCTTTGTCAAGAATTAGATGTACATAGGTGTGGGGCCTCACTTCTGGTCTCTCAATTCTATTCCACTGGTCAGTGTATCTATTCATGTTCCAGTTCCAAGCAGTTTGGATTACAATGGCCCTATAATACAGTTTGAAATCTGGGAGTGTTATGCCTCTGGTTCTGTTCTTTTTTCTCAAGATTGTTTTGGCAATTCTAGGTCTTTTCTGGTTCCAGATAAACATTTGTAGCATTTTTCCTATTCTCCTAAAAAATGTGCTTGGGATCTTGATGGGGATAGCATTAAATTTGTAGATGGCTCTGGGTAGTATATTCACTTTGATGATGTTAATTCTTCCAACCCATGAACATGGAATGTCTTTCCACTTCTTTGTGTCTTTTTCAATTTCCTTGAGTAGTGACTCAAAATTTTCAGTGTACAAGTATTTCACTTCTTTGGTTAGACTTACTCCTAGATAATTTATTGTTTTTGTTGCTATAGTAAAATGAATTTATTGCTGGATTTCAATTTCTTCTAACTTAGTGTTTGCATAGAGGAATGCCACTGACTTTTGAATGTTAATTTTATAGCCTGACACCTTACTGTATTGCCTGATGATTTCCAAAAGCTTCTTGCTGGATTCTTTAGGTTTTTCCATGTATACTATCATGTTATCTGCAAATAAGGAGAGTTTGACTTCTTCTCTTCCAATCTGTATCCCTTTAATTCCTTGATGTATTGCCTGATGATTTCCAAAAGACTCTTGCTGGATTCCTTAGGTTTTTCCATGTATACTATCATGTCATCTGCAAATAAGGAGAGTTTGACTTCTTCTCTTCCAATCTGTATGCCTTTAATTCCTTGCTCCTGCCTGATTGCTATGGCAAGAACTTCCAACACTATGTTGAATAGTAATGGTGATAGTGGGCAGCCCTGTCTAGTACCTGATCTGAGGGGAAATGCTTCCAGTTTTTCACCATTGAGTATGATGTTGGCTGTAGGTTTGCTATATATAGACTCCACTATCTTCAGGAATGTTCCATCTATTCCCATTTTTGTAGTGTTTTGATCATAAAGGGATGTTGTATTTTGTCAAAAGCTTTCTTTGCATCTATTGATATGACTATGTGGTTTTTGGTCTTGTTTTTGTTGATGTGGTGGATCACATTGATTGATTTACGTATATTAAACCAACCTTGCATGCCTGGGATAAACCCTACTTGCTCATGATGAACAAATTTTTGATACACTGCTGTATCGGGTTGGCTAGAATTTTGTTCAATATTTTAGCATCTATGTTCATCAGATATATTGGTCTGTAGTTTTCTTTTTTGTTTGTGTTCCTGTCTGCTTTTGGTATCAGAGTAATGTTGGCTTCATAGTAGCTGGCAGGGAGTATTCCAGTGTCTTCAATTTTCTGGAAGACTTTTAAAAGTAGAGATATTAGTTCTTCTTTGAAGGTTTTGTAGAATTCATTTTTAAAACCATCTGGTCCAGGACTTTTATTTTTGGGGAGTTTTTTGATAACTGTTTCAATTTCATTAGCTGTGATGGGCCTGTTCATATTATTTACTTCATCTTTACTTAGTTATGGAAGTTGGTAGGTATCTAGGAAATCGTCCATTTCTTCCAGGTTCTTTAGTTTGGTGGCATATAGTTGTTCATAGAAGCCTCACATGATATGTTGAATTTCTGTGGTGTCTGTTGTGGTAACTCCTTTTTCATTTAGTATCTGATTTATTTGGGTCTTCTCCCTTTTTTGTTTTGTGAGTCTGGCTAAAGGTTTGTTGATTTTGTTCACTCTTTCAAAGAACCAACATTTACTTTCATTGATCTTTTGTATGGTTTTCCTATTCTCAATGTTATTTATTTCTGCCCTAACTTTAGTGATTTCCGTCCTTCTGGTTGCTTTAGGGTTCATTTGTTCTTCTTCTTCTAGGTCTTTAAGATGTGCCATTAGGCTGTTTATTTGTACTTTTTCTTGTTTCCTAATGTGTACTTGTATAGCTATGAACTTCCCTCTTAGTACTGCCTTAGCTGTGTCCCAAATATTCTGATAGCTTGTGTCTTCATTTTCATTGAATTCTCAAAACATTTTGATTTCTTCCTTTATTTTCTCTTTGACCCAGAAGTTGTTAAGAATTGAGATTCCACATTTTTGGACTGTTACTAATCTTCTGTTGATTGTTATGTGTTAGTTTAACTCCACTGTGGTATGAGAAGATGCTTGGGATGATTTCAATGCTCTTGAATTTTCTTATGATGTCTTTGTGGCCTAACATATGGTCTATCCTTGAGAATTACCCATGTAGATTTGAGTAAAACGTGTATTCCAGTTTCTTGGGATGAATGAGTCTGAAAATGTCCAATAGTTCTAGTTTATCTATCTCTTCATTCAGCTCCCTCAGCGATTTCAGCTTTCAGCTCTCTAATAACCATGAGATAATTAGTATTTTCTTCCATAGTCTCATTTGTTGTTCCTGTATTTCTGATTAAATTTTTTTCAAATTCTTTACTCACTCCTGTGATTATTTCCTTAGCTAGTGTTTGGATGTTGAACTCGTTATTTTGTACTTCACTCTCTGGGGGACTTTTAGCTGGACTATTGTCCTGGTTCTTTTCTCCAATATTTCTTCTTGTTGTTTTAACCATTTTATATAGTATATTATGAGTTCCCTCTCTCAGTACTTTTTAAATTACTGATCATTCTTGTTTGGATTGACTTGTGTCTAAATAAGTTAATTAAAGGGTTCACAGTGATGGAAATTAACAGTTGTTTCAATAGTATTTTAATCCCTGAGTTGGAGCTCAGTGGTTTAAAAGCCTCTTTTTTTTTTTTTTTTAATTCCCTGTAGGTTATGGGAGCCTGAGAGCTTTTAAACTATCAATAGGCTTCTTAGCTTAATCACTGACTCCTGATCAAGAGATAAAGCAGGGTGTGGCAGAGATAATCCAGTGGTTATGCAAAGAGACTTTCATAGCCCCTCAGCTATGCCACTGAGGTATAGGTCTTCTCCTGAGTTTCTTGGTTAGATATCTGTCCCCTGGTGTCCCTCCCTGTCGCTGCTCCAGATTCTGAGGGCAGTAGCAATGGAGACTTAGAGTTGCACTTGGTGAGTGTCTGGGGAGTCCTCTCCTCCCTTCAGCTGTCCCCTTGTTGGTGGAGTAGACTGGAGGTGGTGTCTCAACTGATAAACTGCTGGACTGTTAGTAGTCACTTAATCTCTCCCTAGGCTCCTCTCTGTCAACAGCCACATGTGTTTGTACTCACAGGTAATTTAGTGGGTTCCTGTGGTCATTCTAGTCCTGTCTTGTTTCTGTCCCAGGTGGTCTCCTTGGGTATTCCTAGTTGATCTGGGAGATGAGAGAAAGAGATCTGCTGCTGCTCGTAGCTCCGCCTCCAGAAGTCTCCAATTTAACCATTTTTTATTGATGTGTTTTTTATTTTTCTATTCTGTCCTTCTTCAGTTGTTGCATGTTGAGTACAAGCCTATACAAAAGACCTTTATGATGAATGCAGTCACTAACCTCAGAAATTACAACAATGGTAACTGAACCAAGGATTGATGCAGTTCAACCAATACTAGTTAGCAAAACAACAACTCCAGTCCAAGAAAAAGTAGAAAACAAATCCAAAAAAAAAAAAAGAGAGAAAGGAAAAAGGAAAAGCAAGAATAAGCAATTATGCAAATCTACTGTCCACTGTAAATTATAGGGATAGCAAGAGGATAAAAGGAAGAAGAGAGACACACAGAGAATCCACTCTGATTCTTATTTATTCTAAAATAATTCACAAATGAGTGTCAGTGAATTCAGAAAGCAAAAGAAGGTGGAAGGAAGAAAAGATGACAAGAACAAGAAAAAAAAGAGCAGTGAAAGGAGTTTTTTTTTTTTAATTAGCTAGGAGGAGGAAAAAAGGAGAGTGGAGAAAAGAGGTAGAGAGAAACAAGTTCCTCTCACAATGGATAAGACATACAGTCACCTAGAAATGGAAAAAACAACAACAGTTAATTTTTGTCAACCTGAAGGAGGGGGGGAAGGGACACATGTATATAATAATAATTAATAATAATAATAATAAAATATAGTAAAAAACCCTAACAGTCAGTCTAAAGCTTGCACTACTCCAGATTGGCTGCAGGCAGCCTGAGCAAAGACAGACAATTGTAAGAAGTATAAAATAATAATAATAATAGTAATACTCCAGGTAGTCTTTACCAAGCAGGTATGAGGCTCTGATTGGTCAGGTATTTTGTCACTCAAATAGAGCTACAGCCACTTAAAACAGAGAGAGAGAGAGAAGAAAAACAAAAAGGAAATGGCTTGGGATGACACCCCTGGTGAGACAGAAATCTTGGTCAAGAAAATAGCTCAGCGGGAAGCAGCTATCCAGCCCCTAGGGGCTTGTTATGGGGTGGGAAGGAGAGGCGAGCTTCAGAAATAATAAAATATTTTCCTTTATTTGTCCCCTTAGCCTACATTTTCTTTTTTTTCCATTTTATTTATTTATTTTAAAAAAAGAGACATTAATAAACCATAGGATAGGAGGGGTAAAACTTCTCACAATTCCCACTATCAGATCTCTATATCCCATCCCCTACCCTTATACATTTCCCATTCTTTATTCTTCAGGGAATATGACCCAAGATCATTGTGGGTTGCAGAAGGTGGAAGGTCAGACTTCTGTAATTGCTTCCCCGCTGAACATGGACTCCTCAGTCCATACTCCCAGTCTGCCTCTCTCTTTCCTTGGCAGGGTGAGTCTCTGGGGAAGCAGAACTCCAGGACACATTGGTGGGGTTGTCTGTCCAGGGAAGTCTGGTCGGCATCACAGTGGCATCTGGAACGTGGTGGCTGAAAAGAGAATTAACATACAAAGCCAAACAAATTGTTGAACAATTATGTACCTAAAGGCTGGAATAGTGGAGACAAAGTGTTGGGGGGTACTCACTGCAGACTATTGTTTGCTTTTGCTTTCAGGTATATGTTTTGCCCTAGTTTACAGATATGTGTGAACATATGCTCTGTCTCATGGGACCTGGTTTATATCTTTTGGGACTTGGTTAGGAAGTGAACCACCAGGAATGGAGTTAGAGATTCGATGAAAGGAAAGGTCTCACCAGAGTAATAAAGCTGAAGAGTTGTCATTCCACACCTGAAATCTCTGGACACAGTCTGAAGTGAAGCATGCTGATGTGGCACCCAGTGCATTCATTAGGCTATGATCGGCGGATGCAATATTATTTGATATGAATTGAGAGAAGCATGCAGGAAAGTGCACCCCACCCTATGGTTCCAGGACTGGGGGAAATATAGACTCTATAGTGGAAATATGAGGTTCCTGCTGACTTAGGGTTCAAGAAGACAATAGATTGTTATTGTTATCATCACATTATTTGGTAATTGGGTTAACTTTGAAAAGTCCCTTTGTTAGGATTTGCTGTATAATACACAACATGTAGTATATAGCCATGCCACTGGTTGCTTCTTTTCTCCCTGTTCTAGATTTTTGAGAAAGTCAACATATCAAAGACTCAGCCTATGTATTAAAAAGACTCAGTCTGTGCTTTAAAAAGTTTGTGACATATAATCAACTTTTTCCCTCTCATATTAATTAAATAGTGATTTATATGACTACAATTTAATAGGAGTGTATATAAACACCATTCCCACTGTGTTGATTCTGTTTGGGACTCTCTGGGACTCTTGAATCTTAATGTACTTTCTGTTGTTCAGGTCTGGGAAGGTTTTTTTCTATGATTTCCTCTAGAATGTTTACTTCCCCTTCCTCTCTTTCTTCCTCTGGCAGACCAATTATATAAATATTACTTCTTTTGAGATCATCCCGTATATTTCTGTTGTTGTTTTCAGTGTCTCTCAATCTCTTTTTGAGCTCTTTTAACTGTGTCTTAGTTTTCTCTAGCTCATCCTCTGTCTGGCTAATTCTGTTTTCTGATTCTATTAGTCTGTTTTCCCTTCCCTCAGCTTCTTTCTTAAGTTCAGCTTTCTGTTAGTTAATTGGAGAAAGAAAACAAAACTTACCTACCTAAAAGTGGTCTGAAAAATAAGAATTAAGAATACTACACAGTGAAATTTATGAAATTAATTGTTTTCAAAGTTGATTAATTCAACAGATCAGCAATATCAAGGTGCTTAAGGGCATCATTCTTTTTTCTTCCTCTTTTCATTTGCTATAGTATAGCTACCAAAACTCCAAAAAAATGTTACCAGACATAATGATAAAAAGTAGGAAGAAGGTCTAATCTCTGGTGCTGCATGTATCAGTGTGGGTCTATTCTGCCCCTTCCTTGTTCTGTCTTATATGAAGCTCTTTATATGTGATATATTTTGTAAATAATAAGAAGTAACACGATTTACCCTAGTATTATCTTTTTATTTGGTGCATTTAATGTAATAACTATGCATGGAAATTACCACTTACCTTCTTTTTAATTTTTTAAATAAAATGTAAATATTGACAAGACCGTAGATAAGTGAGGTACAATTCCATACAGTCCCCACCATTAGAGCTCCATATGCCATCCCCTACCTTTAAAGCTTTCCTATTCTTTCTCCCTCATGGTGCATGGACCAAGAATCATTATGAGGTACACAAAGTAGAAGGTCTGGCTTCTGTAATTGCTTCTTCGCTGAACATGGGAGTTGGTGGTTGTATCCATTTTCCCAGACTGTTTCTCTCTCTTTAGTGGGGCAGAACTCTGAGGAAGTAGAGCTCCGTGACACACTTATCTTCTTTTTTTAATTTTATTTATTCCCTTTTGTTGCCTTTGTTGTTTTATTGTTGTAGTTATTATTATTGTTGTTGTTGTTGAATAGGGAAGAGAGAAACAGAAAGAGAAGGGGACGACAGAGAGGGGAGAGAAAGATAGACACTTGCATACCTGCTTCACTGCCACTGAAGTGACTCCCTTGCAGGTGGGGAGCAGGGTGCTCAAACCAGGATCCTTAAGCTGGTCTTTGTGCTTTGCACAATTTGTGCTTACCTGTTCACTACTGCCCAGCTTCTTTTTTATCTCATGGTT